>NC_044397.1:71099669-71788669 GCF_006542625.1 Nomascus leucogenys | reverse complement strand
TGAAACCATTTCCCTTGAGAACTGGAACAAGACAAGGCTGTCCACTTCCACCACTTTTATTCAACATAGTACTGGAAATCCTAGCCAGAGCAATCAGACAAGAGAAAGAAATAAAGGGCATCCAAATTAGAAAAGAGGAAGTCAAATTGTCACTATTTGCTGATAGTATGATTGTATGCCTAGAAAACCGTAAAGACTCATCCAAAAAGCTCTTAGATCAAATTCAGTAAAGTCTCAGGATACAAAATCAATGTACATAGATCAGTAGCACTGCTGTACACTAACAACAACAAAACTGACAATCAAATGAAGAACTCAGTCCCTTTTACAACAACTGCAAAAAAAAAAAAAAAAAACCACACACACACACAACTCCCCCCAAAAAACCACCACCAACAAAAAAACTTAGGAATATACTTAACCAGTGAGGTGAAAGAGCTCTATAAGGAAAACTGCAAAACACTGCTGCAAGGAACCATAGATGACACAAACAAATGGAAACAAATCCCAAGCTCAAGGATGGGAAGAATCAGTATTGTGAAAATGACCATAATGACCAAAGCAATTTACAGATTCAATGCAATTCCCATCAAAATACCGTCATCGTTTTTCGCAGAACTAGAAAAAACAATCCTGAAATTCTTATGGAACCAAAAAAGAGCTCGCATAGCCAAAGCAATACTAAGCAAAAAGAGCAAATCTAGAGGCATCACATTACCCAACTTCAAATTATACTACAAGGCTGTAGTTACCCAAACAGTATGGTAGTGGTATAAAAACGGGCACATAGACCAATGGAACAGGGTAGAGAACCCAGAAATAAAGCCGAACTTAGAGCGATCTTTGACAAAGCATACAAAAACATAAATTCTGTAAAAGACACCCTATTTAATAAATGGGGCTGGGAAAACTGGAAAGCCACATGTAGAAGAATAAAACTGGATTCTTATCTCCCACCTTATACAAAAATCAACTCAAGATGGATCAAAGACTTAAATCTAAAACCTGAAGCCATAACCAAAAACCACCTGTACCCCAAAAACTATTGAATTAAAAAAATTAAAAACAAGAGGCTGGGTTTGGGGCTCACGCCTGTAATCCCAGCACTTTGGGAGGCTGAGGCAGGTGGATCACCTCCTCACGAGGTCAGGAGTTCGAGACCAGCCTGGCCAAAATGGCAAAACCCCGTCTCTACTAAAAATATAAAAATTAGCTGTGTGTGGTGTTGGGCGCCTGTAATCCCAGCTACTTGGGAGGCTGAGGCAGGAGAATCGCTTGAACCTGGGAGGCGGAGGTTGCAGTGAGCTGAGATCACGCCCCTGCGCTCCAGCCTGGCGACAGAGCAAGGCTCCATCTCAAAACAACAACAACAACAACAAAAACAAAAAAGAAAAACAAGATTGAAGGCTTTAGTGTCCCTAAACAAATTACATACTGTATTATCATTCTTGATACAGCTTTTTGAAATTTATTCATTCACCCTTTTTTTGGTGCTATGTGTTTTTTTAAATTGTGGTAAAATATACATAATATAAAATTTACCATTTCAAGCATTTTAAAATATACAGTTCTGTGGCATTAGGTACATTCATACTGCTGTATGTACTTTAAAAAAATCAAAAGTTTCTGTAGAAAACCTAACAAAAGTGAGTCAAACAAATCCATTATGTATCAACTCAAAATGGCTTATCACGATGTTGAATTTTTTTGTTTTTCTGGCAAACTTAGGGAGGAAGCAAATACAGTATTCATCTCAGCTACTTTTTATGACATGTTCACAAAAACTTACAACTTTAAAAAAATGTGTGCTAAAATTATCCATAATTTATATAATATGGCTAGTTTCTAGAGTAAAACAGACCTCAGGGAGCCTAAGAGAGAAGGAAGAGTGAAAGAATAGGGAGTAAAAAAGATAATGAGGATGAGAAGAGTGATAGAGAAAGAGCTAGTAAATGGGACAATTGGCTGCTTCTAGCTAAAACTGAAGAGAAAGAGAGAACAAACCAGAGGGCCACTTGAATAGGAGAGCATGTGAAGGAAGCTGTGATGAGAGGACCTGGGAAAGAGGGCAAACATGAATCCTAAGGGTAGAGAGGGAAAAGGATGAGGAAAGACCAGGGGGCACTTTTTTTTTTCTGCAAGACCTCTGATGGCTTCCCACATCAACTTTGTTGGTTTTCTGTCCCCTGGATTGTCCTGTCTTCACTCCTGTGCCTCATTCCTGGTCTTCAGCCAGCCAGCAGCCCAGCTCCATCTCTTGGTCCATTGTACCTCCAAAGTGTTGTTCACATGCTTATTATGGAAATGCCAAGTGGTAGCTGGAAGGAGGATTAAAAACAGTACTTAAAATGCTCTTAGAGCAGGATTTGCTTTGTAGTTAGGTCCCCAAAAGTGGTAGCTATTATAATAATTAAGCTTTTTTCCCGGCCTTAGTGGACCTTAACATTGGGAATACTTCTGTAAATACAAATCATGTTTGAAACATTTGAATTGAGTCTTTGAAGTAAAACTTTAGAAATAGATATATAGTTATTTTCTTATTGGTGTGTTGATGCAGAATTGAGTAAAAATGTAGTTGGTCAAGACTAACTCTACTGAAATTTAAAATTATGTCTCATTTTCTCTTCCTTATTGTAGTGATTTAAAGGGAGTGATAGTCACTCTGAGTGATGATGGTCACTTGCAGTGTTCATACCTGGGGACAGATCCTTCTCTGTTCCAAGCTCCAAACGTTGAATCTCGAGAACTAAACTATGATGAACTTGATGTAGAAATGAAAGAACTTCAGAAAATCATCAAAGATGTTAACAAATCACAAGGTATCTCATTTGCAGCTTTTTATTATTTTAGTATTCATTGTGAAATTCATATTATCTTGTAGATAGATATTATTTTGTGTATTTGTTAATTTTCTCCTCTGCTTAATTAAAATCATATTTGTAAAAACAGTATTGCTCTTCAGCACACAAGGTCTTTATGTCTACTTTGTATGTTATGGCTTCTGAGAACGTATTTTATTTAAGAAAGTGCTTTTGTTGTTAATGTTTCATGGACAGCACTATCTAGTTTTTTTCTTTACATGCTAAGAAAGGAAGAAGTACTTCTTTGGGTGGTGGTTTTAGGCCTCGAGAAGAGCATTAAAATTTAGAGTGGTCATTTATTAACTTCTGATATTCCTGAAACAACTTTAATTCTTCTTTTAAAAGAAACCAAAGCACATGAGCTACCATTTTGTTACTAAAAATGTAGTCATTTGCAGCTTAGTGACATAATTTATGTTTGTAGTTAATTAACCATCCAAAGGATGTAGCTTGCGGTATGCTGATTTCTAATGAGTCAGAGGCTGATGATATTTTCAATTCCCGAGTTTTGAATAACTCAATATTATCTTACTTTGGGACTCACAAGGGTATAATTTTTTTGTAAATTAAAAGGAGAAACAAAACACCAGTCCTGCAGTTTGAGTTGGACATGTGAAAAGCATTACTTCTAGTTCCCTTTTCAGGGTCAGGTAAAAGTATTTTTTAAATGAGAAAAAATATGGACTATTTTCACATAAAAGAAATGTTAAAACAAGTAGGAATAATAAAAGAAGCAGAGCATCAAAAGCCAACCAAAACAACAGAGCCAATCTTAATCCTGATCCAATCATTTTACTAGATTTATGTACTTTTGAGTCTATGTTACCAACGTTGTATTCCTCTGGTCCTGAGGAATTGAGATAATATATTTTTAAAATACAAATATTAAAATAAAGTTATTATGCTTTGGTTTCACACATTCTTTTAGAAAGTTTTGAAAGTGAACCAGTGAAGTTCAGGTCTTTCAAGTACCTCCAATTACTTAAAAATCTATTTGTTGTCAGTGCTGCCATGTCAAATAGAGAGTGGTTAAAATTGGATGTGTCATATTGCAGTATATAATTTTTTGTTTCAATTTTTGTTATTAGCATTTTTGGGATTAATAGAATTATAAGTCTTGTTTTGTCATTTAAAAATATAATTGGGGAAGGGTGGCATAGGCATGAAACATGAAATTTCCAGAGTTCATTAAATAATATGGCTTTCATTTCAAATTTTGTCCTGAGATTTTGCCCTTTCCATAGTAATGTTCCAATAATATTTTGATTAACATTAATTGAATATGAAATTTCTCAGAAAATCCGTTACAGCTAAAAGTTATTTCTTGGTGGTTATAGTGATGACCTTGGGTGAGAAAGTTTAGGCTGTTTTACTTGTCATTACCTTGATCCTTCAGTATGTCTTAAAATAACTGCTAATTAAGTTAGGGATACACCCACAGACTTAGGTGCAAAGTGCATGATTTACATAACCTCAATTTTTAATTAATGTTTGAAGTTCCTTGCCCCTTCTATGCCACCATCATTTAGTTTTATTTCTGGGAAAGAAACAAAGGGAAACTTTTTAAACTGAGAGGTATTTAAAACATTTTATTTCTAGATATGGAAAAAAATTTAGTATCTTGTACCCTTATAAAACCATGGTATGTTTGTTTATTAAAATACCTGTAATTATATAAAAGCACAAAATTGTTTTATTACAATTTTAGCTTCTCTTTATTGTGAGAAGTTAAAACACTGAACTTTTTGATGACCCCATTATTCATTTTAATGTCACTTATTTTAGTATGGGGGCTTTAACTTACAAAAAATGTTCATAGTCTTGTGGGTTATGTTCGGTACTTAAAGCTTTTAAAAGTGTTTTCAAAGGAAAAGTTGCAGCAAAATTTAAAGCCAGTTTAAAGAGTACATTTTGTTGTACACATGGTGTATATTATCTACTGTAATAAAAGTGTTTTTGAAGCTGATTTTATGTGTGTAAGTTATAAGAGGAATGTATGTTGTAAGCATGAAATCATAGTAATAATTTCTGTATGGCTCATGGATTCTGAAGCTTTTCATACTCAACCCATTAATGTGAATCCTGCCTAGTATTTTTGTTACTGGTAGTCAACAACATCTACTGGTAGAAACTTTCAAAGACAGAATTTTATTTATGATTTAGATAGTTGATCATGTTGTCTACCTGGCCTGAGTATGAAGGACTGGGTGCAACATTGAGATAGGTGCCCATACAACTGTGTCTTCAGAAAGGGACAGAGAGCAGTAAGACATGGGGATATAAATGAAAGTCTGCACTCCATTTGAAATGTCCAGGATAACTAAGATGATGATACCACTGAGTAGTAGAATCATTTGTATTTTGTGACATTGTTCATTTAGGATTCTGTCTACATGTCACAAGATACCCAAATAAGATAGAGGTTTCTTTCTTTCTCTTGCAAAAGAAACCCAGTGATGGGCAGTCCAGGGTTGGCTTGGCAGTTCCACAGTCATCAGGGACTCTTAATTCCTTCTATCTCGGAGTCATATGTTGGTCCAGCATGGCTTTTGGAACTCCTGCCCTCGCATCTGCTGCTGAGTCAGCCCCCTTAAGGAGCTTTCTTGGAAGCCACACCCTGAATGGCTCCTACTTACATCTCACCAGCAACTCCAAGCTGCAAAACTGGCTGGGAAATTACATGACTTAGCTGAGTACTTTGTTGCTTAGAATAAAGTTGGGCTTTAAGTAAAGAAGAATTGAAGAATGGTTATTGGGATGGGCAATGAACAGCCATTTGTACTCTCATTAAGTTATGGAAATTCCCATTTCAAATCGTGCAGTTTGGTGGGAATGCCTGAAAGCAGTTGTAGGCAGTTCCTTTTTTTGTGAGATAGGTGATTCATATTTTCAGTCAGCCATCCTCAGAGTGTGGGGGGTGTTTCCTCTCAGGGTCGCAGGGTGATCTCAGCAATTCTAGGTGTTATGTGCAGATATGATTTCCAGGGAAGAATCATCAGGCTATTTCTCCTGAGTCTCTCCTCTTATTAGGGAGGAATAGCTTTCCCAGAAACATGTGCCAGCTCTCTCTACTCCCAACTTCCCTTACCTTCCATCTGCCAGGATTAAGTCCTATGTTCATGCCTAAAACAACAAATGGTCAGTGGAAGGAAATCACCGTGACTGGATTTGACCCTGGAGCCTGGGAGGGGTGACTTTCTCTGAGATGAAGGTGAATAGCTCAACAAAATTAGGGTTCCAATACACAGAGGGAGGAGGGAAGAATGGATGTTAAGTAGGCAGCCAATAGTTTGATATGTATATATATTATATATATAAATATGTATAATTTAAAAATGTTTTTTGTTTAAGGTCTTTGTTGATACTATGAATATCTCATTATGCAATATAAACATGTTTACAATTATGAAAATAACATGTATATGGTAAACATAATTCAGTACTAAAAGGATAAATAATGAAAGGTGAATCTTTGTTCAACCCAAGATCCTAGTTTCACTCCTTAAAGGCAATCCTTATCAAGAGCTTTTGTGTATTCTTCTAGAAAATATTCATGTTTATGTAATTGTTTTGACACAAATATGTGCATATTAGACACATTGTACTACAGCTTGCTTTTTAAAAATTAATAGATATATTTTGGAGTTTTTAAAATATCAGTATGTAAAGATGGACAGCACCCTTATTTATGACTTTGGGACATTGCATAGTACAGATATACCATGATTTATTTGATAATTAGCCTATTAATAGATATATAGATATTTAGGTTGTTTTCATTACTGAAAAAATAACTACTAACATTAGAGACCTCCTTGGGCATGGTTATGGGTATTAGATACATTCTTGGGAGTAGAATTAAGTCACAGCATATGTACATTTTACATTTTGATAGTTCTAGCCAACTTACCTTCACAAGGGCTGTACTAATTTGGGCTTCCACTAGTAGTTACAGAGAGGGCATTGAAATTCCTAGTGCTGGTCAGTCAGTGGCTCACGTCTTAGCGAATATCTGCAGAAAAAGACAGTATTTTTTACCATATTATAGAGGGAAAGAATTAGCATCAAGCTTCTAATACTGTAATGCATAGTTTTTTCAACTTGTGAGTATGTTTATGGGGTTGTTTTTTATATGTGGTATAGACAGACCTTTAAAGAAAATCTATATACAGAAGGTTTTACTTAATGATTAAATAATTTTTCTTTTTTTAAATCACAGGTGTTTGGCCCATGACTGAGAGAGAAGATGACTTGAACGTTTCTGTCGTGGTTTCTCCTAACTTTGATTCAGTTTCTGTAGGTGTACTTGCAGATTTTAAAGGGGTTTATAATAGTGGTAAACTCTGATGAGTTAGGACCAAAATGCGTTGGTTTAAAGTTTGGTCCTCCAAGTAGACACTTCAGGGAGGATAACAAATTGTAGGCCTTGTTACTTTCTAGATAAAAACATTAGTAGCCCCTTAGTGCCAGTAAGGAGCTCCTTGGGCAGGATTTCAGTTTTAAAAAGAAGTGGGGTTGTGGGGGAAGAGAGAGCAGTAGAAGGGCTTCCTTCTTGCCCTAGTTCTAATCCTACTTAAAAAAATTTTTTTTTCAAACTTTCTTAGTACTATAGCATTGACGTAATGCTAATGTAGCTGAATAATACTGATCCTACCAGATTTTTGTTGGAGATTCAATGAGATAAGGTTTGTGAGTGGCCTAGCTCAAAGTTTGATGATTTCTAGTCTTTAATACATTATGGTGGTGGTGGTGGTAGGGTAGGTTAAGAGTATATAGTTGGTCCAATACTTATTTTTTCCCCTATTTCTATCTGTGTGACACAAGGCAAGGTACTTAATTTTCTTAGTCTCAATTTTCTCATCCACAAAATGGGAATAATAATAAATCTACTTTGTTGAATGTTATGATAATTGTTATGATTGTCATTATCATCAAATTACATTTTACTTCCTTCTACATTATAATAATCATCAACATCATCATAATCATTATCATTATCACAACCATCTATGTCCATGAGTTGTCTTGTTCACTGCTGTATCCTTAGTGCTTGCCAAATAATGGGTGCTCAATATATATTTGCTCTATGAATGAGTGAATTAATACAACTGAGAAATAGGAGGAAAGGAGGACTATTCTTGATTTTATTACTTCATCTCCTCACTTAAGTTTTCTATAAGCACCTGTTAGGATGTGATTGATTATGTCTCACTGACTGCAGTTTATCTGTGTTTCTACCAACAGATGATCAGTTTAGGGAAGTGGTTGAATTCACTCATTTTACCATATTTGGAGTTTATATCATATAATTCTGCTTGGGAAGTGTCTTCATTATTTAGGTATCAGAACATACTTTAAAACGTATATCATGAGTGTCAAAAGATTAATTTTAGTATAAACAGCCAATCCAATTTGTGATAAAAATCACATTAACATTGCTATATTATAGTAAATTGGGTACACAAAAAAGTAGGACTATATATGAAAGAAACATTCACCCAGCTGAGTCACATAGTAGAGGCACTGTTTTAAACATTGGCCATTCAGCACACACCATTTTTCATTCTACCTGAAGGGTGTAGTCTAAGTGGAACATTTCTGCTTAGTTAGCTGACAAATGTACACATTTTCTTGCTGTGGAAATGACTTTTTTTTTCTTTTTGGCAACTTATATAAGTTTTTCTAGGTTCTCTTCAGCATAGGCTATTTGGAATGAGGAATTCCCTTTCTGTTTTTCAGGAACTTTTAGTCTTTGTAGGAAAATTCCTTATGTAGTAGCACTATATTACAATGTATTTCCCTATTGGTAACCCTGAATGCTATTTCCTCTTGAGTAGGTGTCCCTTTCCAGCTTCATTTTCCCTGTGTTACTATTTTTTCTTTCTTAAGAGATTTCTTGAGGGTATCATATTCATCTCATTGGAAAACATTAGCCCTACAATTTATGTGGCTTTGGTGCCATGACGTCTTCTTATAGCCATTTCTTTCTTGCTATAGTTTTATGTTCCCAAAGGACTGCTGTCCTTGAAGTATCTAGGTGTTTAGTCATGGATTGAAATGAGCAGGAAACAGGAGATGTTGATTTCTCTTCTAGATCTGTGGATAGCTAAATGTAAAATATTTCCTGGATTTTAGGTATTATTAGATTACAAAGCCTGGATTAATATTTTACTTTGAATCATTATTATGAAAGCACACATCTCAAAAAAGTAATATAATTTATATTAGAATGGAGTCTTTCTTAGAGGAGATAAGCATTACTATCCCATCTTCCCGATTGAGAAGGATCATAGTTTAAATATGGTTTCCTGTGGAGCCATAAGTAGAATATGAATCTCTCAACTTTGAATTCTGCTGATGCTCATTACATCATAGGATCCCCATTGCTTAGAAGTGGCTTAGTTTTTCTTAGTTAAAAATACTTCAAGTAAAAAAACGCAATGGATCATATTCATTGGTTGGATAGAGGCATAATTTTAATTGGTCCCCAGAATTCATAAGGGTATTATTAGAAAATATGTCACCCCTTAGTCTTATTCTATCATAGAGCATTTTCCCCTACCAATGTATCACTCTAAAAAATAAGTTACACGTGATAAGGGAAGTGTTTTATGTATTATACTATGTATTCTTTAAGAGGAAGGAGCAGGTAACACAAGGTGACGCTCAAAGAATGCTTATTGAATCAGTTTATGATATGTACTGGTTAAAAAAAAGTTTCCCTTCCCTTCCCTCCATTCCCCTCCCCTCTCCACCCCTTTATTTTTGAGAGAGAGTCTCGCTCTTTCACCCAGGCTGGAGTGAAGTGGCGTGATCTTGGCTCACTGCAACCTCCGCCTCCCGGGTTCAAGCGATTCTCCTGTCTCAGCCTCCCGAGTAGCTGGGATTACAGTTGCCTGCCACCACGCCCAGCTAATTTTTGTATTTTTAGTAGAGATGGGGTTTCATTATGTTGGCCAGGCTGGTCTCGAACTCCTGACCTCAGGTGATCCACCCGCCTCGGCCTCCCAAAGTGCTAGGATTACAGGCATGAGCCACTGCGCATGGCCTACTTTTATTTTATGGGTGTAAGACCACTCAATCTTTATATCATTAGCTGCATGTCTTAGATACATGTTGTTAATCAGAATAACACATACCTTACGCAGGGTGAAAATACAGGGACCTGAAAGAATGGCATAATATTTTTCTGGGACATACAGGGAGGTCTTCTTCTATGCAATATAAATAACAAGTTAATAGAATTAATACTTTCGATATTTAAGTAAATCTGGGAATGGAGTGGTTTGATAAAATATGTGACCTTGCTTTTTAGGGGATGAGTTTTTTTTTTGTTTTTTTTTTTGAGACGGAGTCTCTCTCTCACCCAGGCTGGAGTGCAGTGGCGTGATCTTGGCTCACTGCAAGCTCCGCCTCCCGGGTTCATGCCATTCTCCTGCCTCAGCCTCCCGAGTAGCTGGGACCACAGGCGCCTGCCACTGCACCCGGCTAAATTTTTGTATTTTTAGTAGAGATGGGGTTTCACGGTGGTCTCAATCTCCTGACCTCGTAATCCACCCGCCTCAGCCTCCCAAAGTGCTGGGATTTCAGGCGTGAGCCACCGCGCCTGGCCCAGGGGATGAGTTTTTAAATATTAGCTTATGACTTTCCGGACGAAGGCATCAAAAAAGCCAGATTGTCTCTTTTAGTCTGTCATTAGAGTAATAAATCTTTTATAGTTTCCTATTTTGATAGTAGGAAATATACATTGCACTCATTGTGTTCACTCACTGCTGTGTAATATTGAAATCATTCTTTCTTGCCTTCTCAATTCTGTGTTTACAGCAAGCGACCGATGTTGAGGTGGGAACTGACCTTGTCCCTTCTGTCACGGTGAAGGTATTGTACCAGATTTTAGACTGTAATGTGCAAACAATATGATTTATTTCATCACATCTGTCACTGTTGATAACTTGTAAATAGCTTACAGAAATGTAAAATAAACACTTGGCATTTGTAGATTTTTCCCCAGCCTTGAGTAGTGAATAGAAAACCTTTACTGTCACTTGCAAATATAAAACTGGTAATTGCATTTATAGCAATATGTATATAATATAAATAATTATTATGAGGTACTGTTACCATTATTTAAATGTGTAGCATGATCCAGGCTTTTTTCTTTGGAAATAAAGTTAACATTTTAAATCTGCTAAAGGAATTGTGTCATCACCATTCGTAATAGACCAATCAAGTAGCATCATACATAGTATACTGTGAATTGATATTGGAGAAGCATGGGGATTCTAATATCTTTCTTCTACCTATGATTATGTGTGTGTTTGAAAAGAATTTCCAGCCATCTCTCTGCCATAACTTTAAGTGGATGTATATATAGCAAGAAAATATTAAATGAAGATGCCACAAAGTTAGAATGCTAACAAATTGATAGTCCTGGAAAATAGAATATTAAGGATGTGGTTTTGGTTAAGACTTTTAGTCCTGTCATTGTAGAATTTTAGAACTAGAACTTAAATGTAGAACCTTCTTAAAGCATTTAGATTAAAATATGGCAATCAGTCAGCACATTATTAAGCTGAAAATATTAATCACTGCCCAGACCTTGGAAGCAAGGGAAGGTTGTGGATTTTGGCAATTCACTTAGTCAAAACTTGGATGGGGCTTTATATTTTCTTAGATTATGGGTTGCTGTCCTTGGAGGAGCTTGACAGGGCACCAAGCTTTACCAATTGTGTCCGCTTACACTGGAACCAGCGGGTGGCCCAAATGTGGAGATCTTTGGTTGAACTTGAAGGGAGCTGAATCTTACAACAGTTTCCTAAGCTAAGTTTTTTGGATTCTTGCCACTGGAAACAAGGGTGGTCTTTCCCCAACCTCCTTTCCCCCAGTCCAATCAAAGGCTCTATCTCATTAATACTTCTGAATCTGGAAAGGCATTAGTGGCAAGAAATCAAACATTTAAGAAAAAGAAATAACTGTCAAGTTCCAGGAATGATTTGTACTTTTGTATAGGGACACCTCTTTTATATCTATCTACTGATAACGTTCAGACACATACATGTAATAATTTAGGAGTGCACTATTAATTGCAATAAGAGATCTTGTGCCTTAACTAGATAACATTGCTCATGCTAATTGTACCCCCAGCCAACCAGGAGTTAGCACCATAAGTAAACATACCTTTCCCTCCCATTCAGTTCTTAAGCTTTCATGTGTAGTAGCCACCTTAAAATGATGGCATGACACTACTGGAAAATTCTCCTTCCATTCGTGGAACTTACTATATTTGAGAATACCTAAGTCACAACTGTCTTTCTCATTGCCATTATAAAAGCACAAGAAAGAATGCAACAGGCAAGGGTTGCAGAAAATTGGCGGGACTCACACAGCAGACACAATGACTTCCTGATCCTGTCTGACAATTTCTATACAAATTTCTACTATAAATCTCTCCTTATGACCTTTTATAACAACAGCAGCCAAGATATATAACCATGCAAGTTTCCACCATAATAAATCCTGTTAATTGAGAAAATTTTTCCATCCGTTCCAAGTGAATGAAGATGTGGCTACCTTGAGTATGTGTGCATGATGCGTGACCATCTATTCTAGGCAATTAGGCAGAGTGGTTGTTTATACCTGGCCTTTGGTGTCATATTTATATATCTAGGATAAAAATTTGGTATTATATTTCCTAAGGGTTATATTTCATAAGAGGCAGAAAATAGCATGGAAAATTCTTGTATCAATGTTTTATATTTTCTCCTTAATATTCTATAATTATTTTCCTGTTAAAATATAAGACTTATGATCTAGCCAAGTCTTTAACTCTTTTTTGGCTCAAACACAACTATTCTTTGTTACTGTTGTTATTTTTGTTACCTATCTCCTTGATTTGTATTTTGAAAGGGCCTAGCCCTTTGTTGGGGTTCAATAAATATGTGCATGAGAGCTATCATGATTGTGCAACTAAACCAAATGCAAACCCTTCTTGTTACAATGTAAAATTCTGTGATTATTGTCTAAGTAGACATCGTTGTGCCAGGAAAAGCCAGACTGCTGTTTTTCAAATGGCTTATTACTACTTAAAGGAATTTTCATTTTTACTTAAAACTGAGCTCTCATGAGACTTTCCTGGTCACTATTTTCAACTCTCTACTTGGATTGACGGCTTTGCACAGGTTATTTACCTTCTCTGAACCTCTATTTTTTAAACTGTAAAATAGGGATACTTTTTCATCTGCAAAGTTATTTTCAGTCTTAACCACAGGTGAAGGCATGGGCTCTGGATTCTGGCACATAGCAGTTAAATTGTGGTTCTTCCACTTACAATCAAAGTGGCCTTGGGCAAATTACTAAGCATCTCTGAGCCACAGTCTTTTGTAAAACGGTTTATGATGGTACCTGTCAAACATTTTTGTAAAGAGTAAATTAAATAATGGCACATAAATAATTTGTTACCATGGTTCCATGAATATAGAAAATTGCTAATGTTTTTTATCATTAATATTATTCATTTTATTTAAAAATATATGTACAGACTAGTATTATATTGTTGTAATAGTAGAATATTTAAATTGTGTCTTGTTTGTTTAATGGACTAGCTAGTTGAAAGAAAGTTGTTTGTAGCACTTGCATGGTGTCTTCCTGCCATAATAACCATCAGGGTTTTACTAAAAAGGTATTATGTTTACAATGGACATCATTGAGGAAGTTTAGTTTGTGGCATGATGATTCCCTATGTATTCCCAAGATTTACAAAGTAAAAATTGAGTATTCGTTGTTCATGGTGTTTATCATATTTAATTGCGTCAATAGTTGTCTTAAAAATTTTACTTTGCAAGTCAAAATTTTTATGTTTTTAACTTATTTTTAAGTTGTGCAGAATACTCACATCACTTAAAATTAATACATTTACTGAATCTAATTATATGTACATAATGTTTGTGGGCCAATTGTATATTCTTGTATATATAAAAATATACATATTTAATCAAGGAAGAGGTGATACATGCTTTTTATTGAAAAGAAACTTCAAAACTGCTTTTCTTAACAATAAGAATGGTCCTTCAATTATGTTAATGTGTGTATCTGTCTCATATAACAAAGTCTAGTAACTAGACTGAACTGCTGTATAGAAAAGGTACCATATAGAATGGTGGTTTATTTTATTTAATTTTTTTCTCATGACATGAGTCACCATGATAGAACATTTTAAAATAGCTTTATTTAGATATAATTTAGATACTATATTATTCACTTATTTAAAGTTACAATCCAATGATTTTTAGTATAGTGTATTTACAGAATTTTGCAACTATTACCACAATTTAATTTTAGAACATTTTATCCCACCTAAAAGAAATGCCATACGCATTAGCTGCCATTCCCCATCTCTCTCATACCTAAGCAACTCTTAATCTACTTTATTTCTCTATAGATTGCCTATTCTATACATTTCATATAAATGGATCGTACAATATGTGGTTCTTTGTGACTAGATTTTTTCACTTAGCATCATGTTTTCAAGGTTCACCCATGTTGTGGCATGTAAATGAAATAATGTACATAAATTTGTTAGCATGGTTCCATGAATATAGAAAACTGCTAATGGTTTTTATCATTAATATTATTCATAATGTATTTCATTTCTTTTATTGCTGAACAATATTTGATTGTATGAATATGTCACATTTTGTTTATTCATTCATCATGTTGGGAATTTGGATTATTTCTGCTTTTTGGCTATTAGCATATTGTTGCTATGAACATCTGTGTATAAGATTTTGGGTGGACATATGTTTTCATTTCTGTTGGTATAGAATTGTGAAGTTATATGTTAAATTTATGTTTAACCTTTGAAGAAACTGCCAAACTTTTCTTAGAGTAGCTGTACCAATTTACATTTTCACTGGCAATATATGAGGGTTCCAGTTTCTCCACATCATTGCTAACACATGTTATTGTCTGTCCTTTTGATTCTAGCCATTTTATTGGGTACGTAGTAGTATCTCATTGTGGTTTTTGGTTTGTATCTCCTTCATAACTAAGGATATTGAGCATCTTTGTATATACATATTGCCAGTCTTTATTCTTTTGAGTAAAGTCTGTTTAACTTTTTTGCACAGTTTCTACTTGATAGAATATTTTAATCTATTACTTACTGTATTATGGTTTTGACTACTCATTTTTTCCTCAGGTAATGTTTTCTAATTATTTGCTAGTTAGTTATGTTTAAGTAGTTATGATAGTCTATCAATTTGAATACAATGTAATTTTCTATTGATAACAATTTCTGTTTCCTTAGGTCACCCTGCAGAACAGAGTGATATTGCAAAAAGCCAAATTATCAGTCTACGTGCAACCACCATTAGAATTGACTTGTGATCAGTTCACCTTTGAATTTATGAGTAAGTGTTTTGTTTTGGCTGAAAGTCTACCATGGTGTGAATTTTTAAAAAATACTAGTTTGTTCATTTAATGTCTATTATTTCATGTCTGAATGGTGAGATTGGGATCATCCCAAAATCAATGATCGTGTTGTTTTGCTTATATTTTCCCTCTTAGCATCAGCATGAACATTCAGTTAATGATTGTTGGATCAAATTAATCTTTTACGATTACAGATTTCTAGGTGCTTTTCTGAACTTGTTGGACCTATAATTGTTTTTGATTTATTTATTTTTTTTCTAGACAGGGTCTCATTCTCATTGGCCCAGGCTGCAGTGCAGTGGCACGATCATGGCTCACTGCAGCTTCGACTTGCTGTGCTCAAGTGATCCTCCCACCTCAGCCTCCTGGGTAGCTGAGACTACAGGAAAACACCACCTGACTAATTTTTTGTATTTTTAGTAGAGACGGGGTTTTGCCGTGTTATCCAGGCTGGTCTCGAACTCCTGGGCTCAAGCAATCTGCCTATCTCGGCCTCCCAGAGTACTAAGATTACAAGCATGAGCCACCGCTCCTGGCCTGTTTTTAAATACTAAAATTTAGAAGGCTTTCTTTATTGGTGTTTCTTTAGTGATCTGATTATTGAATCAGTAATGTTTGAAGAATTAATATGGACTTTGGAGTTTGGCCTGAGTTTGAATCCAGCTCTAACACTCACTTGATGTGTAACCGTAGGCAAAAACTACACTAGTAATCACTTGGAGCCTCATTTATTTTAATCTGCAAAAAGGGGGTAATGATATTTGTCTTACAAGGTTGTTTTGAGGATTTAATTAAAAAGTAAATCTATAAAAGATATTCATAATAATGCTTAAAATAGTAGGCATGTCATTAATGGCAACTCTTAGTAAGGTTTCTTTGTATAGAATCTCTTACTCCCAACCATTTATATCCAAATTGTCATTAGTCCTGTTAAGATAATCTGAATTACCTTTCAAGTCTTTTTTCTTTTTTTGGTTTACTATAGCTTTTCTACTAAGGCTTCTATCTCTTATTCATGAAGTCAAGAACATATCTTTCTTTTTTTGCCTCCATATAACCAATCCATAGCTGAGTGCCTGCCGTTAGTAGGAATTCAACAAATCTTTGTAGAATGAATGAATAAACGATTGAGTGAAGTAACCTCATAGGTGATACCCAGCCATTGAACTTTCGCTTGCATTTCTGATTTTGTACAACACTTCCAATTTGTCTTTCTAAAATACATTCTAAATAATTTATTTTTTCCAGTTAAAAACCTCTTATGGCTCTCTAATACAGGTTGGGGCCAAATATGTTAACATAGATGAGCACGCACAATCTGTGAAGTGGCTACTGTGTAACACTCCCTCATCCATTTTCTCCTTCATTCTATGTTCTACCCATGATAAATTGCTATTTTCCTCCCAAATTCTCTTGCCCTTTTGTGTACTGTTTTCTCTGTTCATGCTGTCTATTCCTCGAAGTAAACAGCAGCAGTGGTGTAGAATGCCAGTTTCTTTGTACCTTGTTCTGGAGTCAATTCCTAGTAGCTGTGTTACCTTAGGCAAGCTTCTTTTTTTGTTTTTATTTCTGTTTTTGAGACAGAGTCTCACTCTGTTGCCTGGACTGGAGATGTGGTTTTCTCATGTTGGCTAGGCTGGTCTCGAACTTCTGGCCTCACGTGATCCGCCCACCTAGGCCTCCCAAAGTGTTGGGATTACAGGCGTGAGCCACTGTGCCTGGTCTTAGGCAAGCTTCTTAATCTCTCTGTATTTCAGTTTTCTCATGCATAATAAATGAGGACAATAATAGTATCAACCTCATAGGTTTGTTGTGAAGATTTAGTTACTTCATGTAAAATGCTTATGACAGTACCTGGCATGTGGTGAGTGCTTATTAAATTTTAACTTGTTAATAACAATTGCCCCAAATTATGTAATTTATATTATTTTTACATTGCTTATAGCACCAGATTTGACTAGAACAGTAAGCTTTTCTGTTTATCTGCAAAGAAGTTATACACCATCAGAATTGGAAGGAAATGCTGTTGTTTCTTATTCCAGACCAACAGGTAAACATACAGGCTTAATCATTACTTTAAGTTGTTGGAGTTATGAGTAAAATGCTTACACATTTAAGATGAGAAAACATACTGTGAAATATCATTAAATGAGAAAATGTTATTTTCTACTGTTAAGTGAAATCGTATGTTTTCATTACTTTTATGTGTTATGAGTAGTTTGTGATAAGTCTATTTAGCTGATTTCCATATGTAATGTTTGGTTCCCTTTTTTCAGTTAATATCAAATCTGATACATTTTTATTCCTAATAGAAGAATGTTATCTAGTCAGATTTCATTTATTTGAACTAAAGGCTAGTATTGATGCAGGATTTTTGCTCCTTAGTTCAGCTAAATCTGCGTTCTTATTTCGTGACCAAGAAGAATTAGGCATGCGGACACAGTGAAGAGTGAGGAGGGTGGAATTTTTAAAGTAGGTTTTCACCTCACAAATTGAATACCAGGGCTTCCACACATGAGCTGATGAGGCCAGGCTCCTCCCCCGCGTAAGGCGCCAATTCCTTGTGGCTCCACCCCATTTCCCCAGTGCGCTCGCGGGCATGTCCAGGCAAGCCATAGGTAGTATCTGAAAAGGCAACATTCGATTGGCTAAAAGACATTATTCAGAAAGAATCAACTGGGAAAGGGCAGGCACACAGGGGCAGAAGTTCTTCTGGGTTTTGAGTTTCATCCAGGACCAGCAGTACGATCTTTCAGCCCTCAGGCTGTTTTAAGCCTGAAGGTGAGGTTTCACCTGGGACCTTTCTGTATTTGTTTAAGCGTTTGTCTGCCTCCTGCCTCTATCAGTATGAATTAGTAGAAAAGAATATTATGGATTACTCCAACATTAGGGCAGTAATCAGAATTTTAGACACTGTTTTAGTGACTAAATAAAACTCTTTAGCATCTTATGTGTTAAAATACTTAAGAACAGATCTTTTAAAACTTAGTCTGCATTTTTCAACCATTTTTGGCTATTATGCTTTTCTGTAATTTAAAAGACAATTTAAAAGATTACTAATCATTGGTATTGGTTGAAAGTGAATTAGAAATTAACATTGAGAAAGTCTGCAGAATGCCAAGAGAAGCAAAAAGAGACATTATCAATAGTATTATTTACTTAAATTATTATAAAAAAGAGGAACTGGATTGACTTTAAAGGGGAAAGTTAAAAGAAAATAAATTCAAAAAGTAACTGGAAATATTAATATTATGTATTTTCTCCTTTATTGAGTCTTTTTTGCTGTTTGGCTAGATCATATATCTTTACTTGTTTTTGTTTTTTTTTTTTCCCACATTTACACTGGAATAACACATTCTCATAGACTTCTGAGAATGGAAATATAAATAAATGTACTGTTGGGTTTCATTTATTTATGTTATACTCTCAATTGTGAATTGACTTGTGTTTGATTGGAGAGTCATTTAAGTCATCTGTGAGAATCTTGAAATTTTAATTTGTATTTTAAGCAGATATGTGTCAAATGTGTGTTGTAACTTTACCACAGATAATTTGTTGCATTCTTTTCCCCCTACCCATTTTTGCATTGCCTGTGATGGATAGATCGAAATCCTGATGGTAAGTGTAAAGATAATTTAGAAAAAAATGAATTTCAGAACTGAAATTTGTTTGATGAATTGAATTGGTATTATACCATGAATGAGCTCTTCTTATGGACTGCTCTTTTAACTAGAAAAAGTTCTTTAGGACGATACAGTGCCTTGATTCTGCTATGGAGAGCATAATAGATGTTTCCACAGAGATTTGTCATTATTCGTTGTTTCGGAGTCATGAGAAAGAATGAAATTAGGAGTAAGAATAGAATGTCTTTTTTGAAAAATATTAAAGGTGTTATTGACAACTTATTTCTGCAAGTCATTGGTTATTTAGTTCCATGCTCTGTTATTTTACCTAAAAGAAAGAAAGAGTTTAAAAAAAGAGCGTTTGTCACTGAATTCTAAGTTGTGTTTTCCTACATGCTTCAAGAGATTCACCTCTCTGTGATAAGAATGATGTGTGTGTTCACTCTGTGGGCCTATTCCCTGTCTTGTTTAGAATTTGTAGGGGAATGTTATCAAACGTCTGACTCCTTCTAACTTGCTTGGGTCAGTGTTGTTACTTACTTTGTTTTCCCCAAATCTTTTGCTTGACTCTGCTATGATTCTGATCATAATATGAGCTTAATTAAGTTTGTTCCTTAGGTTCTCCTTGTAGGTTTTGAGCTTTTTGAGGGCAGGGGTCAAGCACTCATCTTTGAATTGCATACTAACAGAGTACATAGCAGGCACTACAAGTATCTCTGGTTATTTTTCCTCTTAGATATAGACTTAATGTGGTAGTTTATCTTTATAAGTTATTTTAAGATACATTTTAGATAACAATATTAATTAGTAATAATTAAATAAATATAATGAAATAAAGATTGTGGCAATATTTACTCATGCAGTTTGGGTGATGCCAACAACCTGAGTTGCATAGCACATGTCATCTTGATATCTGGAAGGTATATATATATTTATATGAGAAGTGTTTTAATAGAAGTAAATGATTAGCTTAATAACACAAAGTATACTTGTCAAATTAGAATTTGGGTCATTAAAAAATAACCTGATATTAATAATGAATATTTACATTTTAATTAGCTAGATTGCCTGTAATATTTAAGATTTTGGACTGAATTTTGTAAAATATCATATTATTATTTAAATGATTAGTTTTAAGTTTAAAAAATCAGTTAAGGTTATTGTTCAAAGAAATTTATTCCTTCTTACTGTAAATTCAGCCCAAACTATGAGGAAAAAACCCACAATTCATAGAAATTGTAGTGTTTCAATACAAAATGAAAGCTGGTTTTAATAATCTCTTTGATATATTTTAAAATTATAATTAAGCTTTAGGGAGTGGAGTTGAAATATTCGGCAGCACCTAGTAGGCAAGAAAATAATATGTTGCCACTTAGATCTTACTTACACACAAGGCTTCATATTTCAAAGACTGATCCATTTTATTGTCTTGATCTGTTCGGGCTGCATTGCAGATAAGCAGTTCTGCTTTTATATGTGGAAAAAGAGAGGCAAATGAGGTTTTATGTTGTCCCATAAGGGTTAGTCTCCATTATTTCTGCATTAAAGTTACATGACGTGGGCAGTGTAAAACATGACTGCAGATGAAGCACAGTACGCAGCCAGACATAACAGGAAAGGATCAAGGAAGTTCTGGCTACCAGACATTGCTACTGCTTTGGGGTTCCTTGTTTTCAATATGAAATTACTCTGGCAGACCCCTGGAAAGAGTTCTAAAACCATTATATAGATGTATAATATATAGGTATGGTTATTTTATTCATATATACATATTTTTTCTATGTTCTTTTTTCCTTTATTTCTTTAAAGCACATTTTGGCTTCCAATTTGACAGTGATACTGGGCTTTTGGGGTGTGCCAGATGTAATTAGAAGTCTCTTCCTGGAAATAAAATGTTCTGTTAGGGCTAGTTTTGATGAGAATATTCTCTCTGAGTGTTAAATAATTTTGTGATTAATTGCACCATAGCAGTTACGACTATCCATTTCCTCTAGTAGGAAGGGAAGTGTTTGAAGGAGAGGTGATTATATCTGGTAAAAAGAACTACAGAACAGTCAGTCTGATAAATGACTAGGCCAATATTGGAGTAAAATAAATGACAAAAGTTTCTTTTCTCTCAGCGTAACACTTAGAGAATTCAGTAAGCCAGATATGGAGACTACTTTGCCAACTATAGAGAGAAAATATTGCTGATGGTAGGCAAAGTTAGGACCAATTAGTCTCTTTCAACTAACTTGAAGGCTGTTCTACTAGCAACTGTGAAAAGTCTTTAAATACATGTAATTCTTTTCCTTCTCTATTACAAACACATACACCCACACATGCCTCTATGAGTCTTTGGCTTCAGGTTCTTAGACATAATTACAGCCTGAAGAGTAACTGTTAGCCAAATTTACACTTCAGGTTTCCTAAGAAGGTGTAAATCCCAGTAGAAATGTGCCTCTGATAAACCCCATGTCTAAAAACTAGAGATTGTATTGTAAAATCCATGGGTTTTAATTTGATAGTAAGTGTTATAAAATAGTGACATTCTAATTTTTCTTTTAAGGGATGGTTTCTGTAGACTTTTTTTTTTTTAAGGATTTCATAACTCTTTTTTTCTCCCTAATGGTAAAACTTTTCAAGCTGCCATCATTTAAAAAATAGCCATAATCATTTTATTAAGTATGAGTGTCATCATTTTTCAAAGTAATGTTTTCCAAATGTCCTATGAAACAGGCTTATGATTCCTGCAGAGAAAAGATATTCTGGAGGGGTTCTACAAATCTTAGCAACTGCAAACCATTGCCCTAGTGTGTGATATTGCCATTAACTGACCTAACTGAACTGTAAACTGAGTTATAATGTATTTTCCTTCTTGGGTTTATTAGTGCTTGCAATCCATTTGTTTCGATTCCTGAAAACATATACACTACCAGTTTCTTTAGCTCTGGGTTCGTGGAGATGTAGGACAATAATCTTCAAATATATAGGCTCAGTCACTTATGGGCAGTGTTGTTGATTACATTTAATTTTTTTTAACTGTGAATTCAGTCAGTACCTGGTCCAAGTAAAGTAGTGGCTACAGTTTTAGCAGTATAGTTTTAGAAGAACATTCACAGCCAAATTCTGGTTTGAACAATTAGCTCAGAATTTGGTTGAAAGTATGTAGAAGATAGTTTCTTTTTGTGAATATACAGAATTGTCAGAAAAGGAAGCATTTGTTTTTGTAGTACTAGTCATTAAAAATGAAGGAGGTGGAAACAAGTTTAAGTTTCCTTGTTCTTTCCAGACTGTATCTATTAATTCATACATCTGAAATTTTCTCTACAGTTTACTTATTGTAGAGGAAACACACTCAGTGGGTGTATTTCCATAATTTGAGGATATATAGAGTATATGGAAATTTCCTTGAAGTTGGAGAAAGTAGTGCTTTGTAATTTTTTTGTGGTTATATTGACAGTTGTGCTTTGTGCAGTATCTTAGATCATATTACCATAATATTTTGAGTCAAAACATCTCATCATTGTAAAGTACAAATACACATGCCTCTAAAAACCTCACAGAATGTCATGAAATAATACCCTGGGACTTTTCTTAAGAGACACCAGTTGTAATTTGCATCTAGGGTTCCAGGAGAAGTGAATTTAACATCTGTTGGTTATGAGCAAAAAATGAGCTATGTAAAACTTGATGGATAATAGATTATATTGAAGAGAATGACAAATATGCTCCACATGCTCTGAAAAAGTATTTAATTGACCTCATATATCAATATGCTTGCCATTGTTGGTGATTTCTCACTATCCTAGTGAATAAGTAATACTGAAAAGTGTACTCCCAGCTTGGATGTGGAGTAAGACATACAATTCCGATTGACTTTAGCAAAATATATTGCTAATTCCAGGGATCCTGCTTTGGGATCATGTCTCCAAACTAACTGCTTCTGCTTTTGCTATTTTTAAACAGCTCCCTAACTCCTTCATAAAGAAATGAAGGAATTAATGTGTGCATTCATCAAGTAGAGTTAGAATATTTTGTGTTCAGTTTTTCTACAGCACTATGGCACAACATAGGCTTCTATATATTACCTTTCATCTTAACCAGTCAAAAACAGAGTTCTAGAACAAAAGGAGAGAAAACTAGGATTTTAGTATTGCTTTTCTAGATTTATAAGTAGAGAGCCTAATTTGCTTTGGTTTCAATTTCATTTTCTGTAAAAATATTGAAAATGATTTTGAAAAGATTTATACAAATTCTAATAGGAAACTTCATTGTCATATATTCAGTTACCTATTTCAGTATGCATGTATGAGTATTAAAATCATTTGACAATTGAATGACTATGTCTAAATGTCTAAAATGTCACTCAAAGTGATATGTAAAGTTAAATGGCTTGAGAAAAGTATAATTCATATAAAGGTAATATTCCACATATTAATGTGTAAAATGGACATGGACTTCAATAGAACTTCAGAAGAGCAAATCTTGCTTTCATGTTCATAATTTGAATCTTCATCAAGTAAAAAAAGCTGAAGATTTAAAATGTTTTTGAGTAGAGAAATTTTTAGATATGGTAATATAGAGTCTTAAAGATATGATAGAAACTTCATATTCTTTGCTCACGTTTGCTGATAGTCTTGGATTAGGGCTAGAGCTCTGAAGGTCTTAAAGACTTAGTTCAGTAATTGAATGTAAGTAACTGTAATGTTTTATATAGTATCCAAATGTGATGATTTAAAAAATATGTACTACTATTAAAGACAGATCTCATTTCTATGCTTCTTTTAAAATTTTATTTTTGCCTTGTACCTTTTAAAAATAGTAATGAAATATGAATCATGATAATAATTTACAGTTATTTCAGCTTTGTTAAACAAAATAGGCAGGCAACAAACAAACCAAGGTATGTTGCTGCTCAAACTATTAGTAGTACAATTTTTTTTTTGCCGAATTATTTGTCAAGTCTATGAATCTACATATCTCTCTTTTATTTCAGGCATTCCACGAGTTATCCAATGTAAATTTAGACTTCCCCTAAAGTTAATTTGCCTACCAGGTCAGCCTTCAAAAACTGCAAGCCACAAAATTACTATTGATACCAACAAATCTCCAGTCAGTCTTCTTAGTCTCTTCCCAGGTAAGACTTTTGAAATAACATGCCTGCAGCATCAAAAATGCTAAGAATTTAGAAAGGAATCCTTCATCAGCAGATAATGATGGGGTAATTATCAGATAATTGTTAAGTAAGAGTATAAAAATGCCTCAAGGATTTTTCCCTCCTTTGCCTGTTCAAAGGTGAATAGCTTATATCAACAAGGTAATAAGGTATTCCTTTTAAGTTGGATTAAAATTATCATAATAATTATTTTGCTACGGTATTCAGAAATAAAAACATCAAGTGTTTCTCTTTAGACTATGAATTTTTTTGGCTTGGAATGTAAATATTTATTATTCATCTTTATGGTAGGTTTTTGGATATATCTGTCTTCTAAGTGTATAAATATTTATTATTTATCTTCATTGTAGGCTTTTGTATATGTACCTTTTAAAGTATATTCTTATGTCTCTGAAAAGTAATCTCGTAAGTAGATGCTGTTTGTACTGTTTTATTCTGCTGTCTACAGCAGCTAGAGGGTGTGCATCCTGTGCTTCTGGTTGTTTAGAAGGGTTTCATACTTAATGCTTCCATATCACAGTGAACATTTGGGGTAATTTGTGATGGTATGACTTGGAGAGAAGTGTCGTTTTTCTTTCTGAGTGGCTTAGAAACTAAAGAAGCTTTTATTGGATAAAACATCCTTAGTAACCAAGGTTTTTAGTGTGTCATGTCATTAACTTTCTTGATGGTGGGGTAGAACTGAAGAATAAAATCTTGGAGTTAAATCAACCCTTTTAAATCATTAAAAATCAGCACTGTTGGCTATGAGATACATCTTCACCTTTGCATTAGTGGATAAGATTTAGGATACAAACAATACTTCTCACAAGGTTTAGAAATTTATGGTAAGTCAACTTTTGTGTTATTAACTACTTAAGATGCTTAAAATTTATTTTTTATTAATTTGCAGTATTTCAAAAATTTTATTTATATATAACTCTGAAAAATCTCCAAAATTAAATGTTTTACTATAATTATTCTATTCTTAAGTGTGAATTGAGTTTGGAGATATATATGTATATATTGTTAGCAACATATTTTTTACCTTTTGGGTTCTTTCTCCCATCTCTTCTTTTACCTCCTTATTTTTTAGTCAGTTTTCTTGTAACAAACTTGGATTATGAAAAAAACAGACTCACTACCTTTTGTAACGTCTTGCATAAACTTATTAGTTTCTTGGGTCTCCTATACTACCTTAGGAACATAGTTGGAAATTATATGTTGAACACCAAATTTATTGGTGGCTTTGAAAAACGTTTAAGCACCTGACTTCTGAGGAAGGGTTGATCTTTACTGTAGATAAATGGAACCCAATTAGAATTGAATAAAAACACGTGCCTTTGAGCAGAAAGGTAATGTCCATAAGATACGAATTGGATAGTGTGTGCTAAAGAAAGCTTAGATGACTTATCCATTTTCCTCCTGATTTTGGGCTCAATTGTTTTGATGTCATTATGCTCATCAGCATATATTTGCTTCTTACTCACTTTAGGAATGGGACACAATGACAAATTTTTAAGAATTTCTTCTGGGATCCAATATATATGATATAGAGTGGTTTAAAAAAATTCCTGGATTTGTATTCATGTTAAACATGCTGGATGGAATCATGTGCTTGTTTAAAATAAGTATCACTTCACCCTTATAAAAATAAGACTTAGATAAAGTTGCCATTGCAAATCTTCTGTGTCTGCTTTTTTTAACTGAAAGAAGCAAAATTAATGAGCTTTATAGAGAAGAAATAAAACAACTTTTACTCTACATGTCTTCCCATTTGTTTATTCCGGTTCTCTTTCTGTGAACAAATATAGGTATATTTAAAATAGCTTTAATTTTTCTTATTACAAAAGAAATGTGAAATTTAGAAAATGTGGATAACCAAAAGGAAAAAAGTGAATGTTACTAGTAATTCTGCTATCCAGCAATACCTTTTTCTGTTTCATTACATTTTTCTAATCTTTTTTTTCCTGTCTCCTAGAATTAATACCATTTATTATTATTATTATACTTTAAGTTTTAGGGTACATGTGCACAATGTGCAGGTTTATTACATATGTATCCATGTGCCATGTTGGTGTGCTGCACCCATTAACTCGTCTAATCTTTAAATAAATATTTTTTCTAAGCATTTATCCCCAAAAAGAATTTCACTTGTCATACTGTTTTGAGACATCTTTTTACATCATTAGATATTTTTGATATATGATTTTAATGAATACATAGTATTCTCTCATAAATCCATACCATAAAATCATTTGACCAGCATTATACTTTTAGATATTTGTTTTTAGTTTATTAATATTGTAAATATACCTGTGATGAACATTGTTGTAACAATACTTCTTCAAATTTATTATAGTTTATTTGATGAATATTTAAAAGTGGAATTGCTGGGTCAGACAGAGAATCAGAATGTTTTTATAACTTCTGAAATATAGTGTGAAATTGACTTCCTGAAGGAATACCAGTTAACCCTAACAACGTTTGAATAAAGGCATCTAGTACCCCAAACCTTGCCAATAGAGAATATTATAAGAAAAACCTTTTAATATGCTTAATAGTTATATAGAAAACATCTATTTACATATATAAATAGCTATCTGAGGTGCTTCTGTCACCCCAGAAAAGTGAATTAAGCAATAAATACCTTTTTTTTCGAGACAGGGTCTCATTCTGTCACTGAGGTTGGAGTGCGGTGGCACAATCATGGCTTACTGCAGCCTCTACTTCCTGGGCTCAAGCAATCCTCCCACCTTAGCCTCCAGAGTAGCTGAGACTACAGGCATGTACCACCATGCCTAGCTAATTAAAAAAATATTATTTTGTAGAGATAGGGTCCCACTATGTTGCCCAGGCTGGTTTTGAACTCCTAAGCTCAAGTGGTCTTCCCATCTTGGGCTCCTAAAATGTTGGGATTACAGGTGTGAGCTACAGGTGTGGTCAAGACATTTCTTTATCTCATGTAAAGAGAAATCCAGACGTGGGCAGTGGAAGCTGTGGTAGTAGTTTATGACGGTTATGAAATACCTGGCATTTTTTCTTTCTTTGTAATCTGCCATCTTTAGTGTGTTGACTTGTTCCACGGTAATAAGATATTTGCTTCACCTTCAGGCATCATATCTTACTACAAGGTAGGAGGTAGGGGGAAGAAATGGCTATATAGTAATGATGATAACTTTTATCAGAAAAGGATTTTTTCAAAAGATTCCCTAGGAAATTTCTGCTTAGGTTTCAATAGCCATAATTTTTGTCACATGGCTTCCTTTAGCAGGACAAGAGGCTGAGAACTAAATGGGCTAGAGAAAAGGGGGTTGGGAACATGTATTAAATTACCTGACCATCAATGTATGTCACAATACCAGTAGTTTTATACAAAAATTTTACTTAAATGTAATAACAGATAAAATGTCATTTGATAATAGTTTTTTATGTTGCTCAAGTATGTTTCTACATTTGCTTGTCAATACATTTATATTTTAACGGTTACATAATATTCCATTGTTTGGAGGTGTCATGTACATGCAGGTTTCTCTATTTCTCTTAGGAGAAATTCTTTGGAGACAAATGCTTGAGTTAATGGGTATGCATATTTGAAAACTTTATTCAAATACCAGCTGCCTTTTTGAAAAATTGTGTCACATTATGCTCCCAGCATCAAGGTTCCTGCCCATGATAGCAGCTGGATTCATTAAATCGTTTTAAATTTTTGACATTATTAGGTAAAAAATGACATTTCAATTTTAACTGGAATTTCTAATATGTTTAATTTTTCTTAACTACTTGTATTTCTTCTTTTAATTCCTTCTTTTAAGGTTTATATTTTTAGGGAGTAAAATTTCTTAATTGCCTTCTTCATAGTTTCAGGTTTTCATGTTATGCCTGCAATGATCTCTATTCTAAGATTATAAAATACTTACTTATTTTTTCTGGTACATTTTTATACATTCTTTTATTCTCAAACACAGCTTCAGTACATATTTTTGTGCTTTTAAAAAAGCTTAAATTGAAGTATGACTTTTGTACCATAAATTACACATTTGAAGCATATAATTTTGAAAAGTTTGATTTCTGTATCTATGCAACCATCTCAACGGTTAAGATGCCGAACATATCCATCACTGCCAAAAGTTTCCTTTTGTCTATTAGTAATTCTTTATCCTGCATCCCAAGCAACCACTGATCTGCTTTCTGTTACTAGAGATTTTTTTGCATTTTCTAGAATTTTATAAAATGGAGCTATATAGTATGTGTTCTTTTTCATCTGTCTTCTTTTACTCCTTCATTTGATATGTGATTTGCAAATAATTTCTCCCAGTCTGTGGCTTGTATTTTGATTTTCTTATCAGAATCTTTGGAAAAGCAGAAGTTCTTAATCTTGATAAACCCCCCGTTCATCAATTTCTTAATGGATCATAAATTTACTGTTACATCTAAGAGATATTTCCTAATCCAAGGTTGCAAAGTTTCTCTCTCTCTTTTTTTTGGTAGAAGTTTTCTAGTTTTAAACTTTACATTTAATTCTCTTCCCCATTTTGTGCTGATATTTATGTGTGATGTGAGGGATGGATGAAATTCATGTTTTTGCATCTGGGTGTCTAATTGTTACAGCACTATTTTTCAGACTATCCTTTTCCACTGAATTGCCTTTTCAACTTTGTTGAAAATCATCTGACCACATTTATGTGGGTGTATTTCTGCTTCCTTAATTTTGTTCCATTGATATCTTTGCCTATTGCTATATACCAATAACATTGTGTTTTGATGACTGTACATTTATAATAAGTCTTGAAGTCAGGTAGTGTAATTTCTCCAACTTTATTCTTCTCAATGCTGTCTTGGATATTTTAGGTCCTTTGCATTTTCATATGAATCTTAGAATCACCTTGTAAATTAAACAAAACTGGCTGTTGGGATTTTGATTGTGATTGTGATTGTATTGATTCCATAGATCAATTTGGAGAGAACTGATATGTTAACAATATTGAACATGGTATAATTTTCTCTCTGTATTCTAGTTTCTTAAGATGAAAGTGCAGACCATCGTTCATTTATTTAGGGTCTATTTTGTTTCTCTCTGTGAGGGTTGGTAGTTTTTCATGTACAGGTTTTACAAATCTTTTGTCAGATATATCCCTATTTCATATATTTTTATGCCATTGTGTTTTATTTCAATTTCAGATTGTTCTTTGCTAATACATAGAAATACAATTTATTTTATTTTCTTTTGATATGGAGTCTCACTCTGTCGTCTAGGCTGGAGTGCAGTGGTATGATCTTGTCTCACTGCAACCTTTGCCTCCCGGGTTCAAGCAATTCTCCTGTCTCAGCCTCCCAAGTAGTTGGGACTACAGGCACACGCCACCATGCCTGGCTAATTTTTGTATTTTTAGTAGAGATGGAGTTTCACCATATTGGTCGGGGTGGTCTCGAACTCCTGACCTCAGGTGATCCACCTGTCTTGGCCTCCCAGAGTGCTGGCATTACAGGCGTGAGCCACCCCGCTTGGCTTACAATTGATTTTCTTATATCAATCTTGTATCATATCATGCAACATTGTTAAACCACTTGCAGGCTCTATTAGCATTTTTGTAGATTTAATCAGTCAGATTTTCTACATAGATGATCATGTTATGTGCAAATCAAAACAGTTTTACTTCTTCTATTCCAACTGGATTGTTTGTTTTTGCTTGCTTTTTGCCTTGGTTAGAACTTCTGGGACAATGTTGAATAGAAATGGTGAGAGCAGACATTGTCTTTCACCATTAAGCATGTTTTAGCTATAAGTATTTTTTAGATTTTTTTTTAACCAGGTTGAGGAAGTTCCCTTCTATTCCTAGGTTGCTGAGACTGTAATCAGGAGTGGATATTGGATTTTTTCAAGATTACTTCTACATCAGCTGAGACATTCTTATCGTTTTCTTCTTTATTTGGTTAAATATGGTGGATTACATTGATTAATTTTTAATGTTAGCCCAACCGTGCATTCTTGAGATAAATTATATATGGTCATGATATATTTTCACTATATTTTTAGATTTAATTTGCCAAACTGTATTTTAGAATTTTTGTATCTATGTTCATGAGAGAAATTGATCTGTAATTTAGTTTTTTTCTACAGTTATGTGAATAATTTTTACTCCATCCCCCTACATTTTATGTTTTGATGTCATGAGTTTCTTATATCTGGATATTTATACTTCCCTCCAGATTTGGAAGATTTTCTCGTATTGTTTTGCTTGATACTGTTCCCTAAATCGTGCAGCCTTTCTTCTTTCCTTTCAGTTTTTTCCTCCTCTCACTGTATTTTCTAATAATCTGACTTTGAGTTCACAGATTCTTTCTTCTGCTTAATCAGTTCTGTTTTTGATGTTCTTCATTGTATTTTCCCCCTTCACCCTCCCCTGCCCTCCCCTCCCCTCCCCTTCCCCCTCCGCCCTTTGCTTCCATTCTGTCCTCCTCCCCCTCCTCTCCCCTCCCCTCCCCTCTCAGGGTCTTGCTCTGTCATCCAGGCTGGAGTGCGGTGGCATGATCATGGCCCACTGCAGCCTTGACATCCTGGGCTCAAGCAATCCTCCGACCTCAGCCTCCCAAGTAGCTGGGACTACAGGTGCATGCCATCACACCTGGCTAATTTTCTTATTTTTTGTAGAGACAAGGTTTCACTTTGTTAACCAGGCTGATCTTGAACTCCTGAGCTCAAATAATGTGCCTGCCTCGGCCTTCCAAAGTGCTAATATTACTGTGCCCAGCTGTTTTTATTTCATTCATTGTATTTTTTCAGCTCCAAAACTTGTTATTCTGAGTTTTGTTTCTCTGTTTTTTTTTTTCCTGGTTTGTTGAGCTTCCTGAAAACAATTATTTTGAATTCTTTGTTAACCTGTAGATGACCATTTCTTTGGGGTCAGCTACTGGGAAATCATTGTGTTCTTTTGGTAGGGATATGTCTTCTTTGTTTTTCATGTTTCTTGATGCCGGCACATTTGGTGGATCAGTGTCCTCTTTCCAACTTTGTGTGCTGATTTTGGTGTGAAAGACCTTCTTCTATGGGAGGGTCAAGGGTGCTGGCAGTATGAGATGTAGAGGTTCTGGCCCTGGCAAGGGCATAACTGTAAACTGTGTGCAGCTCTCTTAGCTGTGGTTGGTGTTGGTTAAGATTGCAGATTGGTTGGTGTTGGTTAAGATTGCAGGTTGGTTGGTATTGGTTAAGATTGCAGGTATCCTCAGTTGCCAACTCTGTGAGTGTTCTCAGCAATAGTGAGGGCTATTGGGATCTTTAATGGCAGTGGATGCTAGGGTACTCCCAATCTCTTTTTCTTCCACCAGGGAAATCGTGGCCAAGGGGATCCCTCTTGGCACTCTTATCTGGCTTGTGGGCCAGTTTCCAGTGCCTGATGAGTGGCACCTATGGAGATGCCATGGAGCCAAGTCCTGAAGCATGGGTATGTGTAAAGGGACTTTGGTTCTGGGCTTTGGGTGGTAATGGCACCAGTGCCTGGGGCACAGGAACCCCCATTTCTGTGTTGGTGATGGTATGTGAGACATTAGTGTTTATGAAACAGCCAGGGAGCCTGAGATGGGAGCTTGGATATATGCAGTTACTTTGGCTCTGGGGTACAGAATGGGACCTTGTCCTCTATGGCAGGTGATGTAATGACTGAACCATAGGAATACACAGAGAGACCTTAGCTGTAGGACCTCGGGTGTGAGTTGGCTCACTCTGGTGGTAGCTCTGGTATCTGAGACATGGGTGGGCATAGTGCAGCCACAGAGCCAGTGCCTGAAGTATGCACATTCATGAAGTGACTGTGGCCTGGGGGTTAGGGGATGTGCAAGGTTTAGAGAGGTGGTGGTTTTGGTCCTGGGGTGGTACAACAGCAGCTACTTCTTGAGCAAGGGAATATAGAGCCATGCTTTCTTCTCTGGGGTTCCCTGGTGGAAATGGCTGTTGGTTACCTCAGTGGCAAAAGATGCTGGTGTCTTCTGTGGAGCAGGCTGCTGGGAACCATGGAAGTTCCCACTCCACGGCTGTCACCAATAGCCTGTTGCCTTTATTCTTTGTCACTAGCCATCTGTAGGCATCTTAGGTATGCTGATGTAACCAGCCATTTGTTCCGTTTTGCTGTAGCTTCTTAAATGGGCCCTTGAGCTCCCATGGGGCTATTATGGTTTTTGAATAGCTGTCTTTCTCTCTCTCTAATTTTTTTTACTGGGGATGAAGACTAGTGTCCCCTACTTTACCATCTTGGTGACATCCTTTACCCCTGTGATGATGTTTAATCTTTCTTTTTTCTTTTCTTTTTTTCTTTCTTTCTTTTTTTTTTTTTGAGATGTAGTCTCACTCTGTTGCCCAGGCTGGAGTGCAGTGGTACAATCTCGGCTCCCTGCAACCTCCACCTCCTGGGTTCAAGCAATTCTCCTGCCTCAGCCTCCTGGGTAGCTGGGACTACAGGCACGTGCCACCACACCCGGCTAATATTTTGTATTTTTAGTAGAGACGGGGTTTCACCGTGTTAGCCAGGATGGTCTCGATCTCCTTACCTGGTGATCTCCCCACCTTGGCCTCCCAAAGTGCTGGGATTACAGTCGTGAGCCACCATGCCTGGCCTAATATTTCTTTTCTCTGTCACTTTGTCTGTAAATTGGCAAGTTGGATCTACAGCTAGCAGAGTCAAGATTGATTATTTTGGCCAGAGTTCTTCATGGATGGTAGTATAGACTTTCAGCAGACAGAGGGCACATAATATTTGTTTGTCTTTTTTTGTGTGTGATGGTAACAGCCATTGATATTCAACGCTGAGATCCATTAGTTCACTACAGGCTGAAAAATAGATATTCTGTTTCTTTCACACTTTCTTCATTTTTTAGCTGGAATATTTCTACAGAGAGAACCTTTCCTTTAGTAGTTGTTATATGGTGCAGTTCGAGTAGGGTTTTCAGGATAAATGCTTGGTTCTTTCCCTTTATTACTAATTTTTAAAATATTTTAAATAAATAGAGCTTAAAATAAATAGTATTGATTCTCTAGGATCATCCAATAGTGACTATTTGTTTTTATTTTGTTTTTAAGTCTCTGTATGAACTCATGCCTTTAAACATATTTGATGTGTTTTACTCCATTGCAATTATTATTTTCTTAGATACCCTTATTTTATTTTATTTTATTATTATACTTTAGGTTTTAGGGTACATGTGCACAATATGCAGGTTTGTTACGTATGTATCCATGTGCCATGTTGGTTTGCTGCACCCGTTAACTCGTCATTTAGCATTAGGTATATCTCCTAATGCTGTCCCTCCCCCTCCTCCCACCCCACAACAGTCCCCGGAGTGTGATGTTCCCCTTCCCGTGTCCATGAGTTCTCATTGTTCAATTCCCAGCTATGAGTGAGAACATGCGGTGTTTGGTTTTTTGTACTTGCGATAGTTTACTGAGAATGATGTTTTCCAGTTTCATCCATGTCCCTACAAAGGACATGAACTCATCATTTTTTATGGCTACATAGTATTCCATGGTGTATATGTGCCACATTTTCTTAATCCAGTCTATCATTGTTAGACATTTGGGCTGGTTCCAAGTCTTTGCTATTGTGAATTGTGCCGCAATAAACATACGTGTGCATGTGTCTTTATAGCAGCATGATTTATAATCCTTTGGGTATATACCCAGTAATGGGATGGCTGGGTCAAATGGTATTTCTAGTTCTAGATCCCTGAGGAATCGCCACACTGACTTCCACAATGGTTGAACTAGTTTACAGTCCCACCAACAGTGTAAAAGTGTTCCTATTTCTCCACATCCTCTCCAGCACCTGTTGTTTCCTGACTTTTTAATGACGGCCATTCTAACTGGTGTGAGATGGTGATACCCTGATATTTTTATCTCTGGCCAGTAGTAGTCTCTTTAAGCTGGCTTTCAAGTCCTTTTCATAAAACCCTACTGGCTCAGTAATAGCTTCCTTGCTATCTGGCATGAAAAGATATGCTAAGTTCATCTTGCACGTGTTCTGTCTCATATCTGGAATCAACCATTAGAATAAATGAAATTAAATGACTCCAGAGTTTTAGTGTAAGGCAGAAATTTCATTAATTGGAAGCTACTATGGAAATCAAGGTGAATATATTATAGCTCACACATGGAGTTTATACATGACTAGTGACATAAAAATCACACATCATTCAACTAAGATTCCTATTTCAAATGTGTTAATTTTGCCTTCTGGTTACATAAGGTGATTTCTTTCTTTTCTTTGTAGGTTTTGCAAGTCAGTCAGATGATGATCAGGTGAATGTAATGGGTTTTCACTTCTTAGGAGGTGCTCGAGTTACTCTTCTTGCTTCCAAAACTTCTCGTAAGTAAAACCATGTTATTATTGCTTTTTAATTTTTTTTCTAAGGATACCACATCACAGAGGATACTCACATCAATGATTCCTGCAAAGGGTGATGTTCATTTAGATTTCAGTAACTAAAAGCCATGATATTAAGTAGATAGGATGTGAAAGTTAGATGAAGTTAGGATTGTGTTTTATTAGAGAACACTGATGTTGTCCAAGATTACCTTACCATGATCTAAATTTCACCAAAAATCAGATATGTAACTGATATATTCACTTTATCAGAGTGTATGTAATTTTTGTCTTGGAGCTAAGGAAAGTCTAAGAGGAATTTAAAGAAATGAAAAATATTTTTGAGGTAGGTATATGGTGAACTAGATTTGGGAACTCCTAGAACTTGGAATTTTTTTGTTTGCATATATTCTTGTTTATTCCTTTTGGACATTGGCAAAGATGACAGTGAAAGTGGATAGCTTTTGCTGAGTGTAATTTCAATAGGCAGAAAGGTGTAGTAACTATACAGTCAAGTTTGAATTTAAATATGCTTTATTGATTTGGTTGCTTTATGTATGTGAGAATAATAGTTGAAACTAGTCAATGTAAAACTAGCTCTTGACATATGTAGTATATTGAAGCTACTGAACTTACTGAGTTATACACACCTTCATGGAAATAAAGTAAGATACTAAGAAAGGAAGTGTTTAACAAATTTGTATTGAGAGAAAAAAGTACACACATACACACACACACACACACACACACACACACACACACCCATACCCCCTTGAAATAGTCTGGCTCAGGACATTCCAATTAAAAAAAAAAAGCTCTAGTTTTTCTGGTGAGCTTTCACTTTCTACCCATGCACTTGCAGTTGTAGTTGGTTATTGCTTTTCTAATAATAAGAGTACAATAAGGCCATCTGTTTTTGAAAAAGAAAAGTATTAGCAGGAGGAACAGACATCCCATTTAGAAACTGTAACAATGTTTTTATGGCTAAAATCATAATAGTTTCTGGAATATGTCAATTGTTGACTGGTAAAATAGACTCAGATACTATTGAAGACTTAATAATAGGTCACAGAAATAACAACTCTGAGAAGAAGGAGAAGATTCTTTATTTTCATGATTTTTCTGATTGGTCATGATTGCAGTATTCTTTACATTGGCATCATTTTTTAAAAAACAAATCATTTTATTTTGATAGGAAGACAACATGAGATCTATCCACTTAACAAAATTTCAAATGTATATTTCAATATTGCTAACTGTAAGTACATAGCACCATTTTGCTTTGATTAGCTTTATTCTCCAGTTAGATGGTAGAACCATTTTGGTGCATTTCTCTTAGTTTTAACAGTTATCCTTAGTTAAACTAAAAAAGTTGTGCCAACATTTCTTTGGGAAATTGTACACATTTGTTTGACTGCAGTTGATGGTGCTGTATAATGAATCTGCAATTGAGACCATTAAAAAAGGCAAAAATTTTTGCAAATGAAGATATTTATATCCTAATGTATTTTATTTATAACTTTTAATATAAAGTAACAAGTAGAACACTGATGTTGCCCATGATTACCTTACTGCTATCTAAATTTTACCAAAAATCAATTATATAGCTGATTTATTCTCTTTATCTGAATGTATGGCAATTCCCTGACTCAGCCATAGTGTAGGTAGACAAAATCAAATAATGGAATAGGACAGGACCTTTTAAACCAGGAGCCAAATGAACTGTGTAAATTGAAACCTGACTAGTAGTCATTACGATTCTATGATGGTTTTTGGCTACAGTGACACACAGAATCCTACCTAGGAGATGCCTATGGTGATGGAGAGAGATAGGTATAAGGAGAGTGTACTTTTCCGGGATTGAGGCAGATGTTGGTGCTCCTACTGCTTTATCAGAGTATTCATTCCTAAGAAAGGAATGAAGTAATTTGTATCCAATCTGTGTTTGACATTTTTCATTTTTTGAAAGGTACCTAGTATTAATTATAGTACAGCAATCTGCTTTACAGAAAAATCCTACAAATGGAAAGAACTTAGTATTTCTTCCATAGTAAACAGTCAAATGATTCGTAAGTCACATAGAATTGTCCTTGGCTCTTGGATAGTATTTTCTGTGGGTTCCGTGTATTCATCTCTTTTTAAAACCTGCTTGGTAATCAACCAAGGCTTCGTGTATGCTGTATGGCGATTTTAGTTCCTTTTTCTGATTCAGTATAGATCAGTCAAAGCAAACAAGAGAAAAGTAAGGTGTAGCTCATTGTCTCAGACACCAAACCAAATTCCCTGGGGAACTGAGTAGGATTATGTTTTTAGAAAGCAGAATAGTAGCTGGGTGTAGCAGCTTACCCCTTTAATTCCAACACTTTGGGAGGCCAAGGTGGGAGGATCACTTAAGCCTAGCAGTTCAAGACCAGCCTGGGCAACATAGTGAGACCTAGTGCCTACTTAAAAAAAAAAAGAAAAATTAGCCAGTTGTGGTGGCACATGAATGTAGTCCCAGCTACTCTGGAAGCTGAGGTGGGAGGATCACTTAAGCCCAGGAGGTTGAGGCTGCGGTGAGCTGAGACTGCACTACTGCACTCTAACCTGCGCAACAGAGTGAGACCCTGTCTCAAAAAAAAAAAAAAAAAAAAAAAAAAAAAAAGTAGTGTTCAAATTTGGGAAAAATAGCTACCAACATTTCCGAAAACTGTTATCACAGTCCTAAATTGAAAATAACAGGCAAGTTCTAATTTTGTGCGATCAAATGTTTTTATAATTAATATTGCAAAATATTTCTGCATGTTCGTCTATAATTTCGAGTGATTCAGTATAATGGGATTTCAGAAAAATATGCTATTATCTAAATATGTATATATTCTTATGCTGCTTTCCTAAGGTCCAGATCCACATAGTGACTTATTACCATATACAACAAACACTGCTAGCTTTCTCTCCCCAGTCTCTCCTGCCCCTTTCTGCTTCTATACTTTTCTTGGTCTTGCCTCTCTCTGGTTCTGTTTTTATCTTTTGTCTCTATTTGTACATTGTCTTGTTCTACTTGCTTCTTAAAGAATTTAGAAGAGTTTAAAAGTATCCAAAATATGAAAAGAGAAAATAAGTATTTCAAGAAAACAGAAAGAGAAAATCAGGGCAGGAAACTAATAAAGGTAGAAATAAGATTAATACTCAGAAATACATACTGTATGATCAAAAAGGTGCTAGTCACCTAAAATAATAAGAAATCATTTTATTTCCATTTTCAGAATGTTCAAAATATTAAATCTTTTGTTGAGGAGATGCACACCCTTTACTGATGCTGAGTCAAAGATGAAATTTCCCTTATGAATATTCAAAAAGACAATTCCTTCAATAATCTCTATAGTTTATATAATTATAAAGATTATGCTTATGTAATTATGAGAAACAGATTTCACAGAACTTTAGAAAATAATGATAAAACTCCATTTATTAAATATAATTCTCCCTGAGCCCAAATCAGTGCGGTCTAAGCTGCAGCCTGATCCAAGGATAAATTTTGAGTATCTAGTTTTGCAAGTTTTCATTATCTAGTGTTTTCAATAAGGATTGAGCAACTAATTTCAGTAACTCAGAACTGAGATGTAGGATGAAGGAGGTATGTATTTTGTTTTTAAATGAGCAATATTAGAACATGTTTGAACATTAATTTAAATGATTGAGTTCAGTGGGAGAGGTGGATGATCAGGAAAGAGAAGTGGATCATAAGTCCTTGAGGAAGAGAGGGGATGGGATGCAGAAGCTAGCGGGAGGGGTTGAGGAATAGGCCTTTGTAACTTCTCTGTAACAGGAGGGATCGTATGTACATCTAGGGAGACTTTGTAGATTTGTTAGTGGAGAGATAAAGGAGCTTTGATGATGTATAAATCTGAAAAAAATAGTGTGAAAATAAGAAAGCAAACTCATGAGGGAAACAGGCATTGTGGAAATTCCATCTAGAGTTTGAGATCCTACATTTTGAATTGAAACCAGCCATCCTTGTTAGGTGATTTTCCCTGGAAGTGATTTATCAGCATCTAAGCAACTAAAAACAGGGCTTAGATTTTAAAACAGAATTACAGATAAAATGTTTTTAATGAGACTGATTATCATAATGGACTACCAAATCTGAGATGGTAAGGAAATTGGTGAAGATTAGAGAAAACTGATACATGGTGAAAAATTAATGGGTTCACCTGATCAAAATTCTTGAAAGTTTGAGGAAGTAAAGTAGTAGGAGTTATAGAGCAAGTGAACTAGGTTAAAAAAAAAAAAAGGAAAAAAATGGTAGTGGTCAGAGAATGGATCAGATATTGAGAACAAGAGTTCAGAGAGATTACAGATTCTGATAATGGCAAGCTCATCATTGGGGGAGTGGATTGCTAAAGTGGAGAGAAGACCAATGGGGACAAAGATTTCAAGAAAATGAGGTATCACAGTTGTGGATATTGAAAAGGCCTATTTGTATTGAGGTACATTCCTGTGTACCTAATTATTGAGTTTTTTTAAATCATGAAAGGATGTTGAATTTGTCAAATGCTTTTTCTGCATCTATTGAAATGATCATATGGTTTTTGCCCTTCATTCTGTGAATATGATGTCTCATGCTTATTGATTTGCTTATGTTAAACCATCCTTGCATCCCTGGAATCAATCCCACTTGATCATGGCAAATGATCTTTTTAATGTGCTGTGTTGAATTTGGTTTGCTAGGATTTTGTTGAGGATTTTTGCATCTTTGTTCATCAGGGATACTGGTCTGTAGTTTTCTTCTTTTGTTATGTCCTTGTCTGATTTTGTTATCAGGATAATGTTGGCCTCATAGATTGAAATTTGAAAGTATCCCATTCTCTTTGATATTTTGGAATAGTTTGAATAGAATTGTTATTAGTTCTTCTTTAAATGTTTGATGGAATTCAGCAGTGAAGCCCTCAAGTCCTGGGCTTTTCTTTGGAAGGAGACTTTGTGTAACTGATTCAATCTTCTTACTCGTTATTAGTCTGTTCAGATTTTCCATTTCTTCCTAGTTCAATCTTGGTAGGTTTATGTATCCAGGAATTTATCATTTCTTGTAAGTTATCCAGTTCATTGGCATATAATTGTTCATAACAGTTTAATGATTCCTTATATTTCTGTAGTATCAGATATGATTTCTACTTTTTCTTTTATTTGAGTCTTCCTTCTTTTTTTAGTCTAAAGGTTTGATTTTGTTTATCTTTTCAAAAAACCAGCTCTTTGTTTTGTTGATCTTTTGTGTTGTTTTGATGCTTAGCACAATGAATGAGAAAGTACACACACACTCTCTCTTTCTCTCTCCCTCTCAGACAAATCATTGTGGAATTTTAGAGCACTGAGGACCGTATTCTTAAAGATTAGAAAGAAAAAAAAGTTACTCAAGGGATATGAATCAAGATGGCATTTAGCTTTTCATCAAAATAATTCGATGATAGAAGACAATGCAAAAGTTTTCTCCAAGATTGGAGGGAGTTTTCAACTTAGAATGCTGTGTCTTGCTAAGTTGATAGTCTGCAAAGAATGCTGAATAGACACATACTCTCAGTGTCACAAAGTGACACTGACAAATCGCAAATACAGGTCAAGCATCCCAAATCTGGTAATTCAAAATCCAAAGTGCTCAAAAAGTTTGGAAGTTTGGAGCATTTTGGATTTTGGATTTTTGGATTTGGAATGCCGAACTGCTTAAGTATATACTACAAATATCCCCAAATCTGAAAAAATCTGAAATCCAAAACACTTCTGGTCCTGAGCATTTTGGATAAAGTATGCCTAATGTGTAGCAAATTGGTATAGCCTCAGGTAGGTGTTTGAAACATGGAAAAGGTAACTAATACATCGGATGTTTCAATATCCTGAAAGATTTTTAACATGCTAGAAAGAGTGACTGAATTGAATAAGGTCAAGTTTAAAAATCCTTTTTTTGGTCCATTTTGATTATTTTGCTTTCAGGTATAATAGAAGGATTGTAGCCACATATGTGAAAAATGGTTGGGCCTTGAAATAGGATTTCTTTTGCATCTTCCAAAAGAAAGCATATGTGATCTTGAACTGTGTTATACAAAATGCCTGGAGAAAAAGGAAGTGGGAGTATTATTTTACTTCATCTTGGTAGACAATACATTTATTCCTTTTTCATTCAGCAGACATGTTAGGTATAAACACTGCTGTGACTCTTGTGGAGCTCCTACACTAATGGGAGAGACAAACAGCTAAAGAGAACCAATAATAGAATGCTTGATGTGCTTATAGAAGCATGTTTTTTAGTGCTGTTGTATCCCAAAGGATTGAAACTCCATAGAAATTTTATTTGTAGAGGGTCTTGAGGAATGAGTAGGAGACTATCAAGTGGAGGTCATTCTAGGAAGAGAGGAAAGTATATCCTGATGCTTGATAAAGCATGAGGTTTCAAAGGATCAGTGAATTTTCTTGTGTGCTGAAAGTTCATGTGGTAAGGGCTCTGTGACAGTCCTTTAATGAGGTCAGGAAACTTAGGGACAAGTATAATGACCAAATCTAAGGTCAACTGATGCCCACCTCATGCCCCTGAGAATAGTTTAACTTATACAGTGATTCAGCAATATAATATTACTGTTAATATTTATTTTATAATTTCTTAGCAATATTATCAAGTGACAATGAGAATATTATATAAATCTCGCTTGGAAAAAGCCTGTTGAAAAGTAAGTGTTGAGAAACCATCCTTAGTTGCTAATATTGAAGAGGTTGTATATTTAAAATGTTAAACATACTGAAAGGCCGGGCGCGGTGGCTCACGCCTGTAATCCCAGGACTTTGGGAGGTCGAGGTGGGTGGATCACCTGAGGTCGGGAGTTAGAGACCAGCCTGACCAACATGGAGAAACCTCGTCTCTACTAAAAATACAAAATTAGCCGGGCATGGTGACACCTGCCTGTAATCTCACCTACTTGGGAGACTGAGGCAGGAGAATCACTTGAACCTGGGAGGCAGAGGTTGCAGTAAGCCAAGGTCATGCCATTGCACTACAGCCTGGGTGACAAGAGTGAAACTCTGTCTCAAGAAAAAAAAAAAAAAACCTACTGAAATAGTTTATGTTATTTCCTCAACATTTTGGTTTAAAAAGCATTCATCTGCTTTTCTGTCTCGCATTTCAAAATTTCCAAATAGCATGAATTGTATAGTTCACTGTTTATGATATGAATAGAAGCATTATATTGATGAACTTGAGAAGATGTTCTGACACACAAAAAGACTGATGTCATGCATTTTTGTACCTTTTTTTAAATTTTATTATTATTATACTTTAAGTTTTAGGGTACATGTGCACAACGTGTAGGTTTGTTACATATGTGTGCATGTGCCATGTTGGTGTGCTGCAGCCATTAACTTGTCATTTAGCATTAGGTATATCTCCTAATGCTATCCCTCCCCACCCCCCCACCCCACAACAGGCCCTGGTGTGTGATGTTCCCCTTCCTGTGTCCATGTGTTCTCATTGTTCAATTCCCACCTATGAGTGAGAACATGCAGTGTTTGTTTTATTGTCCTTGCAATAGTTTGCTGAGAATGATGGTTTCCAGTTTCATCCATGTCCCTACAAAGGACATGAACTCATCATTTTTTATGGCTGCATAGTATTCCATGGTGTATATGTGCCACATTTTCTTAATCCAGTCTATCATTGTTGGACATTTGGGTTGGTTCCAAGTCTTTGCTATTGTGAATAGTGCCACAATAAACATGTGTGCATGTGTTTTTTTAGCAGCATGAGTTATAATCCTTTGGGTATATACCCAGTAATGGGATGGCTGGGTCAAATGGTATTTCTAGTTCTAGATCCCTGAGGAATCGCCACACTGACTTCCACAGTGGTTGAACTAGTTTACAGTCCCACCAACAGTGTAAAAGTGTTCCTATTTCTCCACATCCTCTCCAGCATCTGTTGTTTCCTGACTTTTTAAATGATGGCCATTCTAACTGGTGTGAGATGGTATCTCATTGTGGTTTTGATTTGCATTTCTCTGATGGCCAGTGATGATGAGCATTTTTTCATGTGTCTTTTGGCTGCATAAATGTCTTCTTTTGAGAAGTGTCTGTTCATGTCCTTTGCCCACTTTTTGATGGGGTTGTTTGTTTTTTTCTTGTAAATTTGTTGGAGTTCATTGTAGATTCTGGATATTAGCCCTTTGTCAGATGAGTAGATTGCAAAACTTTTCTCCCATTCTGTAGGTTGCCTGTTCACTCTGATGATAGTTTCTTTTGCTGTGCAGAAGCTCTTTAGTTTAATTAGATCCCATTTGTCAATTTTGGCTTTTGTTGCCATTGCTTTTGATGTTTTAGACATGAAGTCCTCGCCCATGCCTATGTCCTGAATGGTATTGCCTAGGTTTTCTTCTAAGGTTTTTATGGTTTTAGGTCTAACATTTAAGTCTTTAATCCATCTTGAATTAATTTTTGTATAAGGTGTAAGGAAGGGATCCAGTTTCAGCTTTCTACATATGGCTAGCCAGTTTTCCTAGCACCATTTATTAAATAGGGAATCCTTTCCCCATTTCTTGTTTTTGTCAGGTTTGTCAAAGATCAGATAGTTGTAGATTTGTGGCATTATTTCTGAGGGCTCTGTTCTGTTCCATTAGTCTATATCTCTGTTTTGGTATCAGTACCATGCTGTTTTGGTTACTGTAGCCTTGTAGTATAGTTTGAAGTCAGGTAGCATGATGCCTCCAGCTTTGTTCTTTGGCTTAGGATTGACTTGGCCATGCGGGCTCTTTTTTGGTTCCATATGAACTTTAAAGTAGTTTTTTCCAAATCTGTGAAGAAAGTCATTGGTAGCTTGATGGGGATGGCATTGAATCTATAAATTACCTTGGGCAGTATGGCCATTTTCATGATATTGATTCTTCCAACCCATGAGCATGGAATATTCTTCCATTTGTTTGTATCTTCTTTTATTTCATTGAGCAGTGGTTTGTAGTTCTCCTTGAAGAGGTCCTTCACATTCCTTGTAAATTGGATTCCTAGGTATTTTATTCTCTTTGAAGCAATTGTGAATGGGAGTTCCCTCATGATTTGGCTCTCTGTTTGTCTGTGATTGGTGTATAAGAATGCTTGTCATTTTTGTACATTGATTTTGTATCCTGAGACTTTGCTGAAGTTGCTAATCAGCTTAAGGAGATTTTGGGCTGAGACAATGGGGTTTTCTAGATATACAATCATGTCATCTGCAAACAGGGATAATTTGACTTCCTCTTTCCCTAATTGAATGCCCTTTATTTCCTTCTCCTGCCTGATTGCCCTGGCCAGAACTTCCAACACTATGTTGAACAGGAGTGGTGAGAGAGGGCATCCCTGTCTTGTGCCAGTTTTCAAAGGGAATGCTTCCAGTTTTTGCCCATTCAGTATGATATTGGCTGTAGGTTTGTCATAGATAGCTCTTATTATTTTGAGATACGTCCTATCAGTACCTAATTTATTGAGAATTTTGAGCATGAAGGGTTGTTGAATTTTGTCAAAGGCCTTTTCTGCATCTATTGAGATGATCATGTGGTTTTTGTCTTTGGTTCTGTTTATATGCTGGATTACATTGATTGATTTGCGTATGTTCAACCAGCCTTGCATCCCAGGGATGAAGCCCACTTGATCATGGTGTATAAGCTTTTTGATGTGCTGCTGGATTCGGTTTGCCATTATTGTATTGAGGATTTTTGCATCAATGTTCATCAAGGATATTGGTCTAAAATTCTCTTTTTTGGTTGTGTCTCTGCCTGGCTTTGGTGTCAGGTTGATGCTGGCCTCATAAAATGAGTTAGGGAGGATTCCCTCTTTTTCTATCGAGTGGAATAGTTTCAGAAGGAATGGTACTAGCTCCTCCTTCTACCTCTGGTAGAATTTGGCTGTGAATCCATCTGGTGCTGGACTTTTTTTGGTTGGTAAGCTATTGATTATTGCCCCAATTTCAGAGCCTGTTATTGGTCTATTCAGAGATTCAACTTCTTCCTGGTTGTACCTTCCTTAATTAAATATATTCTTTTCTCCATTTGTAATAGAGTGTTATGGAAATTGTCTAGGCTTTGATCATCTAAATTTATTTTATTTGGAAACTGAACTGGTTATTCCACTGAGCTACTGTTGCAAGATACAAAAGAAAAGAGATAAACAAATTGAATGTTCATTCTGACAGCTATTTTGATTACTAATAATTTAAGGGCACATTTTAAAATACAGGTTCTTTTATGTTATATTATAAATGGAAAAATTCATTTCTCCATGCATGAAATATAAACTCTGGAAAGTCTCCAGGGGTAGTATTAACCATCTTGGAGTACTAACACTGAGAAAATGTTTAGTAATCAAAATAATACTTTATAAATCTTGGACTCATTGATTCTTTGGATTTTTGGTAATCTAAAAAGAACAAAAAATATTGTTGTGTTTATAAATTCCAAGACTAATTGCAAATTTCTTTCTTTCTGTTTTTTTTTTTTTTTTGGATACAGAATCTTTTTTTTTTTATTATTATACTTTAAATTTTAGGGTACATGTGCACAATGTGCAGGTTTGTTACATATGTATCCATGTGCCATGTTGTTTTGCTGCACCCATTAACTCGTCATTTAGCATTAGGTATATCTCCTAATGCTGTCCCTCCCCCCTCCCCCCACCCCACAACAGTCCCCGGAGTGTGATGTTCCCTTTCCTGTGTCCATGAGTTCTCATTGTTCAGTTCCCACCTATGAGTGAGAACATGCGGTGTTTGGTTTTTTGTCCTTGGGATAGTTTACTGAGAATGATGGTTTCCAGCTTCATCCATGTCCCTACAAAGGACATGAACTCATCATTTTTTATGGCTGCATAGTATTCCATGGTGTATATGTGCCACATTTTCTTAATCCAGTCCATCCTTGTTGGACATTTGGGTTGGTTCCAACTCTTTGCTATTGTGAATAGTGCCACAATAAACATATGTGTGCATGTATCTTTATAGCAGCATGATTTATAGTCCTTTGGGTATATACCCAGTAATGGGATGGCTGGGTCAAATGGTATTTCTAGTTCTAGATCCCTGAGGAATCGCCACACTGACTTCCACAATGGTTGAACTAGTTTACAGTCCCACCAACAGTGTAAAAGTGTTCCTATTTCTCCACATCCTCTCCAGCACCTGTTGTTTCCTGACTTTTTAATGATGGCCATTCTAACTGGTGTGCGATGGTATCTCACTGTGGTTTTGATATGCATTTCTCTGATGGCCAGTGATGATGAACATTTTTTCATGTGTTTTTTGGCTGCATAATTGTCTTCTTTTGAGAAGTGTCTGTTCATGTCCTTCACCCACTTTTTGATGGGGTTGTTTGTTTTTTTCTTGTAAATTTGTTTGAGTTCATTGTAGATTCTGGATATTAGCCCTTTGTCAGATGAGTAGCTTGCAAAACTTTTCTCCCATTCTGTAGGTTGCCTGTTCACTCTGATGGTAGTTTCTTTTGCTGTGCAGAAGTTTAATTAGATCCCATTTGTCAATTTTGGCTTTTGTTGCCATTGCTTTTGGTGTTTTAGACATGAAGTCCTTGCCCACGCCATGAAGTCCTTGCCCACGCCCATGAATGGTATTGCCTAGGTTTTCTTCTAGGGTTTTTATGGTTTTAGGTCTAACATTTAAGTCTTTAATCCATCTTCAATTAATTTTTGTATAAGGTGTAAGGAAGGGATCCGGTTTCAGCCTTCTAAATATGGCTAGCCAGTTTTCCCAGCACCATTTATTAAATAGGGAATCCTTTCCCCATTTCTTGTTTTTGTCAGGTTAGTCAAAGATCAGATAGTTGTAGATATGCGGCATTATTTCTGAGGACTCTGTTCTGTTCCATTGATCTATGTCTCTGTTGTGGCACCAATACCATGCTGTTTTGGTTACTGTAGCCTTGTAGTATAGTTTGAAGTCAGGTAACGTGATGCCTCCAGCTTTGTTCTTTTGGTTTAGGATTGACTTGGCGATGCGGGCTCTTTTTTGGTTCCATATGAACTTTAAAGTAGTTTTTTCCAATTCTGTGAAAAAAGTCATTGGTAGCTTGATGGGGATGGCATTGAATCTATAAATTACCTTGGGCGGTATGGCCATTTTCGCGATATTGATTCTTTCAACCCATGAACGTGGAATGTTCTTCCATTTGTTTGTATCCTCTTTTATTTCATTGAGCAGTGGTTTGTAGTTCTCCTTGAAGAGATCCTTCATGTCCCTTGTAAATTGGATTCCTAGGTATTTTATTCTCTTTGAAGCAGTTGTGAATGAGAGTTCACTCATGATTTGGCTCTCTGTTTGTCTGTGATTGGTGTACAAGAATGCTTGTGATTTTTGTACATTGATTTTGTATCCTGAGACTTTGCTGAAGTTGCTAATCAGCTTAAGGAGATTTTGGGCTGAGACAATGGGGTTTTCTAGATATACAATCATGTCATCTGCAAACAGGGATAATTTGACTTCCGCTTTTCCTAATCAAATTCTCTTTATTTCCTTCTCCTGCCTGATTGCCCTGGCCAGAACTTCCAGCACTATGTTGAATAGGAGTGGTGAGAGAGGGCATCCCTGTCTTGTGCCAGTTGTCAAAGGGAATGCTTCCAGTTTTTGCCCATTCAGTATGATATCGGCTGTGGGCTTGTCATAGATAGCTCTTATTATTTTGAGATACATCCCATCAATACCTAATTTATTGAGAGTTTTTAGCATGATGTGTTGTTGAATTTTGTCAAAGGCCTTTTCTGCATCTATTGAGATAATCATGTGGTTTTTGTTTTTGGTTCTGTTTATATGCTGGATTACTTTTATTGATTTGTGTATGTTGAATCAGCCTTGCATCCCAGGGATGAAGCCCACTTGATCATGGTGTATAAGCTTTTTGATGTGCTGCTGGATTTGGTTTGCCAATATTTTATTGAGGATTTTTGCATCAATGTTCATCAAGGATATTGGTCTGAAATTCTCTTTTTTGGTTATGTTTCTGGCAGGCTTTGGTATCAGGACGATGCTGGCCTCATAAAATGTGTTAGGGAGGATTCCCTCTTTTTCTATCGATTGGAATAGTTTCAGAAGGAATGGTACCAGTTCCTCCTTGTACCTCTGGTAGAATTCGGCTGTGAATCCATCAGGTTCTGGACTCTTTTTGGTTGGTAAGCTATTGATTATTGCCCCAATTTCAGAGCCTGTTATTGGTCTATTCAGAGATTCAACTTCTTCCATGTTTAGTCTTGGGAGGGTGTATTTGGCAAGGAATTTATTCGTTTCTTCTAGATTTTCTAGTTTATTTGCATAGAGGTGTTTGTAGTATTCTCTGATGGTAGATTGTATTTCTGAGGGATCAGTGGTGAGAACTCTCCACCCCAAATCAACAGAATATACATTTTTTTCAGCACCACACCACACCTATTCCAAAATTGACCGCATAGTTGGAAGTAGAGCTCTCCTCAGCAAATGTAAAACAACAGAAATGATAACAAACTGTCTCTCAGACCACAGTGCATTCAAACTAGAACTCAGGATTAAGAAACTCACTCAAAACCGCTCAACTACATGGAAACTGAACAACCTGCTCCTGAATGACTATTGGGTACGTAATGAAATGAAGGCAGAAATAAAGATGTTCTTTGAAACCAACGAGAACAAAGACACAACATACCAGAATCTCTGGTACGCATTCAAAGCAGTGTGTAGATGGAAATTTATAGCACTAAATGCCCACAAGCGAAAGCAGGAAAGATCTAAAATTGACACCCTAACATCACAATTAAGAGAACTAGAAAAGCAAGAGCAAACACATTCAAAGGCTAGCAGAAGGCTAGAAATAACTAAAATCAGAGCAGAACTGAAGGAAATAGAGACACAAAAATCCCTTCAAAAAATTGATGAATCCAGGAGCTGGTTTTTTGAAAAGATCAACAAAATTGATAGACCGCTAGCAAGACTAATAAAGAGGAAAAGAGAGAAGAATCAAATGGATACAGAATCTTACTCTGTCACCCAGGCTGGAGTGCAGTCACGATCTTGGCTTAGTGCAGCCTCTGCCTCTCAGTTCAACTGATTGTCGTGCCTCTGCCTCCTGAGTAGCTGGGACTTACAGGTGTGTGCTACGACACCCAGCTAATTTTTTGTATTTTAGTAAAGATGGGATTTCACCATGTTGCCCAGGCTGGTCTCGAACTCCTGAGCTCAGACACTCTGCCTTCATCAGTGTCCCAAAGTGCTGGGATTACAGGTGTGAGCCACTGTGCCCGTACTAATCATAAATTTTTTATTCCAGAGAAATTGTTTTTTGTTTTTCTTCTGTGTATGTTGATGAAAAAATAAGGAAGAAACAGAAACTACAAATTTAAAGTTACTGAAAATATCACACCTTTTTAAATGTTTATTATGAGTTTTACATTAAAAAAACTTTTAGGTTCAGGGGTACATGTGCAGGTTTGTTATATAAGTCAACTTGTGTAATGAGGGTTTGCTGTGCAGATTACTTTTCTCACCCAGGTACTAAGCATAGTACCTGATAATTTTTTTTTCCTGATTTTCTCCTTCCTCCCACCGTCCACCCTGAGGTAGGCCCCAGTGTCTCTTGTTTCTCTGCTTGTATCCATGTGTTCTCATTATTTAGCTCCCACTTATAAGTGAGAATATGCAGTATTTGTTTTTTTGTTGTTATTGTTCCTGCGTTAGTTTGTTAGGAATATTGGCCACCAGCTTCATCCATGTTTCTGCAAAGGACTTGATCATGTTCTTTATTGTGGCTGCGCCGTATTCTATTATGTATCCCTACCACATTTCCATTATGCAGTCTATTGTCAATGGACATTTAGGTTGATTCTTTGTCTTTGCTATTGTGAATAGTGCTACAATGAACATATGTGTGCATGTATCTTTATGGTAGAATGATTTATATTCCTTTTGGTATATACCCAGTAATGGGACTGCTGGGTCGAATGGCAGTTATGTTTTAGTTTTTTGAGGAATTGCTACACTGCTTTCCACAAGGGTTGAACTTAATTTACACCCCCACCAGCAGTGTATAAGCATTCTTTCTTCTCTGCAATCTTGCTAGCCTCTGTTATTTTGTCTTATTTTTAATATTAACATTTCTGACTGGTGTGACATGGTATCTCATTTTGGCTGTGATTTGAATTTCTCTAATGATTAGTGATATTGAGTATTATTTCATATGCTTGTTGGCCATATGTATGTCTTCTTTTGAAAAGTGTCTGTTCATATCCTTTTCTCACTTTTTAATGGGGTTGCTTTTTTTTCTGGTATATTTGTTTAAGTTCCTTATAGATTCTGGATATTAGACCTTTTTCCAGTGCATAGTTTACAAATATTTTCTCTTATTTTGTAGGTCATCTGTATACTCTGTTGATAGTTTCTTTTGCTGTGCGGAAGCTCTTTAGTTTAATTGGATCCCATTTGTCAATATTTGCTTTTGTTGCAATTGCTTTTCGTGTATTTGTCATGAAATCTTTACCAATTCCTATGCCCAGAATGGTATTTTTTAGGTTGTCTTCCAGGGTTTTTATAGATCTGTGTTTTACATTTAAGTCTTTAACCCATCTTGAGTTGATTTTTGCATGTGGTGTAAGGAAGGGGTCCAGCTTCAATCTTTTGCATATTGGTAGCCAGTTATTCCAGCACTATTTGCATGTTTTTGTCAGCTTTGTTGAAAATTAGATGGTTGAAGGTGTTCAGCATTATTTCTGGCTCTCTCTTCTGTTCTGTTGGTCAATTTGTCTGGTTTTATACCAGTATCATGCTGTTTTGTTTACTGTAGCCCTGTAGTATAGTCTGAAGTAGGGCAATGTGATGCTTCCAATTTTGTTCATTTTGCCTAGGATTACCTTGGCTATTTGTTATATTTTTTTGTTCCATGTGGATTTTAAAATATTTTTTTCTAGCTCTTGAAGACTGTCATTGGTAGTTTAATTGGAATAGTATTGAATCTGTAAACTGCTTTGGGTAGTATGGCCATTTCGATGATATTAATTCTTCCTGTCCATGAGCACGGAATGTTTTTCCATTTGTTTGTGTCATCTCTGATTTATCTGAGTAGTGTTTTTGTAGATTCTTATTGTAGAGATCTTCCCCCCTTGTTAATTATATTTCTAGATAATTTATTCTTTTTATGGTAATTATGAATGGGATTGTGTTCCTGATTCGGCTCTTGGCTTTATGTACAAAATCATTAGGAATGTGATGTGTAGACTCAAATTGATAGTTTAGATCCCAGCTCTAGCTTAAAATTCTTCTGAATGACTTTGGAAAAATTACATAACCATTAAACAATTTATTAAATGGCCATAAAATAGTACTGTAGTATTATGTATGAATCAAATGAAATAACCCCTAAAAAGCACATAATAATTTCCTGATGCATTGTAAGTGCTAGGTAAATTTTGGCTGCTTGTATTATTTTCATCCTTATTACCATTAGTACTATCACTGATGTCACCTTCTCAATGTGGCCTTTCCCGACCATAGCATCTCAAGAAAGGCCACCCATTTGTCTTTATCACAGCACCTTTGTTTCTGCATCGTAGTATTTTCATAGGTTCTGTTTCATATGTTATTCACTTGTTTATTTTCTGCCCTTCTCATTAGAATGAGGACTAGGATCATGTATGTGTTGTTCACTATTGTCTCCCTAGCACTTATTACTCAGCAATATTTTTTGAATAAATGAATAGATGCAATGTTACCTTGTGTCTTATTTTAACTACAAACAAGAATTGTCTTCCATTACCTCTCTTTTATAAAGAGAATTTCATCCCTTTGATTTGTCTCTCTCCTTTGAACCTACTGCATGTGATGTTTCTCTGTTACTTTATCTTTAGAGAGGGAAGTCTTTGCCCAATATGGGGGATTGAGATGGGCCTTTCGGAGAGCTGATAGGCCCCTGTTGAGGTAATCCAAATTTTTATAAAAGGAGAAGAGAAAAGCTTAGACTTCTTCACATTTCATTTTGTCAGAGATTTTTTTGTTTGTCAGGTCAGTAAAAGGAAGGAGCTCCATAGGCAGCTGAGGCAGAGTTTGGGGCATTGCTGCCTTTCTTGGTTAGCCCACAGCATCCCCCATTTTCTTTCATACAACACACATGCCCAGTGTAAGCTGTGAGTGAAGACTCAGCCTAGCAGTTTCACTGAGGTATTGGAGTAGGTCCTAATTGGGTTTGTCTTTCCTCATTAAGAACTCAGCTCTGGCCAGCTGAGCTTGGGCATACTATTGGTGTTCTACTGAGAATCATGTCCATGTTTTTTCCCCAGTGATAAATTCTGATCAATTTTCACACTCACTTGTGGTGGATAGGCTTGCCTGGACATACCTGAACATGCTTTGTTTCCAGATGTTTTTGCAATACCTACATGGATGGTTTAACAGAAGCTGGTATAATGTCTTGTTATAGTGCAGCATAAAAACTGCTTACTCCACTTCAGACGTACTACGTTCCTCCTCTGTGTTCTATAAACACATTTCTGCCTCAGTGCCTTTGTCCTTACAGTTCTTTTGGCTTGCAATGCTTTTCCCATAGATTTCCCCATGGCTTGCTCCTTTACTTCATTCAGGTACCTTGAATTATATATGTGTTTTTTTTACTTCTGTGGCCAGATGATACAGTTCTTTTATACATGTCATAATAATCCTGGTTGTTTATGTTTATCTTTTTTAAGATTTGTAATACATTTTCACTGAAAATTTATAGTTGAATGGAATAAATGCCTCTCTACAGCTCTATTTTATTTCATATATAAGGAATTTTATTCTTTATGTATATTTAGGCTAACCCCAAGTTTTTTCTATCTGCATGTGGAAGCTTATTCAGAATCCTTCTAGAAACTGAATGAATTGAATTTTCTTTGAAAAATTAGCACTGTGAAATTTCTGTAAAAATTTACAGCTATATTTGAAATGACAGTAAATTCTATGCTAAAGAAAACATACTTTATTAAAGATAGTTGTTTTGTATCTGCTATGTCAAAGTTACTTGATTAGCTGGGTACTGTGTAGGTCCAAAGAAATTTATGATATCTCTGCCCTTTATTTTACAATAAATTGTGGAAAATAATGAAAACAATAATGACAATAAGTAACATTTATTGAGTGCTTAATATGTCAAGCATTGTTTTAAGTATTTTATTTTAAGGTACGTATACATGAAAGGAAATGAGCATATTAAAGCAGAAATCTCAGAATCTGGGAGTTGTAATGGATCCTGTTCAACCTTACGAACCTGGTGGAAGCTCTTTAATGCTTTTGCAGGTATTCCTACAGGATCTCCATAGGAATTCACAAGAAGGGCTCTGAGCTCCTGAAGGAGAAGCTGCACAAAGCTCACAAGGAGCTGCAGCTGAAGGATGAAGACTGTGAGCAGCTGTTCCTAGTGCAGGAGCAGCCGCACAGGAGCTTGGAGCTGATGGCCAGCCAGTTTGAGGAAGCCCACAAGATGGTGTGGGAAGCCAACATACAGTAGGCAGTGTCAGAAAAGCAGCTGAATGTGGAGGCATGGGGAAAGATAGGCATGCTGCAGGCAGAGGTGACAGCTTGAAGACACTGGTCATCATGTCCACACCAGCCTCTCCCAACTAGAAGCTCCACCTGCACCTGCTGAGCCCCACTAAGGATGGGCCCTGCAAGGCCCACTGTCAACATAAGAGCATCAGCAGTGCCCTCTCCTTGGCCTTGTGCCCCACTGTGAGACATGCCCTCACCTTGGACAAGGAGGTGGATGTGACATTATTGGCAGAGTTCCAAGTCTGGAAGGAATTACCTACCCTGGACAAGACCTGTTCCTTGCTGCAAAGGGTCTAGTGGGAGGATATGGATCCCTGCCTGGACTTCACAGTGCAGAATCTCTTGCCACAGGTGTAGGCCTCTGTGGGGGACAACACACTCACCATCAAGACTGTGGCTTTGCAGAAGCTGCCTGTAGTGAGGGTAACTGTGGTCAATTGTGGCAGTGCCAATAGATGTGTCTTGAGCAATTTGGCCTATACCTGCCACCACCACCACATCTGGCTTTGTGACTTTGAGAGCCACTACCACATCTCACTGTCTTCTCAGGCTAGGATCACTGTAGTGTGCAACTTTTTCATCTATATCTGCTACATCCACAAGGCCTGCTGCAACAGGATTTGAAGCCGGTGTTCTGGGAGATCACAAAGCTGTGAAAAGAGATACAGCTGGCCAAATTGAGCTCCCCCTAGAAGCCTAGGGTGTTACCTGGGCCTGGATGTGGGCTTCTCAGGATGGGCAGACACACATAAAAATAAGGATCCTGGTACAGGATCTGAGACAGGTCTGTACCTCATGAAATGGCCTTTCTTTCACACTGAGTTCTGCAACTCACAGGTGGACTTTCAAGAAAATGCCAAAGATCAGGGAGTTCAGAGCCTGAAAAACACTTTTAATGGCAGCTTTTCCTGAGGCAGCCATGAACATCTATCATTGTTAATATAGTTCTTATCATGAATTGTGCCCTTTGCATCTCTAGCTGTTGTCTAATTCTTCTGTTATGTGATAGGCCTTCCTATACTTGAAAATGGTAGTATATCTTCTTGGGGGGAAGTCCTGGCACCTCTGTGGCAAGGTCAGCCCTAATGATTGGTCCTGAATCAGTGACGCCAGAAGAGTGATGGCAGAAGCGGTGTTCAGTCTTCTGCTATCAGTCTCTCTTTCCAAGTCTCCTGGGAGCTCCTTGAGGGCAGAAGCTCTTCTTCCCTTATTCCTAATTTTATCCCCAGTGTCTTGCACTGAGTTACATAAATGAATGAAAGTAAATAAATACAGTCTAGAGTTAATATGTTGGATCTCAAGCTTAGTGTGGATAAGACTAGATTTAAAAGGTTCTTATATGGTACTTCATCATCATTATTCTCCCATCTACCTCTCTACCCCTGCCCCGCCACAACTGTACTGTCTCTAAAGCATTAAAACTTCAGTGTCATTTATTTAAAAAAGTAAATATTCGGTGGCATTTATTTTAAAAAGTATTATCTTTGATTGAGGAAAACACCTAATCAGCATTATGGGCAGAACTCAGCATCCAGAATAAGACTGGGGTGAAGGGAGGGGTGGTGAAGCTTCAAGGGGAATGGGGTATGACTTCAGCAGCAAAGACCAGTGTGTTTGCATGGATTGTGACAGGCATACCCAGTATATTTTATTCTTTATCATTGTAAAAGGGAATAACTATGGATGGGAGGACATAAATTATTGAATTCTGGATGGAGATGACAAATTGAAGGTCCTAATAACCAATCTGAAGAAGTAATTGCATTTATAAAATTTACCACAGTACCATGGGGAACATAAAGAAATATTTTATATGTCCATGTATCATGCTACTCTAGCTAGATCTTAGATTCCCTAAGCAAGAAGACTGAGTTCATGTTTGTACTCCCAGTGTGTCTCTTTATGACATCTGCATAATAGATGGTCAGTAAGTGGTGAGTTAACTGGAATAGAGCACTTAGTTCTAGATCTCAAAAAAGTGTATAATTCCTGACCCAGTGCGGTGGCTCACGCCTGTAATCCCAGTACTTTGGGAGGCCGAGGCGGGCAGACCATGAGGTCAGGAGTTTGAGACCAGCCTGACAAACATGGTGAAACCCCATCTCTACTAAAAATACAAAAATTAGCTGTGTGTCATCGTGGGTACTTATAATCCCAGCTGCTTGGGAGGCTGAGGCATGAGAATCACTTGAACCGGGGAGGCGGAGGTTGCCACTGCACTCCAGCCTGGGTGACACAGTGAGACCCTGTCTCAAAAAAAAAAAAAAAGTGTATAAATTCCTTTAAAGGGAGCAAATGTAATAATCTTGGAAGTTATATAAGAATGCATGGCTTTACGTAGAAATGCCTAGTGAACTGTAGACATAGTAAGTCTCTGTATAAATTTGGGAAGATACAATGTTATGAGGCAGTTAAGATTAATATCTAGTGTTCCAGTGCCTGCTCTGTTACTAACTGGCTAGTAACACTATTTCTGTCATAGGGCTGTTAGGGTTTAAATGAGAAAGTGAATGTAAAGTGCTTAAAATATGGCTGGCGCAGATTGAGCTCCCATGGATATCAGAGAAATCAAGATTTGAGTAGATGAGATTAAAGCCAGGTCCTGATGAAGAAGTACGATTTAGGCAGAAGGATATGAACTATTAATTCTAGCACTTGCATTTAAAAGCTTTTGATCCTTGCCAAGTCTCTGAAACTCTCTGTGCTTTGTTTTCCTTTGTATAAAAAAGGGGCTATTGTAATCACAGTTCTTGGTACATAGTTTGTGCCCAACAATTAATAGTTTTTCTTATCATAGGTGTTATTACCACCTCTCTTATCATCATTGTCACCATTGTTGTTGTCATTTTCAGGGTAGAGAATAGCTAGAAATTGGTCATCTTGGAGTAGTGGAGCTGAGGTCTCAGGGAATAAAGGGAAACAAGATTTATATTTAGAAAAGGGTCTGACTGCAAAATGTCTCTTCAAATTAAATAACTATTAGAAAAATAGAAAAATTTGATCATGATTACAGTGAATTATGCTGATTGCAGTATCCAGGATATTGAATTTTATATAGAATAAATTTTACTTCAGTATTTTGAAATGATACTAATGATAACAAATTGTATTCTTGCAATGGCTCTTTTCTTTTTAAATACAAGCCTTTTCAAAGGACCCAAATTTGGGTGTTTTTATTGTACTGAAACCTATTATAAGATATATAACAAAAAGGACCATACTTTACAATTTGCCACTGTGACGACCTACCTTTGGAATTAGATTTGAAAGTGTTAAGTGGTTGATGCAGGGAGCAATGAAACAGTGAAAGTATTTTTATAAATCCAGTGTAATCATATCTTTGTTACAAAAATGAAATCTTTGAACTTTTAAAGTCAGAGTTAGTGATAGTTGATGTAGCTTTATCTAGTAATTCTGTGTTACTAAGCATTTTTCCTTAATTTTTTTCTCTCAGAACGATATCGCATTCAGAGTGAACAATTTGAAGATATTTGGCTCATAACCGATGAGCTTATTCTTCGCCTTCAAGAATATTTTGAAAAACAGGGAGTCAAAGATTTTGCATGTTCTTTTTCTGGATCTATACCCCTTCAAGAATATTTTGAGTTGATTGATCATCATTTTGAGGTGTGTATGATCATAACCCACATCATCTATAATCCTTAAATACATGAAAGAGAAATAGATGCTATAGAAAAATTCTGTATACATGCCATTAGGCTATGTGCTTCTGGTTGTTTTTATGTGGATGGTGGATTTCATGAATCCATTCCTGCCCACTTGCCCAGTTTGTGATCAATTACAGACATTTACAGGGTGGCTGCCTGGAGCTAACCATGTCGTCTGGCCCTGGAACAGAGCTGATTTAATTCTCCCACATGGAGACTTAACCCTTGACCCCAATAACCCAGTGTTAAAACTATTTGAGCTTATCAGAGGCCATTTGGCTAACTAATTCTAGCAGGCCATAAATGAGGTGTGATTATAAAGTAAAGTGGTTTTTCTTTTTCTTTTTTAACAAGCGTACCAGAACTTCTGTATCTGAATGAGGGTTAACACTTAAAATATTCCCCGGTATCTGGCACAGTGGGTGCTTAGTAAATGCTGAATGATTACATATATGAATAAATGAGATCTAACAGTAACTTTGTTCCTCTGAATATTTTGCATTTCTTCTTTGGAAGTGCCTTCAGAGCCTATGTTAGATTCTCTTGAATATCTCACTGGTGACGTGTCTTCATCTTTTGAAGATTGATTTGATGTTTAGGACTAGCCAAATATTTGTTTTGTGAGTGGATTTGACAGTGACAGTCATAGTTTTTTTTAAAAGTCCCATGTATTCAAGTCGTCAGGCTCCACTTATATAGTCTATAAACAGACCCTACAGACAATACAAAAGGGGAATTTTGAGAGAATTTTGAACATTATCCAAGTAAGCATTAGTTCTTAGGGGGACTACATTTCAGTTTAGGAGTGCATTTGTGCGTGTGTGTGTGTGTGTGTGTGTGTGTGTGAGAGAGAGAGAGAGAGAGAGAGAATTACCAGTCATATAATTTTTCAGTCAACCATTGAACATTCTAAGAGCATTGACTTTCAGCTATGAAGACTTCTTTAATGTTGTGTGAACATAAAAAGAAAATTTCAGGTGTATACAATCGAATTATGAATAATTATGTCATAATTCCTCATCTATGATGAGGATCTGTGATGACAATATTTTCTAGGAATGCATGCCTGTGGTCAAATTGTAGCACCAAAATTGACACAGTCTGTAAGAGTATGTTTAGGTATTGTATGGAATGAGAATCTTTGCAATTCTTTGGGATATATTTTAAGAAATTCTTGCTTCACTGTTGGAAACTTAAGTGTAGTGATTTGTGAAAGGGTCCACGGAAAGACTATACCAATTATATATTTGTAATATTTGAAATAGAGAATACTAGATACTATTGATTAATAAGTTTGACATATAATTTTCCCTTTATACTTTCTGGCTAGTAAGTAACTCCCTGGAGCTTCTGCATCAGGGGTGTGTCTTTTCTGAGGAGCGACTTAGAGAATATGGTGAACGACAGGCACTTTCATTTGTTACACACATAAATTAAGGGGGGCATGGTTATGCTTTCTTTGTTCTCTGTCTCCTTTCTCTGCTTTCAGCCATTAGTAAGATTTTAAACTTTGAATGCAGATGGGTTTTGGAATCCAAGTGTGCCTTGGAGTGTACACTTCATGAAGGCAGAAATTTTTGTCTGTATTATTCATTGCTTTAATTTCTAGTGCCTGGACCAGGGTTTGGCTCTGGGATCAATAAATATTTGTTAAGCATTGAAATTCTGACATGTGAAAACATTTCAATCACTGCTGCTTGGTTACACATTCAAAGGAATGATAACCTGGTTGATAGTCTGAGTATTGAGAATATCTTTTTAATTTTTTGGTGTATCAAGAATTTAGGAAATAAATTATTATAGCAGTAAATTATACAATTAAAAGAATGAGTTATTGATAGGTTAATGTCCTTTTAAAAACTTTATTTAAAAATATTTTTATGGCCGGGCGCGGTGGCTCACGCTTGTAATCCCAGCACTTTGGGAGGCCAAGGCGGGTGGATCATGAGGTCAGGAGATTGAGACCACGGTGAAACCCCGTCTCTACTAAAAAAATACAAAAAAATTAGCCGGGCGTGCTGGCGGGCGCCTGTAGTCCCAGCTACTCGGAGAGGCTGAGGCAGGAGAATGGCGTGAACCCGGGAGGCAGAGCTTGCAGTGAGCCGAGATCGCGCCACTGCACTCCAGCCTGGGCGACAGAGTGAGACTCCGTCTCAAAAAAAAAAAAAAAATATATATATATATATATATATATATATTTTTTTATTACAGGAAATAAATGATTATAGCAGTAAATAATACAGTTAGAAGAATGAATTATTGATAATTAGGTTAATGTCCTTTTAAAACTTTATTTTAAAATATTTTTATTACAGGAAATAAATTATTATAGCAGTAAATTATACAATTAGAAGAATGAATCATTGATAATTAGGTTAATGTTCTTTTAAAAACTTTATTTAAAAAATTTTTATTACTTAATTTTTGGTATTTTTTTGCTCAAGGGAATATTCTTTGATTTAGTTAGCTACCGAGTGCTTCTAAAGAGAACACTTGGACACAGGAAGGGGAACATCACACACCGGGGCCTGCTGTGGGGTGGGAGGAGCCGGGAGGGATAGCATTAGGAGATATACCTAATGTAAATGACGAGTTAATGGGTGCAGCACACCAACATGACACATGTATACATATGCAACAAACCTGCACGTTGTGCACATGTACCCTAGAACTTAAAGTATAATAATAATAAAAAAGAAAATGTCTCTCAAAATTGAAGGGTAAATAAAGACAAAATACATGAATACACTTAAAAAAAAGTTAAAATTTCAAGTTACTTTTATTTCATATGTAATTGTGGAATGCATGCCTGAAAGGGTAAGGAATTTGGTTTGTTACTAGAAATGTAGACTACAATATGTTTGACTTCTGAGCATTTTGAATATGATATTTATTTCAGCTAGTTTATTACTGTTTTGTAAAGTTGAGTTAGTGATTCACATGACCTAATCTTATGAAGTGTCCCTTTTACCCTGTGACTTTGGCTAGCTTTCTTTTATTTTTTATTTATTCATTTATTTATTTATTTGTTTATTTATTTATTTTGAGACAGGGAATCGCTCTGTGGCCCAGGCTAGTGTGCAGTGGCGCTATCTTGGCTCACTGCAAGCTCGGCCTCCCAGGTTCATGCCATTCTCCTGCCTCAGCCTCCCGAGTAGCTGGGACTACAGGCACCTGCCACCACGCCTGGCTAATTTTTTGTATTTTTTTTTTCAGTAGAGATGGGGTTTCACCGTGATAGCCAGGATGGTCTCGATCTCCTGACCTCGCGATCCGCCCGCCTCAGCCTCCCAAAGTGCTGGGATTATAGGTGTGAGCCACCATGCCCAGCTGCTTTCTTTTATTTTAACAATATTAATTTAAATGAGATAGGTTACAGTGAAGAGAGTCATTTAGGATTCTAATTCCCCAGCCACTCAGTCTCTTCTTTGGAGGCAGTGTTTGGTGTCCAGTTTCTTGTATATCTTTCTAGAAATATCCTATGCAGTCACAACTATGTTAATATATAGGTTTCTTTTTTTTAAATAAAAAATAATGGTAGCACATTATACATACTATTTTGTATCGTTTTATTTATCATATTTGCACAGCGTTGCATAGTAGTCTTGCAGAATAGTCTTCCTTCTTTAACCAGTTCCCCTATTGATGGGAATTTTGATTATTAATAATGTCTTACTATGAAAACAATAGATCAAACAATTTTGTAATGGGTATCCTGATATATACATTACTTTCGGCAAGCATACCTCTAGGATACGTTTCTAGAAGTGGGATTGTTAGGTCAAAGGCTATATGTTTAAGAGGTATTTGTATTAACTTTTATGTAAAGATTTGCCCATTTTTCTATTGGATTGTTGCTGATTTCCTACTGATTTCTGTTGGGTTGTGGTCTTTTTCTCATTGATTTGTAGATGCTTTCTAGATATGGGCATGACTTTGTCTCTGTAGTTATTGCTGTTATTTTTTGCAGTTTGCTATTTGTCCTATTTTCTTTATAATTTTTTAAAATCATGTGGAATTAAATGTTTTTTTTTTTTAGTTAGTAATTTATCAGGGGTGTGTTTGTGTGTTTGTGTGTGGGTGTGGCTTTTAGCTTTTGACTTACACTAATAAAGGCCTTTCCTATACCAAGATCATTTTAAAAATTCTGATTTTTCTAGTGCTTTTATTGTGTCTAAACTTTTAATCTCTGCGTTGATTTTACTGTAAAGAGAAAAGATTTGTATTTTTTCCCATGTAACCAATTATTGAAAAACAGTTATTAAATGATCTGTTTTTCCTCCAGTGATACTGGTTAACTTTTACGAATTTTCCATTTGATCTGTTCCACTGTATTATCTGTGAATTAGTGATTCATGTACCAAATACCACATTGTTTTAATTCCCTTAACTCTGTAATACATTTAAATTTCTTCATTACTCTTTTACTTTTATTTTCATTGTGTGTATTTTTTCTTTAAAGATGTTTTTTGTGTCCATTTAATCTCAATTTAAGAAATTATTCATTGCAGCTACGGATAAATGGTGAAAAATTAGAAGAACTCTTATCCGAGAGAGCTGTACAATTTCGGGCCATTCAACGCCGGCTATTAGCAAGATTCAAAGATAAAACTCCTGCCCCTCTTCAACACCTGGACACCTTGTTAGATGGAACCTACAAGCAGGTCAGTATAATATCAGTAACAGTTTTCTATTACTGGCTATACTTTTTTTGTCACCCTAGAGTCATGTCCCAGAATATCCAAGATAAGGTACTCATTTCCAGTGCTTTAAGGAAGAGTGAACAGTGCACAAGCTTTAGAGTCAGAAAAACCTAGGTTCAGAGTCAAACTCTGCTGCTTTCTAATTGTGTGACCTTGGGTAAATTACATGAGCGCCCTCAGTTTCCACATATTACCTCCCAGAGTTGTGAGGATTTTTAATCTTTTATGTAAAGCAACAAGAACAATGCCAGACACGTAATATGTGCTTGATAAATAGTAGCTATTATGATTAGTATTATGAGACAATTCTTGGTGCATTCCATAATTATTACCATAATTCTCCAATTATCTTACAAAGCAACTGGCTCATACTTCTAGTATTATGTCAGTTGATATTTTGAGATGGAATTCTTAAGCAGCATAGTTCAAAAAGTTCTAGTTCAAAATATATTTTTTCTTCTTCTTGATCACCTTCCATCCATAGTTTATCATTTGCATGGCTGGGTGATCTGGCTGTCACTCTTAAGGCACTGTCTCTCCAAAAACTATTCAAAACATCTCTCACTTAAAAATTATTTTTTAAATTTTAAAATAATTTAAAAAAATCATGAGAAGGCGTCTACCAGTTCTACTATAATGTCTTTGAATGATTATAATGAAAACCTTGAATGACTATATTGTGTATTCCTATATTTCTTCACAATGTTACTCTCCTGTTTCAAAGTCAGTGTTGCTGGTATGAATATTCTGTTGATTTTTTGAATTGAGTTTTTAAATTGAGATAATTCTATCTTTCTGTGCAGTTGTAACAAATAATGCAGAGAGATCTCATGTCTCCTTTAACTGCTTTCTTCATAATATCATAAGCAGTATAATGATATTAATAAAATCCACAGGTCTTGTTCTGACTTACTTGTACTCACTTATGTGGGTGTGTGTATTAAGTTGTATACAATTTTATCACCTGTGTAGATTCAGCATCCACCACCACATTCTAGGTGCTTCACCACAGGACTTCTTCATGTGGTCCTTTATCACAACATTTCTGCCCTTCTCCCCTGCCCCACTCCATTCTGTTGATTTTGAAAGGAAAAATCAGATTTTTGTTTTCAGAATTAATTTTCCTAGGGGACAGAAAAATAGCTTACTATGTTTTTGCTCATAATACATTTGTTTCTTAAAATTTTCATGATTAGGCCGGGCACGGTGGCTCACGCCTGTAATCTCAGCACTTTGGGAGGCCGAGGCGGGCGGATCACGAGGTCAGGAGATCAAGACCATCCTAGCTAATACAGTGAAACCCCATCTCTACTAAAAATACAAACAATTAGCCGGGCATGGTGGCAGGCGCCTGTAATCCCAGCTACTCGGGAGGCTGAGGCAGGGGAATCGGTTGAACCTGGGAGGTGGAGGTTGCAGTGAGGCGAGATCACATTATTGCACTGCAGCCTGGGTGACAGAGGAAGACTCCGTCTAAAAAAAAAAAAAAAAAATCATGGTTATTTGAAAAGTAGCAGCAATTTAAAGGACAGTCTATAGTAGCAGTGGAATATTGGAAAGAACACTGGGCTTGGAATTCAAACACCACAGTGTTGTTGCTTATTAGCTGTGTGGATTTTGGCAATTCCCTTACCCTCCCAGAACTTCTGGTTTGTTCCATAAAATGGGATGACTACTCTTTTGTTACAAAGATTATATTCCATAATGTATGGAATTTACAAAATTTGTTCCACAAATATAGACTGCGAATTTGGTGTGTCTGTGCTGGGGTAATTATATGATTCTTCAGTCAGTAGGCACCAATGCCCTGTCTGTTCCACACCTCTTTCCCTCTTTAGGACTCTTTTTGTTTTGTTTTGTTTTGTTTTCTATTTCCTTCCTTCTTTTCCTTTTCCTTTCTCCCATTTCTTTGTTCACTTCTCTGTCTCATTCTGAGGTCTACTGCCATACCTGCCTGCCATACTTGAGACTGAAGGTATGGTCAACCTTGTCTTTAATGATGCTGTATCTTTTTGTAGACACAATGGTGGAAGGGCATTTAAAGGAACTTGAAGAGGATCCTTGATTTAATGCTTTCCAGATTTTCTATATAGTAAGACTTCGTCTTTTACACATTTAAAGTGCAGAGGTTTTTATTTTTTCTGCTTAGCCTCACGGTTGAGGTTTTCCATGATTTGTAATATTACAGACAAGATGATCAACACCATGGCTTTTCACTTGAATGTGTATTGTTAAGTCCCATTCCTTTTAGATTAACAAAAAGAATGAATAAGCATTTGAAGGAAAAATATGAGTACTATAAGGATTTTGACTTAATTTTTATGTACCTTGCCATTCAATTTTATTATATATATATTTGTAATAAATTAGGGTGAGATGTTGATTGTTCAATAAGTTTCTTGAGCATAATAAAGTCTATTTTAATTCCATTTAGTCAATTTTTTAATGACATACTTAACACATGAATATAATTTCCCAAAGAAATTTATAACATTATACGTAATGCTAAATTTCCCATCTTGGTTCCTTATCAACTGCTCAGAAATGTAATCATCCTTACTGTTTTTGTTTCTTTTCACACTTTTTTGGCACATAGAAGTGAAATATTGTTTCATCAGGCTAAAAAAAAACTCCATAAAGAGTATCATACTATATGTATTAATCTAGCTCTCTTTTTTCTTTTTCTTCCAAAGTATGTGCTGGAACTCTTTGCATGTTAGTGCATAGATATACTTCTCTATTTGTAATGGTTACATAATAGTTTATGATATGAACAGTCTGTAGTATGGACAATCACAGTTGATTAAAGGACAAATCTTCATAATAGTTTTAATGTTGAGTCTAACATTGAGAACAATCCTTTTTCGACAACTCTTCTGGGATCGAACAAGCGTACCATATACCTTATTATCACATACCTTCTGTTTAGTGTTTTTCTTATCTTTATGCTTTGCCTAGGTAGGGAGCATGATTTGCTTGATGGATTAGCCAAGCTCATGAAAGAACAAGCCATGCTAGAGCCTATTCCTGTCACTGTGGCATAACTACATTGCATGGCTTTACTGGATTTTTAAAGTGTTTTCCTAACGTACCACCTGTTTGAAGTTTTTTTTTCCTCCTGTGATAGGATCTTTTAATTTTTCAGCAAAATGTTCTCTATGAGACACACATATACACATGCACACATACACCAGCATACCCATACATACACACTACCTTACAGATATGTTGTACCAGATTGTAGCTCAACCAATAGTATATGAAAATGCCTGCTTTCCTAGGTTTTATTGCTTATTTTCATCTTTACAATTTTTAACTGAAACAGTAATTTGATTGTTGTTTTACTCCTTACCTCTTTCGTTGCTTACCAGAGATGCTGCATATTTTTCACATGTTAATTGGCCATTTGTATTTCTTTTTAATGGCTTACATATGTACACATTTTGTGTAATATTCTATCATGTTCATCTTTTTCTTACCATTTTGTGTATATTGAGGGATAATCTTTGATCATACTTTCATCACGCATGAAAATACTTGATACTTATTTAGGTATGTAATCTCTCATACATAAAAAAGTTTTACCAATTTATCATTTGCCTGTTATTTTTTATTTGTAATGTATTTTTGACACATGAGGTTTAAAAAACATTTGTGTAGTAAGATCTATCCATCTTTTTCCTTTAGGTTTCTCTGCCTAGGAAATCCTTCCTTATGTATGCCAAGAGTATATGAATATCAATTTATAAATTATTCTAACATTTTAATGCTATGATTCTTTAAATGTACTTTTTTCACTCCATCTGGAATTTATTATGCAATTTAGTGAGAATCTAATCTCCCTGCTCCCTGGTGAGCTTATTGTCTCAGCCCCTGCTTATCGCATATTCCATTCTTCTACTGAGCTAAGATACTACCTGTGTCATTTAACAGTTTTACTGTATAGCAAACCATCCCAAACCTTAGTGGCTTAAAACAACAATAATTCATTATTTATTGTTCATGAGTCTCTAGATTAGCTTGGTAGTTCTGTTGATCTGGGGGGTCGTGCTTGGCTGATCTTGACTGGGCTCACTCATGTGTCTCTGGCCAGCTGGTGGCTCACCTTGGGACTGGATAGCTAGGATGTATTTACTCATGTATTTGGCAGATTACTTGCAGTTAGCTGAAATAATTGGGCCACTTGTCTCTCATGGCCCAGCAGACTAGGCTGGGCTTGTTCGCATGGTGACTATATGTCCCAATGCACAAGCACTTTTCAAGCCTCTGTTTCTGTCATGTTTCTAGTGTTCCATTGGCTTTGGTCAGTTCAGATCAAAGAGGTGGGGATATAGACTTTGCCTCTTTGTTGAAGGAGTGGAGAATTGTATACTTTTTAAATAATCTACCCTCCTTCATTCAACATAAATTAGCAAACTATTTTAAATGAACATTTCTTTTTGAAACTTTTCTAACCCTTCAATTTAGGTCTTCTATATTTAAAGATTTATTTTTTTCTATACTTTTGAGATTTCAACTTAAATTTTTGTTGTCATTAAAATCTTATTCACTCATGAGCAGTTGTGGTCTATGGACTCTGAAGATAATTTATCTGAAAATTAGGTTTCTCAAGAGTCGTTTAAAGTAAACAGAGCAGGCTGGGTATGGTGACTCACGCCTGTAATCCTGGCACTTTGGGAGGCTAAGGCAGAAAGATCCCTTGAGCCCAGGAGTTCGAGATCCCTTTGAGCAACATAAAGAGACCCTGTCTCTACATAAAACTTGAAAATTGGCTGATAGAGGTGGTGCTCACCTGTGGTTTCTGCTACTCAGGAGGCTGAGGTGGGAGGATTGCTTTAGCCCGGGAGATTGAGGCTGCAATGAGCCATGATTGTGCCTTTGTATTCTAGCCTGGGCAACAGTGCAAGACCCTGTGTCAAAACAAACAAACAAACAAACAAATAAAAAAGAAAGAAATAAAAAATAATGCAAACAGAGCATCAGTGTTGTTTTTAGGCGAGTAAAACTGTCTAATATTTGCCCGTGTGCTCAGTTATGGTCAGTTCTTTGAAGGATGGAATCTATTACCCAGTTTTTTTAATAGGTCTTCACCTTAGCTTGGTCCAGGACTGGCTTCAATGGGCATGTCACCTGCACAGTCACACACAGCCCTGTTTTTGGTTTAATGCTCTGTAGTAGCCATATTGGATTTCTTAATACTTTTAGAACAAGGGGCCCTGTATTTTTATTTTGCTCTGGGCATCTCAAATAACGTAGCTGGTCCTGGCCCTGTTAGGATAATAACAACTTCCTGATGAGTAGAACAAGACACCTGGGAGTTCAGATACAGAGCAAAGTTCAAATACAGAACAGCCTTATTACCCCTACCCCCAAATCACATGTAGGCCTTTCCAAAGATGAAGAAAAGGGGATGCAATGGACATCAGTGGTAGCTCTTCTGGATAGCTCAAGTGCTTCTTCTTGGGACAAACATATTGGTTAATTGGCAATGAGGCAACCATCCATGAATGGTTATCTCATTTAGGACCATCATCCTGCAATCAGCCCTCTCTTGGCCTATTGTGGGTGGTAGCCTCTTTGTAGCCTCTTATATTTCTAACAGGTGGGTCACTGGCTTTAAGATGCATCGTTAATAGTTTTGAGTTTTGATGCAAAAGCCAACCACTTCCCTCTCCATTTTCAAATGCAGGTTATTTCCTGTATCCTGTATAGGAACCCTCAAAACCACATTCGCATCTTAGTTTTGCTAGCATGCCTTGCCTACATAGTGTCTACTACTGCATCGTACTCCTGTAGGAGCATACAACAAGCACCCTTACTGAGGCCAACCTAAGGTTGAAGCAAGGAGAGGGGACCTAGGATTATCAATCTGGGAAAAGCAGAGCATGATTCTTACAGGGGAAGGATTTGGTCTCCAGTGAATAAATATTTTTCAGTTGCCCACCACAGTTTCAGTAATTATGTTGCATTTATGCAGCCATAAAAAAGAACAAGATTATGTCCTTTCCAGGGACATGGATGGAGCTGGAGGCCATTATCCTTAGCAAACTAACACAGGAACAGAAAACCAAATACTACATATTCTCACTTAAAAGTGGGAGCTAAATGGTGGGAACACATGAAGACATAGGGAGGAACAACACACACTGGGTCCTACTGGAGGGTGGAGGGTAGGAGGAGGGAGAGGATCAGGAAAAGTAACTAATGTGTACTAGGCCCAGTACGTGGGTGGTGAAATAATCTGTACAACAAACCCCCATGACACAAGTTTACCTATGTAACAAACCTGCACATCTACCCCTGAACTTAAAATACAAGTTAAAACTAATAAAATTTTGGGAAAAATACCATCCTTTTTGAAAGAATTTTCATCTTTACTTCTAGCTTTGGAGGTATAATGTTGAAAGAATGTAACCATGTTGAGAATGTCTTCCTTTCAGTAGTTAGAAACCTAAATTTCCTCATTCGTAAAATTGGAATACTGCCTTCTCAATCAACTGGATGTATTTTTGGAGGACCTAAGAAATAAAGTAGGAGAAAAGAAAGGAAATTCTTATTTATTGGGTGTCTGCTGAGTTCGAAGTAAATTTTATTTATTACTTCATTTAATACTTAGAATTATCATGTGAGGGTGGCATTATTGTTTATAGAGGAAGAACCTGAAACTCTGAGTAGAGTTAAGAAACTTGCTCGGTGTTACATAGATATTAAGCATTGTATTCCAAAGTCCAGGCTTTAGAATATCATGTGGCAATTTTACTTTAATCATTGTCAGGTGGGACATAGGCAGCCTAGATTTTCTTTAGCAAAATTATGGTCAGGGTAAAGAAAAAGGAAATGTGTGTGAACTGTTTATACATGTTCATGCTACGTATATGTATATTCATGATCATCTAATAGTCATTGTATACACACCTGTTAGAAAGGTAACAAAATCTTTTGGAGAGTTCCCTCAAATCTGAAATTATATCTGAAACTTAAGTATCAGAGGACTTTTTTTGGGTGTGTGACTTTGTTGGTTTTACTGATACCTAAGTTTAGCTTCTTTGCCTTCAAATGCTAATGCTTATTGGCAGAAAAGCTTTCCCAAATAAATTCTCTATTTTATTATAAAATTTTCACATAAATTTGTTAGTCAAAGCAAGACTGATTGGTTGAGTAAATTGAAATGGAAGAAATTAGACTTACCCTATGACTTGGCTTATGTTTTGATGCTATTATATGTGCTGCGGTTTTTCTCCTCACTTCAACACTAGCCCTCTGTTGTAGCAGAGGGAAAATGTTTACTGATCTAAAAGTTGGTGTCAGATGACATATGTGTGATGTAATGACTGGTAGTCATTAATGTTCTAGAGAGGCAGTTGGCTGATTTTTCTCTTCTACAAAACAGAGGCTGTATTAGGCATAATTTTAAATAGAGATCCTGTGATTTGGAGTTTGCTATTTGTTACTTTTTCTGTACTTAAAACTTCCTTCCACTCTGTTTATTTGTATAGTATTGATATATAAAAATCATTTTAAGTCACGCCGAAATCTAAGAGCTTTTTGGTCCGTGAGTTTTTAAATGAGCATGATTTTGGCTGATAACACAGAGGAATATATAATGAAACCATTCAGAGGCCCACTTTCCTCACTGTCATGGACAAGTAAAAATAATATGCTGAGAGACTAAGAAGGAGCTTTCATGGATGTGGTGATGTTGCTGGGCTTGTTTTTCATATAACCACTTAACAGCTAAAAGGAAATTCTTTCTCAGAAGGTGATAGAGTAAATAGGTGAGAAAGGAGGAGGACACAGAAATTTGCAATCATACGTTTGTGGATGAACAGGGGTGGTAAGTAAAAACAAAACAATACAAAACAAAAAAACTGAGATGTCAGTAAAAAAATGGAATTTGTACGTTTTTACCCAGTAAGTTTACTCTTGAATATTTAGGCAAGGAAATAGTTCACAAAGAAAAAAAATACATCCATCAAGATGTTCATTTATATTATTAATTATCTTTGCAGGAAATTGTAACCAGCTTTCTAGTTGGAAAGTGATTAGTTTTATCATAGTACTACTATTTGATATGATATCATTTCATATCATTATTGCGTTTCATTATTTTCAAAACCAGAATGATATAAAACATTTTATATAACTGAAAAAAGCAGATTATGAAATAGTATATGGTAAGTTACAAATAATGAAATAGATGTGTCTATAATAGATACATGTGCAAAAAGTTGAAAATGGTGTATGTTTATTTTAGATGACTTTACATTTTTATGCAATTTTAAAAAATATTATAATTTGATGAGTGCATGGATAGGAAGAATCAGTATTGTGCAAATGGCCATATTGCCCAAGGTAATTTATAGATTAATGCTATTCCCATTAAACTACCATTGACATTCTTCACAGAATTAGAAAAACTATTTTAAAATTCATATGGAACCAAAAAAGAGCCTGAATAGCCAAGACAATCCTAAGCAAAAAGAACAAAGCTGGAGGTATCACCCCACCTGACTTCAAACTATCCTGCAAGACTACAGTAACCAAAACAGCATGGTACTGGTGCAAGAACACACACGTAGACCAATGTAACAGAATAGAGAACTCAGAAATAAGACCGCACATCTACAACCATCTGATCTTTGACAAACCTGACAAAGACAATCAGTGGGAAAGAATTCCCTATTTAATAAATGGTGCTGGGAGAGCTAGCTAGCCATATGCAAAAATTGAAACTGGACCTCTTCCTTACACCAAATACCAAAACTAACTCAAGATGGATCAAGACTATCATCAGAGTGAACAGACAACCTACAGAATGGGAGAAAATATTTGCAGTCTCTCCATCTGACAGAGGTCTAATATCTAGAGTCTACAAGGAACTTAAACAAATTTACAAGAAAAAAACAACCCCATTAAAAAGTGGGCAAAGGACATAAACAGACACTTTTCAAAAGAAGACATACATGTGGCCAAAAAACATCTGAAAAAGCTCAACATCACTGATCATTAGAGAAATGCAAATCAAAACTACAATGAGATACCATCTCACACACCAGTCAGAATGGGTATAATTAAAACATCAAAAAACAACAGATACAGGTGAGGTTGAAGAGAAAAAGGAACACTTTTATACTGTTGGGGGGAGTGTAATTTAGTTCAACCTTGTGGAAGACAGTGTGGTGATTTCTCAAAGACCTAGAGGCAGAAATACCATTTGACTGAGCAATCCCATTACTGAGTATATACCCAAAAGAATATAAATCTTCAATTATAAAAATACATGTATCTGTATGTTCATTGCAGCACAATTCACAATAGCAAAAACATGGAATCAACTCAAATGCCCATCAGTGATAGAGTAGATAAAGAAAATGTGGTACATATGCACCATGGAATACTATGCAGCTGTGAAAAGGAACAAGATCATGTCCTTTGCAGGATCATGGGTGGAGCTGGAAGCCATTATCCTCAGCAAACTAATGCAGAAACAGAAAACCAAACACTGCATGTTCTCACTTATAAGTGGGAGCTGAATGATGAGAACACATGGATGCATTGTGAGGGGAAACTACACACACTGGGACCTGTGGGAGTGGGGTCGGGGGAGGGAGAGCATCAGGGGGAATAGCTAATGGGTGCTGGGATTAATATCTACGTGATGGATTGATCTGTGCAACAAACCACCGTGGCACATGTTTACCTATGTAACAAACCTGCACATCCTGCACATGTACCCTTGAACTTAATAGTTGAAGGAAAAAAAATAAAAATTAAAAAAATTGATTAGCACAAAAATAGCTTTTTCAAAACAATGTGAATGCATTAATATACTGAATCATACACTTGAAAATGAGGAGCTGACAATTCTCTATGCCTGGTATGGCACTATCTAATAGATAGCCACGTATAGCTAATTCATACTTGAAATGTGAATTTTATGTTATGTGTGTTTTACCAGATATAATACCACAGATAACAACTTTTTGAAAACTGGGTTGTAGTCATGGAACTCCTGTTCTTCATTGGTATTTCTGAGTGAGCTATTTTCTCTTTCCTGTCTATACCCTATGAACTTGTTTCTCTGGTCTCAGAATATTTAGAGTTTTGAATTATTCCATATATGAGTTAGTTTATTTCTGTTCACTAAAAAGAGAGCAGTTAGATAACTGAATGGTGTGCTTGAGTGAATGTAAAGGTGATGTTCTCTTATTCTGTCCGACTCTTGCTAGTTTCTCAGCCAAACAAGCGCAATATACAAAGCTCTTTCAAAATTTTGTAAATTTTTCTTTATCTGGGTCAGAGTAATCTCCAAAGAGTGTTTGTTATAAGTATGTCCCTGACATATTCAATATCTGTGTGTGGGTATAGAGTCTAGCCAACACTGTCTGACAGAAATTTGTTCAAGTCACAAATGTGAGCCACATATGTTATTTTTAATTTCCTAGAAGATTCAAAGAGTAAAGTGAAACAAGTTAAAGTAATTTTAACCATGTATTTTATTTAATTAATTTATTTTTTGAGACAGAGTCTCGCTCTGTCACCCACGCCAGAGTACAGTGGCATTATCTTGGCTCACTGCTGGGACTACAGGCATGCGCCACCAAACCTGGCTAATCTTTGTATCTTTAATAGAGACAGGCTTTCACTATGTTGGCCAGGCAGGTCACAAACTCATGTGACCCACCCGCCTTGGCCTCCCAAAGTGCTGAGATTACAGGCGTGAGCCACCATGCTCAGCCCAACAATGTATTTTATTTAACTCTGTATATTCAATATATCATTTCAACATGTAGTAAAATTAAAATTATTAATGAGATATTTTATATTTCATAGTAGGTCTTCAAAAATCTGGTTTATTTTATATGTGCAGCACATTTCAAGTGTGAATTAGCTGTATGTGGCTATTAGATAGTGCTGTACCAGGCATAGAGAATTGTTAGTTCCTCATTTTATGTTGTTTTCTTGTGATGTCTTTTTTCTTGATTTTTTTTCTTTCCTTTAGTCTTTTTAAATTCTTATTCATGAATAGACTATCACTGGCCCAATGATTTTCACTCACTGGATGTGAATAGCAGGCAGTTGTGAAGCACTCTTAGGTGGTTAAAGAATCACCAGAAACATTAGCTCATAAAAACTATACATTCAAATATTGTTTAAAACAATGTCATCAAATTTTATGTCAACACACTTGAGTCTTAGTCCCAGTTCTTTCTGGTGCTTTGATTTTGGGCATATCACATCATCTCTCTGAGCTTCACCTTCTTCACTTTAATCTGTGGACCCTGTAGATAGAACTTGTCTGTGTAGCATCTTGCATGGTGCTTATCTTCCAGTAAAATTCTCAACGAATGTTTATTGTACCTGCATAGTGGTTATGAAAAGGGACTTGGAATCTTAAATTTTCATCAATTCAGAATTTCAGAAATCAGTGGGGCCTTAGGAATCATTTAGTGCCAGCCCCTAAACTGGGGTGAGGTTGTTGCCCAGTCAGCATTTGTTAGGTAGACTGTAATGAGAATGATGTAAGTTATAGGGCTTTGTGCAACTGAATTAGTTTCAGAAAAGATATGTAAGTGCAAAGTATTATTATAACATTGGAGTTATGGTTCCCTAGATTTAGGTATGTAATGCTAATTGATATTAATGGGGGTTGTACATACTTCAAGGGGAGAACAGACCTATTATCGTACGAAAACATTCTCCTTTGAATAACCATCTGGTATGCTTTACTTCCCTGGGGCGTGTTCACTTTTTATAAATTGAATGCATGCTTCTTTATCTTCATGTTCTTCAATCAGCATTTGAGTTTTCTGCTTGCTAGTGTTAGCTTGAACAACTGGCTGTGTTGTACATTTAATATTAGGATTTTATCTTGGTAAGTTTATCAGATTCAGAAATTTGATCACCTTTCTGAAATAAACTATTCTGAGTCAGAAGTAATCAGTGTGTACCCTCTTCTGCTGAAATTTCGTTCTATTTGTTGTTTGATCTTTAAAAAAAAATAGTCCTTTGAGATATACTCAGAAACAAGATGTTTCTAATATTACAATAAAACTATTAATGGGCTCATTATGTGGAAATGAAAATCTTATCTTTTTGGGTCAGTGATGACAGAAAAATACATAAGTGGCCTCCAATTATCTGTAATTGTATGAGGATTTCTTTCATTTCTGTTATCTATCTTCCTGTTTAATCTCATCTGGCACAATTATTCTTTTTGTATTAGTTTTTTGTAAAGGAGTTCTGAACGGTTTGAATTGTGAATTAGCGATTATTACAACCCTTAGAACCCTCACAATCCTCCCGTCCACCTTCCTTCCCTTACCGTCATTTTCTCTCTCTAAGTAGAGGAAAACAAAGCCAGTTTCCTAGAGAGATTATTTTGTAATCTTTCTCAGCAAAAGAAAAAGATTTACTGTTTTTATAAGCATATCTATGAACAGCTGAGCAGTTATATCAACCCCGATATGTTTATCTGTATATTAATATACAGAGAGCTAATAGTGCTCAGAGTGTTGCTTGAAAGTACCAAATATAACTAAGGATAAATTAAGGTGCTGTACTTCCTAAAAAGATACTTTTATGAGGCCCATCTGTATATCCTGGAACAATCTAGCAGTAGGAAAAGTGATTTAATGTAATTAAAAGAAATGTACTTTGAACATTCGACCTTAAGTGGATTTAAATATATTTGTCACACTACCTGAGAATCATTGATAGAATGTCATGCAGTAAGATCAGTACCTATCCAACTTTACCATGCTCCCAGATGGGCCACCTGTATTTTTATTTTTAACTTCCTTTTTAAATGATTTCCAAATATCTTATAGCAGGATATTAAACTTCAGAGAATTAGGCCCTCACCCAAATATTGATTTCTCCACTTTCCTCCACCCCATCTCATCTAGGACTGGCTTCTAGCCCATCACTTAATATTCTTTTTCAGTTGATTCCCAGTTAGAATGATAAGCCAGAAGCCATATTCTTAGAGATGTTTTTCCTGTGGAAGTGATAGATTTTCGTGGGACCATTTCCCTCCATCTTTTATCCCACTTTTGTGATTCAAGGTAAAAGTATTTGAGAGGATCTACCTGTTGACAAAAAGAATCAAACTGTAGAATATTTGAAGAGATTTATTCTGAGCCAAGTGTGAGTGACCAGTGGCCTGGGGCACAGTCTCAAGAGGTCCTGAGAACATGTGCCTAAGGTGGTCAGGGTACAGCTTGGAATTATACAATTTAAGGAGACATAGACATCAACCAATACATGTAAGATGCTCGTTTGGTCTGGAAAGGTGGGACAACTTTTGAAGGGGTGGGGGCAGGGCTTCCAGGTCATAGGTGAATTCAAGGATTTTCTAATTGGCAATTGGCTGAAAGAGTTAAGTTGTTGTCTAAAGACCTAGAATCAATAGAAGGAATATCTGGGTTAAGACAAGAGATCCTGGAGACAAAGGTTCCCTTGATGCAGATTAAACCTTCAGGCAGCAGGCTTCAGAGAAAAGACTGCAAATGTTTCTTATCAGATTCCCAGTTGATTCTGTCTAGAAAAAAGGCCTGGAAAGGGAAGGGGATTCTATAGAATGTAGATTTTTTTTCCCCCACAAGAGACAGCTTTGCAGGGCTATTTCAAGATTGGACAAAGAAACATATTTGGGGTAAAATATTTTGATTTCCTTCCTTATATAATATGTGATGTTATGCCAGAGTCAGGTTGGAAAGTAAGCCATGTTATATAGGGTTAAATAAAACCTCTCTGATGATACTTTATGGTTTGTAGAGTGTGTCTCCTCACGCCCTTGCTAAATCCAGGCCGTGGGCTCAAGGAAGCCCCACAGGTCCTGGTCCTTATGGTCAAATGTGTCAACAAATTGCCTCATTAGATAAGGTTAATTTTATGAATGTAATTATCTGTGGTTTTTATTTGTTTGTATTTGTCTTATTCCAAGACCTTCAAGGGGATCCCTGTTGCCTATTAGATTATGTTGAAATTTCTCACTCTGACATTCAAAAATTTCTGAAGAATTGCACCCAATTTCTTCTAATCTCATCTCCTGTTTCTGCAGAAACTACATGCTGGTCAAGCTACCCTAACCTCTGAAAAAGAATGCAGCTTTATTGATATATAGTTTGCATACCAAAACTCATGCATTGTAGTGTACCATTTAAGGATTTTTAGTAAAGTTGTAGAGTTGTGCACCATTACCACAATCCAATTTTAAACATTACCATTCCCCCAAAAGCCCCCTTGTGCCCAGTTACACCTAATCCTCGCTCCCACTCCAACTACCAGAAACTACTAATCTACTTTCTGTTTTCATAGGTTGGTGTTTTCCGGATATTTCATATAAATGGAATCATACAATATGTAGTCTTTAGCATCTTTTTCCTAATACCATGTTTTTGAGGTTCATCTATCAGTTTTCCTCAGTGGTTGCTCCCTTTTATTTTATTTCCTCAACTTTTGTCTTAGAATCAGGCAGTACCTGTGCAGGCTTGTTACAAAGGTATATTGCATGATGCTGAGGTTTGGAGTATGAATGAACCTGTCACCCAGGTAGTGAGCATAGTACCCAAGAGGTAGTTTTTCAACTCTTACCCCTCTTCCTTCCTCCCCACTCTTATATCGCTCAAGTATCTGTTGTTCCTAACTTTATGTCCATATGTACCCAATGTTTAGTTCCCACTTATAAGTGAGAACATGCAATATTTGGTTTTCTGTTTGTGTAAGTTAAGTATAATGGCTTCCAGCTACATCCATGTTGCTGCAAAGATATGATTTCATTCTTTGTTTATGACTGCATAGTATTCCATGGTGTCTCTATATACCATATTTCCTTTAAAAATATTTTTTTAAATAATTTCAACTTTTATTATAGATTCAGGGAGTAGATGTGCAGATTTGTTACATGGGTATATTGAGTGATGCTGAGGTTTGGGGTATGGATCCTGTCACCCAGGTAGTGAGCATGGTACCCAATAGGTAGTTTTTCAACCCACACCTTCCTCTCTCCCCACTCTAATACTCCCCAGTACCACATTTTCCTTATGTAATTCACTGTTGATGGGTACCTGGGTTGATTCCATGTCTTTCCTATTGTGAATAATGTGGTGATGAACAGACGGGTGCATGTCTTTTTGGTAGAACAATTTATTTTCCTTTGGGTCCGTACCCTGTAATGGGATTGTTGGGTTGAATGATAGTTCAACTCTCAGTTCTCTGAGAAATCTCCATACTGCTCCCCATAGTGGATGAACTAATTTACATTTCCCCAGTAGTGGAAGTGTTCCCTTTTCTCTGCAGCCTCACGAGTATCTGTTATTTTTTGACTTTTTAACGAAAGCCATTCTGACCAGTGTGAGATGGTATCTCATTGTGGTTTTCATTTACATTTCTCTGATGATTAATGATGATGAACATTTATTCGTATGTTTGTTTGCTAATTGTATGTCTTCTTTTAAGAAGTGTCTGTTCATGTCCATTGCCCATTTTTTAATGAGGTTGTTTTTTGCTTGTTGATTAGTTTACATTCCTTTATCTCATTCTGTAGGTTGTATGTTTATTCTGTTGATAATTTCTATTGCTGTGCAGATGGTCTTTAGTTTAATTGGGTCCCACTTGCCCATTTTTGTTTTTGTTGCAATTGTGTTTGAGGACTTAGGCATAAACTCGTTGCCACAGCTGATATTGAGAAGTGTATTTCCTATGTTTTCTTCTAGGATTTTTATAGTTTGAGATCTTACATTTTAAGTCTTTGATCCATCTTGAGTTAATTTTACTATATGATGATAGGTAGGGATCCAGTTTCATTCTTCTGCATATGGATAGCCAGCCATCCCAGCACCATTTATTGAATAGGGAGTCTCTTCTCCATGCTTATTTTTGTTAACTTTGTTAAAGATTGATGGTTGTAGGTGTGCAGCTCTATTTCTGGGTTCTGTATTCTCTTCTATTGGTCTATGTGTCTGTTTTTGTACCAGTACCATGCTGTTTTGGTTACTGTAGCCTTGTAGTATAGTTTGAACTTGGGTAATGTGATGCCTCCAGGTTGCCCTATTTTATATTCCTACCAGCAGTGTATGAGGATTCTGTTTCTTCACATCCTTACATCACTTATTGTTGTCTGTTTATTTTTTAAAAATTATAGTCATTCTAGTAGGTGTGTAGTGGTAGCTCATTGTGGTTTTATTTTGCATTTTCCTAATGATGTTGAACTTTTAAAACTATGTTTATTAGAGTATTATTTTTTGATCAAATTTACCATATGCATTTCTGCCACCGTGCCTTTGCTTATGTTATTTTTACTACATGTATTTCCCTTTTTTTTCCCTCATCTTCCTTTTGGAAGCTTCCCATAGATACCCTCTTGTCTTTCAAGCTTTTCCTATTTCACCATGCCTTTTCCAGTTATCTGTGATCTCTACTGCCTTTAAACCTTAGGAGCGCTATGATTAAACCTCTGTTGTGAAATTTACTTATATTATTCTTTCTTACGTTATGGTTTCTTGGGTACTTCCATCTCTTCTCCCAGTGAGCTTGGACAACTGGGGCCATTTCTTTGCTTGCCCACCAATGCACAGAACAGTAACATAATTGAAATAGTCCATGACTGTTGGACAAATAGACCTCAGAGAAAGATGTATGTTGAAGAAGAGATGGCTTATTCTTCAATTTATTTTCATGTTCCCTGTTCTCTTTAGGGCATGGAATCCAGCACTGATCATCTCAAATGTTTTCTTCTCTGCACCCATGAGTCCCTTGCTGTATATCTTACTTTTCTTTAGGAAGCTTAGCCTCATCAGAACACTGTCTGTTTTCCTGCTGCTGCTTGAAATTCATACCTCCAGACTCATTTGCTTAAAATCTTAGTTTCACCTTGGTCAGTCACCTCTCCCATTTCTCCCAGGCAGTCAGCAGGCTGAGTAGTGACTCAGCCCCCTCTCTCTCACTCCCAGGAGACAACCTTATATTCTGCTTTGTCAGAAAGATTGAGACTCTCACCTATGTCTCCCTTGTTGTCTCACCAACCCTTCTAGAAACTTGTCTACATCTATTCCCAACTTTCCTGCTGTCCTTCCTGTCTCAAAGGATCAGGTACTTTATTTCTCTTTAAGATTAACCCTTCCCTTGATCCCTTTGACCTTCCACTAGCTTCTGGAATACTGATTTATATAAAAGCCAGTTTTTCTGGCTGTTATATTTTTGATCTTTCCCTTGCTCTTTTGCTTTCTTATAGCCTAAAAACATGTTGAGGTTTATCCCAACATAGACCTGCCTCCTACAACTTTTCTTTGTGTTTCTCTTTTAGATGCAACCTATCTTTTTCTGCTTTTCACACACGTCTCATAAGATCCATAGTACTTTTATTTTTCTGCTTTCTCACCTTTATTTCATGTATCTGTCTAATATATATATATATATATAAAATCTTGGCCACAGACCACAGAAGAACTTAAAATGTTGGTTTTTTTTTTTTTTGCTTTGTATACCTCCAATATAGTGCAGACCCTGTATATGCATACGGGAATAATTATATGCAGGAATGCAGCCTTCTTTTAGCCAGAAAGGGTGCCTGGAACATGTGGATAAGCTTGGATATTTGTCTAATGTTAATTGGAAGTTGAAGATGCCAAATCTTCATAAAAGTAATTGGATTTAGCTTCCTATTTAGCAAACTGAAGTATCCCACATCCGAAACTAATTTTTCTTGATTGTATCAAGTTCAGTCATGAGTAGAACAAGGGTTGACATAGTTTTTTAATATTTAAAATATTTCTTGACAAAGTTTCAACACTCTTGCTTGTCCACAAACCTATTGTTAAGCACACTCAATACAGATGCAATCTTTGTGTTTTTTGGAGCTAGTTTAAAAACTTTGCAAAACTGTCTTCTTGAGGTAAACCACATTTATTCCTTTTTCCTATACATGTAAATTTAAACTTAGATTTTGATCAGATTTCAAGAAACAACACAAAAATTGTGTATTTTTATTGCTTTTTATATAAACTTATGTATGTACTTAATTAAACTGCTATAGATTCATCCTAGGAAATACATTTTATGGTAGTTTTGAGTCTTAAAAGTGTTATTCAGTCTACAAATGTTCAATGTAATATGTAAGAATATTTGGGGATAGTAGGGAGAAAACCTCTTAGAATGAATATTATTTGATCATTAAAATTTAGGGATTAAGAAATTCAATTTAAAGGATTGTGCTATCAAATATTTATCGAGCAGCTACTCTGTGTAGGGGTCTTTACAATTAGAGGAGGTATATAAAGATGTTTATAATATGGTGTATAGCCTCAAGGAGCACGATGTTTTATACAGATAATAATTATAAGCATGGACAAATGTTACTTCTTATTGTAGTCATTTACCATTGAGGATGATTATTTAAATATTTGAAAAAATAAAATGGTGCTTAAGTGAAATGTGAGCAGATGCATCATAGTTTTTTTTTAACTAATATGTATTATATGAAAATCATCTTGGTTGAAATCACTAGTGACTAATAGGAACTGTATAGCTCAACAATAGATTATTCTAATGTATTTTTGTAATAGAACCCATCTGGTTAGAAAAAAATTCATAGCCATGCTTCTACGTCATTTTTTCTTCCAAGGCCTCAAACTGTTTAGCAGGTAAATACTGTACAGTTTAGTTGAATTGGATTTTCAGTCTGCTTTTAGTTCATCTCCAGAGTAGGACTAACTGCCAGACCTAATGTTCACTTCTGTACCACAGTGCTTAACACAGAGCCTGGTGTGGTGCATTCTAGGTGCTCAGTACATATTTGTTGAGCTCTCTGGTCCTGTCCCAAGGGCAATTGGCATTTCTTCAGGGAGTTTCTGAAGGTGTGCCTTCTGTTTCTGCCAGTAATTTCCCTGGGACCAGGAAATTATTTTGCTAATGAGATATGCACTTTACAACTTGCATGCCTATGCTTATCATTCCTACTTCTGGAGTTCAGCAGTCATTGCAGCTGCTGTGGACAGTACTCCTTTGCTTTGACTGTGTTTTAACTATCAAGTTGTTTTGGGACTCCCAGTTTTGTTACTATGGAATTTTAAAGATCCTTTTATGCTTAAAAAGCAATTATCATCTTGGAACAAGAATAGGTCTCATCATCTTTCTGGTGTTAAGTTGCAAACATTTGAAAGTTTATGCTTATATCATTTGAGGTAAATTACTTGCTATATCCCTGTTAAGTATGCAGTTCTTTTTAAAGCATGTTTTTCATGAGCCTGAATCATAGGACTAGAAGTGACATTATAAAGTACTTCATCTTTTCAAGTTTTGGTTTCTAGCTTGATACCATTCTTCCTTGTGTTAGGCTTTTATTCTTAAAATAAAAAATGATTTTACATAAAATTTTGAAAGCTGTTGACTACAATGTTTGATATAGTTTAGTAGGGAATGTTATGGAACAATTGGATACTCACAACCTAGAAAAAGAGTCATTTTTTACTATGAGTTAATTTTTCTGGACTCCTCATAGTTAACACTAGGTAATGAGTTAGATGGCAGTTCTGATAGCCTTCAATCAAGTACTGACTCAGATAAAATACAGTTTCAATAGTAAAAATGTGGAGAAGCAGGCATTCCTACAACTCTTGGTATCTAAAAATCCTTACAGTCTCACTCCTACTGTCAGTTGTTTTAACTATCAGTTTTATTTAGGTGGAGAATCCACTGGGACCATGAATGATAATTTAATTAACCATTCCTTTATTAAGACAGGCTGAGTTTAATTTTTTCTTTTGACTATTCTTTTTAAATAAAGATTATTTTCTTAAGACAGGTTTCTACAATGGTAATTACAAAGTCAAAGAATAGGAGTATTTTAAGGCCTTAATGTAAATTAGCAGATTATTACTAATTTTATGAGTTGATGCAGCATAGAAAATGTGCAGGCAATTCTTTAAGTATTCCCTGACATTGTCTTCATTAGTAAGTACATCAGTATCACTGTTTTCAGAGCATCTTATGGGGTTTGCCAACAGAATATGCCTTCCTTCTTGGTCTTGTCTTACAAGACCACCCAGCACAGCCGGAGAGAGCCAACAGTTGCATGTAAAAAAAAAAAAAAACAGAACGTGAATATGAGGAGCTAAAGACAGGGACTGGCTATTGGCCCCTTGTTTATAGTGAATTAAAGCCAAACCAGGCCAGGTGCAGTGGCTCACGCCTGTAATCCCAGCACTTTGGGAGGCCGAGGCAGGCAGATCACCTGAGGTCGGGAGTTTGAGACCAGCCTGACCAACGTGGAGAAACCCCATTTCTACTAAAAATACAAAAAAATTAGCTGGGCATGGTGGTGCATGCCTGTAATCCCAGCTACTCGGGAGGCTGAGGCAGGAGAATCTCTTGAATCTAGGAGGCAGAGGTTGCTGTGAGCTGATAATGCGCCATTGCACTCCAGCCTGGGCAACAAAAGCGAAACTCTCTCACAAAAAAACAAAACAAAACAAAACAAAAAAACCCCAAAAACCAAACCAAAGAAGAACCCAGCTTCCCAGAGGAGACTGAGAAGGAGGTAGCCAGCACATGAGTGCTCCTGTAGTGTTATCTTGTTTTGGGATTTAGATCAGTTAGTAGCAATTTCCCTTCAGGCCTACACATATCTTCATTTTTCTAAAAGAAAAAAGAGAGAAAAGGGGAAATGATCAAAAGGGGGCTAAACGATTGACTTTTGATTAGATTATATATAGTTAAATGAGTTTAAATTCTACCTACAAGGAAATTTTTTACAAAGGCCCCTTTCAGAATAATCAGAAATACTTTCACATTATGTACTTTTAAACAAAGCTTTTAAAAATAATTACATTAAATATTATCATTGTAGAAAATTTATAAAATTCAGATAAAAATAAACACAAAAATGAAAATGGAAAAACACTCATAGTTCCCTGTGAACATTCTTCTTTCTCTTTGTGTGTATACATGCATGGATTATTTTAAAAATTGGGATCATCATATAAAAATCTGTTGGAATCCTATTTATTCCTCTTAATTTCATCTCAAGAAGAGTTTTCATGTCATTATAAATGTTATAATATCAATGCTATATAGTGTAGCCATGTAAAAATCAATTTAATCAGTTTCCTAGTATTGAATAATTTGATTGTTTTGACTGCTTTATTACTATGAACAATGCTGCAGTGAACACTTTTGGAGGTAAAACTTGAAACATTCATGACCATTTTCTTAGAATAAATTTTTAGATGTGGAAATGTTGGGCCAAGTTCTGTGTATATTTGTAAGTGTTCCTAATACAAATGTTTCACTTCAGAGAGATGATATCAGTTTACCGTCGACTATTTGGAAAAATTATAATAACCAGGGTAGTGGTTTTCACATCTTTTAAAAATTGAAATCACAACTTCAAATTGAAGCCTAAGACCTAAAACAACAACAATAAAAACCTGAGTTACTTGGATCGAAATACCTTCCTACCCTTTATCTTGATGGTTGTAGAGGCTCTACTGAATTCCTGGGGTTCCTTAAGTCCCATTTTGGAAAAACCAGTGACTTTCATGGTGGGCTTCTTGGGGGTGGGAGGAAAGGATGCAAAGTCTGTGGCAAATTAAAGAAGGGAGATGGACTTAGAGTCACAATCTGAAGTTAAAGTATGTCAATGTGTCTTGTAAAATGCTCCAGTATAAAGTACTGTGGGTAAGACCCAAGTTAGGGAGAACGCTAGTAGAAATACAAACCGAGAACTATAGTTTTCCCCATATTCCTTGAGTTTGGAAAGCATGTATAAGAGAAGATGCCTCTGAGGGACCTGGAGACAAACTAGATGAAAATACTTAAAAACTTGGTCTTGGATTGACAGCTCTGCACTTCAGTCTCCATAACCAACATTAGGGCCTGAAAGAGGAAGTAGCTCATCCCAGATATCAACAAAGATAGGGACCAAAGCCTAACCACACTATAAATTCACAGGAAAACAGTAAGACACCATTTCAGCTATAAACCTGGCAAATATGTTTTTTAATAATTCCCAATGTTGATGGAGATATCAAGAAGTGGACTTTCCAGTTTAGAAGGGGCTTTGAGGCTGCTAAGTTCAAACTCCTGCTTGTTGTATCCCTGATCTATAGCCTTCTTAGCTTTACTTAAACACGCCCAAGGAAGTGTAGTGCTCTCTCCCTCTTTTGCCTTTAAGAACAGCATAGGAATAAGCCAGCTTCATCTTCTTGATCAGACATTATAATTGGCTCACCTAGTGGTTTTTAAAACATTTGTTTAATTAAGAAAAAAAATTTGTTGAGATAGGGTCTCATTCTGCCACCCGGGCTGGAGTATAGTGATGCAATCTTGGCTCGCTGCAGCCTCAACCTCCCTGGGCTCAGGATCCTGCCACCTCAGCCTCCTGAGTTGCTGGGACTACAGGTGCATCCCACCACATCTGGTCAATTTTTGTAGTTTTTGTAGAGATGGGGTTTTGCCACGTTGCCCAGGCTGATCTCAAATTCCTAGGCTCAAGCAATCCGCCTACCTCAGCCTCTCAAAGTTCTGGGATTATAGGTGTGAGCCACCATGGCTGGCTTCACATAGTGTTTCTATCAAAACATTTATTATTTGCCAAAATTAAAATCTAGAAGACTTTTAAAAATTTCTCTTGAAAAATCAGTAGCTCTGGCCATACAGGACCTGCATTTCCTCATGGTGAGAACAGGCTGCCCCCTTCACATGGGTCCTGCCTTCTACTTGACAGCCTTCACCACTGGTATTGTCTCCTGACACAGCCTGAGGTTCTGTTATCTTGTATCATCAAGTTGGTGTTGCTTTTTATAGGTTTTGTAAAACTATAAAAAGAAAGAGAAAGTGTTCTTTTACCCACATTTGTAAAAATTAGAAAAATGAATGGCAGGCTGAGAGGTTTTGTATATTTTAGGGTTCAGGACACTATAATGACCAGTAGAGATCCCAAGGGGGCTCTGTTGTATGGAGACTATAGTTACTAATTTATTCATTCATTTATGCAACAAATGTTATGTGAGTGCCTGTTGTGTGCCAGACCACTAAGCTGTGATGCACAGTGATGGCCACCATGCCTGGCCATTGAAGCCTCAATAGTGCATAAGACAGCCATGTCCCCAATATTATGGAGTCTATAATCTATGGGGTTTTCCACGTTATTCCAAATCCATAGCTTATGAGCATCTCACAGGTGTAAATGGCCATTTGAAGTCACATGGAGGCAGTGGAGAAGGCAGCCAGTTGTCTCCTTTTAGTGAGCAAAAATGACTCTGAAGCTCCATTGTTCCCTTTTCTTTTATGTGGATAGAAAAGCATAGGGACATTTGCTCCTTGATGCTCCTAGGTTTCTTTCTATGAAAATCTTTCATTTATCTACACTTGCTCAATAGGTATTTATTAGGGACCATAGTTGAGACAGTCAGAAAAGTATACAAAATGTAATTGAAATGGTTTTTCTCCTCAAGTAATTTCCAGTCTAGTTAGGAAGATGAGAGATGCACCCCAACAGCTACAATAGACACTACGTTTTAACAATAGTTAGATTTTGGGTCTGGTCTACAAAGTTGTTTTAAACTTTTATTGTGAATATTATCTTAGGCCCTTATCAATCCATTTTTCTAGTTTTTTCTTTGAAATGTGTTCTGATTCAGTTCTATTTTAGTACATTATGGGCTAAAAGAGTCTTCGTGGATGGGTTTGTGAAATAAACACAGTTGATAGCATTGTCTCACTGGGGAAATTCCTTCTGTGGGCTTGAATACTCTACTAATAAACATACTTTTGGAATATTATAATTCATTTAAGTTGGATACTTCCTCTTTTTAGAATTTCAGATTCCTAGATTTGGGGCATTGCAACTGACCTTAGTCATGTAGCTCAACCTTCTACTGGGTATAAAAACTCTGTCACTCAATGCAATCTAAGATTACATTAGCAAATAATTTTCATCTCCTATGATGATTTTGAACAATTTGTAGTGACTACCAAAAATGCTGAGTTAAGTAGGATTCTTAGGTTTATCCAGGCTCTAAGACAAATGTCGCCATAACTGTTTAGTGGAGTCTGTTAAGATCATGGGAATTAAGAATGTTTTAGTATATGCCTAACTATAAGAAAGGAGATTTTCTAGCTAATCAGAGTGAGTTTTCATGTCAACTTTTGGTTAACAGAAGTCTTAGTGCCATTTTCTCTTTCAAATGGCCAGTCTTTCATTCAGCCAAGTTCATTGGGAACTTCACCAAAAGATTAAAGAACAGAAAATAAATCAGATAATGAGGAGATATAGAAACAATAAAGGTTTCTACTAACTTGCTGCATTCACTTTTTGAGTTTAGGCACTCTTCTTTTTTACCAAGGGTTAAGCCTGGGTGATTGAGACTATATTCTGGTGCAGTGTGCAGCCACTAGGTCCTAGGTTCTTTGAGGACAGGGACCATATCCGTCTTGTTCACTCTACCAAGCACAGTGCCTTGCGTACAGCATGCCTAGCATAGGGTAGGTGTCTTTAAGTTTATAGAATGAATTACTACAGCCCTTGGCATCTTGGGAGGAAATTTAAAATGAGCTCTCAGTGCTCTCAAGCAGCATTGTATTGGTTTCTCTGGTCGTGTAATTAGGTTTTTGATTACAAATCTGTGTTAATGGACAGATCCATGTGTTCATTTGTTGCTGGTTGTGGTTGTGATAATGCCTTTGAGATTTGCAGTGTGTTCCGGACATGCAGTGTGCCATTTCTGTGATAAGGCTTCTTCTGGTCAGCGAAAGATTGATGATGTATTTTAACCCCTGATGACTAGGAACAAAAACTGACCGTGCAAAAGCCCTCTCCCTTGGGAGACTGAGTGTGTGGCCAGTGTTTGGCAGGGTGACTTCTTGCAGTGGAATTCTGAAGCTCAGACTTGTGTTCTATTTCTTTTTTGCCAACCTTTGGGGCTAGGTCACGAAGGGTCTTTTCACAGTGGAAACCATTTTCGCTCAATTAATTGGATGAAAACAAAGGCTGCCCCATGCCCTGTGGTTATTGCTTTACAAGCTAGAGGCTCAGATTGAATTGCAGGCTCCCTAGGTCGTTGGAGACAGGAATGCTGTGGTGGCTTCACCCCCATGGAGAGGGCTGGGTTTGAAAGCATCTTGTAGCCACCTTTCTGGTTGACTTAATAGGGAAGAAGGTAACCCTGCAGGAGAAGCCTTTCCCAGTCTAGCGAAGTGTTGAGAAGACATTCTGGGAATATGCTAACAAAACTCCTTAAAAGTTTTTTGATCCATTTCCTTTTTTAAAAAAGAAATAATGCACAAAACATGCCAATCAGATGGCAGAACCCAGAGTCTTTCATGTCACAATGTGTCCATTTACTACCGCATTTAGTAGATCAATAATACCTTTAGCTTGAAGTAGTTAACAAGCATACCTTTCAGTGTTACTTTTATTTTCTGCTCCCTGTAGCACTTAGCAAAATCCCATTATGCAATTGGGTAGTATTAAATGTTAAAAAGTTAATTTGTTCTGCATTCCATTAAAATTGCTCTTTTTTTTTTCATGTGAATTGGTCCTTACATCTTGTTTAAAACCTATAATTTAAGCTCAAACTGTAGTAAAGTCTTGAGTAACCTTTTGCCCTTGCTACCTTAATTATTCTTCATCACACACATTATTTCAGGATTGTGACAATGGATTAACTATTTGCTAGTTAATGAAAATATCTGTCACTTAGCAATATATGGACTTGAAGTTTTAATTAAAATTGTATGTCAATAATGAAATAAAATGTACCTTTTTGATGAAAATAGGTTTTAAAATATTGCTTTCTTTCTTTTTGAAATAACCATTCCTTGGTTAAGGCCAAGTGATTGATTAAGCTGTTGATGGAAATGGGGAGCTTGTTTCCATTTTAAAGTATTAAAACATTTGCTTTTTAAATGTAATAGTTTTCTAATTACATTCATTGTCACCTTATATAAATATGCTTAGAGATTGTCTTATAATAATAAAATGTCGTGGAACCAGATCCTAACGGTGGTGTGGCAAAAATCCCTCATATTTCTTGATTCCAAATATATTAGATAACTTTTTTTGTATTTTTCAAACTTATAGTGAATAAATAATAAGTAGGAAATGAAATTTCCTGAAACTAAGCTAAATATCTTAAGAGCATTTGGTGCTTTGTTTGGCCTGTTTTTATTTGATAATCTGTATACTTCATTAAAAATCATTAGGTTCAGAGAGATTACTGATAATTGCAAACTTTATTCTCAGCAGTAGAGACTGTCTGGCATACGAAGCCCTTAAAATTACCTTGAATTTTTTTTTAGCCTAGAGAGTTTACATCTTTATGTCACATCAAAAAGAAAAAAGAAAAAAATTGGTGGTGGGGGGTCAGGTGGTGGAAGAAAGATATGAACAGATCCTGAGAATAATGGAGTTTTTAGTTTGAAGAAGTTTTGGAAATTAGGTTCAGTTACCTCATTTCACAGGAGAATAAAAAGAAGTCTCAAATATTCAATGACCTGCCCAAAGTTCTGCATTATTAATAACTGAGATGGTACAAGAACCAGGGTTTCTGAGACAATTTGTTGGTTTTGAAAGAGATTTTGGGGCTCAGACAAATCTGGTTTTCAACCCTGACTACCTTTGTAAGCTCTGGCAGATTATTGAAGTGCTCCGAACCTCAGTTTTATCTTCTATAAAATGGGGACGATATTCCATTGTGTGATTTCATGAGATAATGGATTTGAAGACCGAGCTTCGGTTCTGACCCCTCCAAATGCCTTATTGGTGCTGGCTCCCTTCCCTTTGCTAGGTCAGTGTCTTCTCTACAACACACTGTTGTGTATTGTAGCAAGTCACTTATGCCAAACGAGACCCTGGCTATTTTGGTGATGAGGTCTGGGTTTGCTGCCTGACCAGCACCAGACACGGGGACACTATTATGCACCTGGCTTATGATGATACTGTTACGAGGTTTGGGCAGGAATCCATGCTGAAGCCATTCGGCAGGCGCTTTTGTTCTGTGGCCTTGGGACTCCTGCATTTCCCCACTCTTGTTTGATAGCACAGCCGAGAAATCCGCAGAGACAGAGATGATGCTGAGGAGCCCGCTGTTTTTTTTTTTTTTCTTGGAAAAGAAATGTTCCATGGAAACTTTTCCTGTGAACCCTTTTTGAGAGATTTATGCAGATTATAAAGTCAAAAGAAGGGGTCATTCCAGACTTTTCTTTCCAGGCAGAGAGGCCAAAACATAATTTTAGCAGGTATTAGTAAAAATTGAGAAGTATTTTGTGTATGCTGGGATTCTTGCCAACCTCTGTGTTTGCAACTCCCAAGACATTGCTAAGGTGAAAGTTTTTCTTCACTACCCTTGGAAGATTGTTGAAACAAGCCGATCACTATTCTTTTCCATTGCATCTGTATTATCGAGGCCTCTCTAGACACTGTTTTGTGGAATCTTGGGCCAACACGAATTGATTTGCTTTTCAGCAAAAGAACTTCATGCTGAATGTTGACTACAGGTGTGTTTTGGAGGAGGCAGTAAAGGAGTAAAAATGGAAGCATTGATCATTAGATAAAGCAGGTTTAAGTCATTTGGCTATTTAAACTAGAACTGCCTGCTTTAATTTGGTGAGGATTTTTAATTTTATTTATTTTTTTACTGTAAACAAATGATTCTACAAACTGTGAGTCCAAGTAGGTACGTCCAAGGAATTTACAGCGACTTTTACATGATTGAAGATAGAATTTTGAATTTGTTTAGAATAAGAAAAGATCTAGTCCTGAGGGAGTGCAAAACATATACCATTTTAAAATACTCCCTGTCATACATCATAATCAACTATTGCATGTGTAGCCATTTATTAATATGTGAGTGTGATGATACTTGGTGTGTATGTTTGTAAACTATGTCCATTTTATTAGTTGAAAATATTCTTGATTATTCATAGAAATGTATAAACTTCCATGAGAACATTTTAACCAGATGTAGCAAAAACCTAGGCATACTTTATTGATAATTTTGTACAGAACATTAGGGAATGTTCCAGCAGAGTGCAGCAAAAGCTAGTTATTGCAAAACATACTCTTGTCTTTTCTTAGTCAGTCTGGAATATTGAGATATAGAGGGATTTAAGATTTTAAAAATGATGGAAACAAACAGTAGAGATCTTGGAACAGTGTTCTATGTGCACCCCTGCTCCCCATCCTCTGAGAAGGCCTCAAACAAGAAAAGCATTCTCTAATTTAGGCCTCAAACAAGAAAAGCATTCTCTAATTTAGTAAGTAACACTAATCTTTCTTAAAGAAAGTACATGGTTGGTACCTCCAGATAACACTTGAAAATTAGCATGGTATATTTTACTTGCTTTTCTTTTCAATATAACTTCTTAAAAAAGTACACAAGTACTAAATATCAGAATTCTTTGTCAGAAAATTTTAAGGGAAGGAAATAAAAATAAAAATAAAAATAAACATTACCCTAATTGCACCACCCAGAAAGAAATCATAGTTTAAATTTAGTATATAGCCTTCCAGATTTATGAATGTGTTGGATTATGTATAAATATAAATAAGAAATAGAAATATTTTTAAATTGGGTCATAAGGTACATACTGTTTTGAAAGTGCTTTTTCTTGTAAATATAAATTGTATGTATGGTTATAGCTGCTATAGCTTTTCATAAATATAGTTAACTCTGGTTGCTAGTTTCAGTTTATGTTTGTATGGTATGCTCCTGTCTTTTAAAAAATGTGTGGCATATTGCTTCACAGTAACATGTAAGTAATTCATTTTACTTTGTGAATAAATATTATTCTGATACAGACCACTGTATATTTGATGTGTACCACAAAGAATAAATATTTACTGTCGCAGAATTAGCTGATTTTTCTTACTGTTGGTGATTTACTTTAAGAAGCTTCTCTTTCTAACTTCTAGCCCATTTTTAGAGAGAAAGTGAAGTGATATTTTTTACTGGTTTGTGATTACATAGTGATGATACTTTAATTGCGTTGGTGTTTTTAAGAATATTGGCTAAGTAGGAAAATAGTTGCCCAACTTTTCCTGCTTTCTAGCTACCACAATTCAATTACTTTTGATTGTCCTGCTTTAAACTCCTACTTTATAATAATAATGTCTTATGTTTATAATGTGATAATTTAAGAATAGAAGCACAAAAGATTATATTTGGCTTTCAACAATGAGAAAACAGTTAATTACCAGAGAAACAGAGCTATCAGATTTTTAAAGAAAAGTATAATTAGTAAATGCAAATGTTCAGTTTATTTTTTATTTTTATTTTTTAAAAATAGAGACAGGGTCTTGCTGTGTTTCCCAGGCCGGTCTCAAACTCTCGGCCTCAAACAATACTCTCGCCTTTTCCTCCTAAAGTGCTGGGATTACAGGCATGAGCCATCCATGCCTGGCCTCAGTTTATATATGAGCACATCTGTTTGAATTATGTCTGGCACATGAATGTCCCTGAAGGAATACTGGCTGGAAGAGAACTTGGGGTGACTAAGTCAATGACCCTTCTATCAGAACTGAATGCCACTTTCCAAACAGGCCAGGACAGTGATCATGAGTGCCAGGGTTCGGAACACTTTGCTGACTTACGAGGTAGAAAGTCAGCCAAATTGGAAGCTGTAGCCATGTTAAAGATATTACAGAAGCTACCTGCTGAAGAGCTGAGACATTAACAGGCCTGGCTATGTGATAAGATTGACCACAAAAGCACAAGTGTGGACCCACTTCCATAGCAGAGAACATCTGCCTTTGCTGCTGGGGTCAGGAGCAGCCTGGAGCCTGTGGGAATACAGCAGGGAAGCATGTATCACCTTGCTGTGACCACTGGTTCTTCAAGCACAAAATCAAAAAGATAGAATTTTAAAATGAAAATGTATACCTGGGGTGTGTGTGTGTGTGTGTGTGTGTGTGTGTGTGTGTGTGTTTGTGTTTCTAGCTATAAGGGGGATGAGAAAAACAAAGGTTTTTGAGTCAGGGCACACGGGTGTGCACACTGTGCTTCTGGTAGCAGGGTCTAGGATTAAGAGGGCTTTTCATATGATGTGTGAAGAATATATAAATGTAGAAAGCAAAAAAAAAAAGTATCTAAAAATCTTGCATTGTTTCAGCAACACAATTCAAAGTCAGTAAACTTCAGAAATTATAGATGCCCCAGGAAATAAATTAAAGGCCTGGGATCATTACTTTACAGGAATGAGCATACCAGGACGTTTCGAGACCAAATTTAGTTTCTGTTCCTACTTCAAAGATAAAACTTGAAGTCTTCTTTCAGTATGTTAATTTAAACCTCTCTAAAAAGCTTGTAATTGGGGTAAGCAGCCACCAGGGGGTAGCCATGATTTGGTTAAAATTACAAGTCTGACTAGTAAAGCTTTTTCCCAGGTGAGAAAGTGAAAGGACCACTTTGATTCCTTTTTGAAGTAAAGCAAATAAAATGAAAAGAAAGTTCAGTAAATTTTACTAAACTTTCAATTAATTTCTTGATTGGTTTAAAGGACACCTTTTGAGTTTTCAGCTACTCAGTGGCATTTTTTGCTCCGGCCACCAGCAATACAGTCTGTCTCAAACTTGACATTAACTAATGATGAACTTTGCTTTTCTCATCACCTTGTAGCTGGAAAAACACACACATACATTATGTGTATTGTATATTTTAAAAAATTCTATCTTTTTGATTTCATGCTTGAAGAACAAGTGGTTCCAGCAAGGTGATTATGGAAGAATATAGGAAAACTTGGCTTATCATTTCCAAAGAATAGAGAGAAGATTACTTTCTATTCTTATAAAAAGAGATAACTCTTCTTTTTCCAAAGAATGGTTTTCTGCTGCCAGCTAGATGCTGCTTGAAATGTATACATTTGACACTTTAGTAGTTCTGAAATTTGCTTTGGGTTCAGTCTGGAGGGGAACATTAAAAAATACAGATTCCTGAGCTCCACCCTTAGACTCACCGGATTTCAAGAGAGAAGAGATGTTTTTTTTAAAAGGTTCCCTGGCGATTCTGAGGCAGGGTCCAGGAAAATGCCTGGCAGCTTTCTCTCTTGTAATGTGTGAGAACTACACTAGTAAGAGAATATCTCAAAATGAACTTTTAAAAAAGTTCCTGTTACCAGAAACAGGTATTTAAAAATATCTTTAAAAAGCACATGTAATAAGACTTTAAGCAGAGGGCTTAACAGAATTTTGTAGGAAATTTTAATATGCAGACCATAGTGTAATGAAATTTCTTATTTGGGGGTTTCTTCTTTTATACTGATGGCCGTATAATTATAAGATTTTTTTAAATGGAAATGGAAATGTACTTTCTTGTTTAGCTGCTATTTAAGAAGGATCTAGAATATCGAGTAACTGAAGTTCCTTTTATAACTTCAGAGATTTGATCACTCAGAGTAACAGATATGCAAGTAGATACTCACCATCATGTTATGGTAAAAAAATTTAAAAAGTTTATGATTAGTTGGATATAAATTAATATTTTAAAATGTTTATTGACCTCTTCTTCCCCTAAAGTATGAAATAAAGGGGAAGTGATCACATTCTATTTTACAGACAAGAAACTGAGCAGTGAGGAGGAAAACCACTTATCTAAGGACATTCTAATCTACAGTAAACACATAGAAGAGTATTGGGTTATTTTGATTCCTGTGCCATTTTGTTATCTACCATTCTACATAAATAGAGAAGTTCTCCTCCCTTTCCAACCCTATGTCTAAGCTTACAGACTGGTTATAGATCTCATTGTTATTCTTTCTACTTAGACCCCACTTTATCCAGTGGAGCTCAACTGTTATTGTTAATTTTTGTCATTACTTATTTTAAAGTATGATGATATTACAAACAGGCACACTTTTAAAAAATTTTTTATTTTAGTTTTAAGTTCCAGGGTACATATGCAGGATGTGCAGGTTTGTTACATAGGTAAACGTGTGCCATGGTGTTTTGCTGCACTTATCAGCCCATCACCTAGGTATTAAGCCCAGCATGCATTAGCTGTATTTCCTAATGCTCTCCCTCCCCCACAACCCCCTCAAGAGGCCCCGGTGTGTGTTGTTCCCCTCCCTGTGTCCATGTGTTCTCATAAACAGGCACATTTTTGAGAGACAGTCTAGTCAGGTGATGGATGCTGTGTCGAAATGGACAGCAGCTTGCATGTCTGGTCTTTCCTCCTTAAAAGGCTCAGAAACCAAAGGCGCTGTTATGAGGAGTTGGAAGAATTGGGGAATTAAGAGACTTCTTTTGAGACCTAGTTAAGCGAGTTGATATTGTCTTACTTTTGAAATACCAAGTGGGCCTTGCTGTATTTTATTTTAGTGTTGAGCTTCAGATAACTAAGCCAGTGTCTTTTGCTGCTCACTTATGAGATCCAGCTTGACCTTACAGTGGCAATCATGTTAAGAGAGAACAAACTAAAGTAAGCACAAACAGAAACTTAGAATTAGTTCTAAACAAATGTGGATCTAATTTTTTACATTAAAATAAAACAAAAAGGAAGGCTGACTTTAGGTAACATTTATCAAATTTAGACTAAAATAAACCAAGAAGTTTATAAGGTCCAGTTTGTGGAGTAAAATATTGGCATGAAGAGAACGGAAACATTGCATGTAGGAAAATGTATGGGAGTAGAATTAGAGAAGGAAAAATCACTAGTCATGACCCGATGTTACTACAGCCACACCAGCTTACTTATAATAGGAATTCAGTGTGTTACAACAAAGAGGGTTCTGTAAATGCACCATGATAAAAATGGCAAATACTTATAATAGCTGCTATTTTTTGAGCACTTACTGAGTGCCAGCTATTGCTAAGCACTTTACCTACATTATCTCAATTATTTTAAAGGGTTCTGTTGTACAGAGGGACTCTGTAATTTTAACTTAATACTTTTAAAGCGCATTTCTTTATGTAAACACTTCCCCATGGATTTGGGATTCTAGGAAATAAATGGGAAAATATTAGCTAACCTTGTACAAGAGAGAATGATGGTGTTGGGCATATGCTATAAACTCTCCCCAGATTTCCCAAACTGTGATCTAAGGAATATTCTTCTGGGAGATATTAACAGATGTACTGTAAAAAATGGGTTTTGAAGCACTGCATTCTGTATCCTTCTGCTGGGGATTCACTAAGCCACATTGGGTTGTTAAAGGATCTGAGAAGTTCTGCTTTAAAAAAAAATGGAGTTTTTTAAAAACGATGTTTACTATTTCCTTAATTTAAGTACAGTACACCTTGAGAGGAGTGGTCAGGGAGGGAGGACTGGAGAACATTCCATGAGTGCCTAGTTGGTATTGGGAGACAGTTCTGCTGGGTATCTTTTGTTTCTGTGCATCTTGCGAGCAGAGGCACTAGACAGTGCCTTTGTTCTGTACTGTATTTGTCCTGTACTATATTTTCAAAAAGGATATTTTATAGAGAATACCCTTGGACAATAGAGGTAGTATCTCCCTGCAGAGCAGAGGGTAGGTTGTTTACTATCTAGTACAACAAAGACAATCGATCCTTCCAGGACAAAATTTAAGCATGATTACTGACCATTATAAAAGATTTGGGTTCCCTAAGCTCAGGGTTCTTCTCCTGTAACACAACCCCGCGGCATGTGCAGATGTCACCTTCTTGGCTCTTTTCACATTACCTGTGGGAATCTGGGCTCAGGGAACTGGCACAAATGCTGATGTTCTGGGTACTCTTGTTGCTTTAAGTAGTAAAGTCTTTTGCCTCTGACCTAGCAGTCTTGAATCTTTTGCACGCATCCATGAAACCATGGCAGATAAACTTGTTAATTTGCAATTAGAGTAAAATCTTAGACCTTTCACAATTCCTAAATGGTTGGGTGGAGTAGGGTGAGAGATAAGAATAGAGTGGCTGGGGCAAAGCTGTGAAGAATGGAGAGAACACAAGACTGCAAAGTTAAGCATCTTCCAAACAGTCCAGACTATTGACTTTCCTGGCAATGTTGCTCCTTTGAGCCAATAAATCTCAGTTCCTATAGCTTTCCTTTTAGGTTTTATTGACTAGACATCAATTATGTTTTGCTACTGTTCTTTTCTGTGCTTGATTTTTCCATGTGTAGAATTTGTTTATATAATGAAATACCAAATGGTGCTGGATTATTAGTTTTACAGTTCTTGTACATTTATGGAAAGAAAGACTAGGCAATTTACTCTGCTTGGCAGTTTACACGAGTTTTCTGATGTAATCATTCATATCATTCAGGATTTTGGTATTGTTATTCTGAAATTTACATGTGAAGAAATTTGATGCTCTTCGAGGTGATTCTTATAATATTCATTGCTATCATTTATGGAGTGCTTACTAAACACCAGCTACTGTGTAGCTAAGCATAGGATATTTTCTTATTTAATCCTCATAATGACCCTAACTAGTTACTATTATTATCCTTATTTTATGCATGAGGAAATTGATAACGAGAGAGGAAGTGATCACCCCCAGGTCAGGTAATTAGAGCTATGATTTAAATACATGTATGTATGTATGACTTCAATATCCAATTTTCTCTGTTCCCCTCCACCGTCTGCCAAATTAAAGTTTTATAGCATTATTTGGCTTGAGCTGAGGGTGACCATGTAGTTATAATCCAAACTAGACATTTTGGAGAGGAAAGGAGAACAATATTAATAATTGCACCAGGACAACAGGTGTAGTCTAGACTGTCATAGAAAAACAGGGTGTGTGTTCATTCTACTGTGCAAATGAAATACCCAAGTAAATAGTAGGATAGATTTTAGTCACATTCGTGCAATTCATTTTTGACAGGTGTGGTTCTAGGATATTATCTCCCATTGAGTCAATATGCCGAATTCAAATAGTTTTAAATATTTTATTGTGCTTTTAAAAGTATTTTATTGCCAAGGTAGACCCACCCTTATTGACAGTTCCAATATGGATGAGATGGATTACTGCACATCCTTTTCTCACACCTCAGTGTTTTATGGGTTTCCAGAACTTAGTGCAGTCCAAAGTAAGGGGAATATTTATGACATTTTTTAAAGCAAAACAGGAGATAATTATTCTTTTCTGTCTTCCTCCACCCCCTCAAACTGAAGAACATGATTGACTTGGCTTTATAGGGTACACATTCCTCATGTAAATGAAACCCAGCTGAGGATGGAAAATTGCAGCACTATCTTGTCCTCCTAATGTCAACTGACAAAGGATAAGATACTTAAACTTTGCTTTCCTTGACATCCTTTTCAGTGAGAGTTCTAACAAAGAGATAATAATAATTAATATACAGATCTATAATAACTATGATAGTTTTCTTGTGGTTTATACATAATTGTTTAATTAGCCTCTGTAGGCTATTATGGTGGTTTTCCATTGATTTTTGTTGTTGTTGTGCTACTTGTTAGAATTTTTTTGACATTGGTGTTAGGCTAGCTTTGTAAATACATTTTGTGCATTTTTCCGTATTGAAATATTTTTGAAGAGTATATTCTATGAAATGATTCTGTGGTCAAATGATGTATCTTTTGGAGATTAACAATACACTTATAAGCATGTTAAAGACTAGGTAAAGTCCTAGAGTGCTAGAAATAACTTACTCACTTTGTTTAGTCCAGCATTTCCCAAACTTAGACACTGAGTGCTTTTTTTAGTGGAGCATGTATTAACTTTCTGTGGAAGCACACTTTGGAACACGTTGGCATATGTGTAGCAGTTTTCTTTCTTTTTTAAAAAAGGCCACCTCTATTTGTTGCTATATCTCCTTTTATTTTATAATTTTGTGTTGCCACTCTCTCGCCTTTTTTGCATAGCTTTTGCCTTGAAATAAAAAAAAATTCAGCCAGAAGTGTTATTTATCAGTTACTCTAATTCATTGTACTCTGAATCTCCTTTTTCCTGCCTGCCGTGATTTGCTTTGTTCCTTTTTCAAACTTTTTAATGTTTGCATCATTTATTTTTATTTTTTAAGAACACTGAAAGCATTTAAGGCTATGAATTTGTGTTTGAGTATGGCTTTGCCAACATACCACATTTAAGTGTGGTGATGTTGCAGTATGGCTTGGTGAAAATAGCATTGGCTTAGGAAACAGCTAGATCTTTACTAGGATCCTGCCATGGATTCCATAATCTAGAGCCTCAGTTTCTGCATTATAAAATGGGGCTAATAATACTTACTTTTCAGAATTTAAAAAAAATTATTTATTTTTTTCTGTAGAGTTCATAGCACAGTACCTAAAAGGTAAATGGTTGACCAATGAATGCCCTTCTTTATTAATTTTATGTTTTTATAAATACTCTGTAATTTCAATTTTGATTTAGTTTTGTCACAGTGGTTTTATAGTAACTGTTTAGGAGAATAACTTTACTTGCTAAATAGCAAAATTAAAAAACCTATAATTTTGTTAACAGTTTGGATTTCATTTTTTTCTGAGACCAGCTTCTCTATGGGAAGGGAGAGTTGTCTTTGGGAAGCTCTAAGCCTGCATTAGCTTGTGGCCCATGAGGAAAGGGTCTTTTCCCCGTGAAGTCAGGTCAATTTAAAAAAATTGGTGTATGGTTCTTACTGGTACCAGGGAGAGTGCTACTAGGATGGGTCCAACTTGGACAACATGCTCAGGCTGGTGGCCATATAAGGTTAGTTCTGTTACCAATAAGCAGACTAACACAGATGTGTAGCAATTAAAAAGCAGCAGTGAAAAAAGATAGTCAATATGGTCTCCCTACAACCAATTAACTGAAATTCATGTTTTCACTCACTTACTCAAAAGATGTTGAGAGTCTGCTCTGTCAAGTAGTATTTAGGCACTTTGGATTTATCAGTCAACAAAAAGAAGATCCCAGACTTCATAGGACTTAGATTCTACTAAATATTTTTCTTGTTTATTTGTTAATAATTATGTTTGTTCTTACTAGATATAAATTCTATGGACTCAGCAGCTTTTTTCTTGTTGTCTACTGTATCCCTAGCATCTAGAAAATAGTTGGTATATTATAGTATCTCAATAAGTGTTTGTTGTTTAGAGGAAACTTGGGTACTCTTCTGGGTGAATGAGAAGTCTTGTTTTACTCTGTGGCCTAGTTACTTATGTGGAGGTAACTTATTTTATTTCAGATCAATGGAAGAACTCTAGTTCCTTGTTTATCAAAAGCAGTGGATAAAAGTCCAAATTCTAGAATTTATCCTTCATGTTTTTCCTTATCTCTACTTCTTTCTTCTATCAATCTCATGTGGATTTAAAATATGATAAAATCTGGGACAATGTCTTTCTTACCCACCAGTGACCAATGGACAGTGGAAATTGAATAAACAATAAATGAGTGTTTCAATCATAATAAATAGGGCATGTCTACCTCTCCCTTGTTGGCTGTTTGCACAGTTGGGATTTGCAGTCTTCAATGAATATGGAAAGAGTTGGCCATAGGTGTTTGTGAGGGAGAAGAGAAAGATTTGACAATGGTACTGGCCTGGCATGGTGGCTCACGCCTATAATCTCAGCATTTTGGGAGGCTGAGGCGGGTAGATCGCTTGAACCCAGGAGTTCGAGACTAACCTGGGCAGCATGGCGAAACCCTGTGTGAAAGAAAAAAAATTAGCCAGGCATGGTGCAGTGTGCCTGTAATACCAGCTACTTGGGAGGCTGAGGTGGTAGGATCACTTGAGCCTGGGAGGCAGAGGTTGCATTGAGCCAAGATCATGCCACTGCACATTTCAACCAGCCTGGGCTATAGAGTAAGACCCTGTCTCAAAAAAAAAAAAAAAAAAAAATGGTACTGGTTACCTAAGAAAGCCATTCTTGTCCAATAAGGAAGTGACTAATAGCATTCTGGGTCTGGGTTGATGTAGATTTTTGACTGGGTGAAGGCAGTGGATTTTGGTGGAACTCTTTTTTGAACTTACAGCCTTCTCTGCTAAACGTGGCTCTCCTAGTCAGAGTCCGCTGTGATCTGAATGTTTGTGCCCTTCCCACCAACCCCAAATTCATATATTGAAACTTAATGACCGATGTGATGGTATTAGAATGTGGAGCCTTAGGGAGGTGATTAGATCATGAGGGTGGTGCTATCACAAATAGGATCAGTGCCTCCATAAGGAGGCCCCAGAGAGTTGCCTTGCCCCTTTTACCATGTGGGGACACAGCTAGAAGGTGCCATCTATGAACTAGAAATAGGGCTGTCATCAGACATTGAATTGTTAGCACTTTGATCTTGGATCCCCAGCCTCCCATACTGTAAGAAATAGATTTCTGTTGTTTATAAGTCACAGATTTTGTTTTGGATGTTTTGCTATAGCAGCCCAAATGGACTAAGACAGAAAGAGAGCCATATGTTTAATGGAAATTACTCCTGATGTGTGGTGGACATAATACACCATGAATGTTCATACTTTGCACTGCTTTGTAACTGGGCATCTTTCTATAATATATGCATTTGAGGGAATGAACATTGAAATAGGAGAAAAGAGCAAATCAAGCACCACTTGATAGTTACCATGTCAATTGAAAAGTCCCTTATATTTGTCCTTTTAATGAGCACCAACGAAAGAATATTTTATAATATCCCCAAGAAACTCATTCTAGTTTGTTAAACGTTTTTGCCAGGATTTTTTTTCTTTTCTTTTTTTCTTTTTCTTTTTCTTTTTTTTTTCTTTTGAGACAGAGTCTTGCTCTGTCGCCCAGGCTGGAATGCAGTGGCGTGATCTCAGCTCACTGCAAGCTTCGCCTCCTGAGTTCACGCCATTCTCCTGCCTCAGCCTCCCGAGTAGCTGGGACTACAGGCGCCTGCCACCACCACGCCTGGCTAATTTTCTTTTCTTTTTTTTTTTTTTTTTTTTTTTTTAAGTAGAGACGGGGTTTCACCATGTTAGCCAGGATGGTCTCGATCTCCTGACCTTGTGATCCGCCTGCCTCGGCCTCCCAAAGTGCTGGGATTACAGGCGTGAGCCACCCTGCCCGGCTGATTTTTTTTCTTAAATTACTCTCAAAACTCCTTATTTTGCAGTGTAATTACATTATAGTGTGATTTTATACATCTTCTGTTTCTTTTATGATAAACCTAAAGGGTTCCATAGAAAACTAGCTAATATCATCCAATTTAAGGTGTTCTTTTTGGCCATTAGGTTAAAGTATTAAATCGTTAAGACAACTTTATCTCTTTGTTGTTTTAGAAGAAATAATTTAGCAGATAAAAAATGCACCTGGAAAAAAAAGTTGTATATGTTGTTATTCAAAATGGAAGATGATTTGAAATCCAAACTATATCATTTTTATTAGGCCTATAGAAGAGTTATTTACAAACATTTCTAAGCAAGTTTTTATGATAAGCATGCTTTTCCTTTTTTTCAAGATATTTTCTCTCATTTGTATCATATTTGGAACGTTATGCCCTAAAAGTTTCCCCTACATGATTTTAGAGTTAAGAATCCTTTTACCTGCTAGTTTCTTCTCTCCCTCATTCTCTCCCGGGGCACTGATCTATTCTGTAATTCAGACCCTCAGTTGAAAAACAACTGACATATATGTGACTAAGAGAGGGTTTATGTATTCCTTGAGGCATGATCCATCAATCACCTAGCCACTTTACCTAACGGCTGAAAACTGTGAATCATTTCCTCCAGTGCCACATGCTAGGAGGCACTTGATTTAGGAATATGGGTAATGTGGGCTATAATTAACTCTTTTATATATTTTATTTCTGTTCCTTGTTTTAACGTATGGCATATAAGTTTATACTAATTGCAGAGATAGGCAATTAAAATTTTGCATTTGCTGGTATGACAAGTCTTTCGTTAATGGGTATACATAGTTACATGAAAACGCATGTATATTAATCAATAATTTAACTTCAATCACAGTCATCTGTATAATGCCTTTCCTCTGATACATCATTGGTAGAGGAGAATTTGGCAATGACAAAGCAACAGTTGTTACTGATTTTACATTGTTTTGGCAGGGTTGCAATAATTTTCCCATACCCTGATCCAGTAGAGATATCAGATAGATTTCTATACTGTACTTGCATTTGAAATTTCTTCCTCTGTTTTTATTCTGAGTATTTTTTTCCATCAGCTTGTAACATCGTAACATTGATTAGTGTAAGTAATGTATTATTCATGCCGTTCTGGTTTCATTCCATTAGTGCTATTGGCATTGGTATTCAGTCTAAGAGATACAATTATGTCAAGAACCCTCTGGATCAGCTAGTCTTGTTTTGCATTTGTTTCACATTCATAGAAGAGACTTCTTTGTAGAGTAGATCTTTTTATTTTGTTGGTGCCAACTGGAATGAAATAAGAGATTAATATGAGGCTGATGTAAATATAACCTTATATATTTTTATGTTACAAATAGTCATTATGTAAAATTTGAAAAATTTGGAATGTATAAAACTTGGAACTGTATAAGTAGGGAAATAAATTCATCTGTATTTTCATCATCCTATTGACAAGTTGATATTACTTTCTAGTCTTTTCTTATTTCTCAAATAATAAAGTTCATGTTATATATGCAGTTTTGAATACTGATTTTTAGCATTATATGATGCATATTTTGCCATATAACATTTTTAAAAGTTGATTTTTGATGAATATATAATTGTTTATATTATTGTATCATTTTCAACCATTCTCAATTTTAAAATATTTTTTCGTAGTTTTTTTTTATCAATAATGATGGACATCTTCATTTATAAATCTTTGACCATATCTCTGGTTATTTCCACAGGATAGATTTCTAGAAGTGAAATTATGGGCCAAGAATATTAGCCTTTAAAAAACGCTTGATACATATTGCCAAACAACTTTCTAAAAACACTGAATTCTAATTTCCTGTTTGCTAAGAAAAAAAACTCCCTGTTTTAGCTTATGTTGCTGTGAAGTCATTTTTTTATTTAATGTGTATCTATCTTTTTACTAATATATTCATTAAAATAGACAAGTTAGGACATCATTAGACTGCTAAACAAACAAAGCAACTCAATAGATAGCCTTCTAGTGCTAAAAGCCACCTGACATTTTGGTGGGCTATCTTTTCTTAGTGTGTAATTTTTGATGATTTATATTGCTAGATCCTGTAGCTAAATATTTGAATGGAAATATGGTGTAGGGGTCTGAGCATTCAGACAGATAACAACAGTTCTGTAAGTCTGCTGTGGAAAAATGAGAGCTGCTGTCTGCTGCTTCATCAATAATAACTGAGATCTCATTGCGTTTCACCTGTGTTTTTAGCCATTCATAGAACCATTTAGTGACTTAATTTTGTATTTATAATTATGTCAAAATTAGTACAAAGTCTAGGTAATCTAATCAAAACAAATTACGTTTGAAATAACATACTGCTGCTCATATGCTTATTGGATCTTGAAGAATGGAGTCTAAAATGTACAATGATGATCGTGACATGATATTATATGAATTTAATTTAATCTTGCAGCTTTGACCTCATGAAAAATGCAGAAAGTGCTAAGTTCAAAGAAAATGTTTAAATTAAAGTATTGTGACTCCATTACTTCATTTTAGCCTTCTATCACAGGGCATTTTATGCAATATTAGGAAATCTCACCTCCTTTATAAAGACTACATAAAATGAATGATGATTTCTCTTCCTCTGCCCAATTTGCCTGGAATACAATTTTATTGAATTATAAACTAACCCTAAAATTTAGGTATAATAAATACTGCATGTTGAGAAGGTCAGTTGATTGGTGGTCTTTTTAGTTGAACACTTCTCTGTAGGTTCTGCATTGGTTGATGTCTTATTGATCGTAAAAGGGAGGAAAAAGGAAGCATAGGGATTATCAGAATACTTGGAGTCATCAAAAATTCTATGTATAAAATTTACTGGCTATATGACCTTTTTAAATATTTACTGGCTATATGAACTTTGTTAATATCAAGGATTTGTTAAATCTTTGATACTTTGTAAGTACAATTTCTTGTCTGTTAATAAGGAATGACATTACCTCAAAGATTGAATTGAATAATGAGTAAAATATCCCTTTTGTAGATGTTCCTTAATAAAAGTGTGTTAATTTCTTATCCTTGTATGTAAAATATGTGGAAGGTTAAGGCTAGACCAAGGACTCTATTGAAAGGAACTAAATCTGTTAAGTATGCAGCACTCAGAAAAGTAATGCCTTCAAAAATGTTTTTGTCTTCTCCTTGCAATATAGATGCATAAATAGATATTGAATTAAATACCAAGCATAGTATGTGGGTTGGCAATATCCTGTGTTTGCAACTGTTGGAACCAGTTTGCCCCATTTGCAGGAATCACAATAATAAAGATCATATTCACAAAATAGCAGTGCATATTTTATGGAGATATATTTTCCATAAAGGCCATTCAGTTGGTTCCAGGAGGGTTTGTTGTGTTCTCTTGTGACACTGAGTTTTTGGTCCCTTGTGCTTCAGATATGTGAAAACTTTTGTGTTCATTATTATCAGTGCTGAATATTAGCCACTCCTCACCGTGAAGCAAGAGTACTCTGAAGAATTATCAGTGGATTCCTTGGGCTAGAGGTATCACCAAGTGTTTACTTGGGGGAGGTGGCTTTGGTCTTCCCATGACCTTTAGCAGCCTTCCCCAATTCTTTGAGATAGAGAGTTAACATATTTGTAGTCTTTTTTGTAAAGTGCTATGCAAGTGCAACTTCAAGACAAGTCAGCTTCCTAACTTCCAAGTAGATTGCTGTACTGAAGCTGGAGCCAACACAGTTTGGGCTGCCCTACTTAAGCAGGAGTTGTTGGTTTGCCATTACCTACTGTGTTTCTGCTACTTAAGGATTCCCTGAATCCTAGAGATGTGGGAGCCCTGTAGCGAAACATACGCCATTGCTATTGCTAGTGATGTGAACTTAGATCATGTTTTTGCATTGTGAAATAAGTGTGTTGTAGTGTACTTGATGAAAGATGCTCATCAGTTAAAATCTTTGTTATTATTAATGATTAATGTAATAGCCCCTTGATCACTGCTTCAACTTTGAATCATCTGTCTTCTAACTTCAGGTGATCATTCCTCAGAAAGTTAGTTTCCTAAGGATTATGTAATTGATACTTGTAATTACATTATTTATAATCTCAAACTCATACTAGAAATAATGAATAAAAACATTTTGTTTTTCAAGTTCAAACCAAAGGTTCTGAATTTGTTGAAATTATTTAAAATGAATTTATTTGTTAAGACTCGCCTCCACTGGTAACTTCCTTTGAAGTCAGGCTGTTCTCTCTGCCATCAACTTTTTAGATCCACCTTGACTATGGCATTGATAGTGCTGTGTTGCAATTACTTGACTACACATCTCTTTTGTTAACAAAGCTGTGAGCTGATTAACGGAAGGGGACCTGTCTTCTTCACTGATATCCCTAAATGTTAGTAAGTGTTCTCATTGTTAATAGATGCCAGATAAATGTTTTACAGATTATCTTGAATTTACTTAAGCATGGAATACTGTATAAAACACGTAAGTTATAAAGCATTAGCCATCTGAGATAATTTCTGTGTAACTTGACTTATAACTGTGACATAGTTTATTTAACATGAACTTTGGTGGTGAGATTTGTACATGAGTGAGGAAATTTAATATATGATTTAAAATATCAGGGATTAAATAAAGGAAAAGGAAACCCTCTACAGCTTTTAAGTGTCAATTGGACCAGTCTTTTGGAATCTATCTGTCCATCACAAGCTTGTCTCTGCTTTAGCCCCATCTCAGACATTTAATCCTTGTCTAGAAGGGTAATTAGAAACCATCTAATTCAGGTTATTTCTATTGAGGTAAATTGAGTTAAGATAACTGAAACTTGCCTTGGCATTTAACCTCTTTGGAGTCAGAGCATGGCTCACCCTTTGTGAAAAGCCACGCAGCTGACCTCTCTGCTCCCACACCAGTCTTCTTTCTAAACAGCGACCTGAGAGTGATCATCAAATAGAACCAAGTGCTATATCAGGTTAAGTCCAGGGCATTTTTAATGGATATATAGAGAAGCATCAGAATGTTATCTGTCAGACACATTTCCAATTCTGAGGGGAAAATTCTTTTGAATTTCACATAAATTCTTTACCTGGAAATACAGATTGATTTATATTGAAGATTACTACTACACAAGAAGTGAGAGCTTCTTAGATAACAGTGTGTATATGTTCAGCATATCTTTAAGAACAGCTTTTGGGCAGTGCCTCATGCCTGTAATCCCAGCACTTTGGGAGGCCAAGGTGGGCGGATCACCTGAGGTCAGGAGTTTGAGACCAGCCTGGCCAACATGGTGAAACCCCGTCTCTACTAAAAATAAAAAAAAATTAGCCGGACACTGTGTTGCATACCTGTAATCCCAGCTACTCAAGAGGCCGAGGCGGGAGAATTGCTTGAACCCGGGAGGCAGAGGTTGCACTGAGCCAAGATCCTGCCACTGTACTCCAGCCTGGGCAACAGAGTGAGACTCTGTCGCAAAAACAAAACAAACAAAAAACCCACAGCTTTTGTACAGCTGTTTTGAACAGCTTTTGCAACTTTTTCAATATTTTTGCTGGACATGGTGTTAAGTTTTGAAATATAGACATGAAAAACACATAGGCTCTCTTTCGTAATTCTAACTCACTGTCAACAAAATGCAGAAAAGCATATTGTAACACCTGGTGATAAGTGCCATAATGAACATATTGTGGTGTTTTTATTTAAAATACCACAGAACTAAACCAATTGGCTATCTATATATAAAAAATACAATTGGAATCTTACCTCATACCATAAACAAAAATAAATCCTAAGTAAATTAAATGCCCAAATGAGAAACATATACCTTTTATTAGAAAAGGGAGAAGCTTATATTTTAAACCTCAGGGTAGAGAAGGACTTCCTAAGCAAGTATAAAAAGCACAGCCAACCTTTAAAATCAAAGATTGATAAATTTGACTAAATTGAAATATAACTTTTGTATAAAAAGGAAACCAGGAACAAAATTAAGACAAGATATTTTTAATTCATTCTACCAGGAAAAGAGTATGTAAAGAATCCAACATAATTAAGAATAACAGGTCCAGTAGAAAAATTGGGCAATGGATATGTGTAGAAAATTCTGAAGGAGAAAATGTAAGCCGCCAAAAGACATTGAAAGATGCTTAACCTTGGTAGTAATCAGAGAAGTATAAATAAAAGCCCATAGGGAAAATCCATTTCATACATATCAAACTGAAGAAAAAGGAAAATTTCTGATAGGATGAAGTGTTGGCAAGTACATGGAGCAGTGACAAATTCCCATACACTACTTGTAGGAGCACGATTTGATACAGTATTTGGAGAGCAGTTAAATGAAAGAACTTGGGCTATATACATGCTGATATTTAAAGTAGTCTCAAAAACACAATGCTGAGAAAGAAAGAACACAGAAGATACTCATTTCACAAAGCTGGCGAATGTTCTCGTATGCTGCTATTCTCTTCTTCCATTGGAACAGTTAGTTCAGCAAGTTATCATGACTAAAGCTGATGAAGGAGTCTCTTACAACCTTAGTTTATCATATTTGGTAGGTACCCAAAGGATTTTTATCACTTTACCAATGCTTTGGTAGATAAGTCACCAAGAGTGAACACAGAGTGTTCAAGCTTTGGGCTGATTTACAAATAGCCAAAAATGCCTGTATTCTCGGTCAAGCTTTATGGACCCTTCAGCCCTAAAGCCTGGGGCCAGCTCAGGTCTGAGTGACATGCTAGGCCAGGCCCTAGTTTTTTTCCCTGGGCCTGCTGGGAAGGACTGTTTCACCTTCTCTTACTGCTGCTCACATGGCCCTGCTATTCCTATATTTGCTCTCTCCTTTTGGAATCAGTTTATTTCTTGCAAGAATTATCTCATGGGGTATGGTGATTTTTGAGTGATTATGTGAGCTCTTACTACTTTTTGCATGTATCAAATGGATTTCTCTGAGTTTTAAAGAATTTCATTTTACTATATTATTTTGGGAGAAATGCTATTATCTTTCTGATGCCACCGATGATTTCATAGATTTCTACATTTCCCTTCCCAGCTTTCATTATTTCAGACTGAAGCATTCCTGTCTCCATAAGGCTGCGCCCACGTCTGCTTTTTCCACTTCTTCTCTTTTTTATCACTTTTTTTTTTTTTTGGATGGAACCTTGCTTTTTCGCCAGGCTGGAGTGCAGTGGCGCAATCTCAGCTAACTTTAACCTCCGTCTCCCGGGTTCAAGCGATTCTCCTGCCTCAGCTTCCCAAGTAGCTGGGATTACAAGCATGCGCCACCACGCCCAGCTAATTTTTGTATTTTTAGTAGAGATGGGGTTTCACCATGTTGGCCAGGATGGTCTCGATCTCCTGACCTCGTGATCCGCCTGCTTTGGCCTCCCAAAGTGTTGGGATTACAGGCGTGAGCCACTGTGCCTGGCCTTTTATCAATTCTTAAAGGAAAACCTTTCTCTCTAGAGGAAGAAAAGATAAATCTGTCTTTTCTGATACCTAGGGTAGGGCACAAAGACTTGACTGTGAGGTAGGCAAGGCAAGTGAGTCAACCTTAGTGTTTGGGTTTTGCGTGAGATGCTTGTCTAGAGCAGTACGCTGTATACCAGGAGAAATTTGATATGAAATAAGGTAATGTTTCCTTGTAGTGTGATGCAAAAAGGCTTAGACGTTAGGGCTGGCGGTTTTCCAGCTTTGTGATCATGGAAAAGACACTTATAAAAACTCTTGATCTTGGAAAAGACTCATAAAAATTCTAAGCCATAGTTTCATCCATTGAAGGTTGGAAATAATAAAGCTTATCTCATAGAGTTGTGTAATTTAACTTATTTGAAGGTGCATTGTAAGTTATAAAGTACCATACAAATTTGAGATATTAGTGTTATCAATATTTTTCTGAATGATGCCTAACATTCTTTTGGTCTCTTTTGCCCTCATCAATACATGGTGTCAGTATGTTCTTAGTTCAGCACAGAGTAACAGTCATCCCTATTTTCTTACTGGCTTTTGTTTTCTAAAGAAAGGGTAGTTTTAAATATTCATAAATGCATTACAGCTGGGGGCATGCCTTTTAACAGATAAAATTTATTAAATGTGCAATGGTGCTTGGTGGGGATGCTACTGTGTAGCACATGGAAGGTTATGGGCCACAGCTTACAGTTTTGAGGGGCTGCACTCACGTTTATTGAGGCAATGCTTAAAGGTTTGAGGTCAAGAAAGGGAAGCTGCCAGAATTTTGAATTTCCTTCCTAAACAAGTCATTTATTAAGAACCTGAAAATGTACTGAATCACAACACATTATGTTAATCGATGTTAGAAAGACATAGGGAATTTTTGAATATGGAAAAATTTCAGAGTCCATCAGTATACCATTGCACGAGGTAGGCCAAGCTCATATGAAGCATAGGATCTAGTGCGTGGTGTATGCCATTTAGCAGCTATATAATTTATAATTTAATAAATGGGCATGATCGACAGCAATAGAAGTTAGAAGAATGGTTGGTTTTGGGGAGAGAGAGGCATTAACTAGAAAAAGAAATGTGAGAACTTTGAAGGGTGATGGAAATATTTCATATTTTTAGTGGGGTATTGGTTATACACGTAGATATATTTGTCAGGATTCATTGAACTGAGAACTTAAAATCTGTGCATTTTCTGAACACTTCAACAAATAATAAAATAAGAAAATGTTTAAATGGAAAAAATTACTAAGCATAAAAGCAATAATCGAGTGGACATAGATTGTTATATAACAAGTAGAATATCTAATTGTGAGAGAAAGCAGAGTAAAAGAATCATCAACATAGGCTGGAGTGGAGTCAATCCAGGAATGCTCCCTATTTGTGTGTATGAGCTGGGTTTGGGGGAAAGGATGAGCTGTAGATGGCCAAAAAAAAAAAAAAAAAGGGTAGGGAGAAAGGTCTTTCAGTCTTTCAAATCTTGGAAACCATATCCCGAAGGGCTCAGACAGAGCAGGATACAAACTGAGGCAAGACGCTAGATTGATTTGCAAAACAGATTTAATGTTCATTTTTTATGTTCATTGTTTTAATTTATCTATTCATAAAATGAAAATCACAATAATACCTTGTGGAAACTTAATTCATCATTTAATGCTATTTTGGATTATTACTACATAAATTATGTCTATTTCTTTAGAATGTTCTTTCTGAGATCTTGAGCATTCTGGTTAGTAACACGTGAAGCTTGAAAACCCACATTTGCACTTATATTTATAATATCTCTATTAAATCAGGAAGTTAATGTTTGCATGGTTGTTAGCCCATTTAATTGCAACTAATGTGTGCTTTCATGACTTTTGTTTTATCTCATTACCGTTTTGATTTGATTTCTTTCGTAAGAATCCATTATGAGGACTTGGACTCTTGTGGAGCTCATGAAGTTTAGGATGTGTTAAAGGAATTCCTTTTATAGGTTATCTCAACTCAAAGATTGCCCATTAATTATAGCAATGTTTTCAACCATCCCTGGCATATGCTTCTTTTTTTTTTTTTTTTTTTTTTTTTGAGACAGAGTCTTACTCTGTCACCCAGGCCAGAGTGCAATGGCATGATCCTGGCTCACTGCAGCCTCCACCTCCTGGGTTCATGCCATTCTCCTGCCTCAGCCTCCCCAGTAGCTGGGACTACAGGCACCCGCCACCATGCCTGGCTAATTTTTGTATATTTAGTAGAGACAGGGTTTTACCATGTTGGCCAGGCTGGTCTCAAACTCCTGACCTTAGGTGATCCGCTCACCTTGGCCTCCCAAAGTGCTGGGATTACAGGTGTGAGCCACCGTACCCGACTGCTGGCATATGCTTCTAAGAAATTTCCACTTTCAGTCAGTTTGACAGTTGAATCCATGAACACTTGGTCTAAACGCCCTTGATACTACTTATCATATTATGTTTGCCAAAGACCAGGAAAGAGATTTAGATAACAATATTTTGCATAATTCAGGTTGTAATATAAACCATAGAGAATGAGCAGTGTGGTTTGTGGTGTGTAAGTTGTTTGTAGAATACAGATACGAACTTTTAAAAATAAATGTTCTCAAGAAAGTATCAGTGGCATGTATTTGAAGTACTTTGGAAACATTTCATCAAATTATTAACGTTTGTAGTGGAATTGAGGGGGTGAATATTAATAATGTTAGCAAGTGTTTTTTAAAATAGTAAGCTAAAGTTTTACAGTTGATTAAAATGGAAGCAAGTGCATTTTGATCTGACAAATCATTACTTTCTTCTGATTGAGAAAAAAAGGTAATTAGCACCTCACAAATCAACAGTGATGATGGGAAGCTCCACTATAAATGTGCCAAGTATAAGGATTATTGTTCCTCAAAGAAGGCGTATTCATTAAGGATAATGTGATCACCTCTTTTTTGGTCTCATTAGCTTGGTGTTTATCAGATTTCTTTAGTTAACCCAAGTCTGCTTAGAGTTATAAGCAGCCATTACCTGCATTGGTCCTTGTCCAATTTTCACACTGTGTAAATATAGGCAGAAATAAAAAAACACTCCTTAGAAATAGCTTTGAAAACTGAGGAAGTCTATTGGAAACATAAAGCATATTTGGCATCTTATATGTCATGTATGAAAAGTTAATGGAATTGGTTTTTATGACTGGCTTATGGAATCGGTCTCATTATTGTACTGTCACACCTTGTATATGGATAAATGGGTAGATCATGTCCTCATTTCTGTGAAAAATTATGACTACTTTGTAGTAGAACTGGCACCATTACCAAGAATTTATGAATTGGAGATTGGTTTTGGTAAAAATGGAACTTGTTTTAAGCCAAATATCTTAAAACCCAAACCCTTCAATCCTAACTGTTCACGAGAATGACTTGATTTTTGTTTGATAGAAAGATGGAAATGGAAAAGGAGACTTGCTTGTCATTATGTCTGCTTGTTCATAAAGAGAAATCTGGAAAACTTAATTCCTTCATATTCTGTGACGTAGCTAGTGGAGGACTAATTTTGTCACTGGGATTCTCTTAAATCCAGATATCCTGTCTTTCATGCCCTTCACTCCCACCAGGAAACCCCTGTATTTTTCTTCCCTATGGACTCCATGCTTTAAAAATTGTCTCTCAAGGACAATATATCAATTGTACATGCTTTTATTAATACTGCATAGAACTGCATGTAAAAGTGTTTGATCAGTGTGAAATAATTGCTACAAAGAGACTTGATATTGCTTTACTTTGGAGTCCGTATTACACATAAACGTGCAGTTTTTGTAATTAAAAAAAAAACGAAAATAACTTGTTGATCTTCTATTGTACCTGTAAGAAGTTCATGTTGGCATTCTCTTATAGTCTTAGCAAGCATGGATTTGTAATCACGCCAAAATGGGTTACATATGACACCAGACCCCTTCTGTGTGACCATGAATTATAACTTTTAAAAAATTACTTTACTTGAGACAAGTTTAAGACAATAAAGTGAATGCCTGAGAAAAGAAGTCATCAGTGGGAGTTTATGAGTTACCGAAACAGGGAGCTCAAACTGTGCTCACCACAGTAGAGTAGTTTTAAAAATCAGCTAAGGTGTTTGAATTGATGAGCTGTTTGAATTGGTCCGCTGACCTCTGAAATGACCTTTCCCATTACCTCCTCAGGTTTGAAGGATAATTACTCTCCTCTTGTTTCCCCCTGAGGCAATCCTAGCCAGAATTTCAGCTTTGCCTTCTGAAGGGTGATACCTGTGGTGCAGCATATTGGGTCAGGATATGACCTTGCACATCTGTATTTCACTAGAACCTCAGAATAGAGATGCCCACCACTGTTGCTGTCTTAGATGGGGGCTTAGAGAAGTGCTTCCCCAAATCCAAATCATTCTGCATCTTGATACCTCGAGGATCATTCTCTATTCCTAAACTGTTTCTTTATTGTCAGTTTTGAAGAACGGTAACTCTATTAGGGAGATAAAAATGAAAAAAGTTATTTGGAAGTAGTCAATAAATATGATTAGTTATTTTACATGACATAGATTATTTTAAATTTTTCTGTTTTCCAACGTGGCTAACTACTGTATTAAGCACTTCTGGAGCTGCCATAATGAACAGCTTAATCAGTTCATATAAATTTGTTGTGTACTGTTAAGGACTTTAATTGGAAATATAATAAATCTTTTAAGTAAGGACTAGTTATTATAGAAAGCTGATTTGCAATAGTTAAATGTTCACATTATACTAAAGTGAGATATAAACACTCTTTTGTAACTTGCATATTACAACACACAGATGTCTTGGCTCCAAAGAACGTGTACTAAATGAGTGCTGCTTGGATTTATGCCAGGGTCAAGGCTTAGTGATCTTAAGTAAGAGCCCAGAACATCGCATGATGGGAGGTCAACTAACTGCTTTTTATTCTGGGAGCTCTACCTCATGCTTTGGAGTCTGTCGCTGGTGGAGAGTACATGCCCAGTATAATCTATTCTCCCTGCTCACAACTGAAGACAAAGCCTTATCAATATATGCAGACCTTAAAATACAGTTGAAAATTTTGCGGAAAGCTCTTATTTTAGGGCAAGTAGTGGCTGGTTTAGTTGCTTCCAAAATGGCTGGATTGTCCATAATATTCAGCTGTCTAGGGAAGCTGGGAGGGCAGAGTGCATCTTTCCCTGCATTTGCAAAAATAGTGCATGTATGTTGAGGGGAGGTGAGTGGAGAAAGGAGAGGAAGAAGAAGAGGAACAAGGTTGTACAATAGGTTAATCCCTAGGTCACATTTTAAATTTTGATGGAACCGGTCTCTCTTGGAGAATCTATGTAAGGACCTACATCCTGTAGGAGGAAGCAGAGCCTGGGTTTTCAGGCCTTTAAGCATTGACTGACTGACTGCTGAATGCAAATGCCAGTGGAGATTGAACTGTGCTAATATTCCTATTAGAACTGTTATTATTTTAGCTAATGCTCTGATTACAGAATTGCGTAAGTTTTGAGTGCTCTGCCCATAATCCCTTTTCCCTCATAAGCCCTGTTATTTTCATAGCAATTTTGCAAACATGAAGTTTTTCAGGATCACATGTATTGCATTTATGTCAGAAATGCCAGTACATCATGGTAAATATCTACTTAGTAAACTACTTGTATGTTGATGCATAAAGTTAAATTTTATAATAAGACCTCAGTGACCAGATTGAGAAATTGAGGTATAAAATGTTTGTGTTGTCCTCCATTAGTTGTAATGTTCTCTGTTTATTAAACTGCTTATCACATTGTTGAAACTATTTTAATCCATCTAAATAATATTGATATGGTTTGGCTGTGTCTCCACCCAAATCTCATCTTGAATTGTAATCCCCATAATCCCCATGTGTTGAGGGAGGGACCTGGTGGGAGGCAATTGGATCATGGGGGCAGTTCCCCCATGCTGTTCTCATGATAGTAAGTTCTCATGAAATCTGGTGGTTTTATAGGCATCTGGCATTTCTCCTACTTGCACTTCTTTTTTTCCTGCCACCATGTGAAGAAGGTTTTGCTTCCTTTTCACCTTCCACCATGATTTTAAGTTTCCTAGGGCTTCCCCAGCCATGTGGAACTGAGTCAATTATACCTTTCTTTATAAATTACCCAGTCTCGAGTAGTATCATTAGAGCAGTGTGAAAACGGACTAATACAGATATTAATAGATTTTTGAAGCAGAAAATTATAATTGTATTATCATTCTTTCAAGTGATATATTAAGAACAAAAACTCCAAGCTTAAATTTATTTGATTTGAGAGTGAGAGATCTAAAATATGGTTCCTTAAGATTAAAATAGCAACAGCAACAACAAAACTCTTTCATCATGGAATCATAGTCACAACACTTTACAGATGAATAAAGGAGGCCTTAAAAATTCAGTCTTTGATAGCAAAGAGAATAATTTACTTGAGCCAAAAGTTCCTGTGCTTCTATGTCTAATATTAAGGTACAATTCTTAGTCCATAGTATTGCCATTTGGTTAATATCTTGATAGTAAATATTAAGTTAACATTTAATTATTAAGCAATATTAATTATTAATTAAACCAAATGTTAACTCTATTTTTTTGAAAAAGCTTGAAATTCCCTTACAATGTAAGATGTCATAACTTCATTATATCAAGTCTAAAAGCAGGCAAACATGAGGTATCGATTGCACACCTGCCTATTGCCATGATCAAACAGCCTGTCTAAAAGAGAATGAGGCCTTCATTTAAGGTTTATTTAAAGTTGGAAGCTTGGTATATGCCTCAGAAAAGGTAGAAAGTGATTACATGAGAAAGCAGCTTAATTCTTGCCATTTTCATTGTCTTATCTGCAGTTCTTTCATTCATCAAAGATGAGACCACATTTTTCATGGTCAGCCTATTCACTATCATTCTATGGAGTGAGTAGGGAGCAATATTAGCGAAAGAAATTGGGTTGTTTGCTTTTCCATTTCCTTTGTCTGAAGCACACCAATCCCCAATTCGGTTCTGATGTTGAGCACTTCAGAGGGCTTCCAGCTGGCATCGGGACAAAGTCTGAACATGTGGAGAACAGATTCAGTCTGAGTTGACTGCTAGGCTCATTTCACCCTAGATTGGCTAAAGGTGGCAAGTTCTGCTACCAAGAGAAGGTTTAATAGTTTAGATAGGTGGGAAAGAAACTAATGAATTTATGTGATAATCAAAGAAGTATGTTACATTATCGAAGGAGCAAGCCTTAGAAGCATCCATCCAAAGGCCATGCAAGTATTTTTAGGATTGTGTTTCTTACACATTATCATGGAGGAAGAAATATGAAAACAAAGCTTGTTAAAGATATGCAAGAAGAAACAAACCAGAATATACCACTTTTTCCTGATTGGCAGTGTTCTCCCTTCACTTCTAGGCCAGATGGCCCCAGATTGATATCACAACAAGAGGCTTGAGATCCACAATTAATTATGGAAGCTGCGGGGAAGCAGTCATAGTGGGCATCTCTCAAAGAAATAGATGTCAGAGGAAGACAGTTCGGTTAGACCTTGGATTTCAGAGGACAAATTCATTACACTGAACATTTGCAGTACTTAATACATCAAGCAATAACAAATAATCAGCCTTTTTAGGAGTCATGGCTTCAGTGGACTTTGAATAGACTTTGAATATTGTCCTGATATTAAAAAATTTGCATATGGAAGTTTTAGATCTGATTTAATGCTTGTTAGGTTAGTCATCCAACTGTTTCCAAAAAGACTTTTTTAAATACATATCTGCTGCTGGAAATATTTAGTGTTATTTTAGAGAAGTTTACTATCAGGGTGTTAAATATTTATTTGATGCCTGTAGAATGATTAAGTTAATGATCTGAGAAGGCTGCTATGGGTTGTGTATCTGTTACGGAATTTCTGTGATTTTAAAATCACACAAATGCTGACTTTTGATGGCTTTTGCCCTTGGTATGGCAGGTTATTTTTGGAAAGTTCCAAACAATTAAAGAATTAGAGCTGATTGGCCGGGCGCAATGGCTCACGCCTGTAATCCCAGCACTTTGGGAGGCCAAGGCGGGCGGATCACGAGGTCAGGAGATCAAGACCATCCTGGCTAACATGGTGAAACCCTGTCTCCACTAAAAAAATACAAAAAAATTAGCCGGCCGTGGTGGCAGGCGCCTGTAGTCCCAGCTACTCAGGAGGCTGAGGCAGGAGAATGGCGTGAACCTGGGAGGTGGAGCTTGCAGTGAGCCGAGATTGCGCCACTGCACTCCAGCCTGGGCGACAGAGGGAGACTCTGTCTCAAAAAAAAAAAAAAAGAATTAGAGCTTATTTTAATGAATAAAGAAAGATGGATATATATTGTTCAGGTTCTGTGGGTTGCCTGCATGTTATCTAACTTCATTACTAGCAGGACTCCACTTTTGTTTGAGAAGTAGGGAGGCTAGTGGAGAAGGGATTGATTGAGCAAAAGTTTTACTGATACCTAGTTTAAAAAAAAAACAAAAAATCTATTTTCTAGGCTCTTTTTCAGCTTAGAGTGGATGTGTTCCACAGTTCTGGCCAGTAAGTTGGAAGTTGAAGGCTTCCTGCCTTCTTTGATGTTCTGCCACTCTGATTCTTGGCCGCTAGTTTTCTGGACTCTGCTTGTCCTGATAGCTGCAGCGTTGCCTTGGTTTCCTGTTTGGGAAACCAAGGACTTGTTCTGATTTCAACTCTGCTCAGACCTCTAGAAATTGCCCCAGTTCAGGCCTCTCTCCCTCCGTTGTTTCCTAGCCTTTCTGATGTGTATTCTATAGGGCTTGGGTTGGTTTTCCAGATCGTGTCTTTTCCTGTCTGTGATGTAGTCTGAGTGCATTCCCTTTGCCTTGGCAGTTTTCCACTTCAAGGGCTCTCATTTACTATCCTGAAGGCGGCATGGGGTAGGACTCCAGAACAAAGTCAGACAGACCTGGATTTGAATCTTATTATACTTAATCTCCCTGTTCCTCAGTTTCTTGAACTGTAAAAGGGGATGATAGATGATAGTATAGCTCAGGACTTTGATGTGAGGATTAAATGAGGTAAAGCTTGTGAATCAATTGGCCCAATACCTGTCATGTAAGCGTTCAGTACCATTGAAATGATATGTTAATGATGATTATGCTAAACCAACAACAAGCATTGAGTAGGATTGTTTTTTCCTTTCTAAAGAATAGGAATCTGAGACAGTTTATTCGTAAAGTATCAGAACTGGTGCCAAATCTGCAAATCTAAATGTTCCATGGGCAGTAACCATGTTGGTCTCATTCACTGCAGTCTCCCTAGTATTTGACATAGGCCCTGGCGTGAAGGCCCTGGCACATAATAATAAGAAAAATAGTTAACATTTAGTGAGCACTTAATTTCTATCAATTTTTTTCTAAGTGCTTTACGTATATTGACTCATTTCCTCCCAGAGGACAAGAGTAGGTATTATTACCTGCATTTTGGAGATAAACTCAAACTCAGAGAATTTATGTAACTTGCACAAGGTCACACAGCTCTTAGCTGGCTCAGAAGAATGCCAGTAGTCTGGTTCCAGAGTTTCACTGCCTCTCAATAAATATTGAGATGAACAAGGGAAGGAAGGGAGAGACAAGGAAGAAACCCAGGTCCTGAGTCCTTGTGCTGGGCATTGATCATGGTAGTTGTGCTGTGGAATTCGGTTTTGTTGCTACTTTAGCTGGGGTGTCAGCCCTGAATGGATGACTTTGGGGAGAACTGCAATGCCCTGTTTATTCCCTGGGGCTTCTGTAAGGGCAGCAGTAAAGGAGGGGGTACGTGAATTACCAGCCATAGACAACACATCACTAATAGAATGGTACTGGTTACAGGCAATTCCCAATTTATGGACAGGTTTGTTTTCCAAAATGTGTATTTTCACTGTTTGGAACTCAGCATGCTTCACCAATAAATAGCTAAGTTAACCCCTAGAGTAACTGGAATAGTTCTTAGGGCCCGGAACCCTGGAGAGGCTTGGGGGCTGGGTGGACAGATGACTTCCTGTGTGGACAGGAAGCCAGTAGTGAGGGCTTGGGATGGCCTCAAGGTTTACTATTTTTGAGAAATTCATATAAGCCAAATTTAATGAGTAAGGTTTCACATTATTGGAATGGTTAGTATGTATCTGTGTTAGAGTACAAAGACATTTTCAGGACATATTTCTCTGTATATAACCTGGAAACAAAACATTTAAATGAAATAAACAAACTCAACCAACTGTATTTCTTATGCCTGTGGTTTTACCATAGGAATTAAGGAAACAAATTGTATCATTCTTGGCCAATAACAGAGATACTCTTCCGTCCCGCCCTCCCTTTTTATTGTGGCAAACAAATGCATAAAGTTATTTAAAAAGACACACACAACATAAAATTCACCTTCCCAACCATTTCCAAGTGTATAGTACAATATTGTCCACCACATACACATTGTTGTGCAACAGATCCCCAGACCCACCCATTCCGCACATGACTGAAACCCTACGTACATTAAACAACAACTCTCTACCTCCCACTCCCTGTCAGGTCGGCCCCTGACAACCACCATTCTACTTTCTATTTCTTTCATTTTGACCACTTTAGATATCTCATAAGTGGAATCGTGCAGTGGAATCATGTCTTTTTGTGACTGGCTTATTTCTCTTAGTATAAGGTCCTCAGTATTCATCTATGCTGTATAACACGTGACAGGATTTCTTTCTTTTTAAAGGCTGAATAATATTCATATATATGCCATACTATAGTTTCTTTATTCATCTTTTGATGGACATTTATGTTGCTTCTTCCCCTTGGCAATTGCGAATAATGCTGCAATGAACACGAGTGTGCCAATATCTCTTTGAGATCTTGTTTTTAATTCTTTTGGATATATACCCAGAGGTGGGATTGCTTGATCATATTGTAGTTCTATTGTTAGTTTTCTGAGGAAACTCCATACTGTTTTTCATAGCAGTTGCACTCTTTTACATTCTTACCAACAGTGCACAAGGATTCCAGTTTCTCCACATCTTCACTAACACTATTATGTGTGTGTGTGTTTAATAGTGGCTATCCTAATGGGGATGAGGTGATAGCTCGTTGTGGTTTTGATTTGCATTTTCTGGATGATTACTGATGTTGAACATCTTTTCCTGTGCATCTTGGCCATTTGCATGTTTTCTTTGGAGAAATCTCTATTCAAATTCTTTGCTCATTTTAAAATTAGATTAGTTTTTTGTTGTTACTGGGTTGTAGGAATTCTTTATATATTCTGGATATTGACTATCACATACATGGTTTGAAAATATTTTCTCCCATTTTATAGGTTGCCATTTCATTTTGTTGATTGTTTCCTTTGCTGTTCAGAAGTTTTTTGTTTTTTTTTTTTGAGGTGGAGTCTCGCTCTGTCGCCCAGGCTGGAGTGCAGTGGCGCAATCTTGGCTCACTGCAAGCTCCGCATCCCGGGCTCATGCCATTCTCCTGCCTCAGCCTCCTGAGTAGCTGGGACTACAGGCGCCCGCCACCACGCCTGGCTAATTTTTTGTATTTTTAGTAGAGACGGGGTTTCACCATGTTAGCCAGGATGGTCTCGATCTCCTGACCTCGTGATCCACCTGCCTCAGCCTCCCAAAGTGCTGGGATTACAGGCTTGAGCCACTGTGCCCGGCCCAGAAGTTTTAAAAAAGTTTTATGTAGTTCTACTTTTGCTTTTGTTACCTGTGCTTTTGGTGTCATAGCCAATAAGTCCTTGTCAAATGCAGTGTTATAAAGCTTTTCCCCTATGTTTTCTTCTAAGAATTATAGTTTCAGATCTTATGTTTCAGCCTTTAATCCATTTTAAGTAAATCTTTAATATAGTGTTAAATAGGGGCCCTATTTCCCTCTTTTATGTGTGGTTTTCTAGTTTTCCCAATACTATTTGTGGAAGAGACTATCTTTTCACCCACTGTTTAGTCTTGGCACCCTTGTTGAAGATAATTTGACCATATATTTGAGGTTTATTTCTGGGCTCTCTGTTCTGTCCCGTTGGTCTATGTATCTGTCTTTATGCCAGTACCATACTGTTTTAATTACTGTAGCTTTGTGATGGGTTTTGAAATCAGTAAGTGTGAAGTCTCCAGCTTTGTTCTGTCTCACCATTTTTGTTCTTCTGGATTCTCTGAGGTTACATATGAAATTTAGAATTTTTTTCCTGTTTTTGCATAACATGGCATTAGGATTTTGATAGGGATTTTAGTAACTCTGAGGTTGCTTTTGGTACTATGGACATTTTAACAATTTTTATTTTCTGTTTTTGCAGAATATGCCATTGGGAACATTTTTTTTTTTCTTTTGAGACAGAGTCTTGCTCTGTCACCCAGGCTGGAGTGTGCAGCCCACTACAATCTTCACCTCTTGGGTTTGAGCAATTCTTGTGCTTCGGGCTCCCAAGAAACTGGGATTACAGGTGTGCAGCACCATGCCCAGCTAATTTTTATATTTTTAGTAGAGAGGGGGTTTTGCCATGCTGGCCAGGCTGGTCTTGAACTCCTAACCTCAAGCAATTCACCTGCCTCAGCCTCCCCAAGTGCTGGAATTACAGGCATGAGCCACTGCACCTGGCCACCAGTGGAATTTTGATATAGGGATCTTACCAACACAGGATATCTTCGCATTTATTTTTATCTTTTTTTTTTTAGCAATGTTTTATAGTTTTTAGTGTACAAGTCTTCCACCACCTTGGTTAAGTTTATTACTAAGTGTTTGATTCTGAGAACTACCTCTTTAACATTAGCTTATAGAATTGAGTTCATTTCCAAGTTTGTCCTTCCACAATAACACTCTATTTTTCTGAAATTCAGCCCTACTTTTCCCTCACCAAGAACTACAGCTTTTTGAATAGTCAAAACAATGTTCACAAAGCCCTTTGCACTTTACTTGTAGGAAAGTGCTGTATATCCTCACTTGGAACTTTGCCTTTAATGTCTTTCTAGCCTCAGCATTCTTATTTTCTCTAGTGGGGAAGATCAAATGTCCCTTATGGGGTTGTTTGAATATTAAATAAGGTAATGGACACAAAGCTCTGAGCATCATTCGGGAAACATACTAAGTGTTCACTAAATATCTATTATTAAATATTTTTAAAAATACCTACTTATATGTTTAGTGGATTTCCAAAATTACAGTAGAGTAGATGTCATAAATTTTGAGGGTAAAAAGGTTATTATGGGAACACACTCTAGCAACAGTGGGAAGTAACCACTGACAGTGTAATCAGAAGAAAGAGAACAAAAACTATAAATATAAAAGTGATAATAATGCAAAAGCTATAGCCAGGTAGTATAGGATCAAAAGAGCTTTCTACCTGTCTGTAATTTCTCCTGGCTGAATAAATTTATAATCAAATATAGCAATTGATGTTCATAATGGTGACTTCTGAGTCATCAAGAAAAGATTAAATTACATGACTGTGCACTTCATTTAAGAAGGCAGTGGAGTTGGCAGTACAATTTAGAAAGGTTTTCCTTCAAAATAATATGTTTCACTGCTAGCTATACAAACACTCATCTCTTCCAAAATCTTCCATATGACTGAAATTTTGAAGTACTGGAAATCATGCTAGGTCTTAACTATAGTTATGGGTTAAGAGTGGTGATGTCATTAAGACACATTCTTTTTGCTCTTTACATGGTCTTATGTTATGGAGGATTCAGATTTTTTTTAACCCCACTCACAAAGCAGCTGAGTTAAAGGGAGGGACTAAATGGCCTTTGCTCTGCTGATAATGTCAGGCTGGATGTAAATACAGTTGACCCTTGAACAACATGGGCTTGAACTACACAGATCTACTTATATATTCATTTTCTTGTGCCTCTGCCACCTCAGACAGTAAAACCAGCTCCTCTTCCTCCTTCTCAGCCTGCTCAACATGAAGACCATGAGGATAAAGACCTTTATGATGATCTACTTCCACTAAATGAGCAGTATTTTCTCTTCCTTATGACTTTCTTTTTTTCTGAGATGGAGTTTTGCTCTTGTTGCCCAGGCTGGAGTTCAATGGCACGATCTCGGCTCACTGCAACCTCTGCCTCCCAGGTTCAAGCAATTCTCCTACCTCAGCCTCCGGAGTAGCTAGGATTACAGGCATGCACCACCATGCCCGGCTAATTTTGTATGTTAGTAGAGACAGAGTTTCATCATGTTGGCCAGGCTGATCTCGAACTCCCGACCTCAGGTGATCTACCTGCCTTGGCCTCCCAAAGTGCTGGGATTACAGGCGTGAGCCGCCTTATGTCTTTCTTAACATTTTCTTTTCTTTAGCTTTATTGTAAGAATACAGTATATAATGCATATACTAAATATGTGTTAATCGACTGTTTATGTTATTGGTAAATCTTCAGGTCAAGAGTAAGCAATTAGTAGTTAAATTTGGGGGAGTCAAAAATTGTATATGGATTTCTGACTGCATGGCAGGGTGTGGGGGTCACACCTTTAATCCCCTCATTGTTCAAGTGTCAACTATACATGTTACTCTGGATGGAACACGGCTTAGTAGCCTTTCGGGCCTCTTCCCTGGGGGTCAGTGCTGCCTCTGGTCCTCCCCCATCTCCTGCCCTGCATGGGAGGCAATATCATACATGGGCTTTGAGAATCTACCAATTTGGGATGCTTTGGGCTTTAAATAACTGCAACCCAACTTAGATTGGCTTAAACAATAAAGAAATGTATGAGTTCATATAACTGCAAGTCCAGAGGATTCAGAGTTGTTTTTAATCCAGTAGTTTCTATTCTGTTGCCCTATGACTTACTTGGCTTTGACTTCCTCTGTGTTTTGGTTTCTCCCTCAGGCTGGTATTGAGATGTCTATAGCAGTGCCGGACCTCACAGCTGCACACACTATCCAAAGGCTTACTCTTAGGGGAAATAAACTCCAAGAAGCTCCCAGCAGACATTTCCTTATTTCTCTCTGGCCTGTATTTTATCACTTGTCCATTTTGGAAATAATCTTTGATACTGGAGAAGCATTAAGTGGCTTAGGCCAAGTTCCTGAACAGGTCACTGCCAAGAGGATGGGATTATCACTATTGGCTCAGACAAATCATGATTCATCTTGAGACTTGGGGTCAAGATACCTAAATCATAATGGCTACTGCACTGTTAGGTAGATGGATGTAGGCATGTGCACACCTGCTATATAGTGAGTCCTGGGGAAGGATTTCGGGAGTGGCCCTGGAAGGTAGACTTGGGGCAGTTTGGGCAGGGAATTCTGTGCTAAAAACATATTTAGAAGGGAAGGTGCAGTCTCTTTGTTCGTATATCCCCTTGGTTTTATAGACAACTTTCTCTGTGGGGAGGAGTTTGGCCAGGAGTAGACCCCATTCTGGCCTCTCAAAACTCAGAGCCCAAGGCAAACGTTTATCTTTCTGGTTTAAGAGCAGTTCCAATGAGCTGTAAGACCACTGGCAAGTGACAATTCCCCTACAATTCATTTTTCTTTTATAAAGGAGGAGCAATCCCAGTTATATCCAGTTTATCATGTTGTGAGGTTAATTGAGGTGATATATGCAGAGTATTCAATAAATGCTAGCTGCTTTTATTGTTCTTAAGTACTTGGTACACAGTTGTTCCCTGGCTCTGTCACTCCCTGATGAGAAAACCTTGGCAAATCACTTGACCTCCTCAGACATCAGTTCCTCATCTGTAAAATATGGACGTGATGGTGATACTTAACCTCAGAACTGTAGTGGGAGGGAACATGTAAGACAACAAAGTCCACCCTCTGTAGTTGTCTTTGCTGTCAGGAAACCTCAGTTTCTGTGATGAGATAGTGATTCTGGGCTACTGCTGTCCTTCATAATTTTTTAGGTAAAATTTTCCAGGAAAATCTGCCTCTGACTAGAAAATTTGTTCATATTTTATAGAAAGTCTGCTTACTAACCCAGAAAGAAATTCTTGACAAGTTATCCCTTCTTCTTTTTTGTTTTTTATTTTTCCTATTTCAAAATATTGCCTTCATGTCCCACTACTCAAGGCAATCTGACAAGTCGGTCAGGCTTTTCCTAGGCTTTACTTCACCAAAACTATCCCCGCAGCAATGATTAACAGGCTACTGTGGCATTAGAGGCTAGAAAACCATCAATGGTGAAAACACCCCCCATGTGGTGTGGTAATTAGGGTACTGATTTTCTTTAAAAAGGCCATATCTGAATTGGGTCCCCAACTAACCCAAGACCAGAACTACAGAGGATTGTATTAATAAGAAAAATCTGGGTTGGCTTTTCTTGTGTTTCTTTTTAACAGAGCTGTTAGTGATAAGTAGTTGCTTATTTGGCCCAACATATTGTTACGATATTAAAAAAGAAGAAATTGTCTATTAGTGCCATTGAGTAAGTCACTATGCCTGCCTTTTATATTTGATAACAAGCAATTTCAGAAATATCTGGAATATGTGGAGATAATGAAATTATTGTGCTGGGGAAAAATTAGCTCTCAAAGCAGAGGCATGGGGTCCTACACACATGTGCACACACATAAAGCCCATTCAGCCAAGATGTGAGTGTTATGTAATATTTGTGTCCTTTGGTGAACAATTTTTATTTAATCATAGAAATAACAGATATTTTTATAATACACACAGGGATGGGAACTGAGTTTCTTGGAACTGATTTGGGAATAATGTACATTTAAACAAATTTGAGCTGTAATTTGAAATCCTTTAAACTGCTAGATAATATTGGATTTCCCATAGGCTTTGAATTTGAATGTAGATTCTAGAATTTGTTCCATAATGAAGGAAAAAATGTGCATTTAATTAAGAAAGCATCATTTACAATGTGGCAGCTGTGTTGCTGTAATACTTGTAATGAATGCAAGGAAAGGTACATAATAAAAGAAATAAGATGCTGTCTTCACTTCAGTCTTTCCTCTTAAACCTGTGCCTGTACTAATTTGTATTAGTCTAATACAAAGTTATTTTTAAGTGGTAATTAGAAAACTCTCTTTTGCTTTGTTCTAGGTGGGTTTTATGGTTGTTTTTGAGTTAAAAAAACAAAACCTGAATTTAAACCAGGACTTTCTTCATTTTTTCCCCTCTCCCCTAAAGTATTTTTTTTTTCTGTATCCTAGATATGGGTAAATAAGTGTCTCTTTCAGACAGAATGGAAAGTTCAGGTTTGCTATCATGGATAAGAAAACCATGAATGTTGTAGGATGCTACTAAATAATATCCCTACATCTCCTACAGGGTGTCAGATGGAACTTTGATTAAAAAGTGACAAGATGTAACATCTCCAAAAAGTTCAAGTTTTAAAATAGAACAAATCAGTCATAAATAGAAGGATTATTGATTAACTTCTTATAACTGATTCTGATCATTTGTTGATTTTCCTAAATCGAAAACATCTGTAGAACAAATGAGTAGCACTGTTAATTAAGTGGGATGAGGATTAATTAAGTGGGACAAGGAGTAAGTGGGGGTGAGATTTGGTCACCATGGTGAAAGGTGGAAAATGTCTACCTGGCCCCTAAGAGGGGGCCATACATATACTTCAGACTATTTTAAAGCGAGTCCTTTGGGAGAGAGATTAGGGTTTATCCTTTTGCCCTCTTCTCTGGCTTCTGTGGGCCTCTTCAGACATTGTTTACACAGAGAGTCATCTTTCTGGAAGATGCATGGGACACGCTGATTAATGAGTCACAGAAGCAATCAGCCTTATAATACTGTGTGTTACTGGCAAGAGACCACATATATTCCTAAGGTACAAGAGCAACGTCAAGAATGAAATAAATTAGCTTATACTTGTGTAGAGGAGTTTCTGCTTCTACAAAACTAGTCTCTTAATATTGAGAAATAGGATAGGACAGATTTCAGGACCTTTATTCCACCTGTCCTGAGGGTAAGATTTTAAGACTTTCTCTGGACCAAAGAAAAAGAACTCTTGGGTCTTGGTAATGTTACTGTTTTAGTAAGCACTTCCACTATAGTCACTCAATGAGAAATGTCACCACATTCGTTTCTGTGTGTTGAGAGATCAGATACCTTCTGAAACTTACTTGTTGATGGAATAAGATATAATTTTACACTAAAATATTTCGCAGAATATATGGAAAACATGTATGGTATCTTAGGATGAAAACAGTCTTTTGAATTTTCCTTAGCTAGCTGATGATTTTGAACTCAAGGTTAGTTTGTCTGGAAGCATGATATATTTATCTGTGAAAAAGAAACTTTCAGGAAATTGTGTCTGAAAAGAGTGTTAAAGACCTCAATATCTCTATTTAGAGTTTAAAAATACAACTTAACTTCTAATTTAACCACTTTTAGTCAATGCTCTTAAAGTGCCCATTCCATAAATCACCCTATCGTTTGCCAAATACTTGCCATTTATAGATCAATAAAAGTCCAAAGAGGTTAAGTGACATTCAAGTAACACAGCAAGTGGCAGGATCAGGAAAAGATTTGAGGCTTTTAATTTCTAGTCTTTTAGCTCTAAGACAATTAGCTGGTTCTGCTCTGAGATCAGCACTATCCAATTTAAATGGAGTCCTCAGGTGTGCTTATAAAAGAGACAAAAAGAGACAGTTGTCTGGCCTGGATGAGTCTGTGCACTTTTTTTTTTGAATAATGCTTATTATAGAAAATGTCTGATTTAGCAAAACTGTTTATGTCACTCTTTAAGAAGAAATGTAAAAGTCAGCGGAGGAAAGGCTGAATGGAGCACATCTGAAAAATGTAAAAAGTTGATTTTTTGAATGAGAGAAAAAAAGTAAAAGATAAAAACAGGCTTCTTTTAGTATTTTTGAGAATGAAGTTTTCAGAACAGGGTCCCAATGTACCTGTTTGTTCATTTGATCCATAGATTTCTTCTTTGAGAGTATATGGTATCAGTATATATAATTAGACTTTCATTTAAATTTCTAGTCCATTTGTGGAATTACCTTACCACTTTGGGTAGTGTTTATATTAACTGTTCTGTGCCAATTTTTCTTTGTGGAAAATCTTTCTCTGATTTTTGCTAAAATAAGTAACAAACAAGAAGCTAAAGATTATAGCTAATGGTCTAGAACAAAGGATTAGAATCCAATTCTGGCAGAAGCCAAATGAGTTACAGTGAATTTGGCACAGGGTGTAAAAGGAACTAGTCTCTGTTAATTGTATGTCCCTGTTTGTAAACAGGTGTTTGCCCAAGGGGAGTACACTTGCACTTCTTTTCAAATGTTATGGAACAGTAATTCACTGGAATACGTGAACATTCTCAGTTTCACACCCCGAATAGATTATGGCAATTCTTTTAGTACTCTGGGCTCAGTGAGTTTTATTAGCAGCAGAAAAGATGGGATTCCAGAAACTGTAGCACCCCCATTATTTGGTGTTTCTGAGTTTAACTGGCAGGCTGTTGTCCTTGTCTTTAATTAAATTGCTTCTCAACCCAGTGTCTTTGAAGGACAGCTTTTGTGAAATGTGTCAAACACTAGGGCTTTTTTCTTTTCTGCCATGAGGCTTGTTAGCAGCAGTGGGAATGAAGTTAGGGGATCAGGAGTACAGTGTTAAACCAGTTATTAAAAGGGCCTTATTGCCAATTACTGAAGAGGAAAGAAGAAACACTCAAGAAGACAAAACCAACTCCTTTCCATTGAGATCCCTCTTCCCTTTGCTTGTTGTTTAACGCCAGCCAGAATCTTGCGGTATTGTTCTGTTTGTTTTAACTATCATGTTTTATTTTGCTCAGCATTTTGGAAATTTCTGTAGAGCTGTGGTTCTCAATTGGGAGTGGGATGATTGAGACTCCAGGACATTTGGCAAAGTCTGGGGGCATTTTTGATTGTAACAGCTGGGGAGAAGGGAGAGGCTACTATTAGCATCTAGTAAGTAGAGGCCAGGGATGCTGCTAAACTTCCTACAGTGGGCAGAGCAGCCCTCACAGCAAACAAGTATCCAGCCCAAAATGTCGACAGGGCTGAGGTTGAGAAACTGCTCTATAGGAAGAAATTAAAAGGCATTTAAAAGAAGTGGCCAGTCTCTACAAATTCATAGCCGGTTTGTGCAAGCAGATATTCAAAATATCTCACTCAAGGTAGCAAAGGCACTGAAATGTTTTTGTTTTGAGCACTTCCTTACTTTCTGGCACTACAGGATGCTCCAGGTTTATCCTGTATATCTCTTGCCCCGTGCTGGAATCAGCCATTTCTCTGAGGAGCCCTGGTCTTTTTATTGAAGAAACCAAGATCTAGGCATTAGGCGTGCTTATTGGAACTTAGTTTTTTAAACTCCACAATCTAAGCTTAATTTGTTAATGAGACCAGTTTTTAAAACTTGGTCTTTACCATATATTATATAAGTGTACTTTAAAAATACTTTTCTTATGTTTGAGGTTACATGGAACATTCTAATTACCCAAGTAATATTGAAATTCAAAATGAATTTTTATAAGTTAAATGAAACCTGCAATAACATGGATTGTAAAATGTATTTCTTTTATAATATACTGATGGTATTTGATACTACTGTTACTTTAAAGCAACTTTGTTACTGAACACTTTTACCACATGTAGTTTTATTTAGTTTTATTTCATAGCCTCCTACAGCTGAAAGGCACTTAATCCTGCCTTGTCTACAAATCGATAATTTGTTCTGAAATGTGTGAAAATCTGCAAAATGATGAACCTGGCTAACAGAGTTCTATTGTGATTTAAGTTAAACTGATAGTCTTTCGTTTGGGTAATGTTCATATCTCTGTAGAAATTTAAGATTTAAATTCTCGTAAGATGGTTTCTAGAATTTCTTGGCTTTATCTTTAACTGCTTTGCTTATTTCAAAAACTCTCTTCTATGCCCATAGTTGATTGACATAACCTGTCAGGGTTTTCTCTTTAAGTAGCATTGTTGATTTTTAAAACATTTTAGGTACAAGGGAAAATAATTTTGGTTTTAAAATGAATATTTTCTCTTAGTAAATATTTTTTATGTACTGAAAAACTCTTTAAGATTTATTTAGACAAAATTTTATGTTTTATCACACTTAAACAAGCAAAATAATTTGTTCAAGGTATTCTTAATTTTTTTTCACATTCACAGTCTATTTGGAATCACTTTTAAACTTAGAATTGTCAATGTCTGGCCGGGCGCAGTGGCTCACGCCTGTAATCCTAGCACTTTGGGAGGCCGAGGCAGGCAGATCATGAGGTCAGGAGATCAAGACCATCCTGGCTAACACGGTGAAACTCCGTCTCTATTAAAAAATACAAAAATTAGACGGGCGAGGTGGCGGGCGCCTGTAGTCCCAGCTACTCTGGAGGCTGAGGCAGGAGAATGGCGTGAACTCCGGGGATGAAGCCTGCAGTGAGCCAAGATCGCACCACTGCACTCCAGCCTGAGTGAAAGAGCGAGACTCCTTCTCAAAAAAAAAAAAAAGGAATTGTCAATGTCTGTGTTTTTCCAAACATTACCGTCCTCTATGTCATCAGAAGTTTTGGTGATGTAGCATTTAAAAAATAATTTGAGATGAAATTCACATGACATAAAATTGATCATTTTAAAGTGAAGAATTCACTGACATTTAATGCATTCACAATGTTGTATGATCTCCACACCTATCTAGTTCTAAACCATTTCCATCACTCCGAAGTAAAACTCCTTACCCAATAAGCAGTTTCTTTCATTAACCCATTTCCCTAGACCCTGGCAACTACCAATCTGAGTTCCCTCTCTATGGATTTATCTTTTCTGGATATTTCATATAATTGGAATTATACAATATGTGATCTTTGCATCTGACTTCTTTTACTTAGCATAATGTTTTGAAGGTTTATCCACTTTCTAGCATGTAGCAGTACTTTATTCCTTTTTATGGCTGTATAATAGTCCATTATGTGGCTGTACCATGCTGTTTTTCCACTCATTCATTGATGGATGTTTGGGCTATTTCCACCTTTTGGTTATTGTGAATAGAGCTGCTATTAACATGTGTGTACGTGTTTGAGTACCTGTATTCAGTTCTTTTGGGCATATACTAGAAGTAGCGTGGGATCATATGGTAATTCTATGTTTAACTTTTTGAGGAACAGCCAAGTGGTCTTCCACAGCAGTGGAATGATTTTTAAAAGCTATTCCTAACTTCATGTTCATTATCAAAATCAAAATGCTCAATTTGGAAACATGCTTTCCTCAATGCTTTGATTTTTGTTATGAAAAATAGATTAACATATCCACCACTTTTTCCAAAGTTACTTAAAAAAAAAAACTTTGGATAATTTCCATATTCATCTCAGGAGAGTTTATAAGACTCTCAGAAAAAGATTCCGGGCTTTTAATTTCTAGTCTTCTGCTCTAAGACAACTAGCCCTTCCCTAAGTTAGCAGAAGTCAATTTAAATGTTTGGGCACAGTATCTACTTTCCATATGACTTCATGAAAATGAAACAAAAATTAAAAAATTAGGCTGAGTGTTCAATAACACTTTATATGTTTATGGAGTTAATAAATATTTACTCTGAATAGGAAAAAAAGAGATCTGCATTTGACAGTTACCTGTGAAATAGAATTAATTTTTTTCTTCTTTGTCATGTTGCTGGAGTTTTTGAAGATTTGCCTAAAAAGATAGTCTTTTAGATTGGGCCCTTTTAAGTTCACACAGCATATCTCATTACCAAGTACATTCAGAAATAGTGTTTGAATTCTGCAGTTTTTAATTTTAGCGACCAGCAGTCAGTTTGTATTGCTTTCTAAGTGCTGGTGAAGCTAATTCTTCCCATATCTAAGGTCATTTTAATTTCATTTCTTTATTTGACATCTTTATGATATTCAAACATGAAGATGTATAGTTTTTCCTTAGGGTAGGAACACTAGGTTAATTATTAAATAATAAACTAAATCAAAATCTAAAACCTTGACTCTAGTTTGATTACACAAGAATGTTTTATTGGGATAATACTTGGTTCCTTGTTAGCTTTTCCTATTATGAAATGTTCTCATTCTGTTAAACATATAAAATATTCCAAATTTGGATCATTAGCCATGACTGTCTTTTATATCCCAGATATATTTACATTTGAAGTTGGTCAGGCTTTCTTTGTAATCATTTCATTGATTAAGGAAATATGTAAAGTTTTTTTGACAAGAAATATAATGTCAGTATGTAAATGCAGTAATATAGTTGAGACGTGGCATTGGAAGATGGCATAGAGTAAATTTAACTCTAAGTTGCCACAATAATTAGATATCAGAAATGTTCCCCCATGAATGGCTGCAGATTTCCAAAAACACTCTAGGGTGACAGTAAAAATTATTACAGTAGGTTGACTTGGAAAATCACAGTAGCTGAATTTGAAACTGTAAACGTTTCTAATGTATGTAGTTCACATTATTTCTCGCAGTGACAGAAAAAGTGGTGGTAAGTTCTACTTGGCGTTAAATGAACTTTAAAAAAATGAACTTAGGCACATGCTCTTGGAAAATATTTAAATATTCTGAGTGGGTTCTTCCAAACCTACTCCATACAAATGAGGGATATTACTCAGAATAAGTCAAATTCGGGTTACCCAGGAAGGGCGAAAGGACACATCTTGGATGGGCAGCTCTTTTTGCAAAACGAGATTGGTCTTCTCAAGAAACACTCAAGAAGCCATACTCTGTCCACTTTTTAAAAAATGAGTATTTAAAATTAGGAAATATTTAAAGGAAACCTGAATGAGTAGATTAACTGCAATCATTTTGCACGTCAAACATTTTAGGACTTAGGACAGTAGGGACAAGCTAGGAGAAAATGTTTGAATGGGTGAAATAAGGGTGTGTGCTCAGCTAAATAGATTTGGGGGGCGCTGGAGGGTCTGCCTAAAAAGTAATGGACTTGTAGTTTGATGAGATTTGCCAAGATTTTTTAAAGCGAGTGGTATACCCAGGCTCTCATTGTATTTAGTTGTCACTGCCAGAGGATTGAGGCTATTGTGCAGCTGAACAGACGATCAATTAATTGACAAAACCAAACCAAAATCCTTGCTTAGCGTCACGTAGACCAAAACACAGACAGGCAACAGCTTAGATTTTCCTTTTGTAACCAATTGTGTTGGCATTGTGTATGCAGAAGTGAAATAGCAAAGGGAGTTTCTACATTAACTTTTTGATAGGGGGAATGCCTGCATCTTGCTCTGTAGATCCAGTTTCAGTTAGGAAACTTGTGAAAGAAAAAAAAATAGTTGTCTTGTTTAGATCAGTGGGAGAAATGGGTCCAAAAGTATTTCTTTGTTACAATGATCCCTTCCAGTCTTAAAAATTCTGTGATTCTAGACTGTGAGTTTATACAGTATCTCTGTGAGCCAGGATGTGCTTTTACACTTCTCTTATTAGCCTCTTATTTTTGTCTGAAATAAAGCTAATCAGATTCCTCTACACTGGAACAAGTTTCAGATAGTACAATCAGATTTATAGCAACCAGATTGTAAACAAAATTTTAAAATCATGTTTTTCAAGTATTTTAGACAGTTAAGCTATTCCGTTTTCCAAAGCAGAAGAGAGTGAGACCCACCAAATATTAAACAAATGTAAAGTTCCTACATTCACTTATGGAAAGATTAAACTTAAAATTTAAATTTGATCTCCTATCAACCCACCCCTTTCTGAAATTCTGAGTTGACATTTATGTTTTATGTGGGTATATGAAAACTTTAAAATAATGTAATGTTTTTCTGGATGTATCCATTGCCTGTTGTTCAGTGAGGTAGACAAATCTTACAGTATAATGTCCTTAAGTATTTTTAGGTGTGCTAATTTTAAAATACAGTATATTTTGTGCTTTTAAATGGCAATTCTAAATTTTTTGTTAAGTTAAAATCACACATCACTTATAATATATCCAAATTTGTGTAATGCTTACTGAAATTCGTTTTATAAATTTGACTATCTGCTTTGGTTAATAGGATTGCTTAAAATGCTAATATACTTGAAAAACATTAGCTTTATTTAACTAAAGGCAGACATTATCAGAAAAGCTAGGTCAAGACAAAACAAACATGAGCGTTATGAAAATAAGGGAACTATTTTTTGGTAACCTGGGGTAATTTTAAAAACTAAGGGTTGTAGGTCAGAAGATTTGGGATTTCCTGGTTTTCTACTTATTCCCTGACTTTATTTCCTCTTCTGTAAAATAGGAGTAATATCTCTTTTCTTCATAGTAGGCAGAATGAGAATAATAAATATGTAATGGATATGAAACTGAAAAACTTCTTTATAATTATGTAAAGACTTTTTTGGGGAGGGAGTGAGGACTAGTTTGCTTTAAACTTCAGTTTTTCACCAGAATTTTTGAAGGTCTCCATTTAGATGATCCAAATGATAATGTAATAACATCTGTTCAATAATTTTTTTCCTACTGGAGTATAGGAAGATACACTAATTTTTTCAGATTGTTATGTTAGGTTGTAAATAAAAAGTGCTAGTGATTTCATTCTCAGCTTTTATATTATATATTTAATTAATATTTGATATTATAAAGCACATTTATCAGTTAATTTTATTATATTCTCATGAGTCCATTACATAACTATTATTATAATGAACATTTTACAGATGAGGAAACCGAGACTTAGAAACACTTTCTTTTAAATTTAATTTAATTTTGAGATAAGGTCTTCCACTGTCACCCAGGCTGGAGTACAGTGAGTACAGTGAGTCATCATGGCTCACTGCAGCCTTGATATCCTGGGCTCAAGCGATTCTCTCATCTCAGCTTCCTGAGTAGCTGGGACTACAGACGTGTGCCACCCTCATTCTTTTTAACTATTTATTGTTTTTTTCTGCCAACCCAGGCGCTACTGATGGTATGTCAGTTAATCAGATGTTATAATTTGATTGCTGATTATGTTGTTCTTTAATAATTTCGTTGGTTCTTCCATAAAAGCCAGAGTTCCTGTATGTGTCTCAGTTGTTTTGCAGCATGTAGAGATGGGATCTGTGGTAATTCCTGTTTATTTTGCTTTGGAGGTAATACTTTTTGGTGCTAGAAAGCTAGTGTCTGTAAGGAAAAAAAATAACCATGATTTATTCTTTTTTTTTCAGCTTCCTTTCATTAATGCTTTCATGAGGCATATTTATTTTATGATCGTGTAAAACTCTTCCCAATGCACATCTCTTCTTGGGGTGGAGTTGTAGTGGGTGGGGCACTGTGAACTGCACACCTGCAGAGGAATGCCAGCAGGGTAAACATGAATGTTATTGTGCCCAAAGTACTTTAGTTAATACAGTGAAGGATTGTTCCTTCTTTGGCAGTTTCTTATATTAAAAAGATAAAATGAACACTCTAGAAATATTAACTGATTTCAGGACACTCTTATTCTCTCAAAAGTGTCTGGTTTTGAATTATAAATCCCTTTCTGTGACCTGTCTGGGTTTGAATCCTGTCTGTCACTTATTAGTTGTATGCCCTTGGGCATGTTACTGTCTATATCTCAGTTTTCTCATCTGTAAAGTATAGTAACAATAGCCTCATTTTGTAAGGTTATTGTATGGATTGAGTTAATACATATAGATACATATTTATTTAGAACAGTGCATGGCACATACTAAATGCTCAATAAATGTCAGCTGCTATCACTGTATATTATTATTTTCTTGCTTTGTTGCTGACAGTTAACTGGACTATTAACTTGAAAAAATACCCTTTATAGCAATAAAAAGGATTTCATTTCTTACTATATTTGATGAACTATAAAAATAAATCAAGTTGGTATAAATCAAGGAAGATCACTTAATTAGTAGTAGTGGTAGTCTTTGTCCCCCAGCTTTATTGAAGTGTACCTGACAAATAAAAATGGTATATATTTAAAGTATATAACATGATTTTTTGATATATATATGTATATATGCACATTGTGAAATGGTTACCACCATCAAACTAGTTAACATGTGCATCAACTCACAGTTGTGATTTTTTTGTGTGTAGTGAGAAAACTTAAGATCAACTCTCAGCAAATTTCAAGCGTACAATACAGTATTATTAGCTATAGTCACCATGCTGTACATTAGATGTTCAGAACTTATTCATCCTCCATGAATAAGTGCTAAACTTTCGTACTCTTTGGCCAACGTTTTCTCACTTCCCCCACCTTCCAGCCCTTGACAACCACCATTCTACTTTGGCTTCTTTAGATTCTACATATATGCGAGGTCGTGCAGTATTTGTCTTTCTGGGCCCGGTTTATTTCACTTAACATAAGATTCTCTGGGTTTATCCACGTTCTTGCAAATGGCAGGGCTAACTTCTTTAAAGCTGAATAATAATCTTTTGTGTATGTGTGTGTGTTTACATACCATTTATTCTTTATTCATTCATCTGTCTGCAGACACTTCGGTTGTTTCCATTTCTTGGCTGGAGTAATGATAGTCTTGAAAAACACGAATTAATTACTGAGTGGAAGAGTAAGAATCATGACATCACATTTCAGATCCTTAAAAGTCAGAAAAACACTGGAAAAAAAGAGGGATAAATGGCAGTTGAAGGGTCATTTTGTAACCAGTAAAGAATAGGACAATACCAAGTGTTGGTAAGTCAGAGGCAGATACAGAGGGAAGTCCAGTGGCATGAATTTGACCAAGGAACTTTGTCACAAGCATGGGTTTATTAGAGGCTCTGCCTCAGTGTGGAAAGCTTGGAGGGGGAGAGGGGTATATGCAGAGGTGAAGGGTGAGCCCGTTTCTGATATAGCTTCCCAAGTATCAGGACCCCTTCCTCCCACAATACACATTCATTCATATTCATTCATTCATTCATTCATTCTCTCTCTCTCTCTCTCTCTCTCTCATGACAACCAAACTCCTTACTATGACAACTGAATAACAAACATTCAAGGACTGTTAATCTTTAAAGAGAATATGGGTTACCTTTTCTGTGGGGGCAGAGGATATGACTGAAGATGGTCTGAAGACATTTACTGCACCCATGCTTAGAGATGGGGACTTGATTCTGGGGGGAAACATTCCATGTAGTATCTCTAGGTTGTCTGCTTGCTCAGTTACTGATATTACCAAAACATCTCTTTTAGTTCTAGTTTGTTACTAGACCCAGAATGACATGCTATCTCCTTGTTTGTTTGTATCACCTTCCAGGTCTATTTAAAACCATTAGAGGGGGGCCGGGCGCGGTGGCTCACGCTTGTAATCCCAGCACTTTGGGTGGCCGAGGCGGGCGGATCACGAAGTCAGGAGATGGAGACCACGGTGAAACCCCGTCTCTACTAAAAAATACGAAAAATTAGCTGGGCGCGGTGGCGGGCGCCTGTAGTCCCAGCTACTCGGAGAGGCTGAGGCAGGAGAATGGCGTGAACCCGGGAGGCGGAGCTTGCAGTGAGCCGAGATTGCGCCACTGCACTCCAGCCTGGGCAACAGAGTGAGACTCCGTCTCAAAAAAAAAAAAAAAAAAAAAAAAAACCATTAGAGATCCCAGACCCTGTGTTATCTCCTTTGATTTTCTATGAGGCTGGACAAAATTTAACTTTAATTCATTTGTGATTTCCTATTCCTAGTTTACGCAGGTAAGTCTGTTAGTTCATTTGTATATTTTTTGCACTTTGACCTAATTGGCTTTTTTTTCCCTAATGCCCTCCTTTTTCACTAATTCACCAGTTCTGTGGGAACCCCCCTCTACCTCCACTATTGTAGTTGTTTTATAACTACTCTTTATATAATGTGTTAATCTTCTGTCTTACCTAAGGACACAAATTGCACATAACATTAGATCATCCTTAGGTGGTAGAAATTAAATTGAGAATCAGAATTAGCAGTGAAAGAAATAGGTATTTCTTGTACTGAAAGATAATAAATGATATGGATCTTTTAGTGTGTAGAAATTCTAACAGATTCTGAGTAGTTGGGGTGCCTAGGTGAAACACTGGTGAGGAGAAAATGTGACACTTTTTGTTCATGTGGGGGAGGAAACAAGTGCTAAGAGAAATCAACACAGTGCTGAAGCTGAAATCTAAATATGGAATTAATTCACTGAGTTGGCCTGGACCCTGGCAGAAGACCACATGGTCACCTTTAAAATAATTTTGTTCATCATTTTGCTGATAATTGATCAAGCCTGCCATGTGCTCTGTGATCTAAAAGTTGAAGTGATTATTTATTTTTTAGGGAAAAATTTAGCTACTGGAAGATACATATGTTCTTTTACTCTGGTGTTCTAGAAAATAGTGGGAGGAAGAAGATGAAAAGAGGGAGATCAGGGAGTAGATAAAATAGCTAGGTAAAGTAGTGGGGAAGAAGACTCTCCTAGAATTAATGAAGGCCATGTGGACACAGTGAGTCAAATCAAGTTGTCTCAAGCCCAGATATTTTTCAATACTTTTAGAAAACTGTTCTAATGGCTTCATTTCGTGTTCTACAATGGAGGCTGACCCTATTACACAGTGATAAGTACTTAAGTCCTTCATTTCTGATCTGCATTCAGAGACCACTCTGTTTTTATTAATGTAGAATAATGGTACATATTTATGGGATACATGTGATATTTTGATACATGCATACAATGTATTAATGATCAAATCAGGGTAATTGGGATATCCATCACCTCAAATATTTATCATTTCTTTGTGTTGAAAACATTTTAAATCTTCTAGCTATCTTGAAATATATAACAAACTATAATCATCGTACTGTGCTATCAAGCACTAGAATATATTCCTTCTAACTGTATTTTTGTTCCCGTTAACCAACCTCTCTGCCTGCCCTGCTCTCCACTATGCGTTCCAGCCTCTGGTAACCATCATTCTACTCTCTACCTCCATCAGGTCAACTTTTTTTAGTTCCCACATATGAATGAGAACATGCAATATTTGTCTTTCTGTGCCTGGCTTATTTCAATTTAATGTCCCCCCAGGCTCAGCTATGCTGCTGCAAATGACAGAATTTCATTCTTTTTTTGTGACTGAATGTATTTCATTGTGTATATATATCATATTTTCTTTATCCATTCATCCATTGGTGGACACTTAGGTTGGTTCCATATTTTGGCTCTTGTGAATAGTGCTGCTTTAAACAGGCATACAGATTTCTCTTCAATCTACTGATTTCCTTTTTTTTTTTTTTGTCAGAGACTACTTTTTTGAGAAGTCATCTGCTCTTTTGGAGGTTTTATTAATAATCACTTTTACAGTAGAGTAGATTGACTGTGCATTGGTAAGTAGTGTCAGACTGGTCATCACCCCATTCAGTAATTCATTGGTCGAATCTGAGGGATAATAAAGAGACTGAGGAATGCATTGTTTGCCAAACCACCTTAGCCCAGAGTGGATGAGTAGTATTTCTGTACCAAGTGCAATGAGATAAAAGATTGTCCATGTCTGGGATGCCATAAATTATAGCCCATAATGTCTTTTCCCCCTATCTAGGAAGAGAAGACCCGTGAAGTACTCAGTAAAATCAGTGTGCGCAGATATCTCTGTTTTTGGACAATGAGTTCATGGACTTTATAGCCATTTTCTTCATCAATATCAATTTTATTTGGCCAAATATCTGTGGAATGTACTATAATATTACAAAGTCCTATCTTTCCATAGATAGGAGGGATATCATTACTAAATAAGATGGAAAATGGTATAGAAATTGATAAGGAGTAGGGGAAGACATTTTTTAACTAAGATGCAGAATGAAATGGTTGACTAAGTGGGAAAATATCTGGAGGGTTAAATGAACTACAACAATGCAATATCTATTTGAAACGCTTTTTATTTTTGCAAAACTAAGCAAAGCCAAAAAAGTAACTTTTTTGCATCAAGCCCCTCACCCCACAACTTTCCCAGCTGTTAAAAAAAGAGGAGAACAAAGAAAAGAAAGAAAAAGAAAGCTGCCTGGCCCTTTTTGTTTCCAGAAAGCATGTAAACCCGGTTTGTAACTCAAAGCACCCTGGGGTATTTTCTTTGCTTCCACTTTACCTCATGATATGACCTTGAACAAACCAGCTGGCTCTGTTGTCTTGATTTTCTTAAAATAATATCTTCTTTTTCTCTAGAGTATATACTTATGAGCACATTTAAGTTTTCGTTATTTTAATTACTGTAACTATTAATAGCAGATGTTGGTGTGTTAAATTGAATTTGTTCTGAGAAAGCCTTTGTTGGGCTTGGAACTAGAATGTAAGCTCTTCGAGGGTAGAGGCCATGTCTTATTCATCTTTGGAACTGAGGACTTAACTACAATGCCTGGGGTCATGGCAGGCCCTCAAGAAGTGCTTATTGTACTAAATCCAACTGTGGTACTACTTTGCCTTTTCATAACAATATAGAATTACAAGAATATTTTTTCCAGATTTTTACATTTATTTTCATATTAGTTTCCTAGATTTTTGTAAACATTGAACACCAGCATCCTTTTTTTTTCTCAGATAAAATGATTTGATACAGGTCCCTCAATTATAGGGAAGCTAGAATCTAGGTTTTTTATTTTAAAAAAATCACTTCTGGACCTTCTAAAAGATATTTATTTTTCTATTGCTATTCAGCTTCTCTCCCTAAGCTTCTAATGTAGACTCCATTTCTACCCCATCACTTTTTTACCTCCCCTATTTATTGTTCTCTTGTGGATTATCCTCCAATTTTCCTTGAAAATAGCAAGCTTTGTTCCTCTATTGATATGTACAGTGCCAACGATCAATGATGAATTCTCTGTTTTCAAAGCTGTACTGGATTTATGTCTTAGCATAATAGACTTTAGAAGATGCAAAGCCAGGGAGGCAGAAAATACTTAGTGCCTACTCACCGTGGGTTATAATATACTACCTCTGAAGGATTTAAAGTCCACTGTAGAAGAGCAATCACACACAAGCTCACAAGGCAACACATGAATAATACAAGAGAATCCTTGGGCCAGCTGTGTTCTGTGGAGACCTGGGCAGCTAAATGGACATCCTGAAGGCCACTCATTCAGGGGGGGTGTCCTGGGGTTAGAGGACAGATGATGAGTTTTGAGTAGGCTTTTCAAAAGTTGGGAGGGATAGAAATCAGCTGAGAAATAGGTAGTGATGATACATAGTAGATTCTATAATGTCATCGTGCCACATACTGATACAGGTTCATTTTCCTGTGGATTATTCATTAACCAGTCTTCAATGTGACATCTTCACATGTGGAATAATCTGACACTTTTAGCTGGTGTCACTAAAAAGTATGCTTTCCTTCAGCATCAACTTGGGCAACTTTTTGTTGTTCCAGTGGCTAGTTATCTAATTGGTGACTTATCCAAGCTGTTTCTCCTGTTTCATCCTCCTTTTACTTGATTTTTAAATGTACAGTCATAGTGGGATGGAGGAAGAAATGCTGCAAGTGATGGTCTTTCATTTATTCTAAAATTATTACCTATTTGTAAAGAAGTTGGTGAGGTTTAAAAAGAGTTGGCCAAAATGAGATGTTGGAATTGATTTTGGCTTTATCATTCATTAGTATTTCTTATCTTAGCATAAAAAATGGCAAGTTGGCTGTTCATAGAATCAGAGCATCATTAGAACTCCCTGAGGATGGAGTTTGTGACTTGTATCCCTTGCTACATGTATAGTCCATAGTAGGTGCTCATAACTGCTGGTGGAACAACATTATGACTAGAAGGGAGCTTAGAAAGGCAGAAACTAAGGTCTAGGAAGTTTAAGGGCATTCTCAGTGACAGAAGCAGGACTGATCCCAGGTCTCCTTAGCTGTCTACTGTGCTTTCCACCACACCACATTGCCAGAGGCAATGGCAGTGTTAGCTGTGTAGAGCCCAACAGCCATGCTGGAAACTGTGCCCAGGGACAGTAAATCAGAGGCAGCTGGGCGACAGAGGGTTCTTGCCAAATTTGTAAAGGTTGGTTGTCAGCAAACCAGAGCAACAGAACCATTTTTGAAAATTTCCATTTAAAGTGGAATTTTCAAAACCATCAACTGCCACCAGGTCACTAAAGTTGATTTTATGGGAAGCCAGGGTTCCGCACAGCTGGTAGAGCAGACTGGTAATGGTGGCTCAGGCTGAGGACTTCTTCAGGCCAGATTACCTCTGACCACAAGTGCCTAAAATTACTCATTAGGGATTGTTCTCCTAGTCATTTCTTAGGGCAAAAAAACTCCCACTTTCCTCTTAGGGCCTTTTGACTGACAGAGAAACTTCTAGAGGAACATTTATTCATCTCATCTTTCTGTAGGCTCTGACTGAGAACTAATGAAGTAAGCCAGAGGGTGTAGGAGTGATTGCTCAAGGATAAATAGTGACTCTTGCAGAGAAATGATATTTTTATTTCTTCAGAGGCAATAGGCATATCTAAAGCACTGTGAAGATGTCCAGGTGAGTTTATTAAGTTCTGAGGAAAAAGAAATAGATGAGGAGCAGATGAGAATCTTGGATAAAGGCCTAGACCTCGATTATGGAGGATTTTATTTATTTTTTGATATTATAGTGGATAATAGCAAAGCAAAATTCATAAGGAGGATCATTTTCCAGAAAAAAATTTAGCACTGATTTCTTATGCAATACTTGAGAAAATGTCTCTCAGAGAAGATTCTGGATCTAATTCTAGTAAATGGGCCAAATGTAATAAGTAAGCTTGAAGCCGAGTGACTGCTCAGATCTAATTAGATGAGGACATGATGGTAGATAACATGGAGGTTAGGTAGTGTTTATAGACAGGCTGTCCCTAGTAGGCCTGGCATTAGTTAACTGCTTGAGAGATTCTTTAGCAAAGAGGTAATTGTAGAATACATCGACAAGCAGAGTTTATAGTTGAAATTAATGGCATATTTAATTGTGTAAGCTATTTGGGCCAAATGGCCTCTTTTTATCTTGTAGTTCTTGGATCCTAACATACGGTAGCATTTGCCCCACTCTCTCAACCTCCCTTACTTTTTTCCTGTAGTGAACATGTATACTTTATTGCTTGTGGAACTTGCCACATGATAAACATTGTCAACAGTGTCAGTAACCATAACCACAGAACAAATTGCTTTTCCACTTGGTCAAATATGTAATAAAATGATTCATCCCAAGAACTCTTCTTCATGGTGACTTGGCTGGGTATTGATCTAGCTCCTGGATCCAACCTCTACCTTACCTCAGGCCCTAAGTTGACCAGGTGGGCCCCAGATGGCCCTGCCAAGCTCCAGCTCTGGGATGGATTCTTCTTTGAACTTGGGAAGACTTTGTCATTCATGAAATTGGGACCATCCTCGGAATGTTAGTTTTGAAAGATTATGTCTTCCCCTACCAGTTAGAAATTAATGAAGATAAATCTCCAAGTGTGATGAAATTTTAGGAAGAATAGTATTTTGAAAAACAAAAATGTTGCCTACAGACTAATGTATTTTAAATAATTTCATTCAAATTAATTGGCTATACAAGTATCTGCATGCAACAATTTCCCCTCTCCCACCCCCCCAACCCCCGCCCCGAGACAGAGTCTTGCTCTGTCACCCAGGCTGGAGTGTAGTGGCACAATCTTGGCTCACTGCAGCCTCCGCCTCCTGGGTTCAAGCAGTTCTCCTGCCTCAGCCTCCTGAGTAGCTGGGATTACAGGGGCCCGACACCACACCCAGCTAATTTTTGTATTTTTAGTAGAGGCAGAGTTTCACCATTTTGGCCAGGCTGGTCTCGAATTCCTGACCTCATGATCCGCCCTCCTCGGCCTCCCAAAGTGCTGGGATTACAGGCTTGAGCCATCACGCTCAGCCAACATTTTTATAAATACTAGTTTTTCACACAGCAGCTTATAAAATCATTGTATTTGCATGGTAAATTACAGTTTCTGTAATATTTTCATACTCTTGACTTTGATTCTAACTAGATTATCTGTCTCTCCTCTGCATTTCCATAAAACTCTACAAACTTCTATGCTATGTTTCCTTGTCTTACAATTCTCTGTGTATATTTATCACTTTCCCCACCAGACATAAGCTACTCAAAGGCAGGGAATCATATCTTATTTATTTTTTTGTCTCTAGAACCTAGTCCAATGCCAGGTTCATTATATATTATGATGATGCATTGTATACTACGTAAATATATGCTGGGCTCTATTCTGTGGAAAATGAGGTTGTTTACACTTTGAAGATTTTAAATATCTATTTGGATTTGGTATATCACAAATTCAAATTGGTTAAAATCCAAATTGTGGTCTCTTTAATTGCTGTTGATTTCTTGGAGAAAATGATTTCAAGTATACTGAGCTTGTGCTGTGTGTTCCCTGTGGTGAACCTTTGATTATATTTCTGCCATGTGGCCTGTTAGTTTAAATTGCTCTGGTTACAATGCAAGAGGAAGTAGTTACTCTTCACTATTGTTGGGGGGAAAATTTAATTTGCTTCAAACCAGAATTGTTTTACTTTAACGTTTGTATGGATTATGGATCCAAACATACATACACTAAAACAGACTTAAGGTAATTAAAAACTTCTGTGGTTATTTGGATTCAGCTTCCCCGACTTGTCTTCTTATCCAGTCTTTTTGCCCCTTAACTTTAATTTTTTTCTTATTACTCAAGTAATACAGCCTCACTATGGGAAAAATTTTTAACATATAAATATCAGGTTCTTTCCATGTCTCACTTTCCTTATCTTTGGAATATTGTTTTTGCTTTAACCTGGCTTTCCTTGTAATTGCAAGATGGCTGCTGCAGTTCTAGTATCACATCCAGACGATGTGATATCCAGAGGAAAAAGGAGTACATCCCTTTCTGTCTATGCTCCTTAGAAATACCTTAGAAATAAGGAATGCTGGCCAGGCGTGGTGGCTCACTCCTGTAATCCCAGCACTTTGGGAGGCTGAGGCGGGTGGTTCATGAGGTCAGGAGTTCAAGACCAGCCTGGCCAAGATGGTGAAATCCCATTTCTACTAAAAATACAAAAATTAGCTGGGTGTGGTGGCAGGCACCTGTAATCCCAGTTACTTGGGAGGCTGAGGCAGAGAATTGCTTGAACCTGGGAGGTGGAGGTTGCAGTGAGCCAAGATTGCGCCATTGCACTCCAGCCTGGTGACAGAGTGAGACTCCATCTCAAACAAACAAACAAAAAGGAATGCTTTCCCTAATGTCCCACCTTCATGTCCAGCAACATTCATCTTCCATCCTATTGATCCTAATAGTCTTTGCCTTCCTAAGCAATCCATTCCTAAACCAATAACTGGCAAGAAAAATAAGATTACCATGATTGGCTCTAGGGGTTGGCAAACTTTTTCTTAAAGGGCAAGATGGTAAATATTTTATGCTTTGCAGTCCATCTAATCTCTGTTGCAACTATTCAACTCTGCTATAATAGCAACAATAGACAATAAATAAATAAATGAATGGATGTGGCTGTATTTTTGTAAAACTTAATTTACAGAAGCAGGTGGTAAGCCCATGGGCCATAGTTTGCTAACCCCTGGAACCTTAGACCAGTAACTCTGAAACATTAGCATTTGTTAGACTCAACTGGGGACTTGTTAAAATACAAGATCCCATCCTGGTTGCTGGTTCAGCATATTTGGGATAGAGCCAGTGAATTTGCATTTCTAATAATTTCCCAGGTAATGCTGAGGCTGTGAATTCAAGAACCTCACTTAAATATATTTCTCTGTTGTGGGGCTATCCTGTGCATTGTAGGATATTTCACAGCATCCCTGGCCTCTACCCACTAGATGCCAGTAGCCACCCGGCCTCTCCTCTAATATGATGAGAAAAAAAAAAGTTTGAAATATCGCCAGATGTTCCCAAATGTTCCCTAGGGGACAAACTCTCTGATTTCTCCCTCTCCCTTAGACATAGACTTTTCAGATATATTCCCTGGGTCTGGGAAGAGGTTCACCTTTCCTTGTAGCATGTGGGGAAGGAGTGTATACAAAATCACTCTGATGTAAAGAAAGAGCGAGAGAAACGATTGTTGGACAGGCAACCAGCAGTGTCTACTGCAATCACATCATGATTCCTGAGAACAAAAGACTTCACTGCCAAAATGTTCTAGAAAATGGAACAAGAATACCCACCTTCTAACATTTTCTGAGACTAGAAGAATCTAATCGCAAAATTGAAGAAAGTTCAGAGTCTGGTGCAATAAATACAGAGAGGTGGTCAATAATTAATAAGTAGAATATCCCATCAAGTAAAGCCTCAGTTAAAGGTGACATCTGCATTTGGGTCTTTTAGAATGTTTTTCCTGCAAAGGTTGTAAAAGAATTTTTTTACAAAATTTATAAAATTTTGTAAAATTCTGTTATACTTTCAAAAAGAACATTAATAGAATACAATTGGTTTTCTATTTTACATAAGTGAAATATGAAAAATCTGGTGAATTTATGGACTTTTTTTTTTTTTTTGGCTTAGGGAGGTTTTAAATCTTGGATAGTGTTGGATTCCGCTTGGACTATTTGTATGGGTAACAAAGCCATGGTAGAAACCTGTGTAGTTACTCTGAGCCATTCCTCACCCTTCTTTGGCTCTGCTCTGTATCTTAGAGGGATGCAGGCATTTCTCAGGATCCATGTCAGCTGGGAGGCACTGGGAGGCGACTCCAGGGCAGTAGGAATTTTGAAGTCGGTGTTGCTCCATCGCCCTGTCTGCCTTGGGCAGCATCTTGGCCATGGCTGCATCTCCTCCTTGGCTCCAACCCCCTTTAAACAAACCTGGACCCCTGGGCTGTGATAGCTTTGTCTCCTCCCAGTATCCCTCCGGCCTGAGGGAGTGGCATTGGCTTCCTGCTGTTGCTAATCTCTAGGTTAGCCCATCATCCATCCCATCTTACTTCTCAGCTCGCTCATTACCTACTAAACCCCACATCAAAGTCCCTCAATTGTACATACTCAAAGTGGTTTGTGTTCTTGATTAAACTCATGCTGATATGAAACTGTCAACCCCAACCGTCTTGTCATATAAACCTAAAAGATTTCTATCTTGTTATGAGATTTTGTTGTTTTTAAAATAAAGTGTAAATTAAGTATGTATATAGATTGTCAGTAGTAATTTATATTCTAATATATATCTTGATGGCTTGATAGCAGATATCTTGTTAGTGTCTGATTCTTATAAACATAAAAAGAAGTTTAAAAGTTGGTAAATTATTTCACCTGGGGACCCATTATAGCCTAATGACAAAGAATACTAGTTCTGGAGTTGAACTGCCCAGATTCAAGTGGGCTCTTCCACTTACTAGCCTTGTGGCCTTGAGCAAAAGATCTAACTTCTTTGTACCTCAGATTTCTCATCCATAAGATGGTGATAATAAAGGTACCTATTAGGTCTCAAAGTGGTTGTTGGGAAGATTAAGGGAATAATACACTAAAAGCACTTTGAGAAGTAATTGGCATATCATTAGCACTCAATAAATACTAGCCATCACCGTCATCATCATTGTTGTTACCCTTATATTCTAGCCATAACTGACCGAGCCAGGCAGTCACTTTGAAGAACTATAGCCCCTAAAAATGAGTTTTCTATAGGAAATAAGGGTGAAAATGTATATCAAAGAGAAAAGTCCATTTGAATGTATCCTCCCCCAGACACTTCTTTTTCCTTCTAGTTTGTTTACTGTGCATCTGGCTACTTCAAAGCATACATAAATTAACACAGAGATGCATACCTTAATATCTCATAATAGAGGTTATTATTTTTTTAAAGCTTGTATGAATGTAAGGACTTCAATTTTAAGAGAATAATGAAGGCTCTCCCAATCACATGGATTTGATTAAGCAGTGGCAAGTACTGGCTCAGGTAGAACTTTTAGAAGTTCAGAATTAGAAGTTCAGTTCTGACTTAACTTTCCTACTAGTTGTTTTTCAGTGTCCTGAAGCACCACGATTAAGTAAGTATAGCATTAGGTTGTTCACCATAGATATATTGTCGACCGTAGGCATTTAATCATGGAATAGATGCAGTGAGCTTCTAGAAGGGGGTTAACTAATTCGTTAAAATATGTGTGCTGACCACTAGTTGTGTGGTGCCATTAGGTGGAATAGCCATCAGAAATGGGGAGGAAGTATCATTTGAAACTTTTGGATTGTGTTGTCTTTTGTTTGGTATTGTTTGTTGGGTTTTTTGGAAGAAGAGAAAGGTTTTCAGAGAGAAATGAAAAGCCAGAAAGTGTTAAATATGACTTATTGTGAAGGTTAGGACATATAAAGGGAAGGAAATTGTATGTCTCTTGCTACAAGGAAGTAGGTAGTTTTTCTTGACTCTGCTAGGAATTCCAGATCTGTGAAATAATAATGGTTGTGGGCCATTAAATATGAAAGAGGTGATGAAAAGGGAATATTAAAATTATAGTTGTGAACCTTTTTTTTGAGGTCAAAGACTCCAGTGGGATTCTGAAAATGTTGGGCTCTTTCCTCTAGAAAAATGCATAAAAACATGCAAAATGTTAGTTTCAGTTTCAAGGGGTTTACCAACACCTGGGGCCCATTCTTGGGCCGAGGTTATAAACCTCTAAGCTAAAGGAAAAGCTAGGGGTTTTAGGAACATGCCAATATATGTAATTTTATTATTCATTTGGGAAGCAATTGGGAGCCACTCTAGTTTTCTGATTGTGGAATTGGCATGGCCATGATAATTCTTACATTTCTTATAGAATATTTCTGTTAGTGGCTGATGTAAGGTGCAGTAGAGTTAAAACTAACTGAAAAAAGTAGGAATTTCAAATATTCATCTAGATAAATACAAAAAAAGCACATTAAATGTAATTTTATTTCAGAATGAAAGGTGTTCTTATCAAGAGCTTTGCTCTAGTCAAAACAATCAGGAATATTTGTTAACAATTTATCTGTAATTTTTTTTTTACTTGAGAGGTGGTGCCAGGTTTTTTGTTTGTTTTCCTTTTTATTTCACATAAATCAGAACATAACTCATTTGAGCCAGATATTTTATTTTATAACTGTTTGTGAACCTTCATTTAGATACTCTTGACATGTCTGCAAAACAGTCAATATAGTTTGTTCTCCCACATAGGCAGGAGAAGTAAAGATGATGTTAGTGGGGGTTTTTTTTTTAAACAATTTAAATATGGTGCTTTTGTTTCCCTTGAACACAATTTGTATTTGATTGATAATGCTTTACTGTTCATTTACTGAATGCTGTCATTCCTGAAATAAAAATTAGCAAGCAAACTAGGCTCAATTCAAGGTATGGCTATAGAATATAGCAAGCAGTTCTGTCTTTTCAAGGCTGAATATGTCTTTTTTTCTTTTTCTTCCAACTTTAATTTTAGGTTCAGGGTGTACATGTGCAGATTTTCTACATGGGTAAATTGTGTGTCCCTGAGGTTTGAGGTATGAATGATCCCATCACCCAGGTAGTGAGCATAGTACCTGATAGGTAGTTTTTCAACCCATGCCTCCTTCCCTCCCACCTTTAGTAGTCCACAATATCTATTTTTCCCATCTTTGTGTCCATGTGTCAGTGTTTAGCTCCTGTTGATAAATAAGAACATATGGTATTTAGTTTTCTGTTCCTGTGCTAATTCACTTAGGATAATGGTCTCTAGCTACATCCATGTTGCTGCCAAGGACATTATTTTATTGTTTTTTTATGGCTGCATAGTATTCCATGGTGTATATGTGCCACATATTCTTTATACAATCCACTGTTCAGGGGCACCTGCATTGATTCCATGTCTTTGCTATTGTGAATAGCATGGCAGTGAACATATGGGTAAATGTGTTATAGAATGATTTATTTTCCTTTGGGTATATACCCAGTAATGGAATAGCTGGGTTGAATGGTAGTTCAACTCTCAGTTCTTTGAGAAATCTCCAAACTGCTCTCCACAGTGGCTGAACTAATTTACATTTTCACCACCAGTGTATAAGCATACCCTTTCTCCACATGTTTAAATACTAGCCATTCTGACTGGTGTGACATGGTATCTTCATTTTGGTTTTGATTTGTATATCAGTGATGTTGAGTGTTTTTTCATATATTTGTTGGCTGCAGGTATTTCTGCTTCTGAGAAGTGTCTGTTCATGTTCTTTGCCCATTTTTTAATGAGGTTGTTTGTTTTTTGCTTGTTGATTAAGTCCCTCATAGATTCTGGATATTAGACCTTTGTTGGATGCATAGTTTGCAAATATTTTCTGTCTTTTTCAAAGGATTTCAGAACATTGAGTGTCAAGCTTGTTGACTTTTTGCCTAATACTGCTAAACTCATCAGGAGGAATCACAGCATTGTTTTCATATAGCAATGCTCAGTAGAGAGGAAAGTCTATCAATGAAGGTTTTAGGTAAGTGGAAACAACTTAGAGATATGAAGAACAGTTGTAATGATTAAAACATTCTTCTACATTCTTATCAGAAGCTTGAAATTACTAGTGATAGTCAAATTCTTATTTCCCAGTGTTAACAACAGCAGCAGCAGTAACAATAAATTATTATTTATTTTGTGCAAGGCTCTATACTAGTTTCTAGCAATACAGAAGAAGGATAAAGAGGGTCTTTATTTGTAAGGAATGTAACCATTAAATGGGGGAGAAAGACATGTCCCCTAGAGTTAATTACAGTGCAAGAAAGCATAGAGTAAGTTTTGAAATGAATAGCATAGGTAATAAATAAATAAATGGCAGAGGAATTCTGATCTGGGAGTAGACATTATGGGCAAGAATGTCTTATCAAAGCTTCACAAAGGAAGTTCTCATGATGGATGCCACATAGGTTTCTGTCATGTATCCTGACCTAATGTTAATCTTATTTTTGTGTTATCACTTGCTTAGGTGTCATTCTTGGCAATTAGTTGGTAAGTTGCTTAGGGGCAGGGCTGGTGTGTATATTGTTCAACTCTAAATCTTTAGCATTGATTCATAGATGTATAGGAATATATGTTGAATGAATGTCATATGGTTAGGCTTTGTGTCCCCACCCAAATCTCATCTTGAATTGTATTTCCCACATGTTGAGGGAGGGACCTGGTGGGAGGTGATTGGATCATGGAGGCAGTTTCCCATGCTGTTCTCATGATAGTGAGTTCTCAGGAGAGCTGATGGTTTAGAAGTGTTTGGCAGTTCCCCGCCCCCAGCTCCCCACTGCCATGTAAGAAATGCCTTGCTTCCCCTTCACCTTCTGCCATGATTGTAAGTTTCCTGAGGCCTCCCCAGCCATGTGGAACTGTGAGTCAATTAAGCCTCTTTTGTTTATAAATTATCCAGTCTCAGGGAGTTTTTTTATCGTAGTGTGAAAATGGACTGAGACAGAATGAATAAGGGATACATGAATGAAGAGGTGGGACTTGTATTTAACCTTGAAGGAAGGGCACACAAGGATTATAGGCAGAAGGAAAAATACAAGTTAATGTATGGTAGTGGGAATACTCAGAGTATGGATAGGTGATGAGTGATCCAAGTTTGTTTTGATGAAGAGGCTAATATAGGAGAGTAGTGTAGGTTGACATTGGACAAGATAAACATTTGCAAGATTGGGAAGACGTTGAATATTGTTATTAAATTACTCCATAGCATGGGTAAGACCTATAACTTCAACATGTATTTCTCTATAAAATAAGGGTAGGAAAAGATCAGTGAAGAAATACAACTACAGAAAATGATATTTCAGAATTAAATTTTGTAATATGATATTATATAATGTTGCATGAACTAAGCAGTGTACAAATTTACATAAATATGCTTGTGTAATACAATGTGATGAATATGAAATACAATGTAAATTTGTATACATGTCCATATATGTGTCGGTAGTCTTAGAGAGAATTGTCTGAAAAGGTGTTTCCCAAAATATTAATACTGTAAAGGCTCTCTCTAGGTAATAAATAATTTTAAGTGATCTTTTCTGCCCTTTTTAAATTTAGCTGAAGTCTGTTTCTGTAACCTAGGGGTGATTTGTAGAGGATGCTCTTGTTTGGAGTGGAGAGGAAGAAATAAATATAGGGAGATATTTTAAGGGCAGAATTGAAAGGACATGGGGTCTTAATAAAGGGGATAAAAGTAGAATTTTTAGGTCTGATTTTAAGGTTTCAAGCCAATTGTCATAATTAATTGCAAATTGGGAGGGATGTCGTCCTGTAATTTGGGACGTTTTTCATGGGAAAATTGGCTTATTAATGTCCACATCTTGAACTATTATGTAAACACATATAGCAGCAACTGGACTAGTAGTTAACAGTGTCTCTAATCAGGTAGAGATTGGAGTAATCAGAGGGCTGGTACTGAAGTGTGATTTTTTTTTCTACCACAGAACTCAACATTCTTGAAAAGTCAGACAGTCAACTCTCACATATTCTTTAGGAGAATGGGAAAATACCATTTGTTCTCATTTTAGAGACTGATAAAGCAAGAATTAGGAAAATGGAGAAAAGGACAGTTATGTTCAGGTGCTCACTGAGTGGCAGAGGGAGGGCCTTCCTGCTGGTTGACTACCATGTTGCCTTGGATGGGGGAACACATCCATCACTGCTGCTCCTGTATCCCACTGTGATTGGTTCTCTGGTTGTAACTCTTCTCTTATTTTTTAATCTGAATAAAAAAAGGACTTTGTTTCCAAAGTCTGTCATGGCCTGTTTTTTAGGTTTAACTAATAACATAGGGGAGATGCCATGAGGGATGGCTCAAAATAGGAAATACAATTGTATAATTGAGACAAAAAGGGATATCCTGGAAATAATATTATGTTAGGTTAGTAAGTTGTAGAGCTTCTAATTATACGGGTATTTTCTCTCCCCTAATTACTAATTTTAGAAAGCATTTCTTTCAATTTAAGAGTTAGCCTTAAATTTGTCTGCTGAAACTATGTTAGAAACCACATATTTCCAGTTCAGTCGAAATTATATGGTATTAAATCTGTAACTTTCCAGGTTCTATAGACTGGCAGAAATGGGTTTAAAGGATTGGTGCTTCAGTGATTTTCAGAGGAAAGTTCCTCCCATTATTCTGGCCATTCATACCTTCTATTTCTGTTTCTGGGCTATTCTGGGATAGAAATGGGATTGATTCCTATGAATGGGAATCATTTCCCATTTACTATGAATGGGAATCATTTCTCATTTACTACGAATGGGAATCATTTCCCATTTACTATGAATGGGAAATGGGAACTGTCCTATGAATATAAGTATGTTAGTTATGTCTATTTTAAGAGTGGATTAGTAAACTAGATTCTGGATAGAAATTTTTAAAAGGGGCAATTTTACATTTTAATCTCATAGCTTGAATAACTCATGAATTCTAAATGAAGAATAAACGCCTTTTTTTGGTGGGGGGAATAGCTTTAAAACAGACTGAAATGTTTCATAAGTGTATCCTGTCTTGCTATAATTTGGTCCTAGACCTTGAGCAGAAAATCCTTGTACTCTGTAAAGAGAATAGTGACCCTCTATATTGACCTGGCCCAAGATGGAGAAACAAGGAACCCATCTTGGACTTTGTAATCATTACACTAAAATCTTTGTTCTAGTCACTAAGTCCTTTCATAAGTAAATTTTCCAGAACTTTCTATGCTGTAACTTTTGCTTTTTTCACGTGGCTCTCTTCAATGATAATGGTGTCTATTTTACCTTAGTGCCTTCACTGGCATATATACCTTGCCTAGAATCACCTCATTCCTTCAACAGAGCTAATTTAGGTTCTTCAACCTCCGATTAGTCTTTTCTTTTTTTTTTTTTTTTTTTTTTGAGACGGAGTCTCGCTCTGTCGACCAGGCTGGAGTGCAGTGGCGCGATCTTGGCTCACTGCAAGCTCCACCTCCCGGGTTCACACCATTCTCCTGCCTCAGCCTCCCGAGTAGCTGGGACTACAGGTGCCCGCCACCGCGCCCGGCTAATTTTTTGTATTTTTAGTAGAGACGGGGTTTCACCGTGGTCTCGATCTCCTGACCTCGTGATCGGCCCGCCTCGGCCTCCCAAAGTGCTGGGATTACAGGCGTGAGCCACCACGCCCGGCCCCGATTAGTCTTTTCTAACAACTTCAGCCTTCATTTTTTAATCCCATCAAGGTCATTTCTAGGAAACATTTTGATGTTTACTGCTGAATTCAGTATCACGTGATATTTTATATTTGCTTTGGTTTAATAGATTCGAGTTTGATCTCAACAGATTTTTTTTTTTTTTTTTTTTTTTTTTTGAGCCAGAGTCTCACTCTGTTTCCTGCTTCAGTGCAGTGGCATGATCACGGCTCGCTGCAGCTTTGAATTCCTGGGCTGAAGCAATCCTCCCACTTCAGCCTTCTAAGTAGTTGAGACTACAGCTACACACCATGCCCAGCTAATTTTTATTTATTTATTTATTTTCTGTAGAGATAGGGTCTTGCTTTGTTGCCCAGGCTGGTCTCAAACTCCTTGCCTCAAGTGATTCTCCTACCTTTGACTCCCAAAATGTTGGGATTTACAGATGTGAGCCACTGCGCTGACCTCAACAGACCTTTACTGAGTTTTATCTTCAGGCTTTCAAAGAATTTTCTTTTTGAGACACAGTATTGGGAATATAGTAAATGCTAAATAATTCTTTGGTATTAGTATTAAGGCAATGTGGAGAAAAAGTTCTGAAATGTGACTTATTGAGCTGAGACCTAAATACTTGTTAATATTGATCGATCTGAATTGAGATCATTTTTATTCTTCTCTTCCTGGCATAAGCCACTTAAATCAAATTCAGCAGAAGTTATACATGTTAATCAATAGATTCAGCCCACGAGTAATCAGGAAAATCTACAAAAAAGGTTACATCAAAATAGATTTCTCAAAAGCCTCAAGCAGTCTGGATGAAAAAAAATATATTTTATATTATGTATACAACATATATATATATATATATATATTTCTATGTTGCCAGATATAGAATATGACTTCTCTCTAATGAATACAAAGTTGGAATCATAGCCATTTAAAAGATTCTTAATGTTTTAAAGAAACAGAACACATACTTATTTTTCTTGTTGTTGTAGTTTGTTTTTGTGTTTGCTTTTTTGTTTTTTGTTGGTTGGTTTTTCAACAGCATTTTGACTGCAGTCAACAAACATGAAAAAAGCTCAGCATCACTGGTCATTATAGAAATGCAAGTCAAAACCACAATGAGATACCATCTCATGCCAGTCAGAGTGGTGATTATTAAAAAGTCAATAAACAACAGACACTGGCAAGGTTGTGGAGAAGGAAAAAGAAATGCTTTTACACTGATGGTAGGAGTGTAAATTAGTTCAACCATTGTGGAAGACAGTGTGGCAATTCCTCAAAGATCTAGAGGCAGAAATACCATTTGACTGAGCAATCCCATTACTGGGTATATACCCAAAGGAATATAACTCCTTCTGTTATAAAGATACATGCATACATATATTCATTGCAGCACTATACACAATAGCAAAGACATGGAATCAACGCAAATGCCTGTCAATGATAGCGTGTATAAAGAAAATGTTGTATATATACACCATAGAATACTATGCAGCCATAAAAAGGAATGAGATCATGTCCTTTGCAGGGACATGGATGGGGCTAGAAGCCGTTATCCTCAGCAAACTAATGCAAGAACAGAAAACCAAACACCTCATGTTCTCACTTATAAGTGGCAGCTGAACGATGAGAACACATGAACAAATTGTTGGGGGGCAACACACGCTGGGACCTGTCATGGGGATAGGGGAGGGAGAGCATCAGGAAGAACAGCTAATGGGTGCTGGGCTTAATACCTCGGTGATGGGTTTATCTGTGCAACAAACCACCATGGCACACATTTACCTATGTAACAAATCTGCACATCCCATGCATGTACCCCGGAACTTAACATAAAAGTTGTTTTTTTTTTTTTTTTTTTTTTTGAGGTGGAGTCTCACTCTGTCACCCAGGCTGGAGTACAGTGGTGTGATCTCGGCTCATTGCAAGCTCCGCCTCCTGGGTTCATGCCATTCTCCTGTCTCAGCCTCCCTAGTAGCTGGGACTATAGGCGCCCGACACCATGCCTGGCTAATTTTTTGTATTTTTAGTAGAGATGGGGTTTCACCGTGTTAGCCAGGATGGTCTCGATCTCCTGACCTCGTGATCCACCTGCCTCGGCTTCCCAAAGTGCTGGGATTACAGGCATGAGCCACTGCGCCTGGCCAAAAGTTGTTTTTAAAAAAGACATTTTCCTAATAATGAGGTTTGAGAGGAATTTTTCTTCTGAGTCTTATAAGGTAGACATTGTGTGATATAATGAATAACAACCTTTGACAATAGTAGGCCAAATTATGACAAGATATGGTCAAATTAGTTGACACTCAAATCCAAAATTAAATAATTGATTAGGTGTGAACCTTAAGAAGGCTATTGGATCACTTTAACCAAATTGTTCATTTTTGCCAGTTCTTTGCTGGAATGGAGATAGCTGGTCACCTCCATTAAAGAGGAAAAAAAGATGAATTCATTCACTGATTGAATCCAGTGCCTGATGACTCATGAGTAGTTGGGTGTAATTCTTATGACTACACAATGGTGGGTTGAAGCCTGATTTCCTAACTTTGGAAATTAATCTTTCGTGTGTTCTTGTTGGTGGTGTGGGAGTAGGGAGAAAGTGGAAAAACCGAAGCAGCCTCCATCTTCCCCAAAATTCAGGGGCATAATTTAGCCTTATTGTTCAAGACCCTCTGCCAGAGTTGAGTCTAAGGCACAGTTTTTTTTTTTTTTCCCTCAGTCTAAACAATCCAGGCTAAATTCATTTTTCAGCTTCAAATACTGAACCCTCTTGGAATAAATAGGTGCTGTGACAGCTTCTCAAATTTATAACATTCAAGTGGGCTGTCAATGGCCTGCTGATGGATGTGTGGGTCAGGAACAGCCCCAGGGAAATCTCCTTGGAGAGGAAGTACTGGAAGTGAGAAGCCAGCAGTCAGACAATCTCCTGTTCAGTTGTATCACAGTTGTGCTTCTGAGAAAAAGCTGTAAAGAAATTAAATTTGTTTAAATCAAATTGTATTTTCAATAGCACTTAAGTAGTTGCTAAACCTAAATGGATCCTGTTAAGAATTACTCTTTAAAGTGAATAAACCCCTTCAAAATTGTATCATTTCATATTTTTACATATTCAGAGATCCTTGCTAACTTTTGGATATGTAGATTTTAAGGCATAGGTTTATTTCAGCAATGAGAGATTTGGGGGACAAAGTCAAACTCCTATTTTTTCCTGACCCAAACTAGAAGTCAACTTCTTCTTCTTGTTAGTGTTGTTGTTTGGATAGATGCTAAAAAATCCCAGGATTCTTTCCAGTAACTTCTCTCTATAGGCGGCAAGCCAGTTGCTGTTTAGAGGTGACCCTGGTAGCCATTCAGGTGAAAAGGGGAATTCTCAGGGGAAGTCTTTTTTTCTAATTCTCTACAGCTGCTTCAGACCAGTGCGGATACACAGAGAATGAAACATAATTCATTGTCCTAGCCAATAATGTCTTTCATAAGCACAGGTTGAATTTGTGATTTGTTGGGTAGTGTCCTACCCCACTAGGGTATCTTCATCATTTGCATGTGCTGAACTAATGATGTTTTATTTTATAAATTGAAATTCAATGCCAGTATGAAAGAAAGCAAAAATTCTTTCTATAAAGTTTTGTGATATTGGAGGTCCTTTGATCCTCACCTTGTGACTACTAAATGTCCCCTCTACCCTGTATAATCTGGCCAATCTTTACTCTTAAATAACATTCTTTGTTTAAAGACATAAGCTTAGGATTCATTGTAATTCATTGGTTTCTCCATTTCTTAAACTGTAATTTGTTCCAGATGCTATGGGGTTTTTCCAGATAAGCTACTGATTTTTATACTCTTTCCATGTAAATTAGCTGAACAGTAGGCCTCAGTTTGGAGAATATTAAGATTATTTAGAGATGTTAAATTCCTTATGCTTCTAGTGTAATGATAGCTAACTTTATATAGTATCTAACAGTTTACTAAAATTCATCACATAGATCATTTAAATTGGCCCCTAAAACTAACTCTGTGAGGCAAGTTAGTATTACTTTGCTACTTTTTACATTAGAGAAACCGGAGAATTGTCTAGAAAAGTAAAATGGTTCGCCTGAGGTAAACAGCAGAATTCAAACTATTGAGTCAAAGGCCTGTGTTCTTTGCATCATATCAAGCAAGCTTTAGGCAGGGTTCGCTGCTGGAGGAAGAGATCTGGGCCATTTCTTTCTCCCTTGTACTCTGTGCTCACATTTTGGGGCCTCTCATCCCAGTAACTCTGATGAGAATGGTCAGGGGATGTGTCTGGGTGACTGCCCTTTCTGAACTGTGTTGTTCTCAGCCATCAGGGAACACCTTATGCCCAAACTGAGAAATGTAAGGGTTGAGGCTCATAGCTCTCTTTCCACATGCTCTTCTTGTCTCTTTTAACATAAAAAGAATGTCTCAACTCGATAGCCCACTATCATAGCCTCTTAATCACAGGGAAAATAATTATCAATATCAGAGGTGTGATAGGCTGTAAATTGTATATTAAATCAGCTTTGCAAATTTTAAAACTGTGACAGTGAAGGAAATTACTAAGTTTCTGAAAAAATAGAAAATCAAGACAAAGCCAAACTCTGATCCCAATTTATGGAGAGGGCTGTCACTCCAGCTTCAAGCTCTCCTCTTCTCTCCAGCCAACTGTATTCATGCTTCCTCATATTAATTTTTTTTATGCTACATCTGTGTTTCCCTTTTCTTCTGTGCTGTCCATCTACTTGCACACTTGGACTAGATTCACTTCCCCTTTGCAAGCTCATGCCTTGTAGGTAATAAGTGGCATGTTTCAAATCCTCTGTGCCATAGGAACAAAAGCTCAGACCAGAAGTTCTGAGTTTGATACCCTTATTAGCCTTCCCTATAACCTTGACATTTTGCATTTTTTTCCTCATAAAAGGGGGACTTAGGTGCTCTGCCTGTTTGATTTGTAAAGTTGTTGTGAATACTTAATGATATAGTGTAGGTAATATCCTTAAAGGAGGATGTTGATGTGATGGGTTAGCCCTGGTTCCCGTACTAACCTCCTGTGTGATTTAAGGCAAGTCACCACACCTCTCTGGGCCTTAGAACTTTTTTTTTCCTTAACATTAAAAAATTGGGCTAGGATTAGGTGATTTTGAAGGTCTTTTCAAATTCAATCAGTTGAATTCAGATGAGTATATTGAATATTTACAGTGTCATGAACTATAAATAAGAACATTGTCCTTGTTCTCAAAAAACATATAATTTAAGGAAAAGAGATGTAAATAAATGACCATAGTGTGGTATAGTAAATTTCTCCTGTTCTAGCCCTAAAATTCTGATTCTGTGATTTCAAAACTGACCTCCTCTCAGTCTCTTCCATTTTAGAACTTACTTCTTTCCAGAGGAAAGAAATTCACCAAGAAAAGTAGTTTTCATATGAGGGAATAGAGTTTCCTTGATTTTTAGCAGAGCATTACTGGTGATTGATAATAGCTGTAAGTGGCGTGTGTGTCTGAGACACCAGGTAACATTCAGGACAGACTCCTTTTTTTTTTTTTTTTTTTTTTGAGATGAAGTCTCACTCTGTCACCCAGGCTGGAGTGCGATGGCACGATCTTGGCTCACTGCAACCTCCGCCTCCTGGATTCAAGCAATTCTCCTGCCTCAGCCTCCTGAGTAGCTGGGATTATGGGCGTGCACCACCACGCCTGGCTAATTTTTTGTATTTTTAGTAGAGGTGGGGTTTCGCCATGTTGGCCAGGCTGGTCTGGAACTCCTGACTTCAAGTGATCCACTCTCCTTGGCTTCCTAAAGTGCTGGAATTACAGGTGTGAGCCACTGCACCTGGCCAGGACAGACTTCTTTAAATAAAAATAACCACTTATGGCTTTTTTTTTTTTTTTGCTGAAATTGAGTTTTCTCCAGTAGGTGGAAGGAAAACTTGTATATTTAATAACTTCTCAAAGTAGTGTTGATGATCAAGACCTTCCTGATGCACTCATCTCTGTTCAGGCAATAGCTGATATAAAATTAGAGATATAATCTAAATATTCTGAATATCAGTAAACTAAGAGGAGACTGCTCAACTTACCATTCTCAGATTCTGCCAGAATCGACTTCTGATATACCAGAAGTTTTATGGTGGCCAGTTCCCCAATAATGTGTGTAATCTTTCTCAATATTATTTTTGATCATCAAATCATAGCTTTTCTGAAGATTGCTAAACACTATTTTCTAAGGTGTTTTTAGGGGAATTAAAATGATGGCCACAGGATAAAACCCTAGAGAACTGAAACAAAGAACTCTTTCCTGAAGCTTCACGTGCTATTGTGTGATCTTTCCTATCACTCATGAACGCTTCCACTATGAAGATGGTATTCTATCCCCAGAATTAAAATTTCTTCTCTGAATGGTTTGTGTGATACTTGTTATTTTATCCAAATTCGACTCTTTATCACAGTGTTGGATATTAATACCAAGAATTTAAACAAAAAGTGGCTATGTGAATCAGTTATTTGTATGATAATAATCTTTTTCTTATTCTCTGAAGATGGATTCAGATTTCTAGTAAATGGATTCTATTAGAGGATTCCAATTTGAACTGTGACACCTGTTTAATTTGTTAAGTGAACTAGAAAGTGAGTTATTTTTAAAACTAGTTGTAATCCGTACTTCTCTTATCAGATGCTCTCATCCTCATATAGTCAATTTCAGCTACTTACAAGAAAGAAATACATGGGTTTAGAGGGGCCCCTTGTCCAATCAAATCCAAATTTGGACATTTCAAGAAAAGATCTGTTTTATACATACCACATTTACTCAAGTTTGTAGATTTTTCTTTATTTGCTGAGTTTTAAGAAGATTATTATTTTTTCTTTTTCTTTTTTGTTTTTTTATGCCTGGTTTGATTTTCTTTTTATTTGTATGTTTTAACAGAGAAGCTTTACATGAGGATATCGATGCCAGGACCAAAACTATCATATCCCTTTTTGTTTTATTTAATTCTCATCTGTATTAGAATTATACATGGATATGGACTATCTTTTGGCTAGTTTTGTAGTTGAAAATCACTTCAAAGATAGTCATTAAGAATTATCTCATAACTGTGAAAAATGTCACTATCTCACAAATGTTTATTAACCCCAGTTTCAGTTGCTCATTGAGCCACATTTCTTCCTCCATTAAGGTTCATACAGCACCTGACACTCCAGTGGGTGCTCAGTTTATACTCGTTGAAGAGATTGAATAAACATATATTTTATTTTTTCTCAGAGTAAATTGATCTTAGCTTCTATTCTATTAATAAGAAATAAACTTTACTACTTTCCCAGAATGCATAGTTTCTTTCATTGAAGTCATAAGCATAATTAATTTGAAAATAAGTAACAACTTTGTGGAAGTGAATTTTCTAGCTCCATAGAGTTCTTTCAAAGCGGTGTGGACAGTGACAGAACATGGGCTTTGTTGGGTAGCCAGTCCTGGGTTTGAATCTTACTGCATGATTGTGGACAGTCAGCATCTTAAACTATCAGTTTCGTCACACCCAAGGTAGATCTAATAACCCCACTGCACAGTTTCATTATAGAGACCATGTGAAGGAACTCATGCTTGGCCTATAGTAGGTCCTACCTAGGAAGTATGGGGAGAGGGATCATTGTGTGTATTGGAGAGAATGCCCCATAAGGGGTAGCCAGGGAGTATTCTTAGAATAGTTATTTCCTGGAAACTGGATGAAGACACTGGGAGGTATAACTCCAAACAAAATACCACACAAAAATACATTTAATGAATTCTAAGACATTAATTTTAGAGCACACCATTGATTAGATAACTTTTGAGGATAAAAAGCAAAGCTACCACATTAAATGGTATATCCTGATTTGAAAACCATTAAAGTGTTTTTCAAAAATGTGTGTATGGGTGGGAGAGGTGCCTAACAAGCAAAGGGCATTATGGAATTAAGGAAATCTATTATTTGCTCTGCCTCACAACTGGTATTCTAGGTACTAGCTCTACTTCTAAAAGAATGTTCTGCTAGTAATATTAAGCTAATATGTTACCCTTCTAGGATATACCAAATGGGATTTAATTCAGTTCAATTGAACAAATATTTGTTGAGCCCTACTGTGTGTTAGGCCCTATGTGCTATGCTGGGGACACAGTAGTAAATAAGACAAGACACAGTCCCTGTTTTCACAGAGCTTACACGTATTAAGCAAGTCATTCTAAATGTGATGGATATAATAGAAGGGGACATACAGGGTGCTTTGAGAGAGAAGATGTGGAGATTATGATACATACTTTGGTAAATAATGTATGTATTTTATATACAAAATCAATCCCATGAAGAGGTACTGAAATTATTGGGATCGTATAAACTAGAGATGAAGAGGCCAAAGGGAGTGTTATTATTTTCAGGTATATGACATTTTTTGAATTTTATTTTGCTTTATTAAAGGATATGTTGGGCTGGGCGTGGTGGCTCATGCCTGTTATCTCAGCACTTTGGGAGGCTGAGGTGGGTGGATCACTTGAGGCCAGGGGTTTGAGACCAGCCTGGCCAACATGTTGAAACTCTGTCTCTACTAAAAATACAAAAATAATTAGCTGGGCATGGTGGCGAATGCCTATAATCCCAGCTACTGAGGAGGCTGAGGCATGAGAATTGCTTGAACCTGGGAGGTGGAGGCTACAGTGAGCCAAGATCGCACCACTGCACTCCAGCCTGGGTGACAAGGCAAGATTCCACCTCAAAAAAACAGCAACAACAACAAAAAAAACTTGGTTGAGTGTTTAGCCAGGGAATAATAAATAATAATAATAATGCTAACCTTTATTGCATGCTTCCTATGTGCTAGCCACCGTGACAAATACATTTTAAGTTGTATCTCATTTAATCTTCAAGCCACGTACTTACTTTTCTTTTACAAAGGAGAAAACTGAAGCTTAAAGATGTCGAGGACCTCCTGGGATTAAATTACCAGAGCCCAGATTCAGTTTAATCACTTATGATGAGGACGATCTCTGTTTTTCCATACCTGTTACAGGTTTTTTAATGTTTAGAGTTTATGATTACTGAAGTGGTTACAAACTCAAATGACTAGAGGGCCAGGCAGGTAACACGGATGTAGATGGGAAATAATAAGGAGTAATGTGCAGGACTTGAATGTTGTTCTGAACCAAAGGCATTCAAACATTCACATGCAGGTTTACTTAAAAGAGGGACAAACAAAGGAATCTGTGGGCCCTTCACCCCAGGAAATCAGTTGTTGGGGAGGAGTCATTTATGTGTATTTCTCATACTCACTTAACCTGATAGCCATTTGTATAGCACTTATCATCTAGTATAGGGGTGTGTGTGTGTGTGTGTGTGTGTGTTTGTGTGTATGTGTTATGTGTTGAAGGGTACAGTATGGCACAGTGGAAAATGCTTGGGCTTTGTAGGTTTTAAAGATACCTGGTTTGAATCTTGGCATTGCTGTGTGATTTTCACCAAGCTGCTTAACCTCTCTGCTCTTGGTCTTCTTCTTCTTCTTTATTCTTTCTTCTTCTTTTTCAGATGAAGTTTCACTCTGTCACCTAGGCTGCAGTGCAGTGGTGCATTCTTGGCTCACTGCAGCCTCCACCTCCAGGTTCAAGTGATTCTTGTCCCTTAGCCTCATGAGTAGCTGAGATTACAGGCATGCGCCAGTATGCCCGGATAATTTTTGTATTTTTAGTACAGACAGGGTTTTGCCATGTTGGCCAGGCTGGTCTCAAACTCCTGACCTCAAATGATCACCTGCCTTGGCCTCCCAAAGTGCTGGTATTCCAGCTTTGAACCACCGCGCCTGGCCTATTTTTGTTGTGAGACTGTTGGTTCTTTGCAGGTAGCTCTTAAACACATGTATCCCCATCACTCAGCACACACTTGATGTGGCACACTACTTTTGCCAGTTTAGTCACACACAAATCTGAAATTCTTTTCAGTAAGTAATGATAGCCATCAAAAAGCTTGAGGTAAATGAGAATGAGTGACTTGCCCCAAACCTCTCTCCCTGATTCTAATGAAAATACATCTCATGCCTAATTTTGTCACATACGAAGACATTTATTAAATAAACATTTATAAGCATGGGACAATTCATATGGCCTATACTGCAGGCTGGGTGAAGGCCCAGCTGTCCTTTAGGTAGTAGACTACCACCTTTCTGGAAAGGTTCCATTGGGGCAGATTGGACAATAATCCAAGGCAACGTCTTTTTTCCCTTGTAATGGACGTGAAGTAGCTAAAAATCTGCTTCCCAAAGTCAAGACACAGGAACATTTAGGTTTACACATTGGACCCCATCCCATCAGTGTCTTGCTGATATTCATGTACCCTATTCATGCAAAGGAGAGTCTGAATATAAAAATATTCATTCAATCCACATGTCTTTAATACCATTAATTTTTGCCAATGAACCAATTCTAATATCTATAATGCTATCAAAATTCTGATCATCAAACTTCATCAATCAAAATCCATTTCTGACATTTATTATGGAATGAAAAAGTCACCAGTGTTGCTGGAGATACTAGTAGCCTAAGTCCTTGTGGTAGCCCCTCTGGCTTGTGGGCTTTGCTGCTGATGAGAAGGATAACTGTTTTGAGCACAATCTCACTGACTCTAGACTGATGGATCTCAACCCACGGTGATTTTGCCCCCAAGGAGACATTTGACAATGTCTGGAGACATTTTTTGGTTGTCACAACTGGTAATGAGAGATGCTATTGATATCTAGTATGTAGAGTACAGGGGTGCTGATAAACTTCATATAGTAACTGGGGCAGCCCCAACAACAAAGAATTATCTGGCCCCAAATGTCATTAACAAGGAGGATGAGAAACCCTGCTCTAGAGTGCACTTAAAACTGACGCACATGCTTGCATCATATGACTCTGTGATGATGTATTTTAAAGTTAAATTACAGACTTCATAACACTTGCAGTAAACTCAGCAGTAAAGACTTGAATGAATTTAGGAATTCATTGTAATATAATACATGTGGAAGGTATGGATTTAGAGCCCAGTTGTTTACAACCTGTGGTAGACCCAATGAATAACATAGCCGGCAAAAACTTTTCAAATTGGGAGGCTTTGTTCTTGTTTACCTGGAGTATAGGGAGGAACTTCCCTTACCCAAGTAGTGGTCCTATAAATTACCATCTTAATGGATACTCTTGTGCTGCTGAGTCATCAGAATTTTAAATTTACTTTAGTATTACAAACATTCATTGAATGCCTGCTGTGAGCCAGAGACTGTAGGAGGGTACAGTAAACAATAAAATAGTCTCTGACCTGGGGAAGTTTATAGCACAGTCGAAATCAGGCATAACATATCTTCACCAAGGCAACTTCCAATTATAATGTTCCAATAGCCTGTGATTGTAAAAATTTACCCTAGTTTCACTCCATATGAAACCAGGCAGCTCTCATCATTGCCTTTTGTATTATTTCCACGTGGTCCGAGCCATATAGACATTTACATATTTTGCCAAAGAACTACCAGATAGTAGTGGTGTAACTATTTTATCCAAAAAAGCAAAAATACATAAAAACTACAAATACTGAAGAGAAGTAGACCCTCTGAAAATACTAGATGTTTTAAAAGAGGATTCATAGAAAAGCCTCAACAATTTCACTCTGTTGTGAAAATGTCACTTTCACCTCTTAAACTCTGGAACCAAGGAAATGATTGGCAGTGTCACCAGCATTGTTGGGGTCTCCAGCCTCCCTTTTTGCCTTTTTGGGAGCATGCCCTACCTGATCACATGTAATAATGTGTCTTAGCACTTGCTACCTTAGCAAAAGGAATGCTCTTAGGACACCCAGCCAACTGCCCATCTATCCATCATTTCCCTTCATTGGAGATGGCACTCGAGGCAGTGTGGGTGGTTACATAATTACTGACATGTCTGCATGTAGGAATGTGGCCTGAAACATTCTAAACTTAGAAACTATTCAGATCAGACCTTGTAGATGTTGTTTTTGGAGAGTGGTAACTGTGGCATTCTCCAGGGCTTGTAAAATGAGCTCTGACATTGCCAACCATAGATTCCAGCTTTAATAGCGATCTGTTCAATGAGTAACCATAGTCTGGAGAACATTCATTCTTCTTTTTACAACCCGATTCCATCAATTATTATTTTTTAAATTGGGGTTTCACTTGGCTATAGGAAGATAATTTTATGGAAAGGGTAAAAATTTGGTCAGCCAGGGGGGAAAAAAGGTAAAAATAGTAATCAGGCTTGCGATCAGTTGTATTTTTAACTTTATATTAGCCAAGCATTGGAGTTCGTTTCCTTTCAGCTGATTAAGTTACATGTCTATTTGGTGAATAAACTTTGCAGAAATAGCAAAATTTGTCTCTATGTCACTAATAAATGGTTTATTGTCTCTCTCATTTAACATTTTTATGTATCAATGGTATATATTTTGAAAGTCCTAGCCAAAGTCTATATTCCAACACTGCCTACCTTTTATATTCTCAGCAGAACATTAAAAGAAAAAAAAAGAGTTGTACTTACATATATATTATAAAGAAGTTTCTCAGAAATAATTTGTTTTTCTAAAACCGGTTTTATGTGAATTCTCAAGGCATTTTGCAAGTGTGGATTGGTGTCCGGGATAATTGTAATCATAGACCAGAAAAACCATTGTGACTTCTAAGGGTCACACGATCATACCTTAGTGTTTCGAAGGATCAGGTGGTTTAGCTCATTAGGAGGTCTCTTTTTATGAAGACAAATCATTTTTGCAACTGAAGTTTTTTACTGACTGGGTACACTTTTGCAGTTGTCTTAATGGCTCCCCAAAATGATACTATGATTAAAAATGTATTCTGGGCCAGGTGTGGTGGCTCACACCTGTAATCCCAGCACTTTGAGAGGCCGAGGCGGGCAGATCATGAGGTCAGGAGTTCGAAACCATCCTGATCAACATGGTGAAACTCTGTCTCTATTAAAACTACAAAAAATTATCCAGGCATGGTGGTGGGCACCTGTAATCCTAGCTACTCAGGAGGCTGAGGCAGGAGAATCGCTTGAACCCGGGAGGTGGAGGTTGCAGTGAGCTGAAATTGTGACATTGCACTCCAGCGTGGCCAACAGAGCAAGACTCCATCTCAAAAAAAAAAAAAAGTATTCTGATCCTGGTTTTGGTTTACAAATTTAAGCTAAATGCATGTTAAAGGGGAGTCTCAGGTTTTCTTTCCAATATGAAGTGCAATAGAATGAAATCCAGTTCACTGTCCTATTAATACAAAATAATATAATAGCAAAAACAGCTAAGAATTAGATTCTTGCTATGCCTTCAAAGTAAAAGCCTCAGAATTCTCTTTTATCTAGTCATAAGTTCAGCACAGAGGTAATGAATGCATGTAGGTAATTAATGAATTAGTTATAAGCTTGCTACCCAAATGCTTCTTACATGCCTGTCTGGCATTTAAACCATCTCCATGCCATTTCTTTTTCATTTTGAGCCCTATTTCATTGTTTTTGGTGAAAGAACAATTCTTTTGGATACAAATTGGATCATTTCATCCAAAGTAAAAGCTTAGCCCTGGTAAAATCTTTTCTTTTTTCCTTATTGCAAAGCCTTTGCCATGTTGGAATTGCAGCAAATGCCATCACAAACAACACTGTTGAGAGGGAAGTATGCCCTATTTCTTGTTTGCTTCCAATTCTCTCCTAGACTGAGAGTGCGCCTTTCCAACCAAAGGGCTGCCATCTGAAGAATAAATTCATTTCAACTGTCATTAGAGCTGTCTGTTTGGTGTTTAGGAAGCTCTGGCTAAAGGTGAACTGGAGCAATTTTTTAAAAAGTAGATGACAGATATATTGAAGGTCTGTTGTTTCCATGTGACATCACTTGGGTTCCATTCAAATTGGGAGCCTGACAGTGCCTGATTCAGTGTGTCCGGGATTTAAGAAGCAGAAAAAATATAGTTGTGCTGTATCTTTAGGTGGACTGACTTTGAAGCTCATCAATTCACCCAGCATTTATGGGACACCCAATTAGTACCTCGTACTGGAAAATTGTGGGCATGTTGGGGTCTTATCAGTTGATATTTTTACACTGGTATTTTCTGGGCTTTTTGAGCTTGAGTTTTGATTTTCTATGGCTTTTCATGGTGTACTTCAGAAACATTTTATTCAAATCACCAAATTTTCTAACATTTTCAGTAAGGTATAAAAGAAGAACAAGCAATGTCTGTCTCCCCAAGTAACAAGCCTCAGAGAATTTCTAGAGAACAAGTCATACCAGGCAAAGTTATATGTCTGTGTGTGCTTGTTTTGATAGTATTGCTAAAGGAGTGGATAAAGGGAAAACCAACGTTGAGTAACTTACAAGCTTTTAATCAAGCTTTGAAACTTGATTAAACTTAACTGCAAAATGAACACTGTTTCACTGAGTGACCACAGAGTGAGGGTCAGGGTACAGTGCAAGGTGATCAGCTATCCTGCATAACTTTGGGAGGTAGTAGTGGGTAGACTGCCTCAAGCGGAAGAGTCTTCCTTTGTCAATGTCATTATTAATCTAATAGAAAAAGCAGAATTTTCCTGGTGTTACTAAATTGAAATGAGCCCTAAACTATAGACAGTCTTAAGAAATAGTAACCAGGAGCCCAACCAATCAGAAATGAACAGCAGGGATGTTCACTAGCTTTTACCGAGTATTGTTTTATAGGTGAGAAAACTAAGTTTGAGGGAGGTAAGGTAACTAGCCAAAAGTTGTACAACTAATAAGTAGCATTACCAGTAGTCATAGTTAGATGTGGTTGACTCCAGAGTCACATGGTTATTCCATCATCCTTAAGGTAATTAAGCCCTAGTTGCAATATGGTATGGCCATTAATATATCAAAATTGTTGCCTAAGTAAAGATGCCTTTGTGTTTATGTATTTACCTTACAGGAATTATACTTGCAAAGTATCTTTTATTCTCTTACTATTTTCACAGCTTTATTGAGATATCATTTACATATATTACAATTCAGTCATTTAAAGAGTATAATTCAATGATTTTTAGTTATTCACAGGATTGTGCCACAATTACCATAGTCTAATTTTAGAACATTTTAACCTCTCCTAAAAGAAACTGAACACCCATTAGCTGTCACTTCCCATTTCTCCTATTTACCACCCATCCCCAGCCCTAAGCAACTATTAATCTACTTTCTGTGTTTATAGATTTACCTATTCTGGATATTTTATATAAATGGAATCATACAATATGTGTTCCTTTGTCATAGGCTTCTTTCGTTTAGCATAACATCTTCAAGATTCATCCATTTTGTAGCATGTATAAGTACTTGGTTTCTTTTTATGGCTGAATAATATTCCATTATATGAATATGCCACAATTTGTTTATTCATTTGTCTGTTGATGGACATTTGAGTTGTTTCTCCTTTTTGGCTATTATAAGTAATGCTGCTATAACTATTCATGAGCAGGTTTTTAAATGGACATATATTTTCATTTCTCTTGGGCGTATACATAGAAGTGGAATTTCTAGGTCATATGGTAACTCTATGTTTAACTTTTTGAGGAGCTGCCAGCCTATTTAACACAACAGCTGTACTGTATTACATTTCCATCAGCAATGTACGTGGGTTCCAATTTCTCCACATCCTTGCCAGCACTTGTTATTGTCCATCTTTTTACCCCTCTCATTTAATTTTCATAATCCTATGAATTAGCCAAATAAAAATATTCATAATGCTATTTTATAGATAAAACCCCCAAGTCAACAAGAATCCTATTATGTGTGCAAATAGAGGGGAAGAAGTGGCATGGATAATTCAAAACACCACATCATCCAAAAGTAATTTAAAACTTTTTGAATCAGACACTTACAGCTATGCTGGATGTTAGAGATCATGTTTCCTACATTTTAAAGGTGATGAAACTAGAGCCCAGAAAAGGGAAGTAAATTGAGGAACACTGACATAAAGCTGCTTGGTAGCAAAGCCAGGACTAGAAGCTCTGTCTCCTTGGTTCCCAGGACATTACCTGTTCCAGCACAGCCTATTGCATTCTTCCCTAGGGGATGTATAAATTCATCCATATCATAGGAATGTCATTTTCTTAACTCATTCATCTATGCTGACCTTTTATTACAATAAACCTATCTGGTTTATTGTAATAAATATCAGGTATTGGGAGATCAGCAAAGCTGAAACCTCTGATTGGGGAGCTCCTGATAGAATTAGTTTCACATATTGCACATGATGAGACTGATATGCAGGCAGAAGGTTAATGCAGGCAGTGCTTCATAGTGACATTTCTTGGGTCAGATTGCTTGTATATGAATTCTGGCTCTACTGCTTACTGTTTGACAGTTTCTGTACTTCTCTGGTCTTATTTTTAAAATGGGAGCAATAATAGTATATACTTCACAGTATTGTTTTTATAATTAAATGAGATTATTTCTGGAAAGAGGTTAGCACAGTCCCTGGCTCCTAGATAGCCTTCAATAAATGTTGACAATTATTATTACAAAACATTAACCTGTTCGGACCACTGAAAATGTTGTAATGTGAGATTTTATAGAAAATAAATGAATCATCCCCTTGAAAAAAGTAGCTTCACTAAAGGAGTAGGCCTAGAAAATGTCTGTTTTCTAAAATCTTCATATTTTTGAGCTATATGGAACATAATAAAATTCTCCTTGTTAAGAAAAAAACCTTAGTATGTTAACTTCCCATTCTTACAAGTTATGAACTAATTTCCTTTATAATGTAACTTTGGGCAGTACCACAAAACTTTGTGCAGAAACCAGCCAATTCGAATTGACCTCATGTTTAAAGCTGCAACAATAGGAAAGCATAACTAAAGCACATATGCCTATCGTGGATGTAATATATTAGTAGTGTTCTTCCTAAGTATCTTTGCTTAAATATCAAGATGAAAATTCACTGGATTATTTTATGGGGCTGAATGTATAATTTGTATATTGGTTTATATTATGGGGCTGAATATATAATTTGTATATTGGTGTAGAAGAAAGGGCACCCAGTAGGAAATCAGAAGACAGGATTAGAATCCTAGCCCTTATCTTCCCTTATTTATGACCACAGGCAGTGTGTTCAGATGTCTGTAAGCTTCTGTTTCCTCATCAGGAAGTGGGAGGAGAGAGGGTCAGCAGTTCCTATCTCAGAGGGTTGTCATGAGGACCACATGATCATCTGGGTATGACAGCCCTGCACACAGTGCCTGGCCCACAGTCAGGCCTCAGGAAATGACAACTAAATAGCAATGTAGTGTTTAGGCAATGGTAGTGCCACACATGAAATATGGAGGCAGATTCAACGGTAAGTTTAGGTGAAGAAATTGGACATGTCCGTGTTCACATAGTATGATTCATGTCTACTCTGCTGTTGCTGCTGCTGCTTTCCTGTAACCAATTTTAGAGCCTATCTTGGCAGCTGGAAGTATTTGGGATTAATTTCACACTCACTTTATGAGTTGAGCGTTTTCCTGCAAGCAGCTCCCTGGGCCTCTGCCTCATTACTTTGGCATCGACTGATATGGCAGTTGGACAGAGATGTCCTTTGGGGTCTCCATTTTATTTGGAAACCTTCAATTTGAAAAAGCAAAACAAAGGCCATCAACACATTGTGCTTGAAATCGTTAGCATTTATTATTTCCTAAAGCCCTCCCTTTCTGTAGTTCTGTTGAACACTAGGGAACACACATCTTGTTCAGGCAGTGATGCACCCTTAAAAATCGCTGTCCCTCAAATTTAAGTCCTAGCAGCTGGTTGGCCTCATTTCTCAGTTCCAGGTGAGCGGCAAGATCTTCTAGGCCTTGGTCTCAGAGATGTGAATCTTGATGGGTGTAGTTTTTCCAGCTCTTTTTACTACGTTAATTCTGTTAAATTCATTTGGCTCTTATGGGGAACACAGTAAACTTGGCTGTTACGTGTAAAACTAAATTGAGAACATGGAGAGCTGTTTAGTATTTCATGCTGGCCAGTAAGTAGGTCAGGAAGATTTTCCTTGGGGGTAATTTACATAAGGAATTGTTTATCCCATTTCTTTCCAGTTTCTGTGACCATTTGGGGATAGCAGACTCCTTCCACAATGGCACAGGAATATATCCAATGAGACTGAGACTTAGACGATGCTTCTGTCCAATTGATGTATTTTGGGCCTTGCTCAGGAAAGATCCTGTGGCTTGGGCTGCTGTCTCACTGAGAAGTCATTCTTCCATAACAGCTGTGTTTAGCAAGTTGGGTGGGTCCATGAACTGACATGTTGTTGCACTTAGTGAGGATTTTCCCTTGATAGTGAGGAACGTGCGTAAAAGCGTCCTTTAAGTCCAGAAAATGCTCCAAATATTTGTTATGATCTGATAGCTGCTTAGAGTACAGCCTCCATTAAGTAACACCCACACTCAGAATACTCTGTGGTTCCCCAGTGCCTACAGAGTTAAGTGCATGTTTTCACTGTGACATTTTGGTTCCTCTACAACAGTACCCAGCTTACCTTTTTAATGTCATCAAACACTGTCCCTAAACTGGCCTTATTCAGTATCTTTTCTTTTTTTTTTTTTTTTTTTGAGATGGAGTCTCACTCTGTCTCCAGGTTGGAGTGCAGTGGTGCAATCTCGGCTCACTGCAACCTCCGACTCCCTGGTTCAAGTGATTCTCCTGCCTCAGCCTCCCGAGTAGCTGGGACTACGTGCCACCACACCCAGCTAAGTTTTGTATTTTTAGTAGAGGTGGCGTTTCACCATGTTGGCCAGGCTGGTCTCGAATGCCTGACCTTGTGATCTGCCCACCTTGGCCTCCCAAATTGCTGGGATTACAAGCGTGAGTCACCGCGCCCGGCCCTCAATATCTATTTTTTAGGACACATTTCAGATACCTCTTCTCACTGGTGTGCTAGTAAATTGCTAACAAGAGGCTCTCTGGGGAAGAAGGGGAAGGGTAGGAAGCCTGACTTTGTAACATTTGTGGATTTTCATGTAGTAAATACTTCCACCATGGCTGATTTCAAGCTACCAATGTGAGGTCCCTGAATGCAGGATTGGGAAGAAATGTAAACCGTAGCCCATTGCAAAGTGTTTCCGACATATGGATACAATAGGCATAAATAACCTCAAGAGACTAGATAATAGTAGGAAGTAATGAATGTTGAGTATTTATTACCTTTGTTTTAAATGTAATTTTAAGTTTATGTGATTTAATTGTTAGTAATGGCCATGTGTAACAACTGGCTTGCAAAATTTCTGAAAACCGAACAATAGGTTCTTTCTCCTGACGTGGGAGGAGCTGACTGAGCTAGTTCTGGCATACCACTGCTTTTTTCTCTACCTCTTCCTTTCTAAGGGCCCCTACACTCAGCTGGTAGTAGTATGCCCATCTTTGAACCTACAACATGCTTAAGGTCTAGAACAAAATTTGGAGTGAGACAGACTCCAGAGTTTGAATCCTGTTCTTTCATCTACTAGGTGATGGTCAGGCTGACTACTTATTTTGTGAATCCCAGTGCAAAATGAAAACGAGGGGCCCTTGTTCAAAAGGCAGGAAGAAAGGGCTGCTAAAACGACCACTAAAATAAAAAGCTTTTTCTTTTTTTCAGTACTCTCTCTTTCACAGCTTCTGATGGTATTTTCTTATTTTCTTTTTAGTAGCTAAGTAAGAAAAAACTGAAATTTCAAATAATTAGCATGAATTTTACCATTAATCGTTATATTAATGCAGTTTTAAATGCAAGTATGAGCATTTAACTCATGAGTGCACATGACTCCTCTGCGCATGTGCACGCTCTATTTCCCTATCAATTTTACTTACAAAACGCAAGCTCAAAAATAAAATTACTAAGAATTTCAAGGCAGAGACAGCAGAGCATTAAACAAGTTCGGGTCCGTCAAAACTCCAGCACAGTTTGCACACCCTGCGTACAGTCCTGGGCAAATACCTTATATTTGCTGAGCCTCAGAGTTTTCACTTGTGAAAGAAAATGTCAACTAAGTCGCAGGGGAGATGTGAGGATTGAAGGCACTGATACCTGTATGGCACAGGGCAGAATGCTTGGCATGCGGCCTATGTTCAATTAATTGGAGGGATAGTTATTCACATAATAATCGCAACGTTAGTGGAATTCTCCTTTATAGCCTATAGAGTCTTCCTTATGTGGTCAATATTTGCCTCCTTGACCTATTTTCCTTTCTATTACAAACTCTTTGTAAGTGGAGATTAGATTGGTCACCATTGAATTCCCTACAATACTTCCTGCAAATTCTTGCACATATCTGGCATTCAGTGGGTGTTTATGACCTTGATCTTTGTATGATTTGGACTTTTTGACAATAAGCATCTGTGTCATAATGTGATGGCCCCACAATGAGGCTTAATTGGTAACATTCACAGGAAGAAAAAGAGTATAAACTCAGACTTTAACAGGAGTCCGTTATAATCGTGGTGGGTGGGGGAGGAACACGATTCCAGGTGTTTTGGTTTAAGGAAAGTGGGCTCTTTCCGTCTCTTCGAGGGGACTTCTTGAAGTAATGGGGAAGGGATGAGTTCCAAGCTCCGTTTGAGTAAAAGAGGCCCCAGGGATATTAACTCTGGCCCACAGGAATCCGTCCCTTTGCTAACTTCTTTCACACTTACGTTCTGTTCTGCACAATTAGGACATTATTATAGTAATGTTTCTTCCTACTAATTGGCTGTGTATGTATGTTTTCTTTCCAACAAATTATAAGATCCTTGTGGACTGTGAGATATTGTGTGGTTCTTTTGAATGTAATTGGGAAGTAGCACAGTACTAGGCACATAGCAAGCAGTGCACTTTACGTTATGCTAATCTTCGTTTAAACTCCAGCGCCTCTCTGTAGAGCTAAATGTGAATTGTGATTGCCTTTTATAACTCCTGCAAGCCCTCAGCCAAGTGGCAAAGAATCCTGGTCGCCCCAGTGATTTCAGGCAAGGACCTTCAGTTGTTCTGCCTACATCTCTTTTCCAGTATCTCCGAGACACTCTGAGGGCTGTTTCTGTACAGCCCCTCTCCCAACATGGAATTTTTGAGACCACACAGCTGTACATTCTACTTGTTTGAATGATGATTTTTTAACAAGCCCTTTGGGCCCATGTCAATAAACCATGAAATATCACCAAATGGATCATCTGCACGAGACTTCTGAAACTCATCTGAACTCCAGTCCCCCGAGCTGGTGGGGGCTTGTAGAAAGGAGCTCATATGGCCCTGGCTTTTGCTAATGCTGTTCTGGGGACTGTCAGATATCTTGAGCCTCTGCGGCGGTCAGTTCATTACTTTTAATGAGCACAAAATTCACCAAGACATTAAACTAAAATAAAACACCAATGGGCAGTTTTGGATGTTTCATCCAATTGTTGCTTTAGTTCTTTTTTCCACAAGATTATTCAAAAAGATGAAAAAAAGTCAATTCTACTCACTCCTGCCAATTTTATCCTAAATAGATTTGGCATTGTAAAGTTAACACACCCAGAACTTTTTTTTTTTTTTCTTTCAGGTCCCTGTGGGCTGGTGCCTGACATTTGTGTTAAAAATGACATTACTCAACTGGTCAAATGTTTGAACATTACCTACCTTTTAGATATAATAAAGAAATATTAGATCTCTCAATACCATGTAGCATCTAAAGACTAATATTAGAGGAAAACGATGTTCTGAAAAAAGTGTAATGAAGTTATTTTGAACTATAAGGCAAATGCAGTTATTCTTCTGAGAATGTTTTAATTGACTAATTTATGTGGCTGGTAATAAAGGCTGTGATAACATTATTAGAGGTTACTTATATTACCATATGTTGAAGAAAGTCAATAGATGGCAAAGCAGACACTGAACACTGTCCCTGCTAAGCTTATTCTGTGGATATTTTCCACTTCTGACCATATGGATTTGGAATTACTGTGGGCTTTTTTTTTTTAGAGAAGGAAGTGAGCAGATGAATGATAACTCTTTTATTACTCAACATAGCTTGTGTTTGTGGAAGACAAAGTTCATCAAGTTGTCTTAAAGAAAAACAAAAGTGTGCCAGACATAATTTGTTGAGGGCTCAAGAATTGTGAAATTATCCCTAACCAAAGTTTGTAATATCCGCAGGTAATTGCTCTAGCAGATGCAGTGGAGGAAAACCAAGGCAATCTGTTCCAGGCATTCACCAGGCTGAAGAGTGCCACCCATTTGGTGATTCTGCTGATCGGGCTATGGCAGAAGCTTAGTGCTGACCAGGTTGCTATTCTGGAAGCGGTATTTCTGCCGCTACAAGAAGACACTCAAGAATTGGTAAGGACCTGAAAGCCTATGGTGGGAACAGCCAGCATTATTGAAGTTTCGGCTTTAGGAACATATCACATAGCTATCAGGTTTTCTAAGGTATCAAATAAGAGTTTGATTTTTTTTACAAAAATGCTGTTTTCCTTGTCTTTAAACCATAAGAAAAATGTCAAAGGCCTTTTTCTGTAGAGCTATTTTAAGAATAGATATATAGTCAATTTTTATGTGGTCCAGTCTACTTTTTATGTGTTCTTCAATCACTTAGAAGCCAGGGAAACAGTCATTTCACAGTCTGGATGACAGCAGTAACCTTCAGATTAGCTAATCCTTTCCTTTTCCGCCAGAGAAAACACTTAGGCCATTTTAATTTGCTTAACCTTAAATTTAAGTGTCACTTCAAAGGTTAGAGAGAATGGAGATAGCCTTGCTATAACTGATGTGAATAGTTCCTTACATTTATAGAGTTCTTTATGTGTAGTTTATAAACTCTTTTACCCTCAATCCTAGCATAGGCAGTTTAGAATGAAAAGAGAAAAATGAGGGTAGTATTTGGCATTTTCAGGAAAGGATTATTTAACTTAAAACATCTGAGATCCTTTGAATTGTAGAGGTATATATGACCACCACGGGCCGTTCTAGGGGACTTTTTGTGTGCTTTTATTGACAAAAAAAAATACAAATCTCGGAAATTAGAGACCCTTGAACTTAGTTCTTCGTATTGGATGAAAACATTTCAAGGGGAAATAATTTCAAATCCATTTTAAAACCTAGATTTGAGAACTAAAAATAGTAATATTAAAACTAACAATTTTTTTGAGTGGTTATTAGGTACCAGGTGTTATTTTAAGTGTTTTGTAAGAATTATTTACTCTTAAGCACGGGCCAGTGAGGTAGTTAAAGTACTGTTTCCATCCCCGTTTTACCTATGGGAAAATTTAGGCTTTAAGATTTAAGTACTTTTCTGAAATCCTGGCCGTAGAGCCAGGATTGTATGTAATTTTGAAAACCACAGTTTTATCAGCTGAATTGAATTTTCTACAGTTAGGTCAGAGGATTGCCAGATTTTTTTTTTTAAAAAAAGAAGCTATATTTTATGTGCTAACCAAAGTATTAATAAGTAAATTGGAAAAAGTTAGAATACACATTTTTGTTTAGTGGTGAATGATATATTATAAGGTGATTGACAAAATTGCAACTAAAATTGACCTTTGAGAAACTGGAAATAGAGACACAACTGTAATACTAGAAAATAAATAATGGTTAGGATTATATTAATAAGAATGATATCTGTCACTTATGAACTCAGATTTAGTAGTCAAACAGGTTTGGGTGACTTCAGTTATTGGTTCCACCACTTAGTGACAAAATCACGGTGGTTGTTTCTTAACTGTTCTAAATCTCTCTTCTGTAGCTGTAAGATGGAAACAATAATAGGACCTACCCAGTAAGTTGTAATAGGAATTAAATGAGATAATTAAATAGAGTGCTAAAGATTAGCAATCATTACTGGAAGTGATTTGTACATTTTATGTATATTATTTATTGTCCTCACTAAAGTTATGCAAGATCAGTTTTTTGTTTGTTTGTTTGTTTTTTCATTTTGAGATGGAGTCTTGCTCTGTTGACCAGACTGGAGTGCAATGGTGTGATCTCAGCTCACTGCAACCTCTGCCTCCTGGGTTCAAGCGATTCTCCTGCCTCAGCCTCCCGAGTAGCTGGGATTACAGGCGCGTGCCACCATGCCCAACTAATTGTTTTGTATTTTTCATAGAGACAGAGTTTCACTGTGTTGGCCAGGCTGATCTTGAACTCCTGACCTCAAGTGATCCGCCTGCCTCAGCTTCCCAAAGTGCTGGGATTACAAGGCGTGAACCATCACACCTGGCCCAGTCTTAGTAACTTTGCATGGTTATTTGTCCATCTTCACAACTACACTTAAGGAGAACGATAATATCTTATTCCTTTTTATATCGTCAGTACTTGGCACAGTGCCTGAGCACAGAGCAGTCAATATTTGTCGGGTAGATGAATGAAGGAAAGGGTGAAAACTAACAAATGGTGACCTCGAAGAATAGATGCAGTGGATGTAATCTGGAGCATGAGGAAGCGGGTCAGGGCCAGCTACGTAATTTGCAAGGCTTAGTGCATAATGAAAACTTGAACCTCCTTGTTCAAAAAGTAGGGGAAAAGGTGCTAAAGTGCTGTTAAAACAGGTACTAAAAGCAAAGCTTTTTTCTTTCTGCAGTGTCTCTCCTGACTTGTCATGGCGTTTTTTATTTGCCATTTTATGTTCTAAGTAAGAAAAATAAAAAATTTAAATTGTTAGTGTGAGTTTTACCATTGTTCTTTGTAATGTGCAGTGCCTCTTTGAAATACAAATATGACAGCATTAGACTCATATGCAGAATCAACAAAATTACACAATTTATATTTTGTAGCTTGTACTTACACATATATTTTGTTCTTATAGAACTGTGGAATCACCAGACTTAACTTTTTATTTCATTTCTTGATATGTGCCTATCTTCCAGTGCTCTCTGCCTTCAGCTTACTGATGAGAAAGGAAGGACTGAGAGGAAAAGGAACTATGTATCACTCTTTTTCTTTCCTTCTATGTTATCATTTTCACTGTAAGTGATTAGGTAATACAGGGGATGTAACAGGAGTAAGAAAAGATACAATGGGCTTCTTCAGTCATTCCTGTTGCTTTGAACTCTGTTGCCTTCCTTCTTTATTCAAAATATGTCTGGTTCTCATGGAAAGCCTCTCAGGGCTACCAGTGTCCCCACTTAATCAGTCTAGACATAACATGCCTTCCTTGTAGTTGCTTTGAGTCTCCCTGAACCCTTACTCATCATGGGGCCACAGGAATTCAGAGCTCATGGGGCTACATGTGAATGAGACAGAAAGGAGAAAGGGGGCATGCATACTGCATATATCTTCCCTTTTTATACACGTACTTCATTGCTCCATCAGAGTTCACTTAGGAAACACAAATTCAGAGGTAAAATTATTAAAACTTTCAAGATGGTGACAACAAAACATTAAGCCAGGCAGGGCTGGTAGGTGGTCCTTCTGAGCATGAGCCCCTTTGTGACTGCAGAGCTTGAATGCTCATAAAGCTGGCCCTGAAGCATGGTTAGACTCAAAGGAAGACTTTCCTAGAAATAAATGTTCTAAATGTAGGAATTGATACCCAGAAGAGATTGTGGTATTTCTTATTTGAGAGATCTTTAAAAAGTCTTATTTGTCTGGGAGTATATAAGCATGCTTATCCCTGTAGGCAGGGGAATGGACTTAGTCTCTCCTGAAAGCCCCTTTCTACCCTGCCTGTACATTCTCTGCTGTCATAGCCCCCAAAACATGTAGAAGAAAGTTCTTTCAACTCTCTTCTGAATTCGGTGAGATTAGAAGGTATGTGTACTCATTATGTCTTTGGAGTCATTAATCAGACAAGACATTTGATAAAAACATAACTTGGAGAAGAATGAATCAAAAAAGACATTTTAATACTGCTTGTTATGCTCTTCATCTTTAATTAGGTTGTGGTATTCGCTTCGGACTTATACTGTTGAGACAGCTTATACATCTTGAGAAAAAAGGAATCCTTTTTCATTCTTTTAAGACATACGCATGCAGTATGTGGTTTTGACATGCTAGTTCACAATCCCCCGCATTATGCCTTTAGACCTCACAAATAAATGTTATGTGATGGGTATCCCACTGAGATGTGAAAATGAAATATGCAAACCTGAAATAACTTGGAAGAAGCGTGAGGCAGGGAAGAAAGGACTCTCTTACCAGAATGTTGAAAATATATCCCATATTGAAGTTATTATGATACCACAAAAATCTGAATGTAATTTAGATGGTTTGGTTTAGGGTGGATGGCAGAGTACACGTGTGAGGGGGAAAACTTTAGACATGTGGACAACATTTTCAGAAGAGCCTCTCAGCTCAAGGTCACATGTCCCCACAAGTATTGAGAGGTAAAAGAAAGTGCTCAGAAGATGTTTTGTTTATGTTTCAGACAGCACTGTGTAATGATTTGTTGTTATTTTGATGGTATGTGTTAAAAGGCAGCCTAAATGCAATAGCCAGCTCTGGAGTATTTTCTCCCTAATGACATCAGGTTCACAATGCAAAAATATTTAGAATGTGCTATTGCTAATGAAAAGTAATGTTCTCCACACTATATTGTCAGTATTTTGTTTAAAATGCCGTTTCATTTGGAACAGAATTAATCGTTGTCTGTGATCTGTCTCTTTAATAATGCCTTTCCATTTTTGTCACTCCTCAATACTATTTTGGGGCAAATAAATGCTGGTATATGTAAATTTTTAAAAGTGCTCAAAGTTATATGTGCCAGATGTGTTTTTGTGGGGTTGCCCCTTTTCGTGATGGAAGAACATTAAATATTCTATTTGGTGTCTCCTAAAAAAGCTCTTACACTTGGTTCCGTTTGATAACCTAGTATTGTCTCTATCATCTTCCTGTGATGATAAAGAAGTGTCACCCAAAATAATGTTCTAGCAGAGTATCAGAATGGGCAATTTTAAAATAAATAGTTTTCATATCTTTCATGTTAGGGGCCGGAGATATTTCAGGGTATTTGAATTCTCAATGCAGAATTTAAACATGTCTCGACTGACCCTCCGTCTGCCTGAAGTTCTATGGACAATACTTTATCTGCTAAGCTCAGTGAGGGCTGTGTTACTGGTTTGAGTCTGAGAGAGTGTTGAATTGTGGTATTACACACATCTCCCTCTAATCATGCTGCACAGAAGCCAAAAGATGCAAAACCATCCATACTTCAGGATGGCCTGATAGGACAAATCTCTTTACTCATTTATTCATTCAGTGAAGATCTTAGCACATACTATGCTTTAGGCAGTGTTCTAGGCACATAGCATACCTCACTAAGCAAAACAGACTTAGAGCCAGTCCTCTGTGGATTTACTTTAACATTGCAAGCAAACATGCTAGTCCTGTGCTGCCTAATATGGTAGCCCCTTGCCATGTGAAATTTAAATAAAAAGAAATAAGAACACACTGGCTATATTTCATCTACCCAATAGCGACATGTGAATGAGTGGCTACCACATTGGATAGCCCAGATGTAGGGCATTTCCGTTATTGCAGAAAGTTCTGTTGCATAGCACTGTCAGTTGTCAAGAGAAAAAACATCTTATCAATTGAGTTAACCACCTCAGCACATTTTAACACACGAATGAAATTAGGGTAGAATACTGACATTAAGTTATACCATGGTGTTTGCATTTGCAGTACTTATTTGTGGTATCCTAGGTTCAGCCTGTTCAGATGTGCAATAACCAGACACTTTTAGGAACAAGAAACTTCTCTGGGGAGATGTATGCATATAAGAGAGGCAAGAAGCTGGCACAAGTGCTGCTGTTCCTATTCCCCATGTGGCCTTGGTAAACCTTGTAACCATGATTAATTTTTTTCTGTTGAGCCTGCACGTGGTCTCAGAATCCTTTTGAATACAGCATCCTAGGTGGTCACTGTCACTTGGAGTTGGTATGTAGATGAATCCTCTTTGCCCTTCCTGATCTCTGTACAAATCTGCTTCTCATTATCTTAGTAAACAGCTTAAACGACTAAGATTCATCCAGCTTATGGCAAGAGAACAAGGAGGAGCAGTTTTGATATTTCCCAAACTGCATGTATCAGATGTCTGTTCTAATATTCATTTATGCTCACCCGACTCCAGAGGAATCTCTAATGAAAAGGGCAATAGTGCACTGGTTTGGGGACCTGAGTGCATAGAATCCTAGAATTGGAAGGAATATTAGCACATTGTATAGCATTATGCCTGTTTCTTTTCTTTTAAAGTATGTTCAATGTCTTTACTAGACATTATCTATAATTTGAAGAAGGAAAGCTTTACTGTGTTCTTAAGGGTTTAATAGTTACCTTCCATAGTACGGAACTTAAAAATCCCCTGGGAAAGTTAGGATGGAAATTTACATCAGTGGGGGAAGGAGACTTGGGCCTTCAGCTTTATTTTTTGATTGATTATCCCTTTTACAAACTGATATGGAAAGAGAAACTTACTTTTAACATGTTCAACATGGTTCATGTGAGAAAACAGATGTTTATAATAGGAAATGCTATTGTGTGGAGGGAATTATCAAAGCTCACTTACAAGTTTTAAAGACTTCTACGTCATAGGTCAGGTTTGATGTAAGGGCCATTGTGCTTGCTGTCTGGGTTGAGTGATGACTGCGATGGCTAATCATTGCCGTTATTAATGACCTCTTCTTAAAAGGCAAACAGAAAGAGGAAGTCTGGTGTCAGTATTAAGTCTGCCTTTGTGACTGTTAAAGTATCATCCCAATTATAACTGTCTATGGGAACATAGTGCAGAAAGTAAATATTTTGGTAATTCCCATGATCTTAGCCAGCAAGATAAACATGAAAGAACTAGTTTCATGTTATAATGACCACATATCCTGTGTTGCTGCTAGTGAGATGCAACTGATATTACTTAATTGTATAATATTCTGCCTCACTACAGTTGGATATGGTATATCTTAGAGCCTTTCTGATGGTTTTCTTGTTGTTTTGAAAAATTGAAATAGTTGAAATACTGTACAATATAGTATAGGATAGAAGTCAAGTAGAATACAAAGCACAAGTTGTGATGTGTACTTTAAAAAACTTTCTTTACATCAAATATCGAATGGTGCTTTAATGGACACAGTTGGTATTTATGCATTTTAAAATGAGACTAAATAAACAAATAATTAATTGAAGCGTCACTTTCTCTGTATGCCTTTTCAAATCCTCTGTGAAATAAAGTAGGATTTAAGTGCGAATAATGTAATAATTAAATTCAAACAATCACAGTGAGGAAAATAGTGATCATCATCAACTTCATAAAGCTTACCAATTTTATTCCTGGCTAGAGATGTGTTTATATTAATTTAGTTTTCTTAAAATACCTTTCCCTGACCTAGTTTGAGTCTACTAATTACAAAGAGATGATTTTGACCTTTCTGTGACAGTAAATTGTTGTAGAAACATATACATGGAAATCGCTGGCCTTCCTTCCTTTAAAAGCAGCACGCCCGCTGTGCTGTGGACCACAACGTGTGGCACTGTGTCTCCCTGCATCTCCGTGTTCAGTTCATCTTCCTGGCCCGCTGTTCATTTGGAAATCTTTCTGGAAAAGCCCCTTGGCTCAGGCCCTGTTTTTCCACCTGACTTTCTGTGTTGGCATCCAAAGTAGCCTTTTTGCCTGTGTCTCTGCATTGGTGTGCCCCTCACATCTTTGCTGGACTCACAGCCCAGTGCTCTCCCATCACACACCTGTGTACACACTTTACATGGCTCTTTTGGCCCCTGTTCAGATTGAACTCTAATGCCAGGCATTGAGGACCTTCAGTCACTTGGCTGTACCATATCTCATTTCTAAAGCTCATTTTATGTGACTCCCCGGCTACCCCCTTCATTCTGGGAAAGGTGAACCATGGGTACACAGCTTCTTCCATCAAGCCAGAGCGAAGAAGGATTTTTTCTTCACTTAAAATCGTGTCCCCTGTCTACCCTTCCATCTATTCTCTATTCTCTTTAAGAAGTAAATCAATGTTCATTTCCTCCCTCTTTATTCCGGCTTCCCATTCTCTTATGAATTTCACTTGGATGGTGTGATGCAATTTATTTCTCATTAAGTACTCTAAAATTATTATATGTACTTGTCCTATATTCTAATAAATATAAGGAAATATTCTTCTACATTCCCACAGAATTAAAGCAATTAAACATATAGTTGTATACAAGTATTGCTTGATACTCCATGTATTTTCATAATGTCTCACATAATTACAGATGCTTGTCCAACAACTGTGTAGTTTTTAATCATTTTTTTGGAAAGAAAGTGTGTTACCTCTGTTTCCACACCCCTCCCCTTTTTCTAAGATATCTCAAATATTTTTGGGTTTTATAAGACAAAACCTGGTCTCTCCTGTACAGATGTTAAAAGATATATGATAGATTATAGTCAAACCGCCATAAATAAATATTCACATACATGTTCATTCACATATCCTCATAATTCAAGTCAGTATACACAAAAATTTCCAATCTTAACGGTGATGAATACATACAAGTGAAAGCAACTGTTAGGTACACTTCACCTATATTGATTTAGCCAAATTTGTTAATATGTAGTGCTGACAGACATATGGTGAAATTGACATACCCACTTATTTCTGATATGGTCTTTCCGGAGAGTCCTCTAGGAAAATGTCAATCATAAAACTAATCTTATACTTGGCATCAGTCATCTAACTTAATGCACTAAAAGCAGTAAACTAAAATCTATTTGGTACCATAATGTTTACATTTAGAATTATGAAGCACTGAAAGCAACCTAAAAGCTAATAGTTGAAAAATATAAACTATGGCATATCAGTTGAACAGAATTAGGTCAGACTGGGGTTCAAATCCCTTTTGGAACAAATACTTAACTAGCTCTGTGTCCTTAGCAAGTGGTGGAACTCATGGAGTATTGGTTTCCTTATCTGTACAGTGGTGAACTAGACTATTCCCCAAGGACTGGTTCTGCTTTGGAGAGGTGAGAGTGGCCATTCGGATTTGATTTCAGGTTGCTTTCTTTTTATATTCTTACTGAACCAGTAAACAAACAGTACAGAAGGGGCACATGATATTAAGAAAGTTAATGAACGTGGTTCTTTAGTGCCTTTCTCATCAAGGAGTGACTGGAGTTTGATGGAAAACACTGTACAGAGTGAGGAAATGGCCATTTCTGAGGTGCTCAGAACCACAGGCTCACCCCTTTCACAGGGTTAGGATGGGAGCTGTTACAGGGGGAATTTCCTGTACTTTTAAAAATTTAAACAGTGGAATCCAGCCTTCGTTAGCTTTGGGTACTGTAAATGATTTACTATAACATAAAAAACATCGAGTGAGAAAAATATAGAATAAGTTTTTTCTTCTTCAATAAGATATGCAAATATATATCCAAATTATATTGCTTACACAAAGTAACTAAAAATGACATTGCTTGTTTGGTCTCAATGAATTAAACCACACATTGAGTTTCCCTGGGGTATCTTCACTATCATTTCAGGTTCAGGGTTTTGGTTCTTAATTATTGATATCCTTTGGAAGACAATAATAATAACAACAATAATAATACAGTGGTGCTAAATGCTGTAAAAACTGCATTAGATGCATGACTCCATTTGGCATCTACTTTTCAAAGGTGTGCACGTTTCACGAGGACACTATGTATACATCTTGGGCTTTGTAAGGACTAATTGAGATAATGTACATGAAGTTCCAAGTAATAGTGCCTGGCATGTGACAGGCATCCAAGAATTGGTAGTTATTATTGCCACTGTATGTCAACAATAAGATGCCATCTACTCTAAGTTATGGCATTGCTTTGTGGACGAATCAGGAAAAAAAACCAGACACTGCCAATTAAACTATGACGTAATAATTTTATCACTTAATTTTTTTTATTACTGAAAGAGCTCTCAGACTTATTTAGACATAAATTTTATCATAGATTACTCTTGTGCCTGAATAAGAAGAAAGATACAAGCAACATAAACTGAGTAAGGTATCCCTGGAACTTCTTCACATTCAAAGTTTGATTCCCCTAAATCATGACAGGTCATTAAACTACAGCTCATTGCTGTGTTTTTCCATGTAGCATTGTCCTGTGTACTATAAAGAGCATTGTTGATGCAGCATTTCTTGAGTGTGCCACTGTTGCCTTCATGATTTCTTTTTTCTGAGCCTCTTATATCCTTTCAAAAACTTTCCTTTTTGACTAAACTCAAAACTTCATTTTTCCTCCTCAGTTGAACTGTACGTTGCCTGAAGTTAAGAAGCCTCTGTTCAAAGTCAGCAAGAAATTTTAGGCAAATTGATGTTTAATGCTCTAACAATAGTCCTACATGATACATTAATTAAACCACATCTATTTCAGGGATTTGCCAGTTTTTCCTGACCTTAGTTGTATTGCTTGACCTTGACGTAGGATAGTGATCTCTGTGCGTGTCTTTCAGTAACAAAGCATAACACAGTTTATTCTATCTGGGTGTATTTTCTTGTCTCACATCCTGGAAAGCTTTCAGCTTAGCTTTTGCTTTGTGAGAAAATATGAAATTGCTGTCATTCTTCAGTCATGAATGTTTGCCTCACTCAGTTCAACTTTATACTTCTAACTACACTATTTCCATACCTTTCTGTGCACACAGTAACTTTTTTGCTCAATGATAAGTCATGGTGTGGTTTTAAAAGATAATTTAAATGGTAATTAATTCATTGAGGAGTATTAACATTGCACACAAGTCAGTGGACATGACATAATATGAACTGCTAAGATAAAGGCTGTACATGCTCAGGCAATGAAAACTATAGCATGACCAGAACCTGAAAGCCAGAAGTTATTATATACCACTGAGTATAAGACACAACCCTACTTCTGAGATGTGAGGGAGAAATGTCCTATAATTGATGGAACATAGGCCGGGCGCGGTGGCTCACGCCTGTAATCCCAGCACTTTGGGAGGCTGAGGCGGGTAGATCATGAGGTCAGGAGTTCAAGACCAGCCTGGCCAAGATGGTGAAACCCCATCTTTACTAAAAATACAAAAATTAGCCTGGTGCGGTGGCAGGCACCTGTAATCCCAGCTACTTGGGAGCCTGAGGCAGGAGAATCACTGGAACCTGGGGGGCAGAGGTTGCAGTGAGCCAAAATTGCACCACTGTACTCCAGCCTGGGTGACAGAGCAAGATTTCATCTCCAAAAAAAAAAAAAAAAAAAAAAAAAAAAAGAATTGATGGAACATATTTGTAAGCACAGAGTAAGGAAATGATCATTGTAGTCTTTTTTTTTATTAAGAGGGAATTTGTGAGTGGTTTGAATTGGGGACAGGAAGTTATAGAAAAAGGCAAGTCCATGACTTCCCATCTTGGAGTAGGTGTTTTTGACTAAAAGCACATTTCATATACAGTTAATAGGAAAAATCTTACCAGTTGTTGCTTTTTGAAGAGAAAGCCATGTATAAACAGTGAGAAGTAATGAAGACTGAGTCTCTATTGGTATCATTTTAAATTTGGTCTATTGCCTAACATAGGAAATTTAGGTTTAGATCTCACTGATAAGTAGTTTGTGAGAACCGAGTGAACACAGATCTTCTCACCCAAACAATGAATAAGAATTTGTGGATGAAATCACTAACAGTGTTAACAGGAATATGTTTCATTTTTTGCATTTGGAGTGGTGAAACTCCCCAGCTGCCTGAGAAATAAAAATCTAGCTTGTATTGTTTAACAGCTGTTGTTAGTTCCTTTCTAACCTATTGGGTCTGAAGTCAAGGTCATAAAGATTGGTTAGCAGTCTTAGAACTAAGTCCAGTGAACTTCACTAACTAGATTTCTCTATTTAGTAAAGAAAATGGGAGAAGAGTTAAACACACACCCAAGTAAGATATGCTAAAGGAATGCAAGAAAATTAACTTTTGTTGAGCATTATTATGTGCTAGGCATTGATCAAGGACTTTTCATATGTTATTTCATTTAATCCCCACCGTGTCCCTTTGAAGTAGGCAGTGGTAGCACATGCTGTGCATGTCCCATACCTATCTCTTAACCTCTCACCATTCCTGAATGCTCTCACCTGCTCAACACCTGCAGTTTTTTGCCTGAGGACTATCCCTGTTTGGCAGAGGCTACATAGCCACCATGCTCAGCCAATGACTGATAGACTTAGTAGATTAATGCCCAGGTTCCCTCATCCTTTATGCACGGTAAGTGTGAGAGTTATGTTATACACCGTCCCCCAGAGTTCTCTGGCAGGAGTGAGCACCGGTTGCTGCTCAACAGCATATACCCTTTATTGCTTTTTCTCCACTTTTCATCACACTTCGCCACTCCCCATTGGCGCTTCTTGGCTCAGCTCTCAAGTCAACTACTTGGGCTTTTATCTTTGTCTCAGGACTATTAGTTCCAATTTATAGATGAGGAAATAAGTCCAAGGCCACACATCTAGAAAATAACAGAGGCAAGATTTGAACCCAAACTAAGGGGCTTCACAAAAATGAACACTCTGACTCAATAGAGTAACTTTGGATAATGGGAGTGACTGCTCCAAGTATTGTCAATGATGAGTGCCTGATCATACTGAATTTTTACTCTTCTCCAATCTATTTAACAAGAATAAATGTCGATTTATATTTTATAGTTATATGTGCCTGTGCTCAAGCCTATACCATAAAAATGCTGGCAAATTCAATCAACTCATGGCTTGCTTCATATAACACTAAAACAAACTCAAGCTATATAATTAATTTTTGTACAAAACTGTTGAGGATGTTTTATATTATTTATCTTTGCATTATTGTATAGACCTTTCTGTCATGAATAACTTTTATTTGACAAATAATTATTCATATTATTCTAGGATGGGGCTAGGGCATGAGAGCTAAAACAAATAATTACTAAAGCACTTTACTATACTTCTCTAAGTACATTCCATTTTCTACATCATTATATTTTTTGTATAGATTCTTATATTATCACTTGAGTGTAAGCTACTTTAAGGTAGGATCTATATCTGATTCACCTTTTTGGGAAAAAAAAACTCAGTATTTACTGTGTCTTGTACTAGTTGGCTCTAAAGAAATATTTTAAAAATAAATGACTATATAGACTCAAATTTAAACTTTATTTGACAGACAACAATATTTAAAATTAGGATGAATGTGTGGGTAAACATACTACTTCATCACTATTACTCTACAGTTTTGAGATTTGTGCTGCTCCCCTACTGTTATCTTGCTTGATAGCTGTGAAAAATGACACTAACATTGAATGATGTGCAGCTCTGTCATTCCAGATGCAATTCTAAATATTTTTTTTCTCCAGACTTGATTTCTATTTGAAGAAAATAGAAATATAAATCTAGCATATGGACCTTCTGGAGCTGTTTCGTATCCATTGGCAGTCCTGATCAAGAGAGAAATGAATAGCCATGTCTTGAAATAGTGAAGTTTCTGGGTGGTCCTGAAAAATCCAAAGTAATTAAAGGGAGGAGAGAAAAAAAGAAAGAAAAGAAACCTGTACTGCTTTTCACTTAAATCAGTGGTTTCATGTATTTTTAGACACTTTTTTCCCGGAGTTCAGTCATTCCCTGTTCTTTGAGATTATTAAGGACACATCATGGTCAAGAGAGGAGTTGATGCCTTTAGCTTACTCACATGGTTCTTCTGTTGTCCTAGGTGGCAATAAAGTTTTCCCCAGACTCTGTCAAATATATGGGCACTCGAGGAGTCTTATGTGATCCCTTGTGTTGTATGTCTTGATAATAGGAGTGGCTGCTCCAAGTATTCTCAGTGATGAGTGCCTGCAATGAGTGTTTATATTTCAGACTCATTAGAATCATGTCTGACCATTGTTATGTTTTCGGGAGCCATGGTGTCCAAAGGCTATAACCATAACGTCAGTTACAATAGTCTATGAAGGTGCCAAAAGCTTTGGTGGACTCTTGTAAAAGTTTGGCCCAACCAAACTGGCACAGGCATTGTGCTTTTTTTTATTATGCAGTAAAATCTCACTTAATTATATGCAAATTATTCATTTGGATAAAGAAGCTGATTTAAATTTTCGTTCTGTGAATATGTTAATTATGACCATGAATCTTCTAGGGGAAGAAGTCATTTCTGAAGCCCAGTAAAGTAAAAGGAGCCTAAGCAGATCTAATGATAACAGATTGAAAGACAAACATAACGAAATGGGAAACACAGGCTCTGGGCCACAGTGGTCAAGTGTGGTATTTACAGCTATATAGTCCTGGATTATATTACAGCTCCTACTTTTAATAATTATGACATTTTCAGTGAAGTACCTTACATCTAAATCTTCAGTTGGAAGTTATAATATCCACTCATATGGTAGTTGAGAGAATTAATTGAAATAATACTTGTAAGATTCTCAGCATGTAAGAGGTCTGAAATAGGTTTTTTTTTTTTTTTTTTTGGATGGAGTCTTGCTCTGTTGCCCAGGCTAGAGTACAGTGATGTGATCTCAGCTCACTGCAACCTCTACCTCTGGGGTTTAAGCGATTCTCCTGCCTCAGCCTCTGGAGTAGCTGAGATTACAGGCGCCTGCCACCGCACCCAACTAATTTTTGTATTTTTACAAAATAAAAAATGAGGTTTCACCATCTTGGCCAGGCTGGTCTCGAACTCCTGACCTTGTGATCTACCTGCCTCGGCCTCCCAAAGTGCTGGGATTACAGGCGTGAGCCATTGCGCCCGGCCCCAAAATAGTTTTTACTTCTGTTGCTGTTGCTGCTATTTCTGCTGCTGTTAGTCAAGTGAACCCGCACAGAAAAGATAAACTTTAGAGAGAACTCTCACAAATAAGAATAATGGTATGGGATTAACTATCTACATTTGCTAAATATGTCTCATTAAATCTTAGCACTTGGCAAGGGAAATATTGTCCTGGTTTTTTACTGATGAGGGAACCGAGATACAGAGAACTAAAATAATTTTCTCAGAGACATTAAGCTTATGTTTAAAGCTTAAATTTTCCCAGAGACATAAAGCCACAGTCTAGGTCTTCTGACTTCTAATCCAATGTACTTTCATGGCCCATCCTTCCCCTTTTGTGGAAATATATAAATAAGTGCAAGTCATAGTGTGAGATGGTGAATAAGTGAAGGCTCAGTGTTGCAGGCCACATAGTTAATGACCGCAGAGGAAAAGGCAGCCTTAAACTCAGGGTTCATCTTTCTTGGGCTTCCATTGTCCCCTGGCTCTTGACCCGGTAATTTATCACTATCTTGTTAGCTTTCCTGTGCCTTCAAAGGAATGATTTTTATATGTTCTTTTCCAGTTGTTCTCACTGGGAAATCTGGTCCAAGTGATGTAATTTACCACCACCAGAAACAGCTTTCCCCTGGATTTGCATTATCAATTTGATTTTCTAGTCTTTATTTTTTTTTTGTAAGTTGCTTCTGAGTAGTGCAGGTAACTGGAAGCTTTTGCCTGAACTAAACTTTAATGCTTAGTCAAGGTGACTGGCTCCATCAGACATCATTAGTATTTTGCTTTGTTTTAAAACTGATGATCTCCATCCAGGATCACATTTTATAATAATTCAGGTAATCTACTTTGTGTTCCTCCATCTAAAGAATTTGGGGTTGGAATGGGAGTACAGGTCAAATAGAAATGTTCCTGGCAAAACATAAACTTACAAAAGGGATCAGAGTGGGTTGGTTTGCAGCAACTTTGTGCTTTCTGCTTGCACTGCAGCCAAACTCTCTGAAGGTCTCTTAGCTTGTATTTGTTAAAGAGGTTTTAGATTTTCATTCAATAGGAGGCAGTGTGCTTGATTTTCCATAAAATGGTGTGGATAAACTTGCACACTGCTCTACTGTTGGTTGAAACCTCAATTAAAGTTTTACAGGTTGTGAGTTGTGACAAAGATACGGAGAACTCCAAAAGTCCAATAGACTGTTTCCATTTAAAATAAAAAGGAATGGTACTGGGGAATGAGAGTTAGTAGATTGCATGTGGAATTTTCTTCATTTTATGATGAGTTGAAAGAATTAAAGCTGTTTTTTTCAGTGCTTTATTTTATAAAAACATTGAATATGATTTTAAACTTAAGATGCCATATAGACCATACAACTTGCTTTCATTTTTATTTTATTTTCTATTTTACATTCAAAGGGCTGTTTTATTTTTCAAAGGTGAATTGCTCAACATTTTGAGCCCTCTTTGCATGACAAGGGGATTTCACTGATTATAATCAAGCAAATAATATTTGGAAATAATCTGAACCTAGATGTTTCCTGAAAAGGACCTATACTTTCCAAGATATTTAATTTAGAACTAAAGTACCAAGTTTTATTTGTTCTGGGGTTTACAATGACCCATTATACGATTAGCTTTAGCATATTTAAGTATAATCTAATACAATTCCATACAATACGATACAAAGTAATAACCATAATGTTCTGTGGATCAATTATAAATACCAAACACTTTTCATTGTGAATCCTTTACATCTGTTGAAGAGGAAATTTTTTTCCCTTTAATACAGTTTGTTATTAAGATAAATGAATATGATATGAAGGTTGTTTCACCTTCAAATATGTAATGCAAGATGGGCCATTTCTGAGAGTCTTCTCTTTTCACTTCAAATCTGGACTCCTGCCACAAAATCTCCATTTGTTCTTTTAACAGGTCTCGTGGTTTTTTGTTTGTTTTTGTTTTTTAACCTTTTCTCTCTCTGTTAGATTTAACTGTGTGCACATTTGGTAATGTTACTGTGGCATTTTGTGGTTTTTCCCTATACCACTGTAGTTCAGGATGTGGTAGTGTTTCTATTATAAACATAGGTTTGTAGGAGTTTATAATTTGTTTGAAAAAAGTTTAAGGATATTACTTGGAAATTTAGATTTCAATGACATACTTCTATTTTCTGATTTAAAAAAATAGGATTGAATATATTTTCTCATTTCATAGTATCTTCCACTTAAGATTTCAGAGTGCCATACCATTTATATAAGATTGGCATAATGAATAGTGTTATTGCTGTTTTGTGGAGACCTCACGTGTACCCTAGAGAGATGAAATGAGTTATCTAAGATCACACAGTGAAGGGGCAGATGAGGTGAATGAGGTTAAATCAGAACTCAGGAGCCTCGGGACAGCTATCATCAACTCAACTGTTTTGATTCACAGGTGGCATGGGAATACTTTCTTAGTTTATTTTGTGCTTTGGTTACTTTGGTCGATACCCTAGGAAATTAACTTTACAAGTGTGGTCAAACTTTCTGCTTCTTACTGTTTCTAATAAGCCACTTGCTTGATCTGGTATTTAGGCCTATTGACCAGTGGAGACTAGCAGGGTAGTAAAGCAAAACAGTCAGAAATTCAGCTGTGGCTCTCTGGTCTCTGAATAGCAAGAAGCATAGCTCAGCTGAATTCAGTCAGGAGGAGCAGACTAGGCAAGGCCAGGTCCTTGAATTTAAAGAGCTGGCTCACAGAAAAAGGGCACACCAGCAATCACACTGGTACACAAAGGCATCTGGGACCAGCATGGAGCGTAGGAGCCTCTGCACAGGCTGGTAAGATGTGGAAGCAGAGAACTGGGCAGCCATGCTGGGGGATGCATACAGCAGGCAACTTGGCATTGGAGAAGTCAGGTAGCAGGCAGGGCTTCGGCCCCTGGGTCCAGTTCCTTGGAGGGATCTTGCAGAAGCTAGGCAGCTATCTATCAAGGAGTGACACTTTCAGCAGGCTCCCAAGGCAAGGGCTCTGGTAGAGGACTTGGGTAAAGCCAAGGTCTGGAAACAAAGGAAAACCCAGTTATCAATGCTAGACTAGACAAAGTAAACCAAAAAATCCCCACAAACCCAGTGGATAAGTTAACTTCCAATAACGACAAGGGCTGTGGAAAAGATAAAATAGTGTAACATGCACATTTAACTAATTCCTTCTCCCTTCCCTTCCCTCTCCTCCCCTCCCATCCCTTTCCCTTCCCCAGTTGCCTCCCACTCCCCCACCACTGTTGTTTTACACAGGTCAACCTGGAATTTACAGCAAATTGTGGATTTGGGGACTATAACAAAAATCATTTCTCACTGAAGAGCACATGCCCAATTCCCTTTCAGAAATTTTTAGTGCTATATTTCCCAAATTAAGATTTTCTTTTACTCTCACAATGTAAGACAAAAATACTAGTATGATTGATATTTATCTTTAAAGGATAAAGGTTAGGTATGTGCATGTAGTATGTGTATGTATTTAGACATTAAAACTGAACATTAGCCTTACCAATTTAAGGGCTATGAATAAAGGTAATGGGCTCAAATACCAAAAAGGTGTTTAAAATAGCTTACCTTTAAGGTACTTCTCACACCTGAGATTCTAGATGCCACAGTTTTATTTCATATTTCCATAGGTAAATATGCTACATGTTTGATCAGTGAATTATCACATTGTATTTTTATTTAACAAAACTCTCAAAGGCTCTTTTTTGTCTCAAAGATATTCCTTTTAGTCTTATATTTGAATTTATGTAACAATTCAGTCCCTCCAAGTAATAACTGTATTTTAGTGGCAATCTTTCTAAAGTACTGGCATCATGCCTCATCTATATTAAAGAAATATCCCATGCCAAATGCCTAAACATGACATGGTTTTTGACTTGATCTGCAAGTTGGCATCAGGAAAAGAAATTCTGTAGTACTCTGTATTAATTAAATGTCTTATCTACTTAAATTATCTAATATGTTACTGTAATCTATTTATGATACAGTAGTTTGCTTAAATGAATGACAGTATGAACTATTTTAATGCTGAAATGACCACAGAGCATACAAATGCCAAATTATATTCAAAGGATTTTTTCTTCTTATACTCCAGAGGTCTTTGTCAATGGCTCCAATTGAAAACATGCCCTCTCCAGTGATGTCTGGGTTTCTATTTTGTCTTCATTTACCTCTTCCCATTATTACTGAAATCCAAAGTCAATTCTAGATATTAGTCTAGTTTAGATTTTGGTAGTAGTAAAGAGATGTCTTTGTAACAACCAGTGTTCATTATTCTTTAGTGATTTGGGGTAGGAAGCTGTTTTTTGGTCTTTTAGGTCTCTTGAATCTCTTGAAAGGATTTTCAAGATGACTTTAAAATCATTTACTTGTTTCCTAACTTGCCTAGTGACACCTACAGGTGGGTCAATAGAAATGGGCCAATAGAGTGAAAAGTCCCAATTAACCAATTATGGCAATCAGTGGGAAGTTCTCTAGTGGAAACATGTAGAGTCTGCACTTTGATCTGAAGAACCAACTGCAGGGCCAGACACGGTGGCTCATGCCTGCAATCCTAGCACTTTTGGAGGCCGAAGCGAGCAGATCATCTGAGGTCAGGAGTTCAAGACCAGCCTGGCCAACACAGTGAAACCCCACCTCTACTAAAAATACAAAAATTAGCCAGATGTGGTGACACCCGCCTGTAATCCCAGCTACTCAGGAGGCTGAGACAGGAGAATCGCTTGAACCTGGGAGGCGGAAGTGGAAGTGAGCTGAGATCATGCCATTGCACTCCAGCCTGGGCGACAAGAGCTAAACTCTGTCTCAATAGACAGAGAAAGAGAGAGAGAAAGGGAGCCTCATAAACCTAGAAGAAGAGACATGGCAAGTGTGGCAAAGACCTGAGGCTTAGGTGTCAGTACACTCAATGTGAATCAAGAGTGTAATCCAACTGCCAAGAAAGCAGAGGCAACTGGAGGCCAGGCTGGTAGGAGAATTCCTAGAAAAAAGGAGAGAGGGCTGTGGGATACCTGTACTCCAAGCTGCAGCCCAGTGTCTTGGGGTCAGTCTGGGGTTCTCTACTTAGCTGTATAAATTTTTAAGTGTTTCAAATTGGAGCTCATTCAAAGAAGAGTGGTCAGGATGGAGAAAAAACTTGAAACTCAGTTTTATATAAGGAAGAACTAGAGGAACTAGGGTGTTTATTCTGGAGGAGAGGGTACAGAATTGCTGTCTTCACAGATAAAATGGGCTGTCATGTAGAAGAGAGGTTAGGTTTATTCTGCATGGTTCTGGAGGGTAGAAGAAGGGCCAATGGGGTAGACTGGCTCAGTGTGGGAATAGTTTTCTGTTGGTTACACATGTCCCTGAAAGGAGTGAACTGCCTCACAAAATAGTGATTTTGGATCTTGAAGACAGCTATGCCTAGGCAGATGGTTGCTATTGTATAAATGATCCTAGGAAAACCCCCACGAGACTAGACATAAAGATCTCCAAAGCTCTCCCAACTTTAAGGCCCTGGTTTTATAGCTCACCATCTCTCTGTCGAGCAAACATATTTCTTGACCATCCTCGGTATGCCAAGAACAGTGTGGGGATGTGGAGAACTCCAGTCACTCTCAGGGAAAACCAGACATGCAAACAGCACCCACATCACAGGGTGACAAGAGCTGTGATGCATCTGGGTGTGTGAAGTCTCAGAGCCCCAAAGAGGGCCCACTCATCAACCCTTGGATGGCAGTGCCTGAGCAAGTCATTAAATGGGAGTTGGCCAGGTAAAGAGTAGTGGTTAGGGCATTGCAGCACAAGCGCCGGCCATGTGCAGAGGCCTAAGGGAGAGACAGTGTGGGTGCAGGTGGATGGGAACAGAATACAATGGAGCAAGAGCTGGAGCAGAAAGTTCCTTAAATGCATCTGACCGTTTGAATTTAGGAGTTTGTATTAGTCCGTTCTCATGCAGCTATAAGGAAATACCTGAAACTGTGTAATTTATAAAGAAAGGAGGTTTAATTGACTCACAGTTCTGCATGGCTGGGGAGATGTTGGGAAACTTACAGTCATTGCAGAAGGAACCTCTTCACAGGGCAGCAGGAGAGAGAATGAGTGCCAGCAGGGGAAATGCCAGATGCTTATTAAATAAACCATCGGATCTCATGAGAACTCACTATCACGAGAACAGCATGGGGGTAGCCACCTCCGTGATTCAGTTACCTCCCACCGGGTCCCTCCCATGACACGTGGGGTTATGGGAACTACAAAATGAGATGTCGGTGGGGACACAGCAAACCATATCAGAGTTGAAGCTTGGGAGTAACCTCATCCGATTTGCATATTTGAACGGTGGCTCAAATGATAAGTTTGAGGATGGAATGATGGGTTCCAGAGGAACCTTCTGTCTGAGTCTCAGGGCTCTTACCTCTAATATAAGGGACTTGCACTATTCCGCAGTATTCTATGATCATAAATTAATTTCTTGTCTTTCTTTGTAATTGTATTGGATGGTCAGGCCCATGGTGCTCTAGGCCTTACCAGCCTTTGTGTACAGATGGAGTCACATTCACAGCAACACCCAGATTTCATTCATGCTTCGCTTCCCTGTTCTGCTTCTTAGGACCTCCAGATCCCCATAAAGATCTTATCCAGTTATTCCTGGGAGCTTCTGGGGATGCCTAAAGGGAGCTCCCAAACTGACCCCTCCTGCTCTTTACCTCATACTCCTTGTTGCCAGTGTTAGCTGAACCCACCTGAGGGTGGTGCCTCCCCGTGCCAGTCCTGCTGGTGCCAGTGCTCTCCATGACAATGCCGAGGTCCCTGCCTAGTGCTGACGTTCCTGGAATTGCAGCTGTCACTGCACTTTTCTAGGTTTTTCACTGCAGCACAGCTACACTGTTCTCAACAAAAGTGGGGCAATGGCCTACTTCCTTTGGGTCATTTCCCATCACCTGGACAGTGAGCAGTACTAGGCAGGCCCTGTGTCTCACACGATCCTTCTTGAAATAGCTCCTTTGTTTCTGCCTATAACCCCAAGGCTGTGGAACCAGTACCTGAGGGAGACACCAGGGTTTTCTCTCCATTCCAGTTTCCTCCAGGTTATCCAAAGGTCCTCCTTCTCCTGGCCCACTTTCCTTTAGCCGAAGATAAGAAAGATAAGGCAAAACAAACTATAATCCTGGCAGCTTTACCCACCAGATCATCAAACAGACATATGCCTGAGACTTTTTTTGTTGTTACTCATTACTCTCTGCCTGGCTCAGAGCTAAACCCTTCTCATAGATCTCCAACCCTTGGAGGGACAGACTGTTAATATCCTCATTTGTAGATGAGGATGAGGATAAGAGGAATTAAGTAACTTGCTCAAGGTCAAACAAGTGACAGAGCTAGAATTCCAAACCAGCCTAGTCTGGAATATTCCAGATACCACACTCTTCACAGGTCCCCAGTACTTGAACATAAACAGTCAATAATCTGTATAATACATCAAGTGCCCACTTTTCTTATTGTCATCTTTGTATTAATTCAAAATTGGCTTTTGTATCCAGGGCTGGGAAGAAACGGTGGATGCCGCCATTTCCCACCTGTTGAAGACTTGCCTGTCGAAGAGTTCTAAGGAGCAGGCTTTGAACCTCAACAGCCAGCTGAACATACCCAAAGACACAAGCCAACTGAAGAAACATATCACCTTGCTCTGCGACAGATTAGCCAAAGGTGGTCGTCTCTGCCTAAGTACCGATGCAGCAGCCCCACAGACCATGGTCATGCCAGGTAAGAACTCTGTCTACACTCCCTAAACACAATTGTACTTATACTAAATTAAAGGAATATGCCTGTGGTTGTATTTGGGGTTTAAATTTCATATTAAAATGACAATAGCCAAGAAAATTGATTTCATGTTTCCCCTCTGACATCCCAGGGTAACCCCTTGAATAAATATTCTTGAGATATTTGCTTGCTAGACATTTCTAGAATGGTATGTCTGTTTTCTTCTCTCTGCTTTTAAATATATGATCCATTTTGTTTTGCCTCTAACTAATAAAAAGTGGATTAGAGGATAAACTATTTTTAAGAAAAAGTTTTACTAAATGTGATCTCGCGATACAATATTTCATAAATGTAAATAGCGTGATACAAGCAACTAATGTAATCCAGATGAGTTCAGTCTCTTCTGCTGTTTGCTTGGATTGTGGTCATCAGAATAAGGGGGAAGAGACAAAGTGAAAGACGAGGATCAAGAGATGTGAGCAGGCTTCAGAGCCCAGGCATCCGTGGGCCAGCATGGAGAGAGATTCCACTTGCCCCTCCATGGGCAGTCAGCGATGGTCGTGAGCACCCAGGGCTGCCCTTCCCATCGTCATAGGGGCTGAGCAGTCAGTCATGCAGCCCTCAGGTCTCTTAGGGGCAGCAGTTCCCAACTCCTGCTTCCCTCATCCTAGCCTCTCTGTGGCAGCAGCAAGGAGCATTACATCAGTGAATTTATTGATGCAGCAGCTATAGCATCTCTTTCCTCCTACAGCAAGAACCACAGTGTGGGAAGTGGTGTGGTTTTCTCCTCTTCCTTCTTACATGCCTTTTCTTTACCTCCCCGCCCCCATTCCCTCTCTGGTAGTCTTGCTGTTGCTTTCTTTTCCGCCTCACTCAGCATTCCTAGAAGTGAAAAGGAATGCAAGTGAAATTGTAAAAGATAAACATGGAGACAGCATAGCATAATCTAATAGGCACAGACTCTGGAGACAGACAGAACAATGCTTGGATCCTGCCTCCTTTTATCCATTACTACTTGTATGACCCTGAGTATGTTACTTTCTTTTCTAGAGTCTTCATGTCTTCCTTTAGAAAGTGAATGTAATAATGCTTGCCCTGCCGCTGGGGCCCTATGAGTTTATCAAGCACCTAGCACAATGCTTGGAACAGAGACACTCTCAAAAAATTCAAGCTATAATTATTATCATTGTTATGGATATATGCATGATTCAGCCTTTACATTTAGAGGTGGAAAAATAGCTGGTTTGGGGTTATGGATTCTATATTCTATGATTTGAATATCTTTACCTCAACTCTATACATAGGTGGAAGCCAACTTTATTCCAAAGAATATTTTTTATTTGGCCTTTTATAATAGAAATGCCTTTCCATAGAGAAATAGTTCTGACATCGTTTGCCTTCACTTAGAACCTCTTTATCTTGCCCCTGTAACATCCTCTTAACTGTTCCACTTGTCCATCTTCCGTCCACTGCTACAGGATTGTTTTCCTCAGAGATATTTAGGCTTAATGAGATAGTAAATGAAAACTATTCATTATAATCAGTGTCAGTTTATGACACTCCCTCCCTGCTTGCCCACAGGAAAAATGAAGGAGACTTGAGGGAAAAGGGCAGATATATTAATTTTAAAAAGAGAGAGGGAGGGAGAGAGAGAGAAAATTTGAAGAGGGATGGGATGGCCCACCTGATTGGCTGATTACCTGTGAGTTCAGGCCGCAGCAGCCCTGAATTCTCTTCTCAGGTCCCTGTCTGAGCTTTCCTGTTCAGGGATCCCCAAATCCCTGCCTTAGTCGTTTTTGTTTAAATAACCAGATTTGTAAGTAACATAAGGGCTGTGTCCATATCTAGGATGTGGAACATTTTAAAACCTCAGTGCAAAGTTTTTGAATGTATGGAAGGAAAGGACAGAGAAAGAAGGAAAAGAAGGAAGGGAGAAAGAAATGAAGAAAAGAAGAAAGATGGACAGTGTGTTTGTTCACAGCCCGGGGGGCCCATCAGCCGGATTCATGCCTGGTCTAGCTGAGTTCGTTCTGTTGGAGAGATATAGGCTGTGTGCGTGTGCATCAGGGTCACAGTCGCAATGCCTTGCCTTTACTTGCCGGCGACATGCTTGCCACTCTGTGGTTGAGTGGCTCTCCCTCCCACTTGTCTTGATCTAATCAGGATAGTGAGATTTTAAAAAATTGTTACATCAGCACATGTTACCATTAACATGCTTAATTATTGCCTATACTACTTTTCTTCCCTATAACTCAGATTTTTCACATGCTTTATCCCTGTATTAGCATATTTTTGAGGTAGAAGAGACATGTAGAATTATTGCTGTCTTACAAATAGAAAATGGAGGCAGGAAAATTGAAATCTCTTGCCTGGAGTTTCATGGTTACTGGAAGGGTTAGGTCTAGAATCCAAATCTCCCAGTCCACTGTGCTTCCCTCTAGACCACACAGACCACAGTGGTACAGATCTGTTTTTAGCCAGAGCCTCCTCCTGTGTAAGCTATTCTTGATTCGGCCTTCCCCCCGCCCCCCCCCACCTCCCCCTGCCTCCCCCCCGCCTCCCCCCTCTGCCTCCCCCTGCCTCCCCCCACCAACTTAAATTGGTCTAGCAGTGTGAAAGGAAAAGGGCAGAAATAGTTTCACACAGTCTCTTTTCTTTCCTTTGCTATGAGAAATATATTAAAGATTTATCTTATATTTGTTTTGTGCTTAATTTTTATTATGTCCAAAGGTGACATGATAACATTATCATGAGTATTTCTTATTAAGAAATACTGTGAGGAGTTATTTCTGCTTCAAGCCTGTAATTGTGCAGTTTACAATGTTGGTTTAGCTCCAATAGTTGTATCAGAATATACAAAGTGGCATATTAGAAAGGACTGGATTACTGAATAAGCATAAGAGCTTTTCTTGCAGAGATGATCTTTTTTTAAGATTTAGATGGGACCTTTGAAATTGTCTGGTTCACCTCCCTCGCTCAACAGCTGAGGTAACGAAGGTCTAAGAAGGTGAAGTGAATAAGTGCTCAGTATTAAAAGGCAGGAGTGTGTGTAATTTTGCCATGTTCCCTATTAAATTGCAGATGGATAAACATCTCAGAATAAAAAACCTTTGGTCTTTTCTAGCTTCATGACTTTATGAGCCTAGCACCTTGGATGTGTCCTTTTTTTTTTTTTTTTGCTCTAGAGAAGGCCATGGTGACAACATCCTTCTTGGTGTCCAGAGTTTGAAAATCTTTCCCAGTGGGAATTACCTTATGAACTTCTTTGCCTCAGATTTCTCTTGCTTGACTTTACCAATTCTCTATCAGTTTTTCCCTTAACCTTTTCTGGTGAACTTTTTGTTGTTGTTGCAGAGCTATCAAATTTATTTCTGTCATCTGCAGCCCTGGTGTTCACATCTTTCTGCTGGTGAATGTAGCTTGTAAGGAATCTACTTTTGTTAAATATCTATTTTCCAATCTCAGCTATGTGCATTCTACTCTTAGAGCAGAAGTCACAAAGGGCCACCTGGTTAGTGTTTTTTAAAAATCTGAATGTAAGTGATTTAGTGGTCTACCTGGCCTTTTCATGCATATATGTTCCCAACCTTCTCCCTGCAGCTGCCTAGGACTAAAAGACTTGCTGTATTTTGCAGGAGGCTTCCTTTTATAACCTCAGTATCTAGGACAATATTTCAGTAGCCCTAATTATAGAAATGATTTGAACCTCTCAAGCATATATGCAAAACTTAATGTATACATGAGTCGGCCTAACTCATGATATTTGAAGACTTATCATTTTAACCTCATGAACACTGGAAGTTTTGTCACCTCTATGCTTTTCTTAAACTTAATTTCAACTAGGTGATGCTTTGCCCAAGAAATAATATAGGTAGGTGATGGCCCATCAGATAGAAGCTTGGAGAGCAAATGCTGTAGGCACCACAGCAGGGCAGGCATAGAAAGCTGGGCAAGGAAAAGGGGTGTAAAGACAATCCAGGCTGATCAGGTGCCTCAAGTGAATATTCTCTTAATGTGATCAAATGACTTCACGTGTCATAATGGGCCGTAGCTTCAGCTGTATTTTCTTTCACACTGCCAGATTCCTGGGCTAAAAGGAAGCCAAGAGGAGGGAGTAAAAGGAAGCAAAGAAGATTTGATAAATAAGATTCGGTATCTTATATAATCCATATATTTTCATAGATATGGATTTAAAAAGTTATCATTTTGAGATGTGGTAGGGACCACCCAGGAATTAGCATTTTGTGCATCTTTATTGTATTAAGTGGTTAGGAGAAAAGATATGGTATGAATCTGAATACAGTATAAATGTGAATAAGATGTCTATTCTAGCCTTTTGAGCGAGAGATTTTAAATTCTCTTTAGTATTTAAAACTTGAGTCAATGACCTTTTGCCTTAAGGATTTGATATTATTTTGAAGCTACTTCCAATTGGCCTGTTTAAACTGAATTTAAATTTAATTCTCCCAGGTCTCACTTAGATGCTCAATAAGACATTTGGTGTTTACTTTCATATTGTCAGTATGATTTAACTGTTGGTTTTACACTTTGAATTTTTATAGGTTTGAAGTCATTCTTTAAGGAGATTTAGATGAATTAAATATACAAAAATGGCTTCTGAGCCTGTTTTTCCTACAGAGAATACAATACTTTATCTTGACATTAAAAAAAAAAAAAGAGAGTGAGTTCCAAAATGCGAAAATGCTATTGTGAAGTGGACTTCACATCAGAAGTATATGGGTTCCAGAGCTAGGTTGGCCAGTTATATGATATGAAACAAGTTACTCAGTCTGTCTACTTCTTTGTTTTCTCAACTATAAATAGGCAAAATAATGATACTTCACTATAGATTTGTTGGCCAAATTAAATATAGCCGTCCATGGAAAATGTTTAGCAAGTACCTGACACATAGCAAATTCTCACTAAATGTGAGCTTCTGTTAGTAATAATAATGAATACTATTGTAAAATCCCAAAGGAACTTGGGAGAACTTGACAAAAGGATTCTAGAGTTCAATTAGAAGAATAAAATTATAAGATTATACAGGTGTGAGGTTCCAGCCCAAGCTCAGGTCTGAGGGAAATTGATGGGGTAGTGGGTAGCTGAAACAACACTTGAGAGACCACACGTAAGTGGGACATGGCTTTATTCAGCAACGTACTCACACTGTTGGTGCTGCATTTATGCACCTCCCAGACAATAGTGGCTCAGAGCCAGGTGATGAGCCCTCCCGTGTTATGGCTACATAGGTATGATTATATAATGCACAGGATTGTGTGTCTGCACTCCAATCCTGCTGTGTCATGCTGTGCCGGATGTGTACCTTGGGCCGTACTTGACTGCAGTGCAGCCATTGTCCTTACAACAGGAAATTTTTAAAAAGAGTGTGTAAAATTTGCCTTTTCAGATTATTCATTATTAAGCAAAAGTGAATGACAATAGTGCCTATTCAACTTTGGCCTTATAGGCACCTTTACAGAAAGGGTCCTTTTAAAAAAAAATATTCCGAGGCATGATCTGTTTTCCTAGCAGTCTCTCTTAGTTCTTTGATATGCAAGTTATTTTCATCAGAAACATCTATCATGTCATCATTGTTGTCAATTTTCTTTTCTTTATTGTCAACTCAACTGACTGCCAGATTTTCACTGGTCACTGGCGTTGCATGTGACAGGCACAGTTCTCCAATAACACTTTAACTGCATTAAACTTGGCATAATTTGCAAGATTTATAGTTTTCCTCTGCAGCCAATTCCTGTTGTATTTGCAGTAATTTCCTACAGTCAGTGAGAGATTAACCAATAAAATGTTGGTAGCAGGCAGAGATTCTTCTAGTGTTAAATGCAGGAGGATATTTGAGTACAGACTAATTTTAGAAGTGGTCAGTTTTTGAGTGCATATCTTTGTGTTATGCTTTTGCTTTTCTATGATTACAGCAACTGGGATAATTAAACCTTCCTTAAGCAGGAGGATCCACCCTCTTCCCTTCAATTATATATGTAAAAACTTAGAATGTGTTAACCTTAACTCTAACCACATGTGCTAATGTGGCGTTTCAAAGCAATGAGGAGAGGACAAGATGAATTAGTTTAAAAATAGTGTTGGAAACTGGCCAACCATTTGGAGAGAAGAAATAGATTCCCTACCTCATCCCATATCACACAATACATTTCAGACAAATAAGGTATTTAAATTCAAAAAAAGAAATTTCATAAATCACAGAAGGACATAAAGGTGGATACATTGATATGGAAGCAGGATCAGCCTTTCCATGTAAGTTAGCAAAGGCAGTAAACAGAAGACTGAGCTTTTGTTATAGACTTATCAAAATTGGGTCCAGAAGAATATAAACCAAGGTGTGTATTAATGATAACTATCCCTGAATGTTAGAATTACAGGTGGTGTCTGAGTCTCCTCTTGTTCTCTTTCTCTTCCATATATTTTGTACATTTTCTGAAAATGACATATATAACTTTTGTAAAAAGGCCCCGTGATAGAACCAACAGGAAAACAACTATATAATTGTATCAGAAATGGTGGTAAGGAAAGAACAAGGGCCAATTCATAAGTCAGAAAAATTAATTTTTTTTCAAAAGGAAGTTATTAAAAGAGCAATGACCACGTGTTTATGGAGCATGTTTGTATTTCAGTTCTCATGAACTAACCCAAGTCTTTTGCAGGACTGCAGAAATGTGCGCAGCTGTTTTATGGATTCTGTCCTCTCCCATCTCTGTATCTCCTCTTGAGCATAGGCCAAGTCATTCAAGTTATTGATCTCTGACTAATGTTTCACCTTGTCAAAGTGACTCCATAATTTTGCACTTTGCTTATAATCAATTTTACTACTTTGCAGCATTTTACAATGAGACAGTTTTCCTCATAGAACATTCTCATTCCTTGGCTTCTCTAGTCTGCTCTGTGGCTTCTTGTTCCCTTTTCTGTCTCCTGACTATTGGTTTTCCATCTTCATGCTCCCCTGGACAGTCTCATCCAGCTACCACTGTAATTCCTATACCTTCTGGTTGGCCTCTCTTCCAAGCTCCACATGTCTCCACCAATACTCCTTCAGGCAATTCCACGTGCCTGAAGGAAACTCACCTCCTTCTGTGTGTCTGATCTCAGTGGATGATGTTACTCAATGCCCAGGCCAGAGGCCTCAAGAAACAACCTTGACTCTCTGTTTCTCTTACTCTCCATATTCAGCCAGTCACCAAGACCTGATGATGCTACCTCCCAAATATATCTCTTTTCATGGCCCACACTGCTATTTCCAACCCAAATGCCCATCAATCAATGATAACACTCTTATCGCTTATTTAGATAGTTAAAATGACCTATCAGTAATCTCTCTGTGTTAATATTCTTTCTTCATTTTCAGTGCTACCATAAAAAATATGACTATTTGTAGCAGTATTATAGCCAAAAAGTAGAAATAATCCAAATATCCATCAACTGATAAATGGATAATAAATGTGGTATATCCATACAGTGGAATATTCTTTAATAATAAAAATAACTGAAGTTCTAATACATACTACAACATGGGTAAACATTAAAAACATTATGGTAAGTGAAAGAAGCCAGTCAGAAAGACCTCATATTATTATAAGGCCATTCATATAAAATGTCCAGAATAGGCAAATTCAAGGCAACAGAAAGTATGTTAGTGGTTGCCTAGGACTAGGAGTAGGGGAATGAGAAGTGATAGCTAATGGGTACAGAGTTTCCTTTTGGGTAAGAAAAATGTTCTGAAATTAGATTGTGGTGATATGACTATACTAAAAACCATTGTGTATTTTAAAAGGGTAAGTTATATATGAATTATACCTCAATAAACTTGTTTAAAAACAACATTTTTTAGTGTAAAGATAAAACATGTTCTTTGTATATATTTAGAAAATTCAGATGAACCAAAAGAAGAAAATTTATTTATTTATTTATTTTTTTATTTTTCCGTAAGTTATTGGGGTACAGGTGATATTTGGTAACATGAGTAAGTTCTTGTTTTTTTTTTTAGACAGAGTCTCACTCTGTCACCCAGGCTGGAGTGCTGTGGTGCAATCTCGGCTCGCTGCAACCTCTGCCTCCTGGATTCAAGCAATTCTCCTGCCTCAGCCTCCTGAGTACCTGGGATTACAGGCACATGCCACCACGCTTGGCTAATTTTTGTATTTTTAGTAGAGATGGGGTTTCACCATATTGGTCAGGCTGGTCTCAAACTCCTGACCTCGTGATCCACCCAGCTCGGCCTCCCAAAGTGCTGGGATTACAGGCATGAGCCACTGCACCCGGCCCATGAGTAAGATCTTTAGTGGTGATTTGTGAGATTTTGGTGCACCCATCACCCATGTGTACACTGCACCATATTTGTAGTCTTTTATCCCTCGCCATCCTCCCAGTCTTTCCCCCAAGTCCCCAGAGTCCATTGTATCATTCTTGTGCATTTGTGTCCTCATAGCTTAGCTCGCACATATCAGTGAAAACATACGACGTTTGGTTTTCCATTCCTGAGTTACATCACTTAGAATAATAGTCTCCAATCTCATCCAGGTCACTGCAAATGCTGTTAATTCATTCCTTTTTATGCCTGCATAGTATTCCATTATATATATATGTATATATATGTGTGTGTATATATATATACACATATATGTGTATGTGTATATATATATGCATATATATACACACACACACACACACACACACACACACACACCACAGTTTCTTTATCCACTTGTTGATTCATGGGCATTTGGGTTGGTTCCATGGTTTTGCAATTGTGAATTGTGCTGCTATAAACATGCATGTGCAAGTATCTTTTTCAAATAATGACTTCTTTTCCTCTGGGTAGATCCCCATTAGTGGGATTGCTGGATCAAATGGTAGTTCTACTTTTAGTTCTTTAAGTAATCTCCACACTGTTTCCATAGTGGTTGTACTAGTTTACATTGCCACCAGCAGTGTGGAAGTGTTCCCTGTTTACTGCATCTACGCCAACATCTACTGTTTTTTGATTTTTTGATTGTGGCCATTCTTGCAGGAGTAAGGTGGTATCACATTGTGGTTTTGATTTGCATTTCCCTGATCATTAGTGATGTTGACCATTTTTTCATAGGTTTGTTGGCCATTTGTATATCTTTTTTTTTGAGAGTTGTCTATTCATGTCCTTAGCCCACTTTTTGATGGGATTGTTTTTTTTTTTTCTTACTGATTTGAGTTTGTTGTAGATTCTGGATATTACTCCCTTGTCAGATGGATAGATTGTGAAGATTTTCTCCCACTCTGTGGGTTGTCTGTTTACTCTGCTGACTGTTCCTTTTGCCATGCAAAAGCTTTTCAGTTTAATTAGATCCCAGCTATTTATATTTGTTTTTTTTTTTTTTTGAGACAGAGTCTCGCTCTGTCACCCAGGCTGGAGTGCAGTGGCGCGATCTCGGCTCACTGCAAGCTCCGCCTCCCGGGTTCACGCCATTCTCCTGCCTCAGCCTCTCCGAGTAGCTGGGACTACAGGCGCCCGCCACCACGCTCGGCTAATTTTTTGTATTTTTAGTAGAGACGGGGTTTCACCGTGGTCTCGATCTCCTGACCTCGCGATCCGCCCGCCTCGGCCTCCCAAAGTGCTGGGATTACAAGCGTGAGCCACCGCACCTGGCCTATATTTGTTTTTATTGCATTTGCTTTTGGGTTTTTGGTCTTGAAATCCTTTCCTAAGCCAATGTCTGGATGTTTCTGCTGAGAAATCTGCTATTAATTTGATAGGTTTTCCTTTATAGGTTACCTGGTGTTTCTGTCTCATAGCTCTTAAGATTCTTTCCTTCGTCTTAACTTTGTATAAACCTGATGACAATGTGCCTAGGTGAAGATCTTTTTGCAATGAATTTCCCAGGTGTTCTTTGAACTTCTTGTATTTGGTCTAGGTCTCTCGCAAGGGCAGGGAAGTTTTCCTTGATTATTCCCCCAAATATGTTTTCCAGGCTTTTAGAATTCTCTTCTTCCTCAGGTATACCGATTATTCTTAGGTTTGTTCATTTAACATAATCCCAGACTTCTTGGAGGCTTTGTTCATATTGCTTATTCTTTTATATTTGTCTTTTTTGGATTGGGTTAATTCAAAGACCTTGTCTTCGAGTTCTGATTTTTTTTCTTCTGTTTGTTCAGTTCTGTTTCTGAAACTTTCCAGAGCATTTTGCATTTCTGAAAGTGTGTCCAAAGATTCTTGAATTTTTGATTGTTTTTTCTTTAAGCTATCTATTTCCATGAATATTTCTCCTTTCACTGGTATCATTTTTTGGATTTCCTTGCATTGGGCTTTGTCTTTCTCTGGTCCCTCCCTATTAGCTTAATAACTAACCTCCTGAATTCTTTTTCAGGTAAATCAGGGATTTCTTCTTGGTTTACTGGTGAGCTAGTGTGATTTTTGGGGGGTGTTGAAGAGCCTTATTTTGTCATATTACCAGTGTTGGTTTTCTGGTTCCTTCTCATTTGGGTAGTCTCTGTCAGAGGGAAGGTCTATGGCTGAAAGCTGTTGTTCAGATTCTTTTGTCCCACGGGGTGTTCCCTTGATGTAGTACTCTCCCCCTTTTCCTATGGATGTGGCTTCCTGTGTGCCGAACTACAGTGATTATTGTTTCTCTTCTGGGTCTTAGCCACCCAGCGAGTCTACCTGGCTCTGGGCTGGTACTGCGGGTTGTCTGCACAAAGTCCTGTAATGTGAACCGTCTGTGGGTCTCTCAGCCGTGGATACCATACCTGTTCTGGTGGAGGTGGTGGAGAGTTCAATGGACTCCATGAAGGTCCTTAGCTTTGGTGGTTTAATGCTCTATTTTTGTGCTGGTTGGCCTCCTGCCAGGAGGTGGTACTTTCCAGAAAGCATCAGCTGTAGTAGTGTGGAGAGGGACCGGCAGTGGGTGGGGCCCTAGAACTCCCAAGATTATATGCCCTTTGTCTTCCACTACCAGGGTGGGTAGGGAGAGACCACCAGGTGGGGGTGGGACTAGGTGTGTATGAGCTCAGGCTGTCCTTGAGGGGGTCTTTTTGCAGCTGCTGTCCTGCTGTCCAGGATGGGGGCAAGATTCCCAGGTCACTCGAGCTGTGTACCTAGGAGGATTATGGCTGCCCCTGCTGAGTCATGCAGGTTGTCAGGGAAGTGGGGGAAAGCCAGGAGTCACAGGCCTTACCCAGCTCCCATGCAAACTGAAGGGCTGGTCTCACACCCACCATGCCCCTGCCAACAGCCCCGAGTCTTTCTAGGCGGAGGGCGAGACGGGCTTGAAAATTTGCCTGAGACTATCCACCTCCCAGCTGCGAGAGAAAAGGGCTTTAGTTCTTCCCCTGCCTGTGAAGTCTGCATGCCCAATTCGTGCTCTCGCCCGAGTTCTGACCAGGAGGCTTCTCGACCGTGGCCCTTCTTGTTCAAATTGTTACAAAGTTCAGCTAGAGAATTCCTTCTCCCTGTGGAGTTTTATCCCCTGTTCCTCTGGCCACCCTCCCAGTGGATCCCTGTGGTGCCAGGCAGAAATGGGCTGCTTGGGGACCCAGCGAGCTCCTAGGGCCTTTCTGCTGCTTCCTCTATCCCCATATTTTGCTTGGCTCTCTAACTTGACTCAGCTTCAAGTAAAGTCGGAAACTTCTCCCGCAAACCTTCAGTTTCTGCAGTGAGGGTGTGTGTTCGGGACAGGAGGGTCTCCCTTTCCCACTTCTGCAGTTGGGGCACTCACAGTATTTGGGGGGTCTCCCAAGTCTTGCTTCCTTGAGGGGGTCTGTGGGTCCTCAGGATTGCTGGTTTGTTCTTGCAGTCCACCTGCAGCTAGAATTCACAATGCAAGCCTCCCCATGCTTGTCTGTCCGGAGCTGCAATCTAGTCCTGCCTCCCGTCTGTCATGATCCCCTGAATCAAAAATTTAAAATCATTAATAATCTAACCATTCTGAAATAGATATAAATCCAACTATTATTCAATATATGTAAATGTTTGTATATGTATATACACGCGCTATGTATGTTTTGTATCCATATCCTTCTAGACTTTTTTCTTTGCATGTGTACATTCTGTTTTATAAAAATTGGATCATACTGTACCTACTGCTTTATAATCTTTTTTTTTTTTTGAGACGGAGTCTCACTCTGTCGCCCAAGGTGGAGTGCAGTAGCGTGATTTTGGCTCACTGCAACCTCCGCCTCCCAGGTTCACGCCATTCTCCTGCCTCAGCCTCCCGAGGAGCTGGGACTACAGGCGCCTGCCACCACGCCCGGCTAATTTTTTGTATTTTTAGTAGAGACAGGGTCTCACCGTGTTAGCCAGGATGGTCTTGATCTTCTGACCTCGTGATCTGCCTACCTCGGCCTCCCAAAGTGCTGGGATTACAGGCATGAGCCACTGCGCCCGGCCTATAATCCATTTTTTAAACTTTCATTAAGTTATTTCATTATTAAATAGCATACATTTTTAAAAAGCTACATAACCGGTTCCCTTTTGTCAAACATATAAACTGTTTCTGATATTGGTATGTACACAATTACTTAATGAATATTCTTGTAGCTAAATCTGTATATATCCTGATGAATTTATACTTTTCCATGAATATGAATTGGACTTGGTTATGTTACTTCCCTGCTTTAAAAGATTTTATAGTTCCCTCCTATCTTCCATATTAAATTGAAATTTCTAAGCCTGAAATACTATGTTCCTTACATAGAAATACTATGTTATTTTACTAGAACATTATTTTTCTAGCCATATCTTCTACATTTTCTTCCTTAAGACCTTTTACTGATATTGAAGTATTCATTATTCTCCACATACACCACGCATTTCAAGTTTCTATGCTTTTAAAGAGTTCCCTTGGCCCGGAGAGGCAGTCTTGACCTGGTGGTAAAATTACCACTAATTTCTGAAGACCCAGCTGAAATATGTTCCACAACGCATTCCCTGGTCCTCCTCCTGGAACTGCTAGTAAATTTTCCATCTGTGCTCCCTGGTCCCCTGAGCATATGGCTGTTATAGTACTTGTATCATAGAATACAATCATTTAATACATTGATTCCATGCCTCACCCTCAGGTAGAAGATGTTGGATTGCATTCTATTCTTCTTTATTACCTCAATACCCAACTTGTGCTGCACATGCAGACACACACACACACACACACACACACACACACACACACATAGTTCATGCCCACCATGTATTTTTTAAAGTTTTTTATTTTGAAATAATTATAGACTCGTGGGAAGATGCAAAAATAGTACATAGAATCTCACATACTCTTCACTCAGCTTCCCCTAATGGTGACAGCTACAGAGCTATAGTTGGGGGCAAGAAGAGGACTCTGTAGGGAGCAGTGAATTTTAAGAAATTCACATAAGAGGTAGTATCACTACTATCAAAGATAGCAGAAGGTCAGGAAGGATCTGTCTGTAACTAGAAGAAAAAATATAGGAAAGCAAATGGAAGAAAAAGTAGGCTATTGTCAGGGTTTTTATTTCTTCTCTTTTTGTTTTTCCCTTAAAAGACATTTAGAGACGTTTGAAGTTCAGGTGGTATAGCAAGATGAGAGTGCCAAAATCCAACGTTTGTGTTAAATGGAAAACTTTTGGGAGGCAGAAAGAATAATCTAGAATATACATAGACTGAATAAAGTTAGCATTTGAGAAGAGAAAAAGTGAGAACCTAGATATATGCTGGGTATACATGAAAATTTTTTTTTAAAAAGGAAAGCTTAGTGAAGTCTAGCCACATAGGCTTTAGAGAAGTAAAGTCTTATAATGGTTTTTGACAGAGCTAGAGGGGTAAATGGTCAGGTTATAATTAAATCACATTAAAGTTGATTTGCACTAGCCATTGTGGAAAGGACAAGGCCAGCCATTTAGCAATTGTGCAACTGTTTGTTTTTCTGGAGCCATAGCCTTTCACTTTCATAGTTCTCTTACCTCCTTGTTTTGAAACACTATTGTTTCAAAATTGTTTTGAAAGTCAAGCTATAGTTTATAAATAAAGAAGCGTTCAGTTATTAATAGTATGCTCATTCTTATCCAGTGTAACAGGGAGTCCATAATGAGATGAATGGAAGATTAGTGGAAAAATATTTGAATCTAGGATTAGAGTTGGATTTGACAGAAGAAGCAATTAGGAGCAACTGTAGGGAAAGGTCTACCATCAAAGACCTCATAGAATAACATTCTCCCTGTGTGTACTTAGCAAATACTTGTTGATAGACATGCTGGCTGGTAACTAATTACAATGTGATGACCAAAGACCAGCTTCTTGGAAGTAGGGTTGTTAATACAGGAATAGAATACCAAGGGAGTTTGAGTAATTTCCTTCTCAGCAGATGTTTATACTAATGTGGATACTCAACAGTCTAAAGATAATTTGGGGAAAAAATCTGTCTAAAAGTAGGGGGATAAATTAAATAGCTTTTGAAGGACATCACTATTCTTATTTCTTTAATTGTCATGTGGATAACTCTGTAAAATGCCCATTTTTATCTTCACCCAGCTATAAATGTGAACTGCCTTTTCTACTGTCCTGTGAAATAGCACAATGGAAATCTGAACTCTCTATACTTTTCAGTATTCTTAAAAATTGCATCGATTTGCCGAAAGATAGAGACTATCTCAAGAACACTGGAGTATCCCTCAGGAAGGTATTTAGCTCTGAGGTTTTGTATCATATCAAAAATAACTTTTCTCACATATTCTACTGACTGTACTGTTTTGTACATTTGGTACTGTTTTGTCTTCAAATATGAGGATGAAAAAGTTGATATTTATTCCAGCAGATTCTGGCTCTAAAAATAAAATCATGAAGGGATTTCTACTGATTCATATAACAATTTTTTTTCCAACTGTTACTCCCAACTTCTGCTACCTCAGTGTATCTATCTTTTATAGTACGGTTTTCTGATTCACTTAAAACTTACAATTAACATACTTCCTGTTTCTTTTCCTTCAACTTCTACTCCCGGTATCTGCTATCTCTCTGAGGAATTCAGTTTCCAACAATAAGATGAATGTTTCTGTTTTCAGTGTAAATTTATGAATATTATTAGTTTTATTTATTTTGTATTTTTCTTTAGATTTTAGGGTGCCTAGATAAAGTATTTTAATTACTTACAAGCAACTCATCCAATCAATTACTCATGTGAGACAGCCATTAAGACTTATTTTATATTGCATTATTTTTATTTAAATTTTTCAAATATATGCATAATGTGAGTATCCACAAGTAAATGGGACAGACAACAATTTGGCCTATTCCTCTGGCGTAGTCCTTTTAATTCTGGCCAATATAACTGGCCTAAAATAGGAACAACACTTTACTTGTGACACTACTCAGCCACAACGTGCAAAGATGACGTTCTTTAGAACTGTCATGCTGAATGAAGCCAGATCTATGCTGCCAACCTTTAAAAAAAATCTTTTCATACTAAACTTTTTCTAAATACAATTTTAGTGTGTTTATTCCAATAAATTGTTGGAATAGTCAAGTCCTTCTGATTTATGTGTCATGTGGATATTTTTAAACAATTAAAAATTAAAATGAAAAACAATTATCTTGTTCCTGGTGGTTCTCAGAACGTATGAATATCCATTTCTAAAAAGTAAACACCTTTAGTTGTATTTCTGTGTACAGGATGTCTCAACTCTGTATGTTATTTAAAATTTAGCCTTTTCTTTTAGAAATGCTTAATTTTTTATTTAAAAATAATTATTTTGGTTAGCTAGGGTTTTTGTATTCCTTTCAAGTCTGCTTTCTGGGCCATACTCCAGTGTTGTGTGGAAAATGTTACCAAAAAAATAAAATGATGTCACTTTAACTTTCAGAAGTTATGATTTATGCTAATACCAATAGGATGGTTTTTATTTAGTACAGGTGTTTGCTTGTTGGTTGCTCTAAGATATTTTTAGCATTTGTTAAAAATAGGCTTGGAAGTGACTGCAACTGTAAAATAAGAAGCGAATACATTGTCCTCGTAAGGATCATAGCAAGGGGGTGCCAGGCCCCAGTTGACTGCTGCTATAGTTATGAGCAAATGTAGTGATAGATATTAAGGGCTCAGCTGTAGGAGTCTGGCTGGGTTTCAAAGAAAAATAAAATTAGTTGCAGCAGTAAACGGAGCACCTAATCAGTATATGTGACTATGTACTGTGTAAATAAATTACCTGATATTTTTACCTGCTTTTTAAAGAGATGAATCTTCCCTTTCAAAATAAGACACCAGATTGTGATCTTTTAAAAAATGTAACCTGTTAACTCATGGAAAATCACTTAGCTGTGGAAAATGTATACTTCGTACATTATTTCCATTGAAAAACACAACATATACCAAGCCAAGACTGAGACCCCAAGGTGAAATTTTGAGTGCTGACTATGTTTCAGGCATGGTTCTAGGTCCTGGGGGCACAGTGGTAAATCAGACTAACCCAAGCCCTGCCCTCAGGGAATTTATTATGTTCTGGCAGGGGACAGTCAATATACAGGGAAACAAATTTCAGACAGCGAAAAGTGCAATGCAGAAAAGTACATCAAGACAAGGAGAAAGAATGTCAGCTGTTGACCATTTGTGCCACATCTTTCTTATGACTTTTTCTCAGTCATTTGGTGAAATGAGAGGATGGCATATTGTATGATTTGAGAAAGATTCCTTTTGTGACTGGTTAAAATAATTATGTTTGGCTACATAATGTAATATTATAGTTTAGTTTATTACTGTTAATAGTAATATTATTGGAGTACCACAATTTTTAAAGTTTTCTGATCAAAAAATATGTTTCAATTTTAGAAAAGAAGCCAAAGCAATTCTTGAGAAGTGTTCCTAAAAAATAAATTAGATAACATATCTGTAGTGATCATTAAAATGTTTTGTGCCGTAAAAGAATTTTCATATTATTGTTTTATCTTTATTTTGAGTTTTTTATTTTTATATTATATCATGAGCCACTGTTAGATGTCCACTGTCTGTTGACATCAGCTTACTACACTGTAATATCTGATAGCAGAGACTTTATCATTCATTTCCGCATCTCTAGAATCTACTACAATTGGAACACAGAAGATGCTCAACAGATGTTCGAGTAGATTTGAACTGAATCACTTAACGTGAACATTATTCCTTCTCTTTCTCAGTTTCTTATCAGTCAGCTCTCTACTCCTTCCCACCTCACCTTCCAACACATCCACTCCACTTCCATTGGCCCCTCCACCAGCCCTTTGTGCTCTTCCCTTGAAACCCCATGGGTTTCTCTCTTGGATTCCTTGTCAGTTTCCAGCCCTGAGTCAATCTTTGGCTTTTCTTAGATCGACTCTGCAACTGGAAATTGTTACTAAAATTAATTATAAAACTACCTCCTTTCTGGCTGTGTAACTTCACCTGGGCCCTTCTGTGCTAATCTGTTTCATTTACTTGTTTCTAATTGATTTCCTATCTCATTCCCAACAGAAGTTAACGCCTGTCATTTTGCTTAAGCTCCAATCTCGTCTCAAACTGTGCAGAAGACCTCACTTCTACTGCACTATGAAAGTCAAAGCAAACTGCCATTCCCATCCATTTATTTCAAAATGTATGTGTAATTTTATTAATCTTTTATCTTTCTGTTCTTTCTCAGAAGACGACTTGGTTTTAAGATTAAACTTAGACTTGTTAGTGTGGCCTGCAGAACTCTGCTTCTGTCTCTCCATCCACTTCTCCACCAGCAATTTCTTCACAATTCTCCTTGCCCATTCTGCTTTACCCACACAAATCTCCCTTCACTTCTACTCACCAAGCTTTTTCCTGCCTCTGGTTTTGCATATGCTGTTCGCTTTGCCTTGAACACTGTCCTCTATCCATTCCCAAACATTCCCTCTCCTGTACCCGCCCCCCACTCTCACTGGCTGACTTAGCCATTCTCAGATCTCAACTTAAGGATGGCTTTTCTGTAAGATGTCTTCTGTGACCCCTATTATTCTTACTCATGGTCTCTTGGACTTTTTCTTTATAGCTGAAGCATAGTTCATAATTGCATCTTCATTGTGGGCTATTTAATATTTCCCCACCGTATTCTAAGTTTCATGAAGAGCTGGACTGTGTCTGTGTTAGCTACTATGGTATAGCTTAGTGTCTGGATGTAATGGGTGTCCCAAGGACAGCTGATGAATGAACTGCATCCTCTCCCATTTCCTGTTTCCTCAGGGACCTTGTGGCCTCATATTTGTCTCACTTGACCTGTCTACTATATCTTTTCTGCTGTCTCCCTCCCATTTCTAAACTTTGTTCACTTTTCCTCTGTTCCAGTAATGCCCTCTGACTCTTCATGTTATTATATTAACTATCTTATTTTTATTCCCTTCCAGACCTATAAATTGTACCAATTGTACTGTGGCCTCTTAAAGATAAATTTGGGATTAAGCTAAATAGCAGCATCTGTAAATAATTCCTCTTTTGGCCAAGGGAACAATATTAGGAGCATCAATATTAACAAATGTAGAGTTCTTAAAATGGGGAAAGAATATTTACTCATGAATAGGACAATTTTTAACAGTTTAACAGATTTTTTTAAATGCTACTGTGTGCTGGGCTCTATGCTAGGCATTGGGGTATGATGACTAACAAGAGAGACAGGATTCCTACCCACATGTAGCTTACATTCTGGGGGGTGAGCCAGATAATAAACAGCTATACAACTAAACATGAGAATTGCAGGTTATATTAAGTACAGTGAAACAATGAGTTGAGAGAGTTTGTGGTGGAGGACACTTTCGATAGGGTGATTGGGGAAGGCTTCTGTGAGGAGAAGGATGAGGAAATGAGGAAGCAGGGGAATAGCATTCCAAGCTGAAGGAATAGAAGTTAAAGGCTGGGAGGGGAGAAAGGGCTTGGCATATTCAAAAGACACGTGGTCTGTCTGGCTTGATCTTGATGAGGACAAATGGCAGGGAGAGTTAGATTATGTAATGTTCCTTACCTCTCATGGTAAGGAATTTACATGATAGTTATCCTGTGAGTAGTAGGAAGCCATCAAATAGTCTTAAGTATTACAGACATTACATAATCTGATTTATGCCTTTAAAAATTACTGTGGCTGCTATGTGGGGAATGTTTTGGAAAACAGCTGGAATGGAAACCAGGAGCAGCTGAAGAGACTTTTGTAGAAATGTAGGCAAGAGATGAGGTTGACTGGGGTTGTGACAATGGAGATAGAAGTACAAAGATCTACAGCGTGTTTTAAAGGCTAGAATACATAGAGCTTGGTGCTGGATTGTGTGTAAGGGGTGAGATAAAGGGAGGAAGCAAAGATGACTCCAGGAATGTTGCCTTTAGTATCAAGGTGGACAGTGGTGCCATTGGTGAAATCGGGAAGTCTGAGGGAAGAACAGTATGTGTATATGTGAGTTGGGGAGGGCAGAATCAAAGACTCAGTTTTGGCTATATTCCATTTGAGAGGCCTAGTTGGCACCCAGTTGTAGATGCCAAGTGCTCCGGAGCTCAGGGGAAAAGCCTGGGCTGCAGATGGACTGTCAGGAGACTGCAGTCTGTATATGGTATTTGAAACTGAATGGGCTTTCACTTACATGGAGAGAGAAAAGAGAGGAGGGGCTTGATCTAAATCTGGAGGTCTTCCAACATCTAGAGGTCAGGTAGAAGAATAAGAGCCAACATCAGAAATTGAAGAGAAGCAGCCAAGGAATGAGAAAGAGGAAATCTCTGAGAAAGTAGCCACACAGAAGCCAAGCGAAGGGAGGTTTTCCAAGGTCAGCAGATGGAGCAAGGTGAGGGCAGGGGTGGGAGCTGACATACTTCTACCTGAGATTCTTATAAATTTGTAACATTTCTCCTTTTATATATTCACTCCTTCTCTTTAATATAAAGTTTTAAACCTGTGTTGCTAACTTTTTTAAGTATACAGAATATAGCCAATATAAACACTGTCTCAAACGGAAGATCACTGCCCCATTTTGCTATTTCATCAGAGGGACACATATCCAGACCCATTCCTAATTAGAATGAATAAACAAGCTTCTTGTTTTAGGTACAGGCTCTTCAGAATCTGGCTTAATTGTGTCTTCTTCTCCCACTCTTCTTTATCTTGAACACTTAACTACATTTAGGTCAATTTCTTTACTTATTCCTTCCTTACATTCAGGTACTGTCACAGGCAATGGAAAAATAATGGTGAGCAAAGCAGACTTGGTCTCTGCCATCATGGAGCCTGTTTTTTCAGATAATGAAGTAATTAAGCAGATACTCAATTACAAAATGAGAGACATAGTGTGAAGGCAAGAGATGATGGAGGCTCAGACTTTGGAAGCAGCAAGCGAGATGAAGAGGAGTAAATGGGTATGAGAACTTTTTCAGGAAATAAAATTGAGCGGATTGGTAGTTGATTGGAGATAAGGATTGAGGGGAAAGGAGAGGTATCAGAAAGAGCCCCCAGATTGCTGGTTCTAGTTGGCCAATGTGTCATTCATCAAGAAGGCATCTCTGGAAAAGCACACAGTTTGAGGGAGACAGATCATCAGTTTAGTTTTGTACATGTTGAATTTGAGTGCTTTCTCATGTTTGCTTTTCTTACAGGAAGCCTTCCCTGAATATTCTACCCTTTGATAATTATTCTAACTCTTATAGATTAATTATTAGCTGTTTCATATACTTCAACTTAATAATTACTGCCAGTATATCTCATTGTCATTTCGTGTCACACTGTGTTTCTCTAATTGCTATGTATGTGTGTTTTAAGTGAGAGTAGAAAATCCATGTGGGTACAAAATACATGATTACTGTTTTTGTTTATCTGATAACACTTGGTAGTGCACAATGTTATGTAGTAGTACGTATTTGGATTACCAGTGTCACTAAGTGATTTCCTTGAGACACAGCCTCATTTCTTACAGTTAATTCATAATCTACAAAAATTTATTAGACAACAAGTCTCTCTCACGGCAACAGGAGTGAGTGAGTTTATTAACAGGAAGTGAATTATATCCTCCGATGTACTAGAGGAATTTGTTCCCTATCTGGAACTACTTTCTAATTAAAGTCATGACATCCCTACCCCCACTTACTTTGTTGAATATTATTTAACGACACCTCAAGTCAAACACAAGGGTGATGAGCCCTTGAGAGTTTTCCCAGTCTTATGTTTTCCTTTCTGTGAGTTTTCCTTTAGTACATTACAAAACATCATCTAAATTTGTGTCTTTAATAGAGTTTGATAGCCTTCTTCATACTGTTTCTCAAATTAGCCTCAGAAATTTCGGCATTGGAAAATTAGTATTTTATTTTCCCAGCTGTTTAAATGTAATATGTTTGAAGACAGAGGCACTGTCCTGTAAGTTTATAGCCTAAATAAATCTATTTTAAAGGTGTACTGGTCAGAAGCCAGGAGGCATAATGGGATGACATATGAGCTATTCACATTTGAAGACCTGGCACTAAATTCAACTCAAGATGCCAGGAAAATGACTTTAGAGGTGTCAATTTGCTGGAGTCCTTGGTGGGCATCTGAGAACATCACAGAACTGCTCTAATGTCTAACATAATGTATCCTCTGTAATTATATTGCCACGTTAGCCACCTAAGGTACAAAAGGGCAGTTTGAATGACTTCAGTAGACATTCCAAAATCTAGTTTTAATGAGTAATAAGAAGTACAAGCCTGTCTACAAGAAGACTAGCCTAATCTAAAGGGTTCTATGTGGGACTAGGGGTTGAAATGTAAGCTTCTCTATGTCTCTGATCTTTATCTGGCTCATCAGTTATTCTGCAAGTATTTACTTAAGCCCCCGTTTCTGAGCCTTTGTCATTTTAGGCATGAATTTTATAACAAGACCAGTTGCCTTTCCTCTCCCTGGCTTCAGGTCTCCTACAAATGCCAATAATAATATTTCAAAGAAATGCTTTGAAGAATTTATTAGTTCTCCAAAAAAATACCATGATAACCCTGTCTAGAATACTTGTAAAATCATCTCTTCAATTATCCCAAGGTGCTTAACTGGACCGCTTATCTGAAGATCTTTTACTTTTTTTCATTTGCCAAGAATGTCTAGTAATTATGCACTCAGTTTCCATTTGAGTAGCTTTTTGAATTAGCTAGAAGGCCATCATCATTACTTTATATTTAATATCTGAATCTAAGGTTTCTTTATTGTAGTAATACATTGTGTGCTATCCAGAAACATCACTTAATTTGAGAAAGCATAAAATGCTCAAAGGTACCATACTTTGATTTTTATTGTGAAGATATATTTCAATAACTGACAGACTTATTCTCTACAAACTTGACCCATTTAGTTCCATTCCTTTTGCAATTAACGTCAGTCCTTTGGATAAAATGGTCTGGTGGACCATGCCAGCTGATGAGGAGTAATCCTGGGCAAAGTAGGTTCTCTTTCTCTACTCAAGAGGCAGGTTTAGTATGAAACTAATCTGCACATGGATTTGTGGCATTTCTAAGGAGCACATCTAAGTTGATAATGCTGCAGGCTGCTTCTAGACTCTTTCTTTTCCAACGATCCTACAGTTGGCTTGGGACATCCTCCATGGATTGCAAGATGCTAGAAGATAAGCAGATGGTTTTTCACTTGACCTCTCTGAACCACAGTTTCTTTTTCTTTACCTCCAACTGTTAGGATCCCAGGATCCTTATCTTAGTGAGAGTCTATGTTGTAACCCTCTACCACCACCATCCCAAGTTCTAGGTTATGGCCTGTGGCCTTGCTAGTAGTTTAGGTAGAGCCCTTTGATGGCTCGTGAAGTCAGTTCATAGAAACAAGTGAGGCAAATTGGGAAGAAATTGAACATATTTAACTGAAGAGGTGATTTTGCATTAAAATATACCTTTATTATCTCTTGGAATCAAAAATTATTTTATAAATCCTTATTGAATATGTACTCTGTGCCCATTCTGATACTATATAGCCTGCATATATTATGGGAAACAAAATAGACAAAGTCTCATAAAGTATCCATCCTAGTGGGAAGGGAAAACAGTACACAAACAACAAAAAAGATCATTACTAACTGTTGTAATTAGATGAAGGCAGTAAGTAGGGTAGTGTGATAAGAGTAAATGGCAGGGGAGAAGGTACTCGAGGAAGCCTCACTGAAGTGGGGGCATGTAAGGTGAGGATGGATGGGAAGGAGCCAACAGTGTGAAGATGCACTTGATGGGCTTGGGCATGGCAGGGAAGGCTACACATTCCAGAGAGAGGGAACAGCGCAGGCAAAGGATTCAAAGGAGGTAGGAAAGGAGGCCAGGGTGACTGGGGAGAATGATGTGAGATGGCATTTGTAAGGTGAACTGGGGCCAGATTATAGAGGCAGCCTTGTTTCAAAATTTAGGTTTTATTAGAAGTGAAAATTCTTGAAACAGGCCTCCTTTTTATGAACCTATTATCTCTTAGACCAAATGAAAGGTGACAGTTTTAACCTTAAATGGCCAACCTGCATTCGTAATCCGGAATAATTGTGAGCAGAAGCCGACAGCATGTTGAAACAGCATTATATTATATTCAAAGGCTAAAGACTGCTCAGTTCTCAGGCATTTATCACTTGAAAGTGGAGGGAGTAGAAAAGTTTAAAAGGCTGCTGCAATAACATTTGAGAAAATGAATAATTTAGAGAATGAAATCATGAATAATGAATTTTTTAAAAAGACTCCTCACTTGTGATTAGAGATTCATAATTTTCATTTTATAGCAAAATATAGTTGGCTGTTATGCATTCCTGACCTTCTTCTCCTAAGTACAATTGGGCCCAACACATTAGTGCCTTGATGTGCAGACTTACGACTAGCTTCTTGTGTTGAAACCATTAAATTTTAATGTATTCAGCTTAAGCGTAAGTGGTCATAGATGATTCATAATGGTGCTCCCTGCTTTTGGTGAAAATGATCATCAGCAAGAGAATTGTCCCCAGTGGCCACACTTATCTTCGTAGATGATTTCCTAAACATTTTTTGTGCCCGTAGAAGACTAGGAATAAACACTGCACAGCTGTTAGGTAAAGCACTATGATAATTGCTCAGAAACCGCAGGGTATTTGATGAAGATAAAGTGGAACTCTGTAACTCTTGACATTTTATTTTTTAATTCCTGGTGTCTTGGGGGTACAAGTGATACAAGCTGCTCTTTAAGAATGGAGTTAGCCAACCATGATTTTTTTTTCTTTAAGAAATATAACCCAAGAGTAGCCCCCAGGATTATGACTTCATCATTTAGCTGTCGGGCATAGAAGCAGGATGAGCCAGGAGGCTTGACTGGCCGAAGCTTCAGATAGCAGCCTTACCCAATAAAAACAGGATTGTGGCTTGGGCATATGAGACTTAACAGCCTGGTAATTACTCGCATGTTCACCTGACCTAACCACTATTCGTGTACTGAAAAATCACAGCCAAACATGCTGCCAGCTGAGTTTACTTTTATTATGCAACCCCTATAGACACATGTGATCTGATCATATCCCTCTAGAGCTTGAAGTCCTTCATTGCCTTCACAATAAACTCCTAATTATCTGCCACGACTCATGAGTCATTTCATAATCTAGTTCCTGTGTCTCCAGCCCCTTCATTCTTACTTGCCACCAGCAATTATGCTGCCATCATTCTCACCTGTCTGCAGCTTCCAGAAGGATGCATATTCTCCTTTGTTCCCAGATCTCCCTGATCCTGGGCATATTATTCCTCTGCCCAGGATTCCCATCTTTCCTACTGCAGCTGGCTGACTCCTGTAGTCCTTCGTAATTCCAATATTGCCTAACGCCATTCATGACTCTCCCCTGACCCACAACACCCTTCTCTATCAGTTTACCCAGATACAGTATCTGGAATTGCATTGTATTATAGAGCTCTGTTTCCCTTAACCCAACTCTGCAGTGGGATCCTTGAGGATAGTGCATGTGTTTTGTGGCTTGGGTACCCCTAGCACTTAACATAGAGCCAGCACATGGTAGATGCTTGCTGCAGGATGGATGGGTATATGTAGTATATCTCTTTCCTGGCCCTGAAATTGTGTAGAACAACTGGATTTTCTCCAAACCAGCCTAGGGATCATAGTGGATTATTCTGAGTAGGAACAAGATAAGCAAACTTACTTTAGTCTTCTCATCACATTACAAACAATTCAACTGCTTCCCTTTCTAAATGAAGACATTTTTTCCAATCCCTTTGTTTAATGAAGGAACACAGTCCAAACTTGCCGTTAACTTTGTGAAATCACCACGAGATGCATTCATTAACTATTATAAGATTAGCCACACCTGGGTATAAGCTTTGGTCCAGGTGCTTTGAGAATTGCTTTTATCCAAGCAAGGTCAAAATAAAATAGTGCTGCTGCCTACTTCCCCCTCCCCCATTCATTGTTGCTTCAGTGGATGTACCAAGGAGATGGTCTGTCTCATTAAATAAAGTAATAGTATTTTAGGACTGGAAGATAAATCTAAAAGTCTCCATTCAAATACTCCAGGCCCTTCTGCATCTAAAACCACCCCAGAAAGATAGATGTTTATTCTTAAGCATCTCTAGGGATAGGCTTCCACAGCCCTCTCAATTATGTGTTCCATTATCTCACCAGCCTTCTCATCAGGAAGGTTTTTTCCCTTAATGTTTAACTTTAATCCCTCCTGTTACAATTTAAGCTCATTTCCTTTTGTCTTGGCTGGAAATAAAAAATACTCACTAGCACCTACCCATCCCTATTTTTAATTGAACATGTCTGACTTCCCCAGGCAGCTTTTTCTTTCTAGTGCTAAATGGACCCCGTTTTGCCTTTTTCTCCTTATGCTACTTCTTGGAGACCCCTTCCTTTTAAAACTTACTTTGCTCTTACTGCAACAAGTATTAGGGACTATACATTTCAAGTCTGTCATTTAATCCTACAGTTCATTTTTCTAATCTACCAATCTGTGTGACCTTAGTAAGCCACCTAATACACTGAAGAAGAATTGATGGACACCATTTTAAAGTGCTTTAGAGTTGTGGAGTTCTTTTCTAAGTGAACTGCTACCATTGTCCAATATTATTCTCCCTCCTCCCAACTCCACCCTGGTTTTCATACTTAAGGGTAAATATTTGTCCTGTCTTATTTCCTGCTTCTTCATGCATAAGTTTAATGCAGGCCATGACGACAGTATTTCTGAGTCCTGCTCTGCCAAGATAGCTCAAAGGATGGAGGAAGAAGAAAAGGGAGCAGTTTTCCCTTTTCCTCTAGCCTTTCCCAAATCCTAGAGGTAGTAGCCACCTGAGTTGACAGAAACGATAAATTCCCAGCTCTTGGAACACTGATCTTTTTGGGACTCTGAGATGAGAATTTGGGAATGATATGAGGAGGAAAATGAGTCAGAAAATAAAAATACGCCTTGCATCCACCACCTAAAAATAGAGACTTATGTCTAAAAACTAGAAAGGAGATCATTAAAAGTGTGAATGAGAATTAAACAGAGTCAAACACTAGAACAAGAGAAAAGAAGAACAGGAAGAAACAGATGTGAGCAAGTATGAAGAAGGAAAAATGCTTTAATTTGTGATCTTCCAACAGGACAATGTCATGGTAAGATTTCTTATTAAAATTAAACCAGCTGAAAATTCCAGAATAAGAACAGTGATTTGAATTTGTAATACAAGTACAGCAGTATTTTCCACTGATGGCTATGTACTTTATGTTATTGATTCAAAGATATTACATAGACATGTTACCAACAATTGTCTTTTCTTTCTTGAAAAATAGTTGTTATTAATTTTACCCCTTAACAATTCTGTGTAGTCTGACCTTTTAGGAATAATCCTGGGCTGTAAATAGAGTTGCCACTGAAATTTCAAAGTAACTTCAATTTCAAAGTAGGAATATAAGTAGTAGTATGTTTTATTCTATTAATTGAAGATTATATTAATGATACTCTGCCTTTCCTATAACTGTGCCATATAGGGCATTTCAAAGAAAGACTAGTTGACCCTTAGATTTACCATTGAAAATCAAAGGATGAAATTGAAATGCATGGCTGGTGGACTGTGAAGTCTCTGTGGTATATAGAACAAGGTGATAAACATATATGATAATAATCACTTTTGGGGGATTCCTTAAGGAGAGATTTCTTTTTAAATGTGCATGTCTGTAACCTAGGACTATTCAAAATTAACAACAGCTACTCAAAAGGAAATGAAATATTCTTTTCTCCTGCTTCTCTGAAAAGGCACCATTTGACTAAAGTTTCAATCTGCAGACAAGACAGAATTCCTACTTCCCCCAAATTTAATTAATTGGCTTCCACTAGGTCAAGGAGGTGCCCTATTATATGGTACAGCCCCAAATCCTAAACTGAGCTTGAAACAGCTAACCTATGAAAGCTGAAAAAGCCGAATCGCCTGGACATGTAGTAACAGAAGCCATAGAAAAGTGAAAAGAGGCTGGGCGCGGTGGCTCATGCCTATTATCCCAGCACTTTGAGAGGCCGAGGTGGGTGGATCATGAGGTCAGGAGATCGAGACCATCCTGGCCAACATGGTGAAACCCCATCTCTACTAAAAATACAAAAATTAGCTGGGTGTGGTGGCACGCGCCTGTAGTCCCAGCTACTCAGGAAGCTGAGGCAGAAGAATCACTTAAACCCAGGAGGTGGAGGTCGTAGTGAGCCGGGATTGTGCCACTGCACTCCAGGCTGGTGACAAAGCGAGACTCCATCTCAAAAGAAAAAAAAAAAAAAAAAAAGAAAAGAGAAAGGAGACCATTCTTAATATATTTTTACAAAACCAAGAAATGCTCATTTTGATGACATATTGATGTCACGTTGATGCAATGGAGAGTATAGGTGTAATTATTATTATAGAGTGTATTTTTAAAATTTATATTGCTAAAGCCTACAGATTGCAATGGGTCTAGGAGTATAAATCAGAAGTACTGTCAAAACAGTACTCCAGATGTGTTGAGTCATCTCTGGTGTCAAAAGGATAAGTTCAGATAATAATCAAATAAAGGATTTGCTAGAATATGTGTAGGTACTCAGTCTGATTTATGTTCCCAGTTTTAAGACATCTATGCTTTTCACTTCAACTTTAAACCAAGGTCAAGACCACTGGAACCTGGGAACTGGAAATGGGTTTATTGTTAGGATTAGTAACAGTTGTTTTGTTTTACAAACAACTATGGCCATCGTTCTAAGAGATTGCTTTTAAAAGAATTTAAGATCTCCACTGACACAGGAGGTAAAGTCTATCCTGAAAAAGCAGTTCTATTTGAGCTATTTCTGATGTCATTCTGATCTGAAATCAAGATATTTGATTAGAAAATTGAATTTTGATAATTTTTTATGGTCTATTATACAACTACTCTCTATCTTAGCATGAAGATAGTGTGGTGCTTTTGCTGCCAAAGAAATAGTGTGTATTTTTGGCCTCTTTTACACATTTCAAAAGCAACTTTTTATTCTAGTCTGGTGTAAAATTGATTCTCACGTGAATAACTCAATCCTCTATGCCTGTTGAGTTGCACGTATGGGGTCACTTTAGCTGCATTGTGTAGTGTAAGTGATGGTTGAGGGAAGGAATGTCTGAGTATGACTGCAATATAATATCTTTGCCAATCTGCATTCGGTGCTAAAACAAAGTCATGAGATGCGAAGTGAGAGCTTCTTTGAACAATGTTTACAGCAGGCCTTATTGCATGATCAGAGTTTCTGAGAAAGCAGCTAACTTAAGACTTCAGATCTCTGTATATTGCTGCCAATAAGACCACATACTTACTGGAACTTATGCTTTATTCATTTTAGCTTTGAAAGATTTTCTAAAAATCTTGCCTGGAATTCATCAATTCTTTAAAAAAAAATTTCATTATCTTACTGAATCTTGCTTTAAAGATGAAGATTGTCTTCTTTTGAGCTATCACCTCCCCTTCTGTGTTTTACTGGCAAATTAGAGAGAGAAGAGAGATATCTTATTTATTTTATCTAGTTACATTATGGTGTAATTTATCTCCTATAGACCTATTCTTACACTATCCACCCATGGCACCCTCATCTCCATAGTCGTAACTCACCTGTAATTCGTCTTGCATGTTTGACATTGGAAGGGATTTTAATACAACACAAGCAACAAATAATTAGTTGGAAATGATGTGTTGTATTTCAGGGGCATGATATATGGAGACAGGCTGACCTGGATTTGTATTCTAGCCTATCACTTATGTTGCCATGTGATTTTGAGCAAGTAACTTAACCTTTCTGGGCCTTAGTCTCCTTATCTGAGACCATAGTAGTGTTGTGAGGACTGATCAAGATAATGCATGGAAGACACTTAGGGTAGGACCTAGCCCATGGGAAATGTTCAATTCATGATGACCTTTCGTTTTATTCTGATTATTATAATGGAAAGGTGATTTATTCTTTTTTTCGCGTCAGATGTTCTCAAACTGCGATAGAAGATTACATAAATTCTTGGCTGTCACTTTAAAGCCCTGATCGATTTCTTCTGGAAAAGAGGTGAAAATGTAATGTGTGCTCACTCTATGATGAGAATAACAACAATCTCACAAATATTTCTGTGTTGCCTTACCAGGCATTTGAGATTGAAAGCAGATCCAGCCTGTTTCTCCAAAAACTGAACTCATTGCTGGGAGATAATCTCTCTTTTCGAGGTAAAGAATGATTTGTACTAATTTTTTGGAACTAACACTTAAGAATCCCTGGCTGTAGAACTGCAGTGTAGATATAACATCAAAAGGAAATATTTATATAATCTAATGCATGAGGCTACACAGGGAAGTGAAAATAGCTCAATGGTTGGTATTAGGTGAACCTATTTAAAATCTAGATTCTACTTACTAATCATTTGCTTCGGTGTCATTTCTAAAATGGTGGTTATAATGCCTACTTCATAAGGATATTGAAATATCAAAAAAGATAACATATATGAAGTGCCTTGCCCTAGTATTTGGTACATGGTCGATGCTCAGTAAATCTTCATTGTCTTCTGTCCTTCCTACAGTGTTTCACGTATTTCCATGTACTACTATCTCTTTTTTACTGACTTGTCTTACTTTTAGACTTTCTGACCTTGAGCCCTCATTTCTGAGCCATTCCTGTGTTTGCTTACTTGGTATGAGGAAGCCTGATTCTGTCACATAAGTTGCCTATTAGAGTTTCAGGAAAATATGACTTAAAGGGAAATTAGGTGGTAACTGTGTACTGGCTGAAACATTTGTGAGCTCCCAAAAAATGCATCAGTGCCAGGTAATGACTTCTGTTCAATAAGTCTATTGTAGTCAACGGAATGATGTTATTCAGTAGTTTATTTTCTTTTGTTATTTATCTTGGTTCCCTGTCTTTTTGTTTTCCGTGGTGCATGATGATAGCAGAGATTGTTTTAAATTCTATATTTAGTTCAGAGCTTCTGGGTTGTGGGTATTATTGTCTTGCCAGTGAAAGTGAAAGACAGGCATGTCGTCACTTAAGTTTTAACAGTCTGTCTTCAGGTCTGAATTGGAAACTTGCATAATAGCCAGCATCCAAGTAGGGTTGAAGGCAGAGCCCAGATCAATACAAAACATTAAGGCTATCAGTAGTATATATATATATATATATATACTGCTATATATACTGATATATATATATATATATATATAGCTATAAATAAATTAGGATACCTCTTAGACTGCAGTTGTACAGTATTTATACAGGTACAAGGTGAGAAGTGGAATAGATGGTGTCCCAATATCTTATTTGAATCACTTATTTACTATTGGGGGAAAAAAACGTAACGAGTATGGTCTGCAGATAACATCTGGGCCAGTTTTATCTACAAATGTCTGTTTAAGTTTCCTTCCATTAGACATAGATTCTGTTGACTTCTGCCTTATGGGTCACAGACTCCATTCTATACTTCACACATTCACATATTTATAGACACAATATTGATATACTGATGGAAAAATTTGGTTCTCATTATTGTTAAGATATTGGCATAATGTTAGGTCAGTGATCAAGAAATGCTACAGACAAGAAGTAATGTTTTTTTTTAAAAAAGATGTCTGTACTTTTGCCAAGTTTGAAAGATACTGCATTGTAATATATATATATACACACACACACACAATACATAATACCTGATGCATAACATAATCTAATATTATACATCTATAATGTATATGTATACATTATGTATATATATTTTGAAATTCTGATGGTAGGTTATTTCCTGAAAGACAGAGAATTTTGAGAGTAACATCAGCCTTAAAGTTCCCACTTAATGAAGAAAATCAAACACTTATAATAAGGACCTTATAACTTAAAATTTAAAAAGGAGTTGCTCTGTTGTTTGTTTTGAAGAAGTATCTGTCATTTGAAAGGTAGAGATAAAAGATTTAGTGCTTTTCAAATTTAAATGCCTGTTTTCTATTTTTATAGCTCTGGTTATTATCAGAGTGCTATCTTTTTATTTTTTTAACAAGGTGAATTAGTCATTACTGTATGTATACAGTGCATTTTTGCCAAAAGTTATAAAACACATATGTTATTAATATAAAGACAAAACTTTCAAATCAAAGATGCTAAATTGGCTTAAATTTCATTGAAGAAGAATGTACATTTGACAAATCAGAGACACATTTTTCCAAAGAAAATTGTTAAGAACAAATATTAGATCATTTATGTTAAAAGTATAAACAGCTACAATTTAAGAACATAAGAAAGATAACTGTATATGAGGAACTAAGTTTCCCCAGGTTGTAAGTTTCTTTCCAGTGGTAGTTCAGTGGGGTAATGAGACCAATAAAAGGAAAGGGAGATAGGAATGATGATGGGCTTCTGTTCCCCTTCAGAATGGAAGCCTGATGTCATGTGGAAGTAGATTTGATTAGATGTGCATTACTTAAGGAATCCTTAAATGAAGTCCAGACTGTTCTCTATTAAATTTTTAGGGTGAGCCTACCTGAAGTTCTGTCTTTGTGCATTTTCATTCTATCTGATGATACAGTGCTCTTTATTTGACCTGAAAAATAAATAAACTCATTTCTTCTCCCAGCAGCATTCAAACTCAGCAGAGTCTCTCTCTTCTTTAAATGTGCATATTGCATATATCCTCCTGGATACCAGGACTCTCAGTAGCCGTTGCTATTTTGTTCTCCTACTTTGAATCATACTTTTCTGAAATCACCTACCTTGTTATTTCTCTTAACTTTTGAGCAGTATTTGGTGCTGCTGACGATTTTCTCCTTGAGCACTCTTCCCCAGGCTCCAGGACATTGCCTTCCCCTGATTGTCTCATCTCCTTGGCTGCTCCTTCTCAGCCTCTTTCATGGGCCTCTCTCCTCTGCTTAGCCTGAGAAGTTGGTATTCCTTCAGATTCTGTCCTTGGCTCTTCTCACTTACTGGGTGATTTTAATTTCTGTTATTAGTTACTTTCTGCATGCTGATGACTTCTCAGTTTGAACTCTCACCAGGTCTTCTCTCCCAAGCTCTAGATCCATACATCCAATTGTTCATTGACCTTTTCCACTTAAATGTGATAGAAGTACCTTAATCTCAATACTTTCAGAAACTGAAGTCATTATGTTCCATACCCCATCTTACCCCAAAACCTACTTCTCTATGTATTTAATATCTCAGGATTAGTACTGGCACCTATAGGTGCTCAAGCTAGATTTAAATAGATGCATAAAATCTCTTGCCCTGAACCATATCTCTCTGTCCCCACCCATTAGCCTAGCTTAAGCCACCACTATTGCTACCTTTGCTTTGTTGCAGCAGCCTGTTCTCCCTTCCTGTAGTCTTTCTTCTTCAGTACATTTTTTATACTTCAGAACACATAGAAAGAACTTCCTTGGCTTATAGTCTTACTTCTTTGCCTCCTATTATCTCTAGGCTTAAGTGCCAATTCCTTACCATGGTTATTAGGCCCTTCATGACCTCATGATTTCATCATTGCTTTCTTTTCTAGCCTTGTCTCTCAGCACTCCCCATACCAATGCATGACATGGATTTTTCTCTTTAAAAATGTGTACGCGGCTTCCTCTCTGGAGCTCCTGCCTCTTCCTCCCTTACCACTTTTGCTTGGTGAATTTCTAATTGACTTAATTTCTCAGCATGCATATCTCCTCCAGAAGCTCTTGCTGACATCCCTACTTCCTTCCTCCCACTTAACCAGAGTTTTGTGTTTTCTCCTAGGTAACCCTATAGCTTACCCCTATCATAGATTTATCCTAATGTATTAGAACTGTCTTTTTACTCTCACATTTCTCTTCTAGACTGTAAGTTCCTTAAGGTTAACAATGGGCTTATCTCTGTTGTAACTTGTTAGTAGTTCTTGGAACATAGTGGATACTACAAAGCTATTTCTTGAATTGAGTGTATGCATGAATTACTGTGACAATTCCGTACTGTTTCCGTAGTGGTTTTGCCAGTGTCATCATGTATCATATCTTCTCTTATTTTCAGAATCTCTCTTCTAACTTCTATAAGAACTTAACTTCAAAACATGTTGAACAGTATATACTGCTAAATGAAAAAGGGAAATACAGAATGGTGTTATGGTATGCTTCCCTTCGGTTAAGAAGGAAAGAATATAAGAAGATATATGTGTATGTATTTATTTGTGCAAAAGAAATTAAGGCAGGTTAAATCAGAAGCTAAAGAGATTGGTTACCTATAGGAGGTGAATGGTAAAGGAGTGAAAAGAAGAGGAGAGAGATGGAAACAAGATAAAAGGGATAAGGAGGGTGCAATTCTTTTCTGAGAACCTCTTTGTGTTTTGCTTGATTCCTAGAAATATAATAGTGTTTTGCATACTCCCTCTCTATAAATAAATAGATCAATAAAACCAGGATGTAGGGGAACCTAAAATTGGATACAAAATATAACAGATGAGCCTGACTCTATTGTGAATTGATATTGATAACATATTTACACTGACGGGGGTGGGAAAGAAAAGTGCTAATCTGGGTATTTTGACTGGTATTGTGAGGCTAAGGGCAAAAAGTATTATACACAAATGCTTCACTCAAGTTAGTGAATTTGTGTCTCCTAGCAGTGTGGGTTATCAATTCTGAAACTGCTTTATGTGTATGCTAGGATTAAACAAAGAAGTTAGAAGTATGGAAGTGAGAACCCTGTAGTATCAAACTCAATCAGAGGTAGTAGTATGAACTCATGGTTTTTAGTATATATAGATGTGTGTGTGTGTGTATATATATATATATATAGTAGTATACAGACATATATATGCAGATATATAAATGCAAAAATAGGCTGGGCACGGTGGCTTACGCCTGTAATCCCAGCACTTTGGGAGGCCGAGGCGGGCGGATCACGAGGTCAGGAGATTGAGACCATCCTGGCTACGGTGAAACCCCATCTCTACTAAAAAAAAAAAATACAAAAAATTAGCTGGGCGTGGTGGCTGGCACCTATAGTCCCAGCTACTCAGGAGGCTGAGGCAGGAGAATGGCGTGAACCTGGGAGGTGGAAATTGCAGTGAGCTGAGATCATGCCACTGCACTCCAGCCTGGGCGACAGAGCGAGACTCCATTTCAAAAATAAATAAATTAATTAAATAATGCAAAAATAAAATAGATGAATGTGTGCATGCACGTGCATACATAATACATGATATTCCCTAGCTCCGTCTGCTGAGAGGGCCTGGGAACAAAGACATACTAGTAGTAGTGAACATACCTGGTGCCCAGATTTTGGTTTCTAATTACCATCTCTAATAAAAATAACCAGGCTGATTATGTAGGTAATACATGCTTATCTTAAAAAGTGGTTTTATTCTGCTTTTCTTACTTTCTGTATTGTAAGCACTGTCCCAAATGAGAAAAAGTATTTTTCAAGATTCAAAGCACATCCAAAAGCAAGGAGGTTTTGCATTAAATGTAAATGGTAATAGCACCTTCTTCTACGTGACAGAAGATATAAAAATTAAATACTTTAAAAAAGGAACCAGAGCTCCTTGGAGAAGTGGTTGATTCCGGGGCAGAGTCAAGAAAACACAAGATGAGCCTGAAGCATCTTCTAGTGTCAGCAGGCTGAAAGTACGCTCAAAAGACACAGAAGCCAGCCTCAAGGAGCTTCCAACAGCCAAAGCTGGAACAATTTGAGCAACAAAACAAATAATGGTGATATTAGATTATAACCTGTAGAATGAAAGAAATATGAATCCATACTGGTATAAGTAAATAAATAAATAAAAATAGGAGGGAAAGGACAGCTATTCCTTACAGTAAAATTCCATTTGATAAATGAAGAAGAAATGAGAGAATGTAAAATCACTATTAGACAAACATCACAATAGCCATTACTACAAGCAAGATCCACCAGTGGATGCTAACATCAGTGAGAGAAAGTTTGAAGAGAAACAAAATATTTGCATAGTCTCAAACATATTTATTAATTTTAAGGGAAAACTATTACTTTACAGGAGAGAGATCTAGTAGACATCACCTTAACCAAATGATCACAGTGTAATGAGACATATCAACATCATATATCCCACATGCGATGCACTGAGAAGTGTACAACATCATTTCTGTGGTATTAGTGACAAAGACACACAACCTCAATCTAATTATGATGAAGCACCAGACAACCCCAAACTGAAAAACTTTTCAGAAAATAATTCATCAATATGTTCAGGAGTGCCAGTGTTATGAAGACCAAGGAATTATCACAGACTGGAGGAAACTAAGGAGATATAACAACAGATGTGATGTGGAATTTCATATTGGATACTGAAACAGAAAAGGGACATTAGTGGAAAAACTGGTGAAATTTGAATAAATTCTGTCAGCTAACTAGCTAACGATATTTTCCTGGTTTTGGTAATTGTACTATGGTTATATAAGATGTTACATAGGTGAGGGGTATATGGAAACTCATTGTACTATTTTGTTTTCGATCTTTCTCTAAAAGTATTTAAAACAAAAAAGTTTATAAAGAGATACTACAAATATGCTGTAGGGTCTCCTCTTAAAAACAAATACATACAGATATTTAGGATAAAGCTATTGGGTTATCAATTAACTTTTGACTTTTATAATTTAGGTATGTATTTTACCATTTTGAGGGAAACTACTGAAAGAACAGAATAGAATAGAGAAAAAACAGAAAGTATTAAAAGAGAGAAGAAAAAAGAAGAAAATGGGAGGACAACTGGAAAACATAAAATGCTCTTTCTGCTGGATTAAGGAAAGTCTCTTCTATTCTGAGTTTGCTGAAAGTTCTTACCATGAGTGGATGTTTTAAGCTTATTAAATTTATCTTCTGCATCTTTGAAATGATCATTTAATTTTTCTTAATTTTTGTCATGTTTCTTTTAATTTTTAGCTATACTTAGGAAATTTTTCTCAATCCCAGGCTACAGAGGAAGTTTATTTTATATATTTTTTATAGTTACATGGTTTCATTAGTATAGAACTCTTATCATTTTGGAATTTGAGATGCCACAGTAAGGTACACTCAACTTCCATGTGCAATTAAATTTACATTCATCAGGCAGCATTCTGCTAAAAGAACCCTCTCTTTTTCAATATAAATGTTTAATTTTTATATATAGATAATATTTGTACATATCATAAATATGTAGTACATGTGATATTTTGATACAAGTATACCATGTGTAATGATCAAATTAGGGTAATTGGAACATCCGTCACCTCAAATATTTTATCGTTTCTTTGTGTTAGGAACATATCAATTCCACTCCTCTCGTTATTTTTAAATATATAATAAATTATTGTTAGCTATAGTCTTTTTATTGTGCTTCTGAACATTAGATCTTACTCCCTGTATCCAGTTGTATTTTTGTATTTACTAACCAAACCCTTTTTATCCCCTGCTCCTCACTACCCTCCCAGCCTCTAGTAACTGTCATTCTAGTCTCTTATTTCCATGAGATCAATATTTTAGCTTCCACATATGAGTTAAGGCAGGATAAGAACATGCGATATTTGTCTTTCTGTGTCTAGCTTATTTCACTTAACGTAATGTCCTGTAGTTTCATCCATGTTATTACAGATGAAAGGATTTCATTCTTTTATGGCTGAATAATATTCCATTGTATATATGTATCACATTTTCTTCATTCATTCGTTGATGGACACTCAAGTTGATTACATATCTTGCCTAGTGTGAATAGTGCTGCAATAAACACAGGAATGCAGATCTCTCTTCAATATACCAATTTCATTTCTTTTGGATATATATCTAGCAGTGGGATTGCCAGATCATATAATAGTTCTATTTTTAGCTTTTTGAGGAACCTCCATACTGTTTTCCATAGTGGTTGTATTAATTTGCATTCCCACCAATAGTGTACAAACATTCCCCTTTCCCCACATCCTCACCAACATCTGTTACTTTTTGTCATTTTGATAAAAGCCATTTTAACTGGAGTGAGATGATGTCTCATTGTAGTTTTGATTTGCATTTCTCTGATGATTAGTGATGTTGAGCATATTTTTCATATATGTGTTGGCCATTTGTATACCTTCTTTTGAGAAATGTCTGTTCAATCTTTTACCCATTTTTAATTGGATTTTCTTTCTTTTTTTTGCTGTTGAGCTGTTTGAGAACTTTCTCTTGTCTATCAATCAACTATTTACGTATCCATTTTTAAAAATTAATATAGGATTGATGGATTCATTTTATTCAATAGTTATAGTTCACTACTGCCTTTGCTTATTTTGATACTGAAAATTTCCCAGATTTGACCAGAAGAAAATAATTCAGGCTCCTGTGTCCTCCTTCCCTCTCACCCCTCCCTGGCTCCTCTTTCTCTTCTTCCCTTTCCCTTTCTTTCTTGTAATTTTATTGAGATATAATTCACATGCCACAAAATTTACCCTCCTATGTCTTTTTAACATGCCCCCATCATTTTTTTCCCTAATTTTCTAATTTTCTGGTACAATAAGACGTTTTTGGCCTATTTTGTACCTTCCCAAGCTTGAAATAAGTAATTTCTCCTGGTTCCTCTTATTATAGGATATTATTAAGAAATCAGTATCTGAGTAGTAGGTGTGCTTATTGCTATTGGTGTGTTATTGCTTCTTGATTCTTCAGTGGACAGGAAAAATGTGCCAAGAAGTAAATGTTTATGATTTGTTTGCTCTTCTTCTATTCCCTAGACTGCTTTTTTAACATCTAAAAATGGTAGCTCATGAAATACACTCTTTTGCACTTTGATTCTGCAGGGTAACAGTATGCCCTAGATATCAGTTTCTACCAGTTCACAGAGCTCTTTCTTATTCTTGTCTAAGCTTTATAGTTCTCCAATTTATGGATATACCATAGTTTATTCAACCACTCTCATTTAAGTAGTTTCAACTGTTTTGCTATTGCAAAAAAATGCTGTAATTTATTACTTTGTGCAGATATATTTTCATTTTATTAAAGGTATTGATAATTAATTTTAAAACTTCATCTTAGCTATTTCTTAAAGCTTTATCAAAGGTGCTCACTAGGGGTGTTACTGACTGATTTGTTCCACCTTATTTTTTATTTCTCATTTACTCTCTGGTAGAGATAGTAATGTACAGTGAAATAATGAAGATGCAGATAGCCAAGGAGTAGAAGAGAGTAGGGTATGAGAACATTAACTCGTAAATAATAAAGGTTGGCTACTTAGTTGTTCCCATTTCACACGTACAAGGCTATTTGCACCTAGCTTGGGGTTTTTAGTTGCTGGCATTAGTGGTGGCGATACTGTCTTTGTCTTCAGGTGGTTCACTGGTGGAATATTTAAAAAGGAAGGGCCTCAAAGACTGTCCACTTCAACTTCTCCATTGTGCGTGTGGGGTCCCAGTGCCCACAGGCTTACCCGATATCACATAGCATTTTAATGGTGAGCTGTGACTAGAACCAGATCTCCAAACACATGGTTGTTCCACCTACACCACATCATCTTTCCTTTTACAAACATCAGACTTTGGCATGGAGTTGGAAAAACTTTTTTGCAAATAGTCAATATAAGAAGCTAAATAACTTATTTTGATTTTAACCTTTAAGGTCCTTTATTTTTGGCTCCAATTTTTGCTGCAACTCTTTGCCCTTTCTTCTCACCAACTATGGGTCAGTGGTAAGCAGCAGATACACAGTGCTTACTATGTGCTGGCCACTTTTTAAGCACATTACACATATTAAAGCATTTATCCCTTCCAATCACCCAACACGGTAGAGATGATTTCCGATGAAGAAAATGAGGCCCAGGGAAGCTAAGTAACTCATTCAAGGTCACATGCGTGTTCAAGGTCTGGGCTGCTGATTGATAAAGTCCTGGCAGCACAGACAAGAATATGTCTCCCTGATGTCTTTTATTTTTTTCCCCTGCCATATTTGGTACCAGAGCCAGAGATCCCCTGGGACCACACAGATTATCCTAGAAATTTCTGATACAGGGAAGAATAAGTACTTCAACTGTACTGGAAGTCATAGAAAACACACACACGCATACACACACACACACACTCACTATTTATTTATTTTATATAATTTATGTATAAACTATATATAGAGAGTTTGACAGGGGTTATTTCAGAGTGAGTGGAAGGCTGTTTCAAAAGAAAATTTGAAGACATTTTAAAACTTTTTCCTTTCAGCAGTTAATTGCTATTTTTAAATTTAAAATATGCATACTTTAAATACCTCAAGATTTCTTGAAGTTATAACTTGGGCTTGTTGCTTACGCTTAATTAAAAAGAAGTGATCTTTTTATTCACAAGTGGGGCTCTTATCTGGCTTCTGCTATTATGTAACCTTATCTGACTTGAACAGGTCTGGTGATAGGATGATTTACCACTCTAAACTTAAGGACTTGAGGCTGGTAAGTATTTGTCTTTTAAAAGTATGAAATGATTTTAAAAAAGATATTCCAACCTCTCCCAAGCAGAGGAGGACAGAGAAGAATTGATGCTGCATGCTCTTGGCTGGCCCAGTATTCCTTTCAACTTTTTAGAGGGTGAATTAGAGTGGTGTTGTCATGGGTTCAATCATGCTGGCATGAAACAGTTCATCAATATGTCTCTTAAAAGCCTTAAAGAAATGTCCTCTTGGTACATATACACCCCCGCCCCCAAGACTAAACCAGTAAGAAGTTGAATCTCTGAATAGACCAATAACAAGCTCTGAAATTGAGGCAATAATTAACAGCCTACCAACCAAAAGTCCAGGACCAGACGGATTCACGGCCGAATTCTACCAGAGGTACAGAAAGGAGCTGTTACCATTCCTTCTGAAACTATTCCAATCAATAGAAAAAGAAAAGCCTCCCTAACTCATTTTATGAGGCCAGTATCATCCTGATACCAAAGCCTGGCAGAGACACAACAAAAAAATAATTTTAGACCAATATCCCTGATGAACATTGATGTGAAAATCCTCAATAAAATACTGGCAAACCAAATCCAGCAGCACATCAAAAAGCTTATCCACCACAATTAAGTCAGCTTCATCCCTGGGTTGCAAGGCTGGTTCAACATACACAAATCAATAAACGTAATCCATCACATAAACAGAACCAACAACAAAACCACATGATTATTTCAACAGATGTAGAAAAGGCCTTTGACAAAATTCAACAGCCCTTCATGCTAAAAACTCTCAATAAACTAGGTATTGATGGAACATATCTCAAAATAATAAGAGCTATTTATGACAATCCCACAGCCAATATCATACTAAATGGGCAAAAACTGGAAGCATTCCCTTTGAAAACTGGCACAAGACAGGGATGCCCTCTCTCACCACTCCTATTCAATATAGTGTTGGAAGTTCTGGCCAGGGCAACCAGACAAGAGAAAGAAATAAAGGGTATTCAATTAGGAAAAGAGGAGGTCAAATTGTCCCTGTTTGCAGGTGACATGATTATATATTTAGGAAACCCTGTTGTCTCAGCCCAAAATCTCCTTAAGCTGATAAGCAGCTTCAGCAAAGTCTCAGGATACAAAATCAATATGCAGAAATCACAAGCATTCCTATACACCAATAATAGACAAACAGAGAGCCAAATCATGAGTGGAATCCCGTTCACAATTGCTATAAAGAGAATAAAATACCTAGGAATCCAACTTACAAGAGATTTGAAGGACCTCTTCAGGGAGAACTACAAACCACTGCTCAACAAAATAAAAGAGGACACAAACAAATGGAAGAACATTTCATGCTCATGGATAGGAAGAATCAATATCGTGAAAATGGCCATACTGCCCAAGGTAATTTATAGATTCAATGCCATCCCCATCAAGCTACCAATGACTTTCTTCACAGAATTGGAAAAAAACACTTTAAAGTTCATATGGAAGCAAAAAAGAGCCTGCATTGCCAAGACAATCCTAAGCAAAAAGAACAAAGCTGGAGGCATCACGCTACGTGACTTCAAACTATACTACAAGGCTACGGTAACCAAAACAGCATGATACTGGTACCAAAACAGAGATATAGACCAATGGAATAGAACAGAGGCCTCAGAAATAACACCAGACATCTACAATCATCTGATCTTTGACAAACCTGACAAAAACAAGAAATGGAGAAAGAATTCCCTATTTAAATGGTGCTGGGAAAACTGGCTAGCCATATGTAGAAAGCTGAAAATGGATCCCTTCCTTACACCTTAACAAAAATTAATTCAAGATGGATTAAAGACTTAAATGTTAGATCTAAACCATAAAAACCCTAGAAGAAAACCAAGGCAATACCATTCAGGACATAGGCATGGGCAAGGACTTCATGACTAAAACACCAAAAACAATGGCAACAAAAGCCAAAATAGACAAATGGGATCTAATTAAACTGAAGAGCTTCTGCACGGCAAAAGAAGTTACCATCAGAGTGAACAGGCAACCTACAGAATGGGAGAAAACTTTTGCAATTTACCCATCTGACAAAGGGCTAACATCCAGAATCTACAAAGAACTTAAACAAATTTACAAGAAAAAAAAACAACCCCATCCAAAAGTGGGCAAAGGATATGAACAGACACTTCTCAAAAGAAGACATTTATGCAGCCAACAGACACATGAAAAAATGCTCATCATCACTGGTCATCAGAGAAATGCAAGTCAAAACCACAATGAGATACCATCTCATGCCAGTTAGAATGGCGATCATTAAAAAGTCAGGCAACAACAGATTCTGGAGAGGATGTAGAGAAATAGGAACACTTTTACACTGTTGGTGGGAGTAAATTAGTTCAACTATTGTGGAAGACAGTGTGGAGGTTCCTCAAGTATCTAGAACTAGAAATACCATTTGACCCAGCGATCCCATTACTGAATATATACCCAAAGGATTATAAATCATGCTACTATAAAGACACATGCACACGTATGTTTATAGTGGCACTATTCACAATAGCAAAGACTTGGAACCAACCCAAATGTCCATCAATGATAGACTGGATTAAGAAAATGTGGCCCATATACACCATGGAATACTATGCAGCCATAAAAAATGATGAGTTCATGTCCTTTGCAGGGACATGGATGAAGCTGGAAACCATCATTCTCAGCCAACTATCACAAGGAGGGAAAACCAAACACCGCATGTTCTCACTCATAGGTGGGAATTGAACAATGAGAACACTTGGACACAGGGCAGGGAACATCACACACTGGGGTCTGACGGGGGATTGAGGAGTAGGGGAGGAATAGTATTAGGAGAAATACCTAATGTAAATGATGAGTTGATGGGTGCAGCAAACCAACATGGCACATGTATACCTATGTAACAAACCTGCACATTGTGCACATGTACCCTAGGGCTTAAAGTATAATTTTAAAAAAATGTCCTCTTGCTAAGAAGGCCGAAAATTGGATTCAGACGTATCTTTGCCCTATCACTTTATTTTTTTATTTGTAATAATTTTATACTATTATCATGCCTTCACACAAGTTATCACATTTGATTTCTACATCGATCTTGAAATAAGGAGAGAAGCTATTACCACCAGTGTATAGAGAAAACTGAGTCTTAGAGATTTTAAGCAATTTGCCCAAGGTTGCAGTACAGTGGTGAGGTAGAGCTGGTAGGAAATGAGTAAGCTGGACTCCTGACTCCAATGCTTATTCTTCCCTACAAGGCAGGACACTCCCAAGTGGGACGACTTGCGATCCCAGAAATCACAATACTTGTTCAGCTGTGGTCTGGAATGGAGCAAGACAATGCCAGAGACTGCTTCTTCCTTTTTCACAGGAAGTCACCTGTTTGTGCAGGCCCTTTGAGACTACTTTTGCACTGCTCTACATATTTCTCTTGTTTTGGTGGAGAACTCTGCTAAATATTTGAAGCCTAGTTTTGGCAAGTTCTAGAAGATAAACCAGAAGTTACGTGGGAAGTTGAGTGTATTACCACTCACCTAGCAGCACAATCTCCCTGCCACACACAGCCTGAAACAAACAAACAAACAAACAAAACAACCAAGGTTTCAGGTAGGAATTTATGCTTTTATGTTGCATTGCCTTTTGGGAAGAACTCATCATCACAGCTGTGTTCTGAGATGCCTGAGCTGTTAAAATGTATCCCATATCAGTATATAAGCTTTCATATTTCCTATATCTCTAGGACAAAGGACAATGGTGTAGTCTTCCAACTGGATTCAGAATATACTTAGCAAAGCATATGCAAAAACATATGCAAGAACTAGTGTGAAACATTGGAGTAAAGCCCAAAGGAAATATGCATTGAAAGTACCAGAACATGAAAATCCTGTGTTCAAAGAAGCGCATTCAGCGGCTTTAGGCTGCCACCTTTTGCAGGCTCTGCTCTCCCACCAGGCTTCAGGGCTGTCTGTTTCTCCACAGTCAGAAAGCTAAAGCTTGCTCTTTGGCCCTAAGTCCTGACAACTTGAAAATCTTAGTATTGGGCATTCCTATTTGAAATCCCTAATAAAAGTGGGAAATTTTTGAAGGGCCATCCTTTTCAGTGTTTAGCTTGGAACTCATCCTGTCCTTCAGGGGCCTCCAAAAAAGACAAACCACTTCATCCTCTGAAACACTTCATTATGAGCTGAAAGGGAGCCAGTACAGAAGACCCTATTCTATCTGAGATGGAACAGGACAGTATGTTTGTCTTGTTTCCTAGTATTGCCAGGTCTTAGGGTCACCAAGCCATCCACTGTCTCAAGTTGGTCTTATTTATTTGTGTCATGCAAACGGGAATTCATTTTCTAAATTGTTAAGAGTTTAAATATGTTTATTACACTCTTTGGAAGGTTTAGCCCCGGCATGTATCACAGCCCTGTCTTGAAGCACTGAGGTTTGTTTTCCATCAATTTGAGCCTCAAACATAAAAGAGTTTCAACAGTGGCTAGGATATTACCTGTCATTTTAATGATCAGATGAAAAGAAGTTAAATTATAAGATGACCTGGACAACAACCAGACTTCAGAATCCATTTCAATAAAGTGTTAGTGAGCTTCCCAGTACCCCTGATGATGGTGAAAAAAATAAAATGTCAGCCAAGCATTTCAAGACAGATTAGAGAATTACCCAATTCCCTCCACCTCCTCACTCTAAGGCAAATGTTTGTTTAAAAATTTAAAACTAAGCAGTTTATGCTCAGCTGGATGAATTCATTCATTTGGGACAGAACACCAACCAAAAAAATGTAATCTATAATGTTTGCTTCATACCTAGTATATTCTTTATGAAGAACTCTCTTTTCTGTGTCATTACTCAATTGGAACACGATAAATGCAGCAAAAAGTTTTATTTAATTATTATCTGTTTTAAAACCAATTTATTTATGATAACAATAACATTTGTCGACTACTTTTGTATGCTTGGCATATCCTTATGGGAACTTTTATTTAATCATTTTAAAAATCCTACAAGATAGGTACTTATTACACCCCTACTTTTAGATGACTGAATAGAGGCCTCTGCTGGTTAGGTGGCTTGCCAAAGGCCATTCAGCTGTGGAGCAGGAACTGAAGCCCAGGAGTCTCACTCCAGCACGGTACCCTCTGCACTAGATGATTTTCTGTCATGTAGCTCAGTTAGCGCAGGTAACATGGTTAGTTGACACGTCTACTAGATGATTACTCGAGAAAAGAAAGTTAATCATGAGGCATTGTCTTTCAGGGACAATGGGAGAAATGGACTGTTTTTTAACATGCTTATTTAGCATCTGTGTAATTGTACTGAGCCCTGTAGAAGTAAGTTTATAGAAGTAGACTTAGGTAGAAATGAAGTAGGTAACAGTCAAGAAATAAGATTGCTTATTTGTATGCAAAATGATAGCTATTGCTTGTGTTGCCAAGAAAAGACTTTGTTTTTCCTTTTTAAGTGATGACTACCCATATGCTGCTCAAAAGAGACCAGAGAAAACATCAAAGAACCCTACAAGAGGCTGAACCAGAGAATATTCTGGAAGATTGTTAAAGAATAATTTCACTGAGGGGAAATTTTTTACAGATCAAACTGGCAGATGAGAGTTATTCATTCATCTCTTCCAGAAATAGCTGAAAGGGATACAACAGAAATCATTCCAGTTTGAACATATATAGGGTGATGGATGCAGCCAGGATGCTAAGACAATTTTGGATTTTTTCAGTTTTATATGCTTAGGGTTTCCATGAATATCACTGAAACCCGTGATTCAGTAACTTGGAGTGCTAGAGGTTTAATGCTCTGTCTGCATTGGGAACCATATCATTTAGAACAGAACCTTTGGAAAAAGTAAATGTTGTTTTAAACATTGGTAAGTATCCATAACAAGCTGTGTTATATAGCCAGTCATTGGCCATGGCCTTCAGAGAAAGCCTTTGTCTACCACTTACCGAAAGGTGTGTATTTTGTGTGTATTTGTGTGTGTGTGTGTGAGAGAGAGAGAGAGAGAGAGAGAGAGAGAGAGAGAGAGAGAGAGAGGGAGAGAGAGGAAGAGAGTGAGAAGAATCTTTTTTGTTTGTTTTTTTGTTCTAAAATGTCCATCTTGGGCCAAGACACTTTGTACTTGCTTTGGGGAAAAAGACTATAAAATAGGACATTCATTTCAAAAATAAGTAGTTTCTCTAGTAGAATTAAATGATAGCAGAGTGAGTTCTTCTGACTGGTGAAATGGAAGGTCACCGTATGTCCAGAGACTTTATTTACATCTATAAACGTTATGACTGTGGCACATTAAGCCCATATTCTTGTGCATAAAAAACCACTTTACCTCCGCCTTAACTTGTCCCTGTAAAAACAGAGCTTTGTTTTATAGCCTGTCTAGCTGTATCTCTGCTTGACAAATAGACATCAAATAAAGAAGCAATTGTCGTGCAAGAAGGCTCATGTAACTTACTCAGAGACTTTGGCTAGATCTACTTACCTGAACAGCCTTCAGTAGTAACTAACGGAGCCCAGCTGATAAATAGCTGGTTTTTATTTTCATGAAAGTTAGAAGTATTACCTGCCAAGAGGGTTATTCTTGTATAAGTTTGGGTTCAAAAGCCTTACTGGTTCCAGAATGATGATAGCCACTAACATTTATATGATATTCTGACCTTTCCAAAATCATTTATATGATCTCATTTTATCCTTACAAGGTTTTTAGAAAGTAAAAGCTATAATATATATAGCATATACTGTTTCAGTTTGTTTTTCATGCACATGAATTTAAACATACACGATTTCCAGAATAATTTACTATCAATTTCTTAATAGACTAATGTACTCTTTTTTCTCCTTTTCTTATTTTCCTTCTTTTGTGTTGTCTAGACAGTTTTACTTCCAATTATTTTACACCATAGTCAGTCATTGGTGAGCCTTCCAGGCCTTTGCAGAACGTTGTGATTTTTTCTTTTCTTTTCTTTTTCTTAAGACTTGATGTAAAATCGTGACTTGTCTTTTCTCTGCTTGGTTTTCTCACCTACCCCTAGCCCCTCTTTGCTGTAACAAATATTGACTCAAAGTCCTTGAGTTATCTCAGTCAGGGCACGGGGTCAGGGAAGGCCTATTAGACATCTGAGTGGATGTTGGAAAATACGGAGGAGTTAGGCCAAGTAGGAGGCAGAGGTGTTCCAGGCTGAGTGAACTGTATGCATGCAAAAAGGCACAGAGGTGGGGCATAGTGCGAGGAGGCTTGGAAATGTAATGTGAGCAGACCCATGGGGCTGCTTGGAAGGGGTGATGTCCATCAGAGGAGGCTGGGAAGGGGCTAAGTGAAGGCCAGGACAGGTTGGGAGAACTGCACTCTACTCTGAAAAGCTAAACGGAACCACTTAAGGCTTATAAGTACAAGAATGATATGATCACTGTTCCCTTTTCATAGTTACACCTTGTTTCTACAATACACACACACACACACACACACACACACACACAGACACACACACACACACTGCATCAGATGCTCACAAGGTCAAAGTTACATAGTTAACATTTCTGGACACCTTTGCCCTTCAGGTTCTGTTTCTACTCACTTGACCTCCTGCCCATTCATTTTATTCAATTCAGTAAACATTTAGTTAGGAACATCTTAAAGCCCTCCAGGAGCAGATCTGCCACATTGTATGTTTATGTGGACTTAAAGAGAATATGAGGATTTGGGTGATGAAAGACTTTTCTTAATTTAAACTTGGCAACATCCTTTCCCATCCTCATACTTTCTTGTTAAATGTGTCCCCTTATGACGGCCATGGTGTTGCACCTCTGCTCAGTTTGTGGGAGCTCCATACCACATCTTTTCCTGCCTGCTGCCAGAGGACCAGCCTTTGGAACAAGACTGCTGGTCCAGAACTAAGTAATGTGGGAGCCTGTCCTTTCTCCTGTATTTTGCATTGTCTTGAATATACCCTCTTGTTTCATTTTGCTGGTATCTGCAATTTGACCCGCATATGTCTGAAAACAGAATTCTATTTTTTCTAAAACTAACCTTACCAAGCTCAGACATAGTAGTAAAGAAATCTCCTTTTTGACTACTTCAGTGACATATCTTAATATGAAAGCATTTAGCACCACGCCTGACAAGTGGGGGATGCTCAGTACTTTCGTTTCTTCTCCCCTCTACCCTTTCTCCCTATTTTTATTTATTTGTGTTGCTTTTTGGTGTTTTGGTTGATATTGTTGCATCAGTTCACATCCATTTGATAGATCTATGATAGATAGATAAATAGACTTCTTTATCTATAGACAGACTATCTATAGACTAGATATTCCTTTCCTTTCCTTTCCTTTCCTTTCCTTTCCTTTCCTTTCCTTTCCTTTCCTTTCCTTTCCCTGTCCTGTACTGTCCTGTCCTGTCCTGTACTGTACTGTCCTGTCCTGTCCCCCATGATTCTCTTTATATATATATTTCTCACATTGGATTCTTGATATTTGTTTTCTTTAATTTTCATATATAGTTTTTATTTATTTATTGAAAGCCATTTTATCGAAGTGATTGTGCTTAATTATGGGAGATACAAGCCAGGACAAGATAAAATCCTCAGCATAGGAGAGTCTGGTACAGGAGATGCACAGATAAAGATGCCAAAACATGTGATGTGCCCTTTGGGAACATCTAGGGTGTTTGAGAGCTAGGGCTTGACTCCGGATTTGGGGCTGGAAAAAATTTTACAGAGGAAGTGACCTAGAGAGGCCAAATGCTACGAACATGGTTTTAGAGCCACATTTTTGGTTGAGTTTGTATCATAGCTTCACACTAACTAGCTGTGTGACCTTGGGTAAGTTATTTAACCCCTCTGTGCCTCAGTTTTCTCATCTGTAAAGGGGAGATTATAATAGCATTACCTTGTAGATGTTGTTACCAGTGTTGAATGTTATTACATATATCTCATTTAGAATAGCACTTGCCTTTTAGAAGCACTTGATAGATATTAGCCATTGTCATTATTATTATTTCTATAATTATTATCATAGTTATTCTTTAAGCTGATTCATGAAGAATGTTATTTAAAGGAACATTCCTGGCAGAGGATATAATTTAATTGGTGTTACTTTGAATATAATAACCCCTCCACTGTATTTTCTAAGTGGATATTGTTAATGCAGAGAGAAATGATCAACATTTTCATACTTATATTTTACATGTATTTTGTAATCTTCTACCTAGTCTATGTGATAGGTGGAAAATAAGACTTTTTATTTTATATTTTTGGAATTTTTTAGGTCTACAATTATATCATCTGTAAATTATGATCATTCTTTTTTCTAATGCATGCATTTCTTCCTTTCTAAAATATCTTATTATACTGCTTTGAATTTCTAGAACAATGTTAAGTAGTAGTTGTGATAGCTAAGATCCTTATTTTTAACCTAATACTAATGTGAATATTTTATCTGCTTTATTTATAAATTTTATGTTGCCTATTAGTTTTAGATCCTTATTCCTAGTTCACTGGCATTTTTTTTAAAATTAGAGTCCAGAGTGCTCATCATTACACTATGGAATCTCTATTTTTTTTTGAAAATTAGAAGTGGATGTTAAATATTATCCTCTATTGAGATTCCATTTTGATATATTTTTTTGAGGACTTAATTGAATCATTTTGCATTTCTGGGTCAAGTTATCTTTAATTATACTTTTAAAAATATGATTCTGAGTTTGAATTACTAATACCTTAATTTGGGTTTTGCATACATATACATGCATGAAATAATTGCTCTCAAGTTTTTTCCTGAATGAGTTTGTACTCAGGGATTTGGGTGGTTTTATAGCATGGTGATACTAACTTTGGAAAATAGATCTTCCTAGAAATGTTAAATGTTCTACCACTGTCCGGCATCTTTAGAAAGATGCCAAGTTCCCTTCCCTATGATCATTCTTTTAATCATTTTTCCTTTATATTTGTTGTAATTAAATTTTATCCTCTATGAACTCCTTTGAATTTTCCCAACTTTCAGAAGATTGATTTTCTTTTTCCTCAACAGAATTGGTAAAGGCTTTATTTCCACTTTATTATTTTACTTCTTTTTAGTTGTAAATCCTATCTACTCTAATGAGCCACTTTCTCTCCTTTGTAATTATGTGCTGGATTCCTATAGAAGTATCCACCAATGCTGAATTCTTTTAAAACAGTGTAAGATGTTTTTAGACAGTCTCAGGGTCTATCTTCATTGGTGTCTCTTTAAGTTACTTCTGTGCTAATTCCTTTTTTACTAAGAGGAAACTTCAGTGATTTTCCCAAGCCCTTTCACTTTTCTTTTGAGCAAGGGATGTGGTAGGTGTTGAGGATATGGAGTATATACCATGATCTTCTTTTTGCCAATCTAGAACTCAGATTTTTTGGACAGTAATTCACAACTGCATTTCTGTGTGTCTTTCCTTTCTGACAAGGAGAAGCGAGATAATGGGATGGTTTAGACTTGAATTTTGGAGTCAGCATATAACAGATTTGAATTCAAGTTCTCCCCATCACTATGTATGTGACTTTAAGCGAGTCACTTGAGCTTTTTACAGCTTAGTTTCATCATTAGTGAAATGAGACACTAATCACTACCATTCTAGATCACTATTAAATGAGCAAACACAAAATAAGTAACACTATGGCTAGCACATAAGTGCTAAAAAAAGGTACTAATATAATTATTATTCAATTATGATTAACATATTCTTATATAAAAATTGCATCTGGTTCATGACCCCTCAAAACCCATAGTCTGGATCTAGTTGTCTGCATTATCTAAACTGTAGATAATCTGTACATTCCTGCCTTGTACATTGGTACCTTTTTTTGAGTTTCTTCAATTTCTGCCTTCTGTGTTTCTCTCACTACTGCTGTGTGCTTTGGTAGAAAATACTCATGACACAGCGGACCTGGGCTCTACTCCTAACAGGGTCATTGGCTCATTGTCTGACCTTGGGTCAGTAAATCTTTTTATCATTTATTATAATAACTGCCAATTACTGAGCATGACTTTACCTCTGATGCCTTACATAAGGTTTTATTTACTCCTCACAATCAGTTTCAGGAAGATACTTTGGTTTCTCAAATGAGGAAATAGAAACTCAAAGGTATTGGGTAATTTGCCTGGGAGCTAACTTGATGTGTGGTTTTTCTGGGGCATAAAGGTCCAGATTTTCTATAAGGAACTTAAACAAGTAAACAAGTAAAAACCAAATAACCTCATTAAAAATGGGCAAAGGACATGAACAGATACTTCTCAAAAGAAGACGTACAAGCAGCCAACAAACCTGAAAAAATGCTCATCATCACTAATCGTCAGAGAAATGCCACTCAAAACCACAGTGGGATACCAACTCACACCAGTCAGAATGGCTTCTGTTAAGAAGTAAAAAAAAATAAATAACAGATCCGGGTGAGGCCGCAGAGAAAAGGGAATGCTTATATACTGTAGGTAAGAATGTGAATTAGTTCAGCCACTATAAAGAGCAGTTTGGAGATTTCTCAGAGAACTGAGAGTTGAACTACCATGCAACCCAGCAATTCCATTACTGGGTATATATCCAAAGAAAAATAAATCATTTTCCCAAAGACACATGCACTTGTATGTTCATCGCAGTGCTATTCATGGTAGCAAAGACATGGAATCAACCCAGGTGACCATCAACAGTGGATTGGATAAAGAAAATGTGGTACATATGCACCATGGAGTACTATGTAGCCATAAAAAACAAAACAATGAAAGCATGTCTTTTGAAGCAACATGGATACAGCTGGAAACCATTATCCTAAGTGAACTATGCAGAAACAGAAAACCAAATACCACATGTTCTCACTTATGAGTGGAAGCTGAACATTGGGTACAATGGTCATAAACATAGAATCAATAGACACTGCAGAATGTAAGATCAGGGAGGGCAGGAGTGAAGGTTAATAAAAGCAACCTGTTGGGTACTATGCTCACTACCTGAGTGATGGATCCATTCATACGCCAAGCTTCAGGATCATGCAATATACCCCTTCCAAACCTGAACATGTACCCCCGATTCTAAAATAAAAATTGGGAACAAAAAAGGTGCATATTTTAACGTACTCTACTGCTCAAAGTTGTGAGACCCAGGGTCAGGTGAAGTTCTTTCATAAACTGTGGACTATGATGTCAATGGAACAGCTCTCTCAGCTCAGTATTTTCTCTCCTGGCCACCACCCTGTCATCCCTATACCTTCTGACTTTTGGATTGTACAGTGAGCCACTTATCCTCATTCCCTCTGGGTTTTCACATCCTTTGTTTCCCTCCATTCTCTCCCTTCCTTTTCTTCTTTGTGTAGCGTTTCCACAGAGCTGCTTCTTGGAGCTCTTATTCTATATCCCCTTTCCTTAACCAGAGAGAGCTCTCTCCTCTGCCTGATGTTTTCTATTTCAGTTGATCTCTTTTGTGTTTGATACAATTTTTTAAATTGTTTTCGTAGTTTAATTGAAGGCAGACAGTTCTACATTTCCTCTTTGTGTTTATAAAAGCTTGGTTTGAAAAAGGGCAGTGCAGGATGTATAGGAGGTAAGAAAGAAAAGAACAGAAACCATTGGGAAGGGCTGCTATGTTCTATCTTCAAAGAAAGTAGAGCTGGGGTTAGTCCAATTGTTTGACAATTGCAAGGGAGTCATAGTACCATAGTTTGGACAAAACCTGACTTTTTATTGCCAAAAAAATATAAGATAGAGATGGAGGTAAATGTGAATAATTCAAAGTAATGTTTAAACTTTCAGGGTATTTCACCTTCTCTGGAATTAGAGATTTATGCTAGTAAAGAGGGAGGAATTTGAAATGTTTATGTTACCAGAGTGTAAAAAACATTGTCCAGTTGTTTATCTAATCTTTCATTGGGCTTGCTTTTAAAAACACGTTTAGATTTGAAGTAGCCTGGGAAAAATAAACTGTTCCAGGCCATAACTTGATGCCCCAGTGGATATAACATGGATCCTTTTTCATTCATTTTGAGAAATTTCCCAAGCAGACAGATGTCTTTGTACCTTCCGTTGCAGTTTCTTCATCCACAAATAACTATTATCAAGAACTGGAATTACAAGTGCTCTGTTATTTAACTTTGATTCCTACAGAAATTCCTACTGGGATCTTATTTCTTCTCTGGGGTGGACATTTTGCTGTTGTACCTATTCAGTCTCGCAAATTCTCCATGTGTTTTCATCCAGTGAAATTCATTTCCTAAAGATTTGTATCAGCTAAAGCAAAGAACTTTTTGAGAACCTTTTTTGGTTCACGGAGCAGCCAGGTCTACTGGGGGAGTAGAAAGAAGAGATTCTATACTGTGTTCTGTTGTAACTGCTTTCCAACCTCCCAGTGGAAAAGGCAGATAATACTATGTAAAATTAGAATTGATTTTGGTTTCCTTTGCTTCCTCCTAATCTCTCAGCCTAAATTGACTCATTTAAGTCGACAACTAAATATCGTGTGCTTATTGTGTGCCAAGCGCTGTTCCAAGACTTAGGATACTGTAGCCACCAAATTAGACAGAGATCCCTGCCATTTTGGAACTCTTATTCTCACAAGTGAAGACAATAAGCAATAAGCATGATAAATAAGTGAACTATGTATGTGATAAAGTGGTAAGTGCTAATGTTAAGTGTTACAGAAAAAGAAATGTGTGTCAGAAAAGGGGTGGGGGCCACATGGTTATAATTTCAAATTGGGTGGTCAGGGTAGGCTTTGTTCACAAGGCAATTTTTGAAGAAAGACTTGAAGAAGGTGAGGGAATTATTCATGCAGAAATCAGAGGGACAAGTGTTTCAGGTAAAGGGAATGGTCAGCACCATCCCTAAAGTGGGAATGGGCCTGGTGTGTTCCAGGGACAGCAAGGAGGACAGTGAGGCGGTGTGGTAGGAGAGGAGGCTGGAGGGACCAGATCATGTGCAGCCTTTGTGCAGACATTTGCTCATTTGCTTTTCCTCGGAGTGAAATGGGGAAAACCATTTTGAATGAAGGAATGACATGACTTTACCTTTTAAAATGATCACGGGTTACTCTTTTGAGAATAGACTATAGTGGGGGTCAGAGGTAAAAATGGGCAGTCCAATTTAAGGGTTACTCAGAGAAGCAATTTAGCAATACAGTAATTCCCCGTTATCCATGGAGGATGTGTTCTGAGACTCCCAGTGGTTGCCTGAAACTGCAGATAGTACTGAACCCCGTACTATGAAAAAATGCTGTGTTTTCCTATACAATAACAGGCAGGTAGCATATGCAGCATGGATGTGCTGAACAAAGGGATGAGTTACGTCCCAGGCAGGATGGAGAAGGATGACCCAGGATTTCATCACACTACCAGAAACAGACTGCAATTTAAAACTTGTGGATTATTTCTGGAATTTTTTTTTTTTTTTTTTTTTTTTTTGAGACGGAGTCTCGCTCTTTCATCCAGGCTGGAGTGCAGTGGCGCGATCTCGGCTCACTGCAGGCTTCGCCCCCTGGGGTTCAGGCCATTCTCCTGCCTCAGCCTCCCGCATAGCTGGGACTACAGGCACCCGCCACCTCGCCCGGCTAATTTTTTGTATTTTTAGTGGAGACGGGGTTTCACCGTGTTAGCCAGGATAGTCTAGATCTCCTGACCTCGTGATCCGCCCGCCTTGGCCTCCCAAAGTGCTGGGATTACAGGCGTGAGCCACCGCGCCTGGCCTATTTCTGGAATTTTTTATTTAATATTTCAGACTGTGGTTGATTGCAGGTAACTTAAACTACAGATGGCAAAACTGCAGATTACTGTAATTCAGGTAAGAGATGATGATAGATTGTACCAAAGTGGTAGTAGTGGTGAGAAATGGTCTTATTCTGGATGTATTTCAAATGTAGAAACAATAGAATTTCCTAACAGAATGGACATGATATGTGAGAGGAAGAAGGGAATTTAGAATAACTCTAGTAGTTTTGGCTCGAGACACTGAAAGGATGGAGTTGAGATGGGGAAGGCTGTGGGGTGAGATGGGAAAGGTTTGTGGAGAAGGATAAGAGTAAAGTTTGGGACATGTTGAGTTTGAGATGCTGTTAGAGATCTAAGTGGAGATATTAAGTAAGAAGTTGGGTATGAGTCTGGGGTTCAGGAGAGAAATCTGGGCTGGAGTTACAAAATTAGGAGTTGTCAGCATGAAAATGTTACTTTAAAGCCAGAAGACTGGATAAATTCACCAAGGGAGTAAGTTTAGAAGAGAGATGAGGACCAAAAACTGAGTGCTGGATATTGTAACTTTTAGGAAGTTTGGGAGAAGAGGAGGAACCAGCAAAGAATACTGAAAAAGAGCCTGCAGTGAGGTAACAGGTAAAGCAGTAGAATGTGGCATCCTAGAAGTCAGGCAAAAAAAAGTTTCAAGGAAGACTGAATGATCAGCTGTGTCAAATGCTGCTCACAGATCAAGTCAGCTGAGAGCTGAAAATTAGCCCATTGATGGAACCAAGTGAAGATCATTGTGATCTTGGGCAGCTTCTGTAGAGTGGCAGAGGCAAAACCTAGACTGGGATGGATGTGTGAGAGAAAGGAAAAAAGAAGAGTTGTGAAGAGCATATATAGAGAGAACTCTTTGGAGAAGCTTTGCTGCTAAGAGGAGCAAAGAAACGGAAGAAAATGCTGGCATGAAAGTGGGGTCAAGAGTAAATTTTTCTTGATTTGATGTATATTGTTGTCCTATATTATTGATCTGGACTCTAATCTTTGTTCTTTCTTTACCAAGCTGTTATTTCTTACTTTCCCCTGTTTTTTTGTTTGTTTGTTTGTTTTACCAGATCAGACAACCAATTAAGATTTTATTTGACTATTTAACCCAACTATTGGTGTTCCTAGATAGCTATAGTTGCTGCTCTGTCTTCCCAAAATTTACTACCCTTTGTACCTTCAGTTCCCCACTTGTCTTATGTGAGAATCTCAGGCTTAGACTAGAATAATTTGGCAGTATAGGGCAAAAATGATGCAGATGCTGTAAATGCTTATTATTATAACACTTGTGTATCATTTACTATGAGTCAGGCACCATTTGAAGTGCTTTACATCCATTTACTCATTTAATCTTTACAATACCCTATGAACTAGGTATAATTATTATCTGCATTTTACAAATAAGGAAATTGAAGCAGAGAAAGATCAAGTAACTAGTTTTTCTTTTTTTAAAAAAAACTAATAATTGTGGAGCTGGGATTAAAATTCTGACGGTTTAGCTCCAGAGGCCATGCTTTTGAAGCAACTGGAGAATTTTAAGAGCAGGCAGTTAACTAGAGAGATTTCATTTTACATAATATAGGAATTTGCTAGAGTGAATGGGTTATGTTTTTGGAGAAACAGGATAGAATACAGGAGCTGATTGGTCATTTCCTTAGATTTACTAGCCTATACATTAGTGGGCTGTGCTCAGCCCACAATCCTGGAAGGATGTGGTGGAACATTCTTAAATGATGACTTTTTTTTTAAGGCTGTATTTCCTCAAGTTTCATGAATTCCTTTTTAAGTCAACAAGTAAATATTAAGCACCTACTCTTTGCATAAGAGGAAAAAAATTTAACTCCTTCCCTCTATATGTTTATTTTCCTTGGGAAGCTGATTTGTTTATCACGCAGGCTATAGAATCATTTGGAAACTAAAATAGAAAGGGCTTTGCATGTGAACATAATATTTTACTATTTTTTAAAAGGATCCTTAAAATTTCTATGTCTTTAGAGATGAGGTGTGAACTAAATGATTCTTTGTTAAGTGTTATTTCTTAGAGCACTGGTGAGCAGTTGCCACTGAATCCTTCATTAATAATCCCTTCCTTTTCCAGAAGGACTTGCCAACACCCATAAAGTATTCACTGGGAGAATTAAAGTCATATAAAAATAATTGGTGTTTGCTTCCTTCAAGGCATACATTTAAATACATTGCTCTATTTCTCTGTTCCTTGGCTGCCTCCTATGTTTAGTAACACTAGATCAGCAGACTTCCTCTTTCAAGGTTCAGCTGCTGGCCATTACAATTTCCCATGAGAAAGCAAACCTACCACTGTTTTACCCTTTTATCTTAATGTTTCATCCATTTGTGTCATATTATCTTGTGGGTTTGCATTTCTCAGTAGTAATAGCACTGCTGGTAAATAGAAAACAATGAATGTGATTATGTACCCCTGGCCGTCGTCGCCATCATCATCATCATCATCATCATTTGAGCCCTTTAAAAATTCCTATTGTAATCTCAGAGGAGTGGTTATCTATGATAGTAGACTATCCGTGGTTTCATTTTAAAAGGGATGTGTACAGTATTTTCATGTGAATTACTTTTAATGCCTTGGTGACAATTTTGCCATTCACCACTGGGTTCAGCTATAAACATTCCACCACTGGTCTACTTCCTCCATCCTCAACTTTTTTACCTGAGCATTTTTTAGAAAGTCATATATAAATTTATGCTGTATTCATGGCCTGCAGTTTCATGTGTATTTGGCTGTAACTTGTAATGACTAATATATATTGGGAGTTAGAACTGAAAATAATAGCTAACATTTACTGGTAGTCTTTCTCTGCGCTAGGCATTGTGGTAGGCCCATTACAAGCATCTAATTTAATCCTAATCTCTCAGAAAGCACATGCCATATTTTCTGCATTGAAAGGAAAGGGAATGAAGACCCAGACTTTGACTTTGCTCAAGATACATGATACTTGCCATGTCATGTCCCCTTTCAGAGTGTCCGTTTCTATGATCAATGGTTTAGTTTGCCACTCTGTGTATATTTCTCTTTTCCTTAAAATATGACATTGTTTAATGGGCTGTTAAACAAATATATCGCTAGATAGTAGAGTTGCCTGGGAATGAGTCCTGAGTGTTTCTTCAGTTTCCTTGTCCTATGTGGAAGGATATGATAAAACAGGCACACTCCGGAGCTGTTGTGTTCTTTTCTCTCTTCTCTCAACCTGTTTCCAAGCCAGTGACCCAGCTGGACTCTCAGTTTCCTAATCACCACCTAGACTCTGTCATTATTAAAAACAACACAATTTGGTCAAGATCATGGCTTTTAATTGGGATGTGGAAAGAAACTCAAGTTGAAGAAATGTTGCCAGGATCATTGGGGAATGACTAGCCACTTGATGCAAGAGGGAAAGCTGTGAAGAATAGCTCTCTTATTATGTGGTGTCCAGGCAAAGGGGAGTTATGCTCTTACTATTTCATTTCATTTCATTTTTTTTGAGAAATTATTATTGCAGAACCATTGGCTTCCTTTCTTTCTCAACTGTAGCTGTAATGTTTTATTTGTGCATGTGTACTTTTGAGAGAGTATTGGTCTCTGAAGAGGGAGTTAGAAAAGGAAAGTATTTGAAATGGAAATATCTTAAAATTATGTCTCTTTCCAATTATACATTGGACTTCTTTAGGATTTAGAAACAAAATGGAAATTAAAAAATCACAAATACCTTCTTTTCGAACTAGAAAACATTGTACTGTATAGTGAAGAGTTAGTTGAAAGACAGTAGATCTTACATTTCATTGCAGAGTGTTCCAGACATTGATCAAATGGCAAGGAAAAGCAAATATTAACTTTCTTTTCCTCCCCACCTTCTCACAATGGCTGGGCAATACTTTTGTATTCCTGTTTGGAGAATTTAATGGCCTTGTTAACATGTGTAAAAACATTGTGATTGAAGACTTTAACAAAATAGTGAGTAGAGGTTTTTTTTGTTTTGTTTTGTTTTTTTAGGTTCCATGTTTATGTTCTTACTGGATGTGTGTCTGTCCTAGTGCTCTAGGTTAAGAACTAAATGTGTTAGAAAAACAGATGTAATGCAAATAAATAGAAGAGTTCTCATTTCCTTCAGTGAACAGAGCTCCGAGTTCCTGAGCAGTAATTTTACAGTACCTTCTCGCCATATCAGAAGAATTTGTGCTGACCCAAGCTGCTTTTCTCTGAGTTTTGTTGTATCATAACTGATTAACGATCGATAGGGCCAGACAGCAATTCACCTACATATGGTAGGGGATCGCAATGCACCAACATAGTGTAGAGACCGCTCTTGCCAACAATTAATTGGGGAATTCACTTTATGAAGCCCTGTTTTCAGACTGACATCTGGAGAAATTCTTAACCTGGATCCATTCCAATCTGTAGGATTTATGGACTGTGCTTGCTTTTTTGTAAATAGAACTTTTTCTGCTTAGTACATTCTGTTTACGTAATTATCAATGGATGAAAATGGCTATGTTTCTATAATTTCTTTATTCTCACCACCAAGTGAGCCTGAATTCTAACCCGCAATCCAGCTAAAAGAGTACTTGGACACCTATCATTATTCAAGTTGTGGAAACATCTTAATACCAGCAGCACCCTGCTCTCTTAAATCCCAACTCTCTGACTGGAGCCCTTATACACTAAGGGACTTAGTATTCAGCCTTTACGGGGATTTTAAAACTTCTTGAGACACATGCTGGACCTCTTAAAATGTATTAGACTCCCTTTTATTCACACACTTTGTCTCTGCTGTGAGGTGTGAAATGGAAATATTTTCAAACATGGGTACATGCATAGTCTTAAACACACTTTCAGTTCCCACCATGTTGTGGGGATCAAAGTTGGTTATTAGGCAGCAGAACTGAGCTCCATACATTTCACGGGGCATCCTATTGGGCACATACTACAATGACCTTCACCTGCCCCTCTGCAGCTAAACACTGTTGTCTCTGTCAATGTGGTCAGCATTGTTTCTGCAAAAACAGGGAGAAAGAAAAGTCATGGGATGGATTTACAAGGAACGTAGAAAACAATATCATATGTTGGCACTGGAAACCTAAGACTATATAGAAAGGCATTTTCTTCTGCTGCTTTGCTGAGTTTGAAACTGTAAAATTATACCTGGTTAAGGGAGTTTTGCCTCTACATGACAACACAGTGAAGAGTAGAGTAGAAATGGAGATGAGAGAGAAATGGACATAAGTCCTCCAGTCTTACCTAGAGAGCAGCAGCAGCATTGAATGGTGTCAACCTGATTCACCATGCTGTGTTAAGAGCACAGTAAGCAAAATGTTCCATTCCCAAGGGCTTTATTTCCAAGATGTGCTTTGATGAGGTCCATGCCTGTTGTATTTATTAACAATCTCCTATATATATGTTATTCTGGAAAATGTCTGCTCAGTGAGTGCCTTTGAAAACCCAATTTCATAAGACCACACATCTACAACCATTTCGTCTTGGACAAACCTGACAAAAACAAGCAATGGGGAAAGGATTTCCTATTTAATAAATGGTGCTGGGAAAACTGGCTAGCCATACGAAGAAAACTGAAACTGGACCCCTTCCTTAGACCTTATATAAAAATTAACTCAAGATGGATTAAAGACTTAAATGTAAAAACCAAAACCATAAAAGTCCTAGAAGAAAGCCTAGGCAATAGCATTCACGACATAGGCATGGGTAAAGACTTCATGACAAAACCGCCAAAAGCAATTGCAACAAAAGCCAAAATTGACAAATGGGATTTAATTAAACTAAAGAGCTTCTGCGCAGCAAAAGAAACTATCATCAGAGTGACAGGCACTATGCAGAATAGGAGAAAATTTTTGCAATCTACCCATCTGACAAAGGTCTAATATCCAGAATCCACAAGGAACTTAAATTTATAAGAAAAAAAACAACCCCATCAAAAAGTGGGCAAAGGATACAGACACTTCTCAAAAGAAGACATTTATGCAGCCAACAAACATGAAAAAAAAAGCTCAACATCACTGATCATTAGAGAAATGCAAATCAAAACCACAAAGAGATACCATCTTACACCAGTCAGAATGGCAATTATTAAAAAGTCAGGAGACAATAGATGCTGGTGAGGCTGTGGAGAAATAGGAACGCTTTTACATTGTTGGTGGGAATGTAAATGAGTTCAACCTTTGTGGAAGACAGTGTGGCGATTCCTTAAGGATCTAGAACCACAAATACCATTTGACCCAGAAATCTCATTACTTGGTATATACCCAAAGGAATATAAATCATTCCACTGTAAAGGCATACGCACACATATATTTATTGCAGCACTATTTACAATAGCAAAGACATGAAACCAACCCAAAGCCCATCAATGATAACCTGGATAAAGAAAATGTGGTACATATACACCATGGAATACTATGCAGCTATAAAAATGAATGAGATCATGTCCTTTGCAGGGACATAGATGAAGCTGGAAGCCATCATCCTCAGGAAACTAACACAGGAACAGAAAACCAAACACCACATATTCTCACTCATAAGTGGGAGTTGAACAGTGAGAACACATGGACACAAGGAGGGGAACAACACACACTGGGGCCAGTCATGGGGTTGGAGGCAAGGGGAGGGAGAGCATTAGGACAAATAGCTAATGCACGTGGAGCTTAAAACCTAGATGGCAGGTTGATAGGTACAGCAGACCACCATGGCACACATATACCTTTGTAACAAACCTGCATATTCTGCACTTGTATCCTGGAACTTAAAGTAAAATAAAAATTAAAAAAAAATCAACAATTTCACAGAAATGTTGGCTTTCCAAGATGGCCCCTGAGCACAGAACAGAAACAACTACACACACACACACATTGATATGTGTGTGTGTGTGACTATTGATATATATAATTTTATATATATATATAATTAGTCAAAAAAATACCCACCATCATAGCTTTACCAATTGGGTGCTCTTGAGGAAAAGTTAAGTCCAAGTGAGGACTGAGCCCTTTAGTCTGAAGTCCAGTGTGGAAGAAGAGAGGTCATGGAGGATGGATCAGAGGAAGTGCAGTCCCACTTTTTCTTCATAACTTTTTGCATTTTGTCTCCATTGTAGCCCTTGAGTAAGTCCTTGTCTGTGTTTATCCATGATTCTTCCTCGCTATACCTCCTATTCTGGTTTACATTCTTCTAACTGCTAATATATTTTGTATGATATACTATTTTGTCATTTACACCTTTTGTAAATCACCTCTAATGTCTTGTGTAGAAGTGCATACACAGAAAGATAAAATATGTTATGATCCATTCTTTCTCCTCCCCTTTGCTTTTCATCCTGTCTCCCTCTCTCCTGCCCATCCCCCTTCCTTCTATTCTTCCATTTTGCCAAAAAGTTTCTAAATACTCAGCCAGTGTTGCTACACAAGCATACAGCAGATGCCTGGCTTTTTATAGCTTACATTCTTCTTGGGCTAGAAAAAAATATTTGAAACAACTGGAAAAACTAACAGAGTAGAGAATTATCAGAAAATTTATGCATGTCTATGTACCTATGTGCATATATATGAATCATCTCTCTCTCTCTCTCTGTCACACACACACACACACAGACACACACACACAGAGTAAAATTTCTCCAAATGAATATATTTATAGAATCTCTGAGTCTGAGGGAAGCTTCATATTTAAGATAGTGTGATATTCTTTTCAAAGGACCCATTCCTCACACTGCACATGAATTATAAACCATTGAAATGAAATCTCAAAAAAACACTTTATGCATCAAATAAATCTTGATCGAAAGAAAAATGTCACTGGTGTATATTTTGGAGGTTTCTGCTGTTTTTAATTCCTAGTGGCAATTCAGGTCATGCAAACAGAAGATTCTTTGGCAAGTCAGAACAAGGTCTGTGGTCATTTGTGATTCTCTAAATGTGTCTACTTGTCTGATTCCTCTTAAATACATGAAGAAAAAAGAAGAAAAGATTTTCTCCTCTATGAAGGAGTGGGACACTCTCATCCAATACCCAGTTTATTACAAAGGTCACTATTGAGAGAAAATAAACCAGCAAAGTCTTCAAATATACCCACAGAACAGCTTGCCAGCCCTCTGGATTTTCTGTATCATTGAAAGGAAGGACTAGTTGGGACAGCCAACTGACAAGCAAATCCATTAAGATCTTCTGGAAAAAAAAAATGTGTTATTGAGAAAGCCCTAGTGCGATAGGAAGGAGGGGAACCTGCCTAGCTCTGGGACATTTGCGGCATCAGTTCCCCTCTCTGAGCCTCTGTCTTGATATCTACTACACGAAAGTGATTAAACCTAAAGCTACAATTCTTTGATTTCACAAAAAGATGGTGCAGAAAGTGCATGTATACAAAAAAAATAGAAGGCAGGAGGTGATAAAATGCACGGTGTGCTGAGCGTGATGCTAGGTTTACATCCCTCATGGCATGCTCACAGTCGGCCTCAGCATCAACCCCTCTTTAAAGATGGGGCAACTGATGATCTGCCTTGAGCCCTACAGCTAGCTGCAGCTTGGTCCACAATTGTGATAACTTGAACTCCACCGTCCAAGACTTAAGCCTTGTTCTTTGCCTTCTCTCCTTCGGGGGCCTCTCTGTTCACTGCCCACTTGGCTTCACTTTTGATAGAGGAAAAGAGAAACTCCTGGAGACAATTGTAAGATATTGGAAACTCTAAGAGTTTATGGGAAAAAACCTTATTTAAAAAAATTTCCCCAGTGTAATCATAAGAAGGACATCAGACAAATTCCAATAGAAAAGTATCATGCAATATACCTGACCAGTACTCCTCAAACTGTCAAGGCTATCGAAAACAAAGTCTGAGAAATTATCACAACCAAGAAGAGCCAAAGGAGACATGACAATGAATGTTATGAAGTATTCTGGATAGCATCCTGAAAAAGACAAAGGACATTAAGTAAAAATGAAAAAATCTGAATAAACTATGGACTTTAGTTAATAGTAATGTATCAATATTGGTTCATTAGTTGTAACACATGTACCACACTAATGAAAGATATTAATAGGGGAAGCTATGCAGAGGATATATAGGAATTCTCTGTACTATCTGATAAATTTTTCTGCACATCTGAAACTATTCTAAAAAGTAAAATCTATTAGCGAAAAAATTTTTTACCATTATCCAACAAGAAAGAACATTTGTCACAGTTGGGCAAAAACTATGCTTTTAAACTTATGATAATAACACCATAGGATATTCTGGTAGTAATACTGTAAGATAAGACATCTGGCAGTGTTAAATGCCTCTAGGAAGTTTGAAAATTACGATACTGTATGTAGAGAAGCTTTCCATGAGCCTTAGATTAGGCCAGGGTTGCCAAACTACTTATGGCCCACAGGCCAAACCTGGCCCAACACCTGTTTTAGTAAATAAAGTTTTATTGGAACACAGCCAGTGCTCATTCACATTTATGTATTGACTATGGCTGCTTTTGCACTATGACGGCAAAATGGAATAGTGGTACCAGAGACCAGAGACCAGATGGCCCATAGAGCCTAAAAAATATTAACTATCTGGCCAACCCCCTGGTTTAGGCTATTTGAATTACAAAGTAGGTTTTGAGGCAAGCTAGCTAAGAGGCCCGATTCACCTGGAGTAGAATCAAATATTGGAACCCAGCAGATCAAGTAGCAGGAGAGATATTAGGCAGGGCTTGAGTAAAATAGATTAGCCAACTCCCTAGGTGGCCATCTGGTTAAGGTTTTCAGGCACTTTTCTCTTTGCTGGCAGCTGTCTTTGGCCCCAGGGATATATCAGTTTGTTTGAAACCTACCCTGCCAAACCCCCACCTTAGGGACTTTATCTTGACCTGTTTATCCTACTCTTCTTTTGGTGTTCCTGACTTTGGCCTGAAAATAGTCAGGACTTCAGTTGTGTTTCAATGTGCCAGGCACTATGCACATTCATCTCTCTCCCCTATGAAGCACGGCTACGTTAGTCTCTTAGAAGATGCGGAAACTGAGACAGATTTTAGTGAAATAACTTGCTCAAGAAGGTCACTTAACTAATAAATGCGGAGCCATGAATCCAGACTTCAAAGCATAACCTTAACCTCCAAATACCATCCCCACTGTCAGTGCTAGAACTGGCTTGCACTAGCTAGTGAGAACCAATTGCTGAATTTTTAGAAATTTTGTGAGTCAATTGTTAAATATATAGGCATTATTAAAAATTGTATAAACTTACAATGAAATAAATCATATTAAAAACAAAGATAATACAAACTCAAAACTCTTCCTAATTATTTTACTATGTTTTACTATTCTGTATTCCCTTGAGGTTATTTACGTCTATGGAATCTGTATGGTGAAAATACTAGAGAATAGTGTGCTACTACACATCTCTGCCAAGCTGTACATTTGGTGATGTCGCTTTGGTTATTTGAAATTGGCCATAGTGGGAGTATTCATCCCGCAGAGATGAGTGAACACTATAGATTGGGGCTTTCCTCTTTTTTCCTGGAAAGCCAGCTATTCCACATTTACCAGCATACCACTGCTTACCTTGCATTCCAATTTTGATCTCCGGTATTCTAGATGACAGTCACATTTGCTTCTGCTTCACTTCCTATCTTAATCTTCGAACTCTACCTCTTCCAGTTAACTCTACAATAGCAAGCTGCAGAGAGGGCCTAAGCTCCTTTTGTTGTTGGTTTTTGTTTGTTTTTCTGACAATGGATAGAAATATCTTACTGTAATTCACCTGCTGATAAAATATATTCTACTTTTTGAGGAGGAAGTGCAGCCATTTTATAATTTGCTTTTGAATGTGGAAACAGGCTAAAGGATAGCTTGAAATACCTAAAAATCCTAGAGTTGTGTTATCTTTATAAATATAGGGCAAACTCCTATTTGTTCAAAATTTTAAGTGAGATTTTCTACTTAAATAAATTTTTGGCTGGCTAATGATTGCTATATGTATGAATATGTTATCAATGTGGAAAAGTCAAATTTTTACAGCAAGGTTTAATTAACACAAAGGGCCATATACATAATTTGATTGTCAGCAGTTCAGTCATAGGCCCCATAACAAAGTGCCTCAAAGACATTCTTTTTAACATCCATTGGTGTAGTCTCCAATTTATAAACAGTTGGTTCTATGCTGATTGTTCGAAATTCATTATATATGCTTCATATTTTATAATTTCACATGAGTTAGATTTCCAGATTAGTCCAGAAAAGTTTTTAAAGCAATAACTTAATTGTAATAGGGCTCGATAATAAAACTATTACATATAACAGCAATATTCCATTGTGGAAATGCATCTAGAGTTCTGACTCAAGATGCCAGATTCCCTTAATTATATTCCACCTGGCAGTGGTGAGGGGAACCTAGACATCCTGCGTTGGTGGGAGAGAGAGATTGTTCTGAACACTATGACCACTAGAGAGAGAGCTGCCACATCTAGTCACTAGATGTATGACTGGAAAGAACGAACACAAGTTGCAAAAGCCCATTTTGTTGCCACGAGGAGTTTGCTGGTATTTGAACCTTAGATAAATAGGAATTTGCTGTATTATTATTTTTAACCCTAATTCTACATATCACATTAATTAAGTTAGATCATATCTTATAGTTAGTGCTACTCAAAGTATGGCCGGAAGACTGGCATCTGTCTGGAAACTTTTTGTTACCTGACATTCACAAAGTGTTGAGAAACTTTTGTAGCAATTGAAAGGGCATTTTTACAACTGTTGAACCTAATTCTAAAAGGTGAAAGCTGATGTCTTATTCATTTAATTTTTCTACTAGTTCTTTTTGTTCATTTCTATTACCTTTTACAAAAGTATTCATTTAGATAGATTGGAAATTTGAAAAGCAAGTTTTTTTTTTTTGAGAAGCATCACTGTAAACTATAGAGAGCCGGGTTGCAGTGCTATAGAAACTTGTGTAAGCCTTAGCAAATAACATAATCTCTTGGTTTTATTTAATAAATTGAAACTTTCTAGCAGGCCCGACTCTGCATAGCTAAGTCAGAGATGCAAGAAATGTAAAATTTATATTTTCTTTAATAGCATGAGGGTAAGGAATTCAGTCTCAGTTATTGTTGCCCACCCTTGCCACACCCCACTGCATCCAGGGAGGCTTACACATGGGGCTCAGAAAATGAGGACACAGTAGCTACCCACAGCCTCAATGCCTGAGCCATCAGTGGAGTCAACTCCAGGGCTCCCTGTGGCTAAGGCTGGGGCTTCTGGTGCCCAGTCCTTCTGTGTCCCATGCCTCCATCTCTGGATGATGTCTTGTTACCTTGGGCTGTGGGCTACTGCCTCTGAGTCAACCCAGGTACCAGCTGCCTCTTACTCTCTCAGTTCTGTCTCTTCAGGGAGCCCTGGCTATGGAAAACCAAAGCTGGAAAGAAAAGTGTTTCCAGGCTACTTTTATTCATGGGGACCCCATTACAAACTTCCCTGGAGGCAAGGAGGCGCAAAATGGCCTGGGGTAACATTGTAGGAAAAGGGGCAGGGGAAGGGCCAGTAGAAGAAAAGCACACATTACTATCAATACATTTACCCTTGCGAAATGAGGGCACTGAGCCCTTTGTGACAGCGTTGAGGATGGAGTGAGTTACTGTACTGAAAATGCAAGGTAGAGTGCTCAGCACACAGTAGGTCCATGGGATTTTAAGTCCCCTGCCCTCCTTGAGGCGAGAGGCTTGCCTGATTTCCAGGCCAGGAGCCTGCAGTTCTGCTTGTCCTTGCCTGCGGGATCATTTGTGTCACACTTGCCATTGTGTTTGGATGACTTCCTCCAGCTGCAGCTTTTCTTCCCCTTCTCCTTTTATGGGATGGACTCTAAGCCAACGGTACTTCATCTGGCGTCCATGGCTTCATTTCCATGGATGACCTTAGAGAGTTTCAGTTTGTTTGGAAGTTTTATATTTTATCTGTATTCTTTTAGTTGCTTCCCCTTAAATTTTTAACAAATATATATTTTTTTCCTAGCAAAAGTATCAGATATACTCATCTGTTGCTTCTTAGCAGATGTCAATTCAGTAGGTGTGGGATGGGACCTGAGATTCTGCATTTCTGACAGGCTCCCAGGTGATTCCTGTTTGGCTGGTGTGATCTCATTACATGAGCAAGGCCAAAGAGGCCTTCCGAATTTGTGGACTTACCTCCCATTCCCCATTAGCCCGTGAGCTGCCATTTTCTTTTTGCAAGATACGCAGTCATCAGAAGGAGCATCTGAAATCCTTATAATTACATGTTTCCATGCCACAGCCCCTTGATCTCCCAGTGTCTTGACTTCTGCGTGCACATCATCCTAGTTAAGCATGGGTGAAAGCATAAGTAATTGCACACCAGGGACTATTACCATCCCATTCACCTCCAGCTATGGAGCCCCTAGTGCTTTCAGATGGGTGGCCAGTCTAACTTCAAAATTCCATTGTGAAGACCTACTTTTTGTTATAGAACTACTCCCAGTATCAATGATTTTCTCAAGAGGACAGAGCCTGGGGCAAGGATTAAAGTGATGGCTGTTTGAGAACACAAACTCAGGGAAGGGAGGGTGGGGACAAAGGGCAGCAACGAAGGGAATATATGAGGCCATGCAGAGTGGTGCTGCCTGCACCTGGGAGTGCCTCTTTCCAAGAGCCATGAAGAGGCTGAACAGGTGCAGCTACACAGCACCCAGCCCTTTTTTTGGAGGCCTACAGAAGAGAACTAATCATCCAGCATATTCCTAGTTGGTGGGAGCAGAGGGGGAATTCTCTGCTCAGCTTCGGCTTCTTTTCTTTTCCTATGATGCACCCGCTGGGCAGGATGCCAGAGCCCACCACCATTGTTCTTCCCAAGCTGGAAGTGGCAGACACTCTGGGTGTGCAGTTGGGCAGTCTGGCTATAGGAGGCATCCAAAGAAAGTGGGGTGGCGCCAGGCACAGTGGCTCACGCCTGTAATCCCAGCACTTTGGGAGGCTGAAGCAAGCGGATCATCTGAGGTTGGGTCATCTGAGACCAGCCTGACCAACATGGAGAAACCCCATCTCTACTAAAAATACAAAATTAGCTGGGCATGGTGGCGCATGCCTGTAATCCCAGCTACTCAGGAAGGCTGAGGCAGGAGAATCGCTTGAACCTGGGAGACGGAGGTTGCGGTGAGCCGAGTTCATGCCATTGCACTCCAGCCTGGGCAACAAGAGCGAAACTCTGTCTCAAAAAAAAAAAAAAAAAAAAAGAAAGAAAGAAAGAAAAAGAAAGGTGGGTGGCATTCCCAGGGCAAGTGGCTGGTCAGCCCTTGCTGTGGGTGTGGAGTCTGAGGAGGTGCATGCAATCCGTGCCCACTACAGCACCTGAGGGTTAGAGCACCAAGGCAGGGCACCTTGCTGTCTCTGTATGCGGGGTAGGGCAAAGAGAAGAGAAGAAATTACATTCATTGTTGGTAATCTATAGCAACTGGTTTTTCCTTTTGAGCCCACATGATAGAGAACTAGGAAGTCTTCTATTTCTGTTTTGTCAAAATACTGAGTCAGCTGGAATGAAAGGGACATGACTTTATCAGTGGAGACCTGCCTCTCCCCAAGCACGTGGCAGCTGTCTTAACTGCTCATCAAACTCGCTCTCATTTGTTGGCTGGGGGACGTCTCTTCCTTGCTCCTGAAGTTGTCTTATGTGTGAAAGCAGCTGCATGAGTACAGCATTCCTGGCCTCCCCCACCTCCCTCTGTCTCAGGGATGGAGAAGTGACTTTTCTGCCTTTTTTTTTTCAGGGTTCTGTTCAGCAGGGAGCACATCCCTTCTTTCTGCTCTTCCCTGTCATTAGTCTTCCAGGTCTCCCCCTAGCCCCTGTCACCACCTCATATACCCTTTGCCTTTTTACTCAGTTGGATGAGTGTAAAGAAGGAGAAGAAAAGAACTGGCTTTTTGGGCCTCTCCAAAGGTCTCAGCCCCACCATGTGATGAGACTGGAGTTCTGTGACATTGGCAAGTTACTGAATCTCATGAGACCTCAGTTTTCTTATAAAATGAGAATAATAATAATAATATCTATTTCATGGTGTAGTGTATAGGAATTAAATGAGATAATATGGGCAGGATTTCTAGCCCTTAGAAAGTACTCAATAATGATAGTTCTTGTTACTGTGATCTACAGGCTTTGGAGAGATTAAAAATAAGCCGGGTTCTCCTTCTGGGTAAGGCCCTTGTCATTTTCGGGTATGGCTGGGCAAGTTCCATTGCATTGATGGATAATTCTAATGTTTTCTATTCAGGGAATCTCTGAGGATAGCTCTAATTCTTATTTTATGAGTGTGGAAATGCATTTCTCTCATTTCCCTCAGCATCGATTTCTGTTTCAGAGTTGATGCAGAGGCGTGGATAGTAAGGTGTGTTTTCCTTCAAACCTGGGATCTTGCCACTTCCCTCTCATTTGAATGATACGGTTTTGAAATCAGTGCTGCTGATACCCTGTCTTTCCTCAGAATGATGTGAGCTTCATAAACCCCCTCATGCATAAAACCAAACTTGAGAGCTGAGGCTTTGGACTCTGTGAGTGAGAAGCCTCAGAAAAAGAAATCACACTTCATTAACAAGAAGAATGGCTTTGGAAAAAAGCATGTACAGTATACAACATGTTAGTACATTTCCAGGAAATGATGGCAAATCAGTCAAATCAAGTTGCAGATGTAGTCAGGAAATTCTCTCATGATTGTGAGTTTCCCGTACAAGATTTTGGTGGATAAAGTCAAATGAGTTATACCCAGTACTTCAAAAGCACAGCAGTGCCAGCTCATCCTCAAGTCACCTTTGGATTGAAAGCTTCCACAATGCAGTTGATGACTTTGCTGTTGAATTATGAAGTGTTTGTGTCTGTGCTGTAAGGTGTTGGGATTCAGGAATAGAATCAAATTCCAGAGAAATACCACCACAACCACCGTCCCAGAACACCAGCAACCTTTCTCTTTGTTCAAGGAAGGCTTCTTTCCCTCATGGTTCACGTGCTTTTCTTCTTTTATAGTTTCTGATGCTCTGGTATTAAAGAGAATTCCTGCTGAGGGGCCTTTATATTCTGGATATCACATATGCTATAGGTTTTATCCTTTCTGACTTTAAAAAGGATAAATTTAAAGACAATACTGTTGCTGCTGTTGCCAAGTCATAATCAGTATAATATGTCTTTAGGGGCAGTAACTCATTCCCAGTATTCTCACCAAAAAGAAACATTTAAGGTTATTCTTTTCAGGCCACTCCTGAAGATTGTTGTCACGTCATTTATTATCTTTATGATCAGTGTGTTCCTAAGCTATGATTGCTGTGTAGAGAGGCAGATTTTCTTACACATTGCTTAAAACATTGTTTGTATTTTTCAACTAGGTGGTTGTACTACAATCCCAGAGTCAGACCTAGAAGAAAGATCAGTAGAACAAGACTCTGCAGAACTGTTTACCAACCACAGACATCTCACTGCAGAGACACCCAGGCCTGGTAAGAGAATGGGTGGCCTTCACAAGCGTTAGTTAAGTCGGAAGCAGTGACAATCCGGTCAGTTTTTATCATACCAGAGAGCGTTCCGCAAAGCTGCTTGTTTTCCAATTTCTTCATTCTTCCCCTTTGCACTGGTGCAGCTGAATTTGATCCTTTGTGTATTCCTGTCACTATTCAGACCTTTTCTCTCTCTTTCTCTCTTACTCTCTTTTTTTCCAGAAGTTTCACCCCTCCAAGGAGTCTCGGAATAACTCAAGTAGAGTTGTTTGGTTGAGAGGAACATCCCCGTCTCAAGGCCGAACCTGTGTGAACCTCATGCCAAGCACAGATATAGGGCTGGCACAGGTGCTTCCTAAAGCTTACCTTCCCGGAGATGACACTGCATAGAAAGAGGGGTTGGGACTTTTTACTTCACTAGGAGGACTTGTAACACCATGGGGAAGTCAGCTGAAACTTGTCTTGTTTTGCTAGGAAAGGAAGTAGTTGCCTTTGGTCATCCATGTGCTAATGGTCACAGAATACAGTGAGATGACATCGTTTTGGGATAGATTTTATAATGCAAAGATTCAGATCCAAAATAATTTCATACCCCATTTTTTCACAGAGTTCTTATATAGTAAATGTATGAAGTTTAATAAAGCATCTCATTGTCAAACAATATCTTGGATTTTATTTATAATTAGAGGGATTTATGAGTGATTGCTCTATATTATTTCTTCAAAGGAAATGAAAGGAATTGAAGACTTTGCTACTCTCTGGTAAGACCTGAATGCGATTATTTTATAAATAAAAGAACCACTATGAAACTTTCTTATGATTTGTTCTATTAAGCTAAACGTGGAAGAAGGGAAGTGTTCTAGTGTTGTATGAAAATGTTTAAATATTTTCAAGGAAGCTAGTACATTAGCATCCCCTTTTCATTACCCCATTGGGTGACACCTTTTAAAAATCCAGGTTATTAAAGGATTCACACTTTATTACAGTTAAAATTTAAGGTTTTTATGTGTAAGAAATGAAAGAAACTTTGCCAATTTCAAGTTTGAATTACAGTTGTGAGACTGATTTATTTAAATAAAAATAATGCCTTTGCCAGTTTTGGAATGCCTCTCAGTACAAAGGGGAAAGTTGTTCATGGTTTTTCTATAAGCGAAATGTCACAAAAAAAAAACTGCAGAGGATGTATTACTTATTATTTGTAGCATCCTCTTTTAGGAGATGCAGATATATTATCAAAATAACATCATTATGATCATTTATAGCCATGATATTAGCATAAAATTTTACTGAAATTATCTTTTTCTCTTTAAGTCCTTTATGTCAAAAAGCAAACATATCAGTGAAATACAAAAACAATTATAGAGATGGTTCTGAAAGAGCAACAGAAGGCTGTGTGGATTCTATTGGATGCTGTCTTCTCAACGGCCTTGTGATTTATGCAGTGTTGAATTAGCTGGCATTATTTTTATGTTTTAGCAGCTGAACTATGGAAGCTATGTGGACATCACATGCATTAAGGGTTTTGTTGCTTTGGACTGGAAAAGATATAACTTATGGTACAGCACAATTGCCAAGGCCTAATCAGAGTAAGATGCCTCTTAGAATAACCACATTCCCCAGTGCTTAATGTCTGGAGCAGAGAGAGGGTCTCTGTTTTGGCTAATGTGGGGAAAACATTGCCAACACCCTACTTCCCAGGTTTTTGCCATCATTTCATTTTAATTGTAAACTCAGACCCCAACCCTTCACTTCAAGGCTCATTTTGAATAAATTATCTCCTTATCCCTACACCAAGAGCCACATTCGAGGTCCTCTTGGAATAAGTGGACAAGGCATCATGGACTGTACTTTTAGCCCTATTTTCTGGCCCTTTATTATATTCTCCTCATTTTTGTCTTTTCATTTTGCTTCAACATTTAGTGTATTCGCTCTTGTTGTGTCTCTCTTATACGCCCCTTAAATCATTTCTATAACGGAATGGGGAAATGAATACAGTCCCACTGTCTCCTCTTAAGGTTCTCCTAATCACCTTCCTTGGCAGTCATCTTCCCCTCTTTAGAATCCCTGGAGAACTCTATGCCTCTCTACATACCTCTCTCTTACTTACTGTATTTCAGAAGTCATGTTTTCCTTTCCTGGTAGGATAGATTTGCAAGCTCCTTGGACATAACTGTTCTTGGATTATTTTCACTGCTTGGTAAATATTTGTTGTATCAACAGGTCAACTAACCTCCTAAAAGAAGTCAACAAGTCATAGAGAAATGGAGAAGCCAGTGATTTAGAACATTGTGGTCTAACCTTCCTAATTTAGTATTTCAGTTTATGCTGAGAGGAAGCTGATGTGACTATCCTACTATTTTTTCTTAAATTTGGCTTTGAAGAGAGATTTGAATCTTAAAAATTCAATGCTTAATGATTTTGTTCATGAGTACTTGGGTAACATTGATTTAAACACAGGATTCAGGTTTTAAATAAGATGAATAAAAATTCTAATACATCATTAGTTACAAAAATGAACATTTATTTAGAATAAGAAAAGAATAACAAGTCACATTTGTAAAAAGCTGATAATCACCATATATATCACAAAATCTATATAAATATAATATTTATATTAACTACTTGATATGCCTTTTTAATACTTCTGCATTTTCTTGCACACATTTCTTATTCACTTTCTTAATTATCGACAATTTGTAATTTCATTTTGTATACAGTGAATTAAAAGATAATTTTTTCTCTGAAATTGTTGATCAGACTTTTTAAAAAAATTACTGATAGTTTGCAAAAGCTTCTTTCAGCTTTACAACTCATTTGTAACGTCAGGCAGGTTTTTAGGATTATTATATTATCAGGGCATTTTAACTTTTCTTATGCAGTGATACGTTTTAAATAGCCATGCAGTTGACAACTCTCTTCTTTTTTAGATAATTTCAACTTTTATTTTAAATTCAGGGGGTACACATGCAAGTTTCTTACCTGGGTATACTGGGTGATGCTGAGGTTTGGCGTACAATTGATTCTATTACCCAGGTACTAAGCATAATACCCAATAGCTATTTTTTAACCCTTGGCCCCTCTCCCTACCTCTAGTAATCCCCAGTGTCTATTGTCATAGTATGACTCATACTATGTCCATGAGTATCCATTGTTTAGTTCCCACTTATAAGTGAGAACATGTGGTATTTGGTTTTCTGCTCTGGCATTAATTTGCGTAGGAGAATGGCCTCTAGCTACATTCATGTTGCTGAAAAAGACATGATCTTTTTTATAACTGCATAGTATTCTGTGGTATATATGTACCACATTTTCTTTATCCAGTCCACCATTGATGGGCACCTAGGTTGATTCCATGTCTTTGCTATTGTGAATAGTGCTGCAATGAACATATAAGTACCTATGCCTTTTGGTAGAATTATTTATTTTCTTTTGGATATATACTCAGTAGTGGGATGACTAGGTGGAATGGTAGTTCTGAGTTCTTTGAGAAACCTCCAAACTGCTGTCTACAGTGGCTGAACTAATTTACATTTCCAGCAAAAGTGTACAAGCATTTCCTTTTTCCCGCAGCCTTGCCAGCTATTGTTTTTTGACTTGTTAATAATAGCCATTCTGACTGGTGTGAGATGGTGTCTCATTGTGGCTTCAATTTGCATTTCTCTGATGATTATTGATGTTGAACATCTTTTCGTGTTTGTTGAATGCTTGTCTGTTCATGTGTTTTGCACATTTTTAAATGGGATTATTTGTTTTTTGCTTGTTTATTTGTTTAGGTTCCTTATAGATTCTGGATATTAGACCTTTGTTGGGTGCATAGTTTGCACATATTTTCTCCTATTCAGTGGGTTGTCTTTTTACTCTGTTGATAGTGTCTTTTACAATGCAGAAGCTCTTTAGTTAATTAGGTCCTACTTATCAATTTTTGTTTTTGTTGCATTTGCTTTTGAGGACTTACTCATAAGTTGTTTCCTAAGACCAATGTCCAGAATGATGTTTCCTAGGTTTTCTTCCAGTATTCTTATAGCTTGAGGTCTTACATTTAAATCTTTTACCCATTTTGAGTTAATTTTTGTATATTATGAAAGATAGGGGTCCAGTTTTATTTTTCTTTCTATGACTAGTTGTATATTCTAGCACCATTTATTGAATAGGGATCCCTTTCCCCATTGCTTATTTTTGTTGACTTTGTTGAGGATCAAATGGCTATAGGCGTGTGACTTTATTGCTGGGTTCACTATTCTGTTCCATTGGTCTTTGTGGAAATTGACAACTCATTAGCCAGTTTATCATCAAAATCCTCATTGAAATGATCTTCATTACCACTAGTATTTTATTTCAAATCAGCAAGAAGATATTTAAATATTTTTCGAATATGTTCATGTGATTTACTCTTCATCATTAGCTATATTATTAGACAATCCAAAAGTCTGCTTATTCTCTTTCAAATGTATCATCACATCTTAATGAGTTAATTTTGGTATGATTTGAAAATGTTTTTGTTATAATTTGCTTATTGATAGAATAACTTTTATCCATTTTATATAGGAGTTAATTGGGAAAGTTATTTTATGATGAGTTTGTAATTGTATACTCTGAATTATCAAATATATTCTTAACAGGCATGAAATTCTCCCTTGACTTGGGGTCCATAAAACTGGAATCCCACTGCTTCTGCTTTTACATGTCTGATGGTCAGAACATCAGATTTCATATGTTTCAAATCATATTTTATCTCCAACACATTTATGCTTCTGGTGCCAGGCTGCATAGAACATGCTTATCTAGTGATACAGTGTTTTGCTCCACACCTTCCTCTTATGACACTTGCTAAGTGAGAGCAGTGGGTGGTAATGATATTCCTGGAATCCATTCTTCCAGCAGAACAGCTATCAGTAATTTAACCATATACAGAGTTGTCTGTAATCCATATAAATATATCCAGTTAGCCCAAGTTAAATGTCTCCCCAACTCAACTTTCCCTTAGCCAGATTGTCAAGGCCACCACCCTTCCAATGCCTGCTACAAGGGGAAGACAGGCAGAAGAGACGGTAGTTTTCACCAATCATGATTAAAATGTCTTTTTTCAAATTGTACAAAAGCATATGACCATACACCCGGGCAAGGAAGTGCCCTGAAGTTTAAGCCTGATTAGCATCACAGTAAATCTGCTTATAACAGGAGTGAGCGAGCAAGCGAGATAGAGAGAATAGAAACTACACTTTAAATTATTGGTTTGTTAATTTCCTCCATGGTTGAAATAACTCCAAAATATGTATGGGATAAGGGTATGAGTGTGGTGGGTGGAAAGGGCAGATTTTGTAAGTGTCTTTTTTCTGTACTGCTATAACAGAATACCACAGACTGGGTAATTTATAAAGAATAGAAATTAATTTCTTAGCATTCTGGAAGCTGGGAAGTCCAAGATCAAGGCACCAGAAGGTTTGACATCTGGTAAGGGCCCAATAACCACTTCCAAGATGGCGCCTTGCATTCTCCAGAGGCAGGAAGCAATGCTGTTCTTCGCATGGCAGAAGAGCCAAGAGGGGGCAAGAGAGAAAGAGGGGGTAGGGGGCCAAATTCAGCTTTTGATAATGAACACACTTTCAAGATAATGACATTAATCTCTTCATGAGGGCAGAGCCCCCATGGCCTAATCACCTCTTAACAGTCTCACCTCTAAATACTGTTTCGACATGACTTTTGGAGGGAACAAACATTCAAACCATAGCAGTAAGGAGGTATTCAAAATTCCCTTAAATATACTGTAGGTCTCCTTAAGTTTGCCAGTGTGAGCCTTGACCTAGCTTTGGGCTCAAATGTAAGTACACTTTTACTTTTCATTTTTAGTCATTAATTGTTCCCTGAGAAATATCAGCAAACCTTTATGGACTAGCAAAACAGCAATTCTCAGTTCGGTGTCCTTGGTTTTGTGGAGAGATGTTTCACCTTATACATTCAGGGACAGTTCCACTGATGCTTTATTTCTTAGCAGCCACTCCATGAGTTGTCCCAAAAGGGACTGAGTCAGTCTTGTATCTCAGCTGGCTGAAGGGTCGGTTTTAGATAAAAAGTTCACAGCAAGCTATCAAATTTAAGAGGGCCCAGCCGCTTCATTGGCTCCAGGATCATCTGATTGGGGAAAGTGAAGAGGTTTAAAGTGCTATTAAATTGATGAAATTCTGTTTAACAGGCTACAGTAATCATGTTTATTCCATCTGGTACCAGTTCCAGAAAGAGAAGTTCATGATGTCACCTGTGAACTCTCATTTCTATGTGCCAGCCTTCCCAAAAGAACATTAAGATCATCTGAATATGAGGAACAGTTGGAACTAAATTCTTTTATGTAAACAAAAAAATCTAGAAACTTTATCTTCTCAGTTAGAACAGAGTACTGATTAAGCCCAGACACAAGTCACTTACCACTTTGTGAAATTTAGGTCTATAATATTCATTGAATCCTTTAATACTATCTTCTGTATTTAAGTGAACTGTTATTTATTTGAGGATGAAAATTAGGAAATTACTTTAGATCTCTAGTCATAAGTGAGGAAACTGAAGCTTTTATTTTACTGAGTCTTTTGGGATAAAAATTAAGTAGTTACTCATTCCTTGGGGGAAAGTATGGTGTGTAATACTCATTTTTCACACTCAGCAGCTCACAAAAATGAAAAAAGCAATCAACAAGTAATTTTGAAAGAAAACATTAAACATTCTCCAGACTTTAATCACACGAGGATGGATAGAGGATGAGAGTTGGGATTTATTTTCAACTTTTCCCCAAAATGTCAATAACAAATCATAAAACACACATACACATACACATACATTTCACATTCCCTACTTCTAAAACCAATGCCATCTGGATCTGGTCCTCCCTTTCCATTTCAGTAACAGTGATGTACTTTTCCCCAGGCTGCCCCCAATTTCATCACCTCCTCTGATGCCTGGTTGTCTTTGTCCTTCATTTGAGTCCCTCCCATCATTTGCATGTATATCATTGGTCCCTACAGTGGCACTGGCTCATGTCATCTGTCCCTTATCTTCTATTGTGTAGTCTATTCCTTCATCCCATCAAAGCTCATCTGCTAGGAGTCTTGTTTGCCTGATTATCCCAGTACCTCTTCCGGATGTTTTTCCAAGCTTTACTCATCTCCTTGTGATCAGGGTTCATTCTATTTTTAGATAGCCACTCAAAGTCCACTTCTTTAAGGAGACAATATGATATAGAGAAAACACCTTATGACTAGGAATCAGGTGGCCGCAATTTTATGCCTGGTCCTCTTGAAAAGGTGCTTTCTGATCTGTGTCAGTCACTTAGCCTCTCTTCACCTCATTTTTATGTGCACTAAATAGAGATCTGTTCATTGAACAGCAAAATTAAATTGTTTTCAGACATTATCCTGGGCACCGGGGCCCCAAAGAACAATAAAACATGGATCTTGTCCTTAAAGAACTTTCAGTTCAGTGGGGGAACAGAGAAGAAAATGGACAGTTGCAAATACAAGATGACAAAAACTCAACTTTAGAAGAAAGTAATTAGGAAAGGGAGCTAGAGGATGTAGTTTAGCATCTCCAAGCTCTTATTTTTTCATCTGCAAAGTGGGGGTCTGTCCCACCTGTGTCACCATCCTCAAAGTATTGTTCTGGAAATCAAAGAAAAGGGCTTCAAATGCTTGAAAGAACCCTAAAATCTAAGACTGTTGTTCCTTAGTGGTTGGAAGAGCAATTGTGAATTCTCCTTGATTAATATCTTTTATAACCATGAAATTCCTGTAGTGCTCTTTCACTTATCACTTCAAAATTTGTGTATTTTCACTTCTCCATAATGTTATGGAGAATGTATACTGTGGTACAGGGGTTTTTCAGACTGGCTGTACATCAGGATTGCTGGATAAGAGTTGGCAGGCTGTGAGGGGAGGGTTGGAATTGGAAATATCACTTGTATACATCCCATTTAGTGTAGTGCCACACAGAAAAATAATACCTTGTATAAAGTTACAAAAACCTCATTCACTTAAGTGGATATTTTTTGATCCTCACAACAACCTCACTATGTTTGCAACATACACGAAAAAAAATTAACATCCCAAGTCACAGATGGAAAAGTGTAGGATCAGAGTATATAGTATTCCCTTAAAGTGGCCCAGCAATGAAAAAAATAGGTGACCTGGGCAAGAAGCCAAGGCTTCTCGTCCCCAGTCCGGGGTTCATTATATCACAGAGAAAGACATATCATGAATAACACCAACGCATGGACTTCTACCATTAGTCTAGTTGAAGAATACATTAATGTAGAGCAAACTGTTTCTCAGGCTTTGAAGACTGATGTCCTAATTTAAGAAAGAACAACCATACACTCTGTTTCTGCATGGCAGGCTATATGCCATGACTAACTCTACCAGTTGACACAACTAAATGCTGGGAAAATACAATAAATGTGCTTTTTTTATGATATGCTGAGCCGTCATGAAAAGCATGAAAGCAGAAATCCTGAGAGGTCAGCCTGTGCCAAACCAGCTTTCACATTGATAGTTTCTGCTAAATTCTGTGTTGAACAACTTTATGCCAGTAAATACAAAAACTTCAATGAAATGGTTATTCTTTTTAAAATCCATTTTTAAATTGACTAAACAAGAAAGTGAAAACTTGAATAATCCTATAACAATTAAAAATATCAGAAGTTAACCTTGCCACAAAAAATACAATAACGTGACATATGACTTTACAGGTGAATCCTGCTGACATTTGCCTTATGGTTCCCATTACCCACCCTCTTTATATTGTAGCTTCTTGTATATTATATCTACATACATTTTTAGAATTCCGTCTGTACTTATATGGTCCCAGATATAAGGAGCTTGGAAAATGTCACTCTGTCCTAACAAGGGAAAACCTGAAAAAAATCAATAACTCTTCTTATCTGTCAGAGAAATGAGGTCAGAGGGCAAACCACTGCCCTGTGGTTTGGAGAAAAATACAGGTGCATACACAGAATCACAAGTTTTTGCAGCAGAAACCCATGAGCAGAAACCTCCATGGGAGCTAGTATCAGGGCAAGAAAACCTGAAGTGTAGTTAACTAGTTCCTGGAGGCCCAGAGTGGATAGGTCTGAGAGTTAAAAACTCCAGAAGACCCAGTCATAAGGGAGTCTCCACACTTTCGTGAGTTTTCCCTTCAGGAGCTTGACCATGTTCTCAAGTGAATATTTAAGGAAAATCCTTTCATGTTTCCAACAGTGGGAGAGGAAATCAAACCATTTTGGAATATGCCAGAGCGTCCTATCCTTCTTAACAAGGCCTTCCTTCAAGTGAAACTATTTTCCAGAGCATAAACTATTGGAGTTTTAACAGAGCCTAACAAACTTGAAAGATGGGAAATACCTGATGTCAGTCCACACAGTCAATCCTGTTTCACCAAAGGAGTGGAGGTGGGGAGCTAAGAAGGACTTGTGAATTTGCAGTTCAGATGCAGGCTGACTGCAGCACTGAGACCTAATCATAGGACTATAGAATGCCTTCTGTGCCCTCCCTTGCCCCACAACCTTAGCACCACATTACTAAAGGCCTGTTTACCACGATTCTTTTTACCCAGTACATCATATCCAGCTACCAAGAAAAACTTACAAGTCATACTAAACGGCCAAAAATACTGTTTGAAAAGACATTTCAAGCATCAGAACCAGAGTCAGATATGGCATCGTTGTTAGAATTATTAGAATGGGAATTTAAAACAACTCTAGTATGCTAAGGGTTCTGCACTGGATCAAATAAACAGCATGCAAGAACAAATGGGCAATGTAAACAGAGTGATGAAAATTCTAAGAAAGAATTAAGAAGTGCTAGAGATCACTGTAAAAGAAATGACGATGCCTTTGATGGGCTCATTGGTAGATTGGACATGGCTGAGGAAAGAATTTCTGAGCTTGAGGATATGTCAATAGAAACTTCCCAAACAGAAAACCCAAGAAAAAAAAAAAACTGGAACGAATATCCAAGAAATGTTAGACATCTACAAAGATGTAACTTACACATAATGGGAATACCAGAAAGAGAAAAAAGAAACAAATATTTGAAGCAATCATGACTGAGAATGTTTTCAAATTAATGTCAGGCATCAAATCACAGAGCCAGGAAGTTCAGAGAACATCAAAGTGGGTAAATACTAAAAATCCACACCTAGGTATATGAGTTTCAAACTGCAGAAAATCAAAGATAAAGAAAATTCTTGAAAGAGGCTAGAGGGGAAAAACCCTACCTATTAAGGAGAAAAGAATCCTATCCACTTCTCAGAAAACTAAGGAAGAAGAGTGGAGTAAAGTATTTAGTGCTGAAAGAAAAACTCACTAGCTTAGAACTCTGTACCCTGCAAAATGATCCTTCAAAAATGAAAAGGAAATAAAGACTTTCTCAGACAAACAAAACTGAGGGAATTTGTTGTCAGCAGACCAGCCTTGCAAGAAATGTTAAAAGAAGTGATTCAGAGAAAAGGAAAATAATATAGGTTAGAAATTTGGATCTACATAAAGAAAAGCATCAGAGAAAGAGTAAGTGAAAGTAAAATAAAAATTTTTATCTTTCTTAGTTTTGATTGATCTAACAGATAACAGTTTATTCAAAATAATAAACAATGTATTTAAAATATATATATGTATAAGTGAAATGAAATGTATATTGAATACATATATACACACACGTAGTGAAATGAATGACAACAATGATACAAGAGATGGGATGGAAGAATTAGGATTATTTGTTGTTATAAGGTATTTGCACTACCTATGAAAAAGTATAGTGTTATTTGAAAGTGGACTTGGATTAGTTGTAAATGTATATTGTAGATACACTAAGGTAACCTCTAAAAAGTTACATATATGTTATATAACTTTATATTATGTATGTACATATATAAAGAAAGGATAGAGAATGGAATCATATAAAATACTCAGTGAAACCACGGAAGGAAGAAAAAGAGTGAAAGAGAAAAGTAGGAACAAAAACGGGGGGTGGGTAAGAAATAGAAAACAGTAACAAATATGATAGATCTTAATCCAGTAATGTTAATAGTCACTTTGGGTTTTTTCATTTTAATTTTTGCTTTTTGTCTTTTCTTTTTTTATTTTTATAGATTTAGGGAGTAAAGTGCAGTTTTGTTACATGGATCTATCGCATAGTGAATGAAGTCTGGACTTTTAGTGTAACCGTCACCCAAGTAGTATACATCATATCCCATGTATAATTTCTCATCCCTCACCCCTCTCCCAACCCTCCACCTTTTGGAGTCTCCAGTGTCGATTATTCCACTTGCTATGTCCATGTGTACACATATTTAGCTTTTGCTTGTAAGTGAGAGCATGTCGTATTTGACTTTCTGTTTCTGGGTTATATCACTTGAGATAATGACCTCCAGCTCATTCAGTGTTGCAAAAAAAACATGACTTCATTCTTTTTTTAATAAATGAGTAGTATTCCATAGTGTGTGTATATATATATATATATACTATATTTTCTTTATCCCATCATCCATTGATGGACAACTGCGATCAATAATCACTTTCAATGCTAATGATCTAAATACACCAATTAAAAGATACATTGTCATAATGAATCAAAAAACAAGACCCAACTATATCTTGTCAACAAGAAATTCATTTTAAATATAAAGACACATATAGATTAAAAGAGAAGGGAATAGAGAAAGATATACCATAACACTAATCAAAAGAAAGAAGAAGTCGATGTATTAATTTCAGACAAAGACTTCAGAGAAAGGTAAGTTATCAGGGATAAAGAGGGGCCTTACATAGCGATAAAGAGATCAGTTCTCCAAGAAGACATAAGAACCTGTAACATGTACACCTAACAGTACATCAAAATATGTGAGGCAAAAACTGATAGAAATTCAAGGAGAAAATAGATGAATTCGCTATTATAATTGGAGACTTAACACCCCTCCATCCGAAATGGAAAGATATAGTAGGCAGAAAATCAATAAGGATAGTTGAATTCAACAACACCATCAATCACTGGATATAGTTGATATCTGTCAACGATTCCACCCAACAACAGCAGAATACACATTCTTCTCAAGCTTATGTGGAACATTTACCAAGATACACCACATCATAGGACATAAAACACACCTTAACAAATTTAAAAAAATGAAAATCTTACAGTGTCTACTCTTAGAATACAATGGAATTAAACTAGAAACCAGTGACAGAAAGATGGCTACAAAATCTCAAAATACTTGGATATTAAACAATGCACTATAAAGTAACACATAGATCAACGAGGAAATCCCAAGAGAAATTTTAAAAATATTTTCACCTAAATGAAAATGAAAATACAACTAATTAAAATTTGCACATGCAGCAATAAGAGTTTATAGAGGGAAATTTATAGCATTGAATGCATATATTAGAAAAGAAAGGCCTAAAATCTATATTCTGTTTCCACTTTAGAAAATATGAAAAAGAAGAGCAAATTAAATACAAAGTCAGTAGAAAAAAAAGAAATAGAAATTAAAGCAGAAATTAATGAAATCACAAACAGGAAATAGAGAAAATAAATGAGGGAACAGCATGATTCTTTGAAAAGATCAGTACAATCAGTAAGCCTCTGCCCATGCCAAGTATTTTAAAAAGAGAGAACACAAATTACTGCTATCAAAAATGAAAGAGGGTCATCACTACATCCCATAAATGATAAAAGCATAATAAAAGAATATTGTGAACAACTCTATGCCCACAAATTTGATAATGTAAATTAAATGGATCAGTTTCTTGAAAGACACAATCTGCTGAAACTCAAACAAGAAGAAATAGACAATTTGAATATGCCTATATGTATTTAAAAATACATATGAATCAATAGTTAATAACTTTCTAAAATAGAAAGCATCAGGTCTTGATGGGTTCACTGGTGCATTCTACTAAACATTAGGTTTATTATACATTAGTGCCTGGAATGGAACATTTGTGGGGCAGAATTTATAGAGGAACTCTCTGTACTTTTCACTCAATTTTTGCTATGAACCTAAAATTGCTCTTTAAAAGCCTATTTTTTTAAAACAAAATAAAGGTTTATTTTTTTAAAACCTGAGAATGTTGTAATTTTTGTTCTTAGCTTGCAAACATTTTAAAGAACTCAAGAGAAAAGAGGACTATTATTTTTACCAAGATATTTCCCATTTCTCTTGCTCTCCCTACATTCCTGCTGCCTCAAGTTTCTTTTGGATATTATCTCATTTCTGAAGAATTTCCTTTAGTAATTCTTTTAGAGAAGATCTGTTGACAACAAATTCTTTTAGTTTTACTCCAACTGAGAATGTCTTTATTGCACCTTTATTCCTTAATGATCTTTTTGCTGGGTATAGATTTTTGAGTTGACAATTCAAATTGTTCCTTTATAGGTAATGTGTGGTTTTCCTCTGGCTGCTTTAAATATATTTTGTCTTTAGTTTTCTGCAGTTTGATTTTGATGTCTTGGCTTTACCTTGCTTGGAGTTTACTAAACCTCTTGAATGTGTAGCTGTATGTCTTTTGCCAAATTTGAGAAGTTTTCAGCCATTATTTCTTCAAATATTATTTCAGACTGCTTTCTTTCTTTTTTTCTCCTAGGATTCAAAAACCACGAATATTGAACTTTTTGTTATGGTCTTGCAGATCCCCGAGGCTCTATTCCCCTTTTTCATTCTTTTTTTTTCTCTCTCTGATGTCCATATTGAATAATTCTTATTGAATTATTTTTCAGTTCCCCGACTTTTCTATTGTCTTCATTCTGGTATTCAGTGAGTTTAACATTTGGTTGTTGTGTTTTTTTCAGTTCTAAAATTTCCATCTATATGTTCTACTTATTTGCTGAGACTTTCTATTTAATTTTTTTAGTATTTTAATTATTTTTCTTATTTACTGACTTCCTATTTTTTCATTCCTTTCAAGTGTGTTCTAGATTGTTTACTGGAACATTTTTATAATCACTGCTTAAAATCTTTGTCAGGTAATTTTAATCTCTGTGTCATCTTGGACTTAGAATCCATTACTGTTTCCCTATGCAAGTTGAGACTGTCCTGGTTCTTCATATGCTGAGTCAGTTTAAATTGTATCTGGACATTTAAAATATTATGTTATGAGATCTTGAGTCTTCTTTAAACGCTTTGAAGATGTTGACTTACTAATTTAAAAAAACAAATAATCCCAACTTTATGCACATTCTTATAGATTAGAAAAAGAGAATACTCTCTAACTAGTAGAATCTGATATCAAAATCATGCTAAGAAAATATGTCAAAGAAATATAAGCCAATGTCAAACATGAAGTTAGATGCAAAAAATCTAAACAAAATATTAACAAATTGAATGCAGCAATATATTAAATATAAATTATATCCAATTTTTATTTACCATAGGAATGCAAGGTTGGCCCAAAAATACAGATTGGCTAAAATTAGAAAATTGATTAACCCATGATCTTCAGATGAAAGGATAACATTATACAATTAATACAATATTAAACATATTCAAAAGTTATTGCCTTTAAGCAACATTAATTAATGATTTGAAAATTAGCAAATTAAGAATAGATTTGTTAATGTGCTTAAAGGCACCTACAAAAGCCTACACAAATACTATACTTATGACAGCCTAATGCATTCCTTTTGAGATCAGAAACATTTTCACCATTCCTATTCAATTTTTTACAGGAGGTACCAGCCAAGAGCAAGAAAAGAAAAAGATATAAAAGATATGTGGATTAGAAAGGAAGGTTCAAAACTCTCATTATTTGAAAATAATATGATTGTCTATGTAGAAAGTTCCCACTCAAATTACAGGTTAACTATTAGAATTGTTAAGAGTAAGTTTGCTTGGTACTGAACTAATATGCAAACATGAATTTTATGTTTATGCAATAGCAATTAGAATTTAGAAAAGACATTATAATTTTAAAAAGACAGCACTTAAAATGTCAATGAAAATATAAGGTGCCTAAAATAAACTTCACAAAAGATATATAAGCACTTTATGTAGATATACATTAAACTTACATGAATGGAGAAAGAAAATGTATCTTTTTGTTTATTTTTATGTATTAGCTTTTATTTTAAAATCAATAGATACATGTGCAGGTTTGTTAGAAAGGTATATTGCATCATGCTGTGGTTTGGAGTATGAATGAATCCATCACCCAGGTAATGAGCATAGAACCCAATAAGTAGGTTTTTTCAACCCTTACCCTCATCCCTCCCTCTCCTGTCTTGTGCTTCCCAGTGTTTATCATCATTCTTATGGACTGGTGACTGGTGAAGGGTTTTTACTGCTGAAGCCCAGGTGTAAAAACAGGAATTGATGCCTCCTTCTTCAAATGTGCAAACATCAATGCATGGCCACAAGGATCACAAATAATCAGGGAAACCTGACACTGTCCAAGGAGTAAAATAAAGCACCAGTAACTAGCTCTAAAGAAATGGGGCTTTATTAAGTGCCTGAGAAATAATTCAAATTAATCATCTTAAAGAAGCTCAGTGAACTGCAAGAAAACACAGTAGACAACTAAACAAAATTGGGAAAACAATGCATGAAGAAAATAAAGTGTTCAACAAAGGGATAAAAACCACAAAAAAGAACCAAACAGAAATTCTAGTGCTAAAGAATACAATGAATGAACTGAAAACTTCAAGAGTGCTTCAATAGGAGACTCAATTGAGCAGAGGAAAGAATCAGAGAGCCCAAAGACAAGTCACTTGAGATTACACAGTTAGAAGAACAAAAAGATAAAATAATGTAGACAACCTATATTGTGGGATATAATAAAGCCAACTAATATATGCATTATGGAAGTTCTTCAAAATTGAAGGGGAGATAAGGATGTTCCCAGACAAACAAAGGCTGTGGGAGTTCATCACTACTAGATCTACCTTACAAGAAATGTTAAAGAGAGTTCTTCAAGTTTAAATGAAAGGACACATGCTGGGCATGGTGTCTCATGCCTGTAATCCCAACACTTTAGGAGGCCAAGGCAGGATGATTGCTTTAGGCCAGGAATTAGAGACCAGCCTGGGCAACATAGTGAGACTTTGTCTTTACAAATTTTTTTGTTTAATAATTAGCTGGGCATAATGTCACATGCCTGTACTCCTAGCTACTCTGGAGGCTGACATAGGAGGATCACTTGAGCCTAGGAAGTTGAGGCAGCAGTGAGCTGTGATCACATCACTGCACTCCAGCCTGGGTGAAAGAGCAGAAACTTGTCTCAAAAAAAAAAAAAAAAAGACATTAACTAACAACATGAAAACCTATGAAAGTATAAAACTCACTATATAGATGGGAATGTAGTTAAATTGAGACTACACTAATACCATCATGGTGGTACATAAATCACGTTGACCTCTAGTATTAAAATTAAAAGACAAATGTAATAAAAATAACTATACTTAACAATAATTTGGTAATAGATACACATTATCTACAAAATGTAAATTATGGCCGGGCACAGTGGCTCACACCTGTAATCCCAACACTTTGGGAGGCTGAGGTTGGAGGATCACTTAAGCCCAGGAGTTCCAGACCAGTCTGGGCAACATATCAAGACCCCCATCTCTATTTTTTTTAAATGTAAATTATGACATTAATAACATAATGTGAGTGAGAAGTTTAAATTTAGATTTATCATATGTAAGTGAAGTTCTTTTCAGCTTAAAATAGACTTATAACTATAAAATGTTTTACATAATCCTCATGGTGACCACATACACACATACACACACACACACACACACAGACCTGTAGTGGGTACACAAAAGAGAAAGGGAGAGAAAGCTTACCACTATGAAAAAAATTATCAAATTACAAAGAAGACAGCGAGAGAGGAAGAATAGAACAAAAGAACTACAAAACAATTAACAAAATGGCAATAGAAGTCCTTACTTCTCATTAATTACATTAAATATAAATAGATTAAATTCTTCAATCAAAAGACAGAGTGGCTGAATGTATTAGAAAACAAGACACAACCATATGCAGCATAGAAGAGACTCACTTTAGCTTTAAAAATACAGATAGCCTGAGAATGAAGGAATGAAAAAAGATATTTCATGAAAACTGTAGACAAAAGAGAGCAGGGGTGTCTATACTTACATCAGACAAAATAGACTTTAGTCAAAAAATGTCACAAGAAACGAAGGTAATTATGTACTGATAAAGTGGTCAGTTCATCAAGAAGATATAACAGTTGTAAATATATATTTGCCCAATGTTGGAACACCTAAATACATAAAGAAAATATTAATAGAACTGAAGGATGAAACAAATAGTAACACAGTAGTAGTAAGGGACTTCAGACCCCACTCTCCACAATGGATAAATCATCCAGGCAGAAAATCAATAAGAAAAACAGCTGACCTGAACAACACTAGTGACCAAGTAGATCTAACAGACATATGTATAACATTCCATTCAACAGAGCAGAACACATGATATTTTTGAATGCACATGGAACATTACCCAGGATAGATCATATGTTAGGTCACAAAACAAGTCTTAACAAATTCAAGAAGATTGGCATAATATTAAGTATCTTCTTTTACCTCAATGCTATGAAACTATAATAACAGGAAAATTGGAAAATTCACAAATATGTTGAAATTAAACAAAATACTCCTGAACAACCACTGGGTCAAAGAAGAAAGCAAAAAGGAAATCCAAAAGTATCTTGAGACCAGTGAAAACAGAAGCACAACACAGACAAAACTTATGGCATATAGCAAAAGCAGTTCTAAGAGGAAAGTTTATAGCAATAAATGCCCACATCAAAAAATATGAAAGATTTTAAATAAATAACCTAGTGTTACACCTCAAAGAATTAGAAAAGGAAGAACAAACTAAGACCAAAGTCAGCATAGGAATGAAATAATAAAGATGAGAGCAGAAATTAATAGAGACTAGAAAAATAATGGAAAAGATCAATGAAGAGTTGCACTTTTGAAAAACAAACAAAATAATGCAAACCTTTAGCTAGAGTAAGAAAAAAAGAAGATGCAAATAAAATTATAAATGAAAGACGAGACATTACAACCTCTACCACAGAAATCGAAAAGATCTTAAGAGACTAATATAAAAACTATAGGCCAGCAAATTGGATTACCCAGAGGAAAGGTACAAAGTCCTAGAAACATACAACTTACCAAGACTGAATTATGAAGAAATATAAAATCTGAATAGATTAATAATCTTGTGTATAGTAGATCCTTTAGACTCCTTAAAAAATGGTTAAATAAGCCCTTAAGACTCCTTTTAAAAACTATTAAAAGCAATAAATTGAGTAAAGTTGCAGGATGAAAATCAACATATAAAAATCTGTAGCATTTCTATACACTAACAAGAAACTACCTGAAAAAGAAATCCAGAAAAAAATCCCATTTACAATAGTAAAAAATATCAGGAATAAATTTAGCCAAGGAGGTGAAAGATCTATACACTGAAAACTATAGAGCATTGATGAAAAAAAGGAAAAAAACACAAATGAAAAAATATCCTGTCTTTTTGAATTGGAAGAATTAATATTGTTAAAATGTCCATACTGTCAAAAGTGGTCTATAGATTCAATACAATCCCGTCAAAATTCCAATGACGTTTTTCACAGAAATAGAAAAATCAATTCTCAAATTTGTTTGCAACCACAAAAGACTCTAACTAGCCAAAGCAGTCTTGAGCAAAAAGATCAAAGCTGGAGGCATCACACTACCTGATTTTAAAATATACTACAAAGCTATAGTAATCAAAACAGCATTGTACTGCAATAAATACAGAAACACTGACCAATGGAACATAACAGAGTCCAGAAATAATTCCATATGTTTACAGTCAATTGATCTTTAACAAAGGTATTAAGAATACACAATGGAAAAAATAAATGGTGCTGAGAAACCTGGGCATCCATATGCAGAAGAATGAAAAATTGCCCATTATCTCACATCATATACAAAAACAAATGAAAAAAGACTTAAAAGTAAGATGTGAAACTGCAAACTACTAGTAGAAAACATAAGGAAAAGCTTCTTAACATTGATCTGGGCAGTGATTATTTGGACATGACCCCAAAAGCACAGACAACAAAAGCAAAAATAGACAAAGGGGATTTCATTAAACTTAAAAGCTCTGCACAGCAAAGGAAACAATCAAGAGTAAACAGACAACCTATGGAATGGGGAAAATATTTGTGAGCCATATATCTAATGAATATCTAAAATATATAAGGGAAACAAAAAACTCAACAGCAAGGAAACAAAGAATCTGATTGAAAAATGGGCAAAGGATCTGATAGACATTTCTCAAAAGAAGACATACAAATGGCCAACAGGCATGTGAATAAATGCTCAACATCATTAATCATCAGGAAAATAAACCACAATGAGATATCACCTCACGCCTGTTAGAATGACTATGATCAAAAAGACAAAAGTGCTGGCGAGAATGTGGGGTAAAAGGAATCCTTGCACATTGTTGGAAATGTAAATTAGTGCAGCCATTAGTGTAAAGAAAGCAGTATGGAGATTCCTCAAAAAATTAAAAATAAAACTACTATATCATCCAGCAATTGAACCATATCCAAAGGAAATGAAATGAGTATGTCAAAGAGATACCTGTATTCCCATGTTTATTGCACCATTATTCACCATAGCCAAGGTATGGAATTAACCTAACCTGGATAAAGAAAATGTGGTAGTACATACAGTGGAATACTATTTAGCCTTTAAAAAGAAGGAAATCCTGTCATTTGTGAAAATGTGGATAAACCTAGAGGACATTATGCTATGTGAACTTAGCCAGGCATGGAAAGACAAGTACTACAATGGGCTGGGTGCAGTGGCTCACACCTGTAATTCCAGCACTTTGGGGGGCCAAGGCAGAGGGATCACATGAGGCTAGGAGTTTGAGACTAGCCTGGCCAACATAGTGAAACACCATCTCTACTAAAAATACAAAATTTAGCTGAGTGTGGTGGCACGCACCTGTAATCGCAGCTACTCCAGACGCTGATGTAGGAGAATCACTTGAGCCCAGGAGGCAGAGGTTGCAGTGAGCTGAGATAGCGCCATTGCACTCCAGCCTTGGTGCTGGAGACTCAGTCTCAAAAAAAAAAAAAAAAGAAAGAAAGAAAAATACTACATGACCTCACTTATTTGTGGAATGTAAGAAAGTCAGACTCATAGAAGCAGAAAGTAGAATGGTGGCTCTCAGGTTCTAGTTTGTTAGTTTGTGGGGTTGAGATGAAGAAGGGGAGGTGTTGGTCAAAGCATACCAAGTTTCAGTTAAACATTGTGACTATAGTTAGTAATAATGTATACTTGAAAATTGTTAAGTGAGTAGATCCTAAATACTTTCACCACACAAAAAATGAAAAGTATGTGAAATACTAGATATGTTAATTAGCATTTCACAGCATATACACATTTGATATCAAAGTATCACTTTATATACCATAAATATATACAATTTTTATTTGTCATTTATACTTTAATAAAGCTTGAGAAAATACATACATAAAATACAATTTACATGAAAGAGCAAAGGCCTCAAAACAGCCATTCTTGAAAACTTTGCTCCACCAGATATCAAGTCTAATTGTAAAGCTAAAACATAGTATGGTATTAATGTAGGGATATACTAATAGACCAATGCATCATAATAATGTGTCCAGAAACAGAATGTCCAAATATGACAGAGATAATATTGCAGATCAGTGGGTAAAAATAGTTTTCAATAAATGTTGCTGAAGCAATTGGATAACCATATTGAGAAAAATGAAATTAGACCCATACTTCAACCATACAGAAAAGTCAATTTTGGTTGGATTAAATACTTAAATGTGAAAGACGAAACAACAAATATTTTAGGAACACATGTAGGAGAATGTCTTTATGACCTCAGTGTAGTGAAGGATTCCTTAATTTCATCATAGCCTAAAAGAAAAATACTGATTGTCTTAAAATTAAGACTTATAGTCATCAAAAGACACTATAAGAGGAGATAAAAATCGTGCCATAAAGTGGAAGAAAATATTTCCAGTGCATATAACTGGCAAAGAATTAGTATTTAGAGTGTCTAAGGAAACTCCAGCAGTTTGATAAGAAAGCAACATCTTAATATGAGCAAAAACATACATGGATGGCTTACAGAAGATAAACAATTAATATGCTAAAATTGGAAAAAAGACTTAATCTCATTAGTAATTGAGGAAATGCAAATTAAAATACAATATGTTTTTGCATCTACCAGATAGGAGAAAAAGGAGAAGTCTACAAATACCAGTTGGAAGGGACACAGAACAGAAAATACCCACATCCATTGAACCTGTTGGCTCAGCTCAGCTGTTTTGGCCAAGAGTTTGGCATTTGTTAGTAAAGTTGCACGTGCACATAACCTATCACCAGGAATTACATTCCTAGATATATACCTTAGAGAAACTCTTGCCCAATGGGAATTTTGAGAATGCTCATAAAAGCATGATTAAAAAAAGAAAAACCGAAAACCCCAAACCATCTAAAAAGTCATCAGCTGTAGATTTGACCAATTTCAATATATTCTTACTATGGGGTACTACACAGCAACAAAAGTTAATTAAAGCTACAAGGATTAACATGGATGAATCTCAGAGACAAAAGCAAATTATAGAATGTATATATTATGATTCTGTTTATGAAAGTTTGAAATCAGGCAAACATAACAACATATTGTTTTAGGATGTATACCTAGATGGCAAACTGTAAGGCAAAGATTAACAAAATTTTTAAATTGAGGTTACTTCTTGGAAGTTGAGGAGAAAGAAAATACCACTGGGGAGGGGCCAGAAGGCCTGTTTTATTTCCTAAGCTGGTTGGTGAGCAAATCTTTCATTCATTCTATTATTTAAAAAAAAAATTCATGTAAGTCTTACCCTTTTGGCTGTTTAATTTATTTTACCATAAAAAATTTAAAAACAGAAAATGACATGCCTCTAATTTCCCTCATGATTCTGATAAATTTCAGCCCTTGAGAGAGATGTGCCCAATTTGCAAATCTCTGTGAATCTTGGCCAAAAGTGTTTTTTGTCAGACTGTATTTCCCTTGGTTTAAGAAAACAATGGCTATTTTAGTTTTCTAAATGTAAAATTATATATAATACTATACTGAATATGACTTTTGTAACTATAAATACTTATCCTTGTCTGTTTAGATTTCTATTTCTTTTCCACCCACCACCTACCACCCACCTCTACCCTCAACCCTTGAATATTACCACACAGTGGCCACATTAGAAGCCAAGGATTGCTAGTGGGCAGAAAATTTTGCAGCTGTTAACTTCTGAGCTAACAATCCCATCTGTATCTCCTCATCCTATAAACATTCTGTTTGGCAGTACTGTTGAGATCTATTTCTCCTCTTTTACTTTCTAATTAACTTTCCATGTGTTTTCTTTAAATTCACCACCAGCTTGGCATAAAGTAATTTGCTTCACCAGGTGGTGTTTCACACATTCCAGATGTTAATATAGGTCTTAACCCTGTATCAGCTTCATGAGTAACAACAGTACAATAGTACTTTATGACAGCCACCAAATGAGTTGCAGAATATAGTTGATAAAGGATAATTGCAAATAGAGAAACCATGTAATTGATTATCCAAACTGTAACATTTTGGGGGAGTTAAAGAGGGGACTATTAATAATTATGCTGAAATAACAGGTGTAAACTAGAATAGTCCTGGGGTGTAGGTCATCCTGATTATAGAGGAAGCTAGCTCAGTGAGCACCCAGCCGAAGGCACATCGGGTCTGGTACAGGTTATCCTTTCAACGATTAAAACATCATAAACAGTAATCACCCTGGGTTAAGAAATATGTACGACCATAATTGTAGTACTGAACCAGTACTCTCGGTAGATGTGTCTGCTAGGCTCCATTGACACCAACCAATGATGTACCCGTTTACTGATAAGGAGTTTTACTGGAAATTCATGTGAAGCAACAAGTGCCCAACTATTCTATGCGGGAAAGGTCATTTTGTATGTTTTGTCATTTTTTTGTTTGATTACCACCTGAAGAAGCACAAAATTATAGTACCTTGGGTCCTATTCTATATGGGCTCAAAATCTAGAAATATGACAAGAAGAATGAAAATTTTATCTGGAGATGAAACAGAAATGAGTTGTACAGGTTTATAAATAATAATAAAATTATGAAAGTGAGACTTTATTGTGTTCCTACTATGTTCCAGGCACTGAATTCTACTCATAGCACCTACTCATCTTAACAGCCCTATGAAGAAGGTATTATTTCTATTGTCCACATGAGGAAACTGCCAAGAAATTTGCCCAGGGTTACATAGGTGGAAGACTTAAGGAAATAAATTTAAGTCTGTTTGATTTAAAAACCTGTCTTCTATCTACTATGACTACTGATTCTCTGGATTTTTTCTTTTATTATGTAGATTACCAGCTGTATCACTGCTGGTGCAAGGGTCAGGCACCCTTTGCACATTCCTAAGGTGACTCTTAGGTTTCCTCTAAACAACTGCTATTGTGATTAATACATTAATTTCAGGAAGCACCTTACCATAATGTTTATGTCTGTTAGCAATGGAGCCTAACAGATCCAATTCTCCTACTTAGGTGGGTAATGCTGACATTTATTTTTCCTCATAAAGACACGCTCATAAGATATGCTTAACTGTTTACTTAGCCACAGTTAAGGATTAGCAGTTGTTTATAACTTATCTTAGCAATTAGAATAAATATATAATCATCTTAGTTAAGCTCTCATAACATTTCTAAGTTGTCACACTAAATTATATGTCTGAAAATTAAAAAGAGAAATCACTAGGATGGTGGGTAGTCTAGTTTAACTAGACTAGTTATGAATATATATCCATTTTGGAAGTGATATGGTTTGGATTTGTGTCCCCACCTAAATTCACATTGAACTGTAATTCTCAGTGTTGGAGGAGAGGGGCCCGGTGGGAGGTGATTGGAACATGGGGGTGGACTTCCCCCTTGCTGTGCTCATGATAGTGAGTAAGTTCTCACAAGATCTGGTTGTTTAAAAGTGTGTAGCACTTCTCCTTTCTCCCTCTTTCTCCTGCTCTGGCCATGTAAGACATGCCTGCTTCCCCTTCACCTTCCACCATGATTCTAAGTTTTCTGAGGCCTCCCCAGCCCTGCTTCCTGTACTGTCTGCAGAACTGTGAAGTCAATTAAACCTCTTTTCTTTATAAATTATCCAGTCTCAGATGGTTCTTTATAGCAATGCAAGAACAGATTAATGCAGAAAATTGGTACCAGGAATGGGGCATTGCCATAAAGGTACCTGAAAATGTGGAAGCAACTTTGGAACTGGGTAACAGGCAGAGGTTGGAACAGTTTGGAGGGCTCAGAAGAAGACAAAAAGGTAACAGAAAGTTTGGAACTTCCTAGAGACTTGTTAAAGTTGTGACCAAAATGCTGATAGTGACATGAACAATAAAGTCCAGACTGAGGTGGTCTCAGATAGAGGTGAGTGAACCAAAGGTCACTTTTGTTATGCATTAGCAAAGAGGTTGGAGGCATTGTGCCCCTGCCCTAGAAATATGTGGCACTTTGAACTTGAGGGTGATGATTTAGGGTATCTAGCAGAAGAAATTTCTAAGCAGCAAAGCATTAAAGATGTTGCCTGGCTGCTTCTAACAGTATATGGTCATGTGCATGAGCAAAGAGATGTTCTGAAACTAGAACTTATATTTAAAAGGGAAGCAGAGTGTGAAAGTTTGGAAAATTTGCAGCCTGACCATGTGGTAGAAAGCAGAACCCATTTTCTGGGGAGGAATTCAGGCTGGCTGCAGAAATGTGCATAAGTAAAGAGGAGCCAAATGTTTCTAGCCAAGACAATGGGGAAAATGCCTGGAAGGCATTTCAGAGAACTTTATGGTAGCCCCTCCCATCATAGGCCCGGAGGGTTAGGAGGGAAGAATGGTATTGTGGGCTGGGGCCAGTTTTCCACTGTCCTGCACAACCTCAGGACACTGCTCCCAGGATCCCAGCCACTCCAGCCCCAGCTGTGGCTAAAAGGGCCCCAGATACATCTAAGCCGCTGCTCCAGAGGGTGCAAGCTGTAAGCCTTGGTTTCCACATGATGTTAGGCCTGCAGGTGCATAAAGGGCAAGAGTTGAGGCTTGGGAGCCTCTGCCTAGATTTTACAGGATGTATGGGAACATTTGGATGTTCAGGCAGAAGTCTGCTGCAGGAGCAGCGCCCTTATGCAAAACCTCTACTAGGGCAGTGTGGAGGGAAAAATGTGGGCTTGGAGCCCCCACAAAAAGTCCCCTGTGGGGCACTGCCTAGTAGAGCTGTGAGAAGAGGTCCACCATCCTCCAGACCCCAGAATGGTAGATCCACTGACAGCTTGTACCATGTACCTGGAAAAGCCACAGGCACTCAATTCCAGCCTGTGAAAGCAGCCAAGGGGGCTGTACCCTGAAGAGCCACATAGGCAGAGATGGCCAAAGTCTTGGGAGCCCACCCCGTGCATCAGTTTGGCCTGGATATGAGACACTTGATATTATACTACAAAACCAATAGTGATCAAGTAAGTTGCTGTAGTTTGTTTTAGGATTTCTCTAAATAAATATTTACACCACACAGGCTGGGCATGGTGGCTCATGCCTGTAATCCCAGCACTTTGGGAGGCCGAGGCAGGTGGATCACTTGAGCCCAGGAGTTTGAGACCAGCCTGAGCAACATGGTGAAACCCCATCTGTACAAAAAAATAAAAGAATTAGCTGGATGTGGTGGTGCATGCCTATGATCCCAGCTATTTGGCAAGCTGAAGAGGTCAAGGCTGCAGTGAGCTGTGATTGTGCCACTACATTCCAGCCTGGGAAACTGAATGAGACTCTGTCTCAAAAAAAAAATGAAACTTGCAATTTAAAAACGTCTCAGATGGTAAATTCACTGGCGAATTTTATCAAAGATTTAATGAAGACATATCAATCCTACACAAACTTTTTCAGAAAACATGTCAGAGGAAACATTTCTACCTTTTTTTAAAAGCCAGCATCATCCTGATACCCAATCAGACAAAAACAGTATTTAGGAAACAATGGCAATAGCAAAACACACAAACAGAAGAATAAAAAACACTAGAGACCAATGTCCCTCATGAATACAGATGCAAAATCTTGACTAACACATTTCCAAGTAGGAGCCAGCAATATATGAAAAGGATAACACATCATAACCAGGTGGGGTTTACCTCCAAATTGCAATGTTGGTTTAACATTCTGAAATCAATCAAGATAATTCACATTCTGTATTAACAGAATATGGGAGAAGAACACTAAGATTATCTCAGTAGATGCAGCAGGAGCATTTGATGAAATTCAGTACCTAGATTGCTTAAGTAGAAGTAGAAGAGAACTCCTTGAAGGTGATAAAGGGCATTTATGAAAACCTAGAATCAACAACATACTTACCGGTGAAAGACTGAGCTCTTTACTTTCAAGAGTGGGAATCAGGAAAGAATGTGTCTGTTCTGCCTTCTATTCAGCGATGTACTAGAGATGCTATCCAGTACAATGAGGCCAACAGGTGGTACACAGAAATTGGAAAGGAATAAATAGAACTGTCTTTATTCCCAGATAATGTCATCCTCAGAAACTAGAATTTAGAATTTCAAATTCTTATAGAATAACTGAATTTAGCAAAGTTGCAGAATACAAGCTTAATATAAACAATTGATAATATCCATATATTACCAACAAACAATTGGAAAGTAAAATTGCAGTACTCTTGCCTGCTTTCAGAACAGGAAAGACACAAACAACACAGTTAAATGCAATGTAACAAGCGCTTCACAGTAGTGCACCCAGAGAACCATGAGCATGAGGGGCTCCCTAGTTAGCCCGGGACAGGTACTGGAATGGGAATTCAAGGAAGAAAAAGGGATGAACTCTGGTGCAACTGAGTCATTGTCCTTACACAAGTCCTTATTGAGTGCTCATTTGTGCAACCTGTTGAATAGAGCCTGTACGCAAGGAGAAAAGTAAACACTGACCTCTAGGACTTAGCACATTAAAGTCCCCATACAGGGGCAAAAACACAAATGAGGAGAATGTACATTTTGTGTGAATTAGGGAGTTAGTTTCCAGAGCTAAAGAATGTCATTTACATAATTGCTCTTAAATCCTGCATGGGGGGTTCTTGCTAAAATACTCATGTGTGAGCTCATTTAAAAAATGATTTAACAATTTTTGTTTCCTTTGTTTTTTGTTTGTTTGTTTTTTTAATTCTAAGTGACAGTGGAAAGGGCAAAGGGACTCAGGGATAGACTTGGGTGGCAATCTTAGCTCTGCCGTTCGATCGCTATGTGACGTCAGCCAGTGAGGGACTCTTCCTGAACCTCTGTTCTTAGCATATGTGAAATGAGTACAAAAATGCCTCCCTCAGCCCTTTGTGTGCTGACTAAATTGTGCTGAAATGTATAAATCGTTCGGTATGATGCTTGACACATAGTAGGAGCGCAAGTGATACTCTTTTGCTTCTTTCCCTTTTAGGTATTTTGAAATGTTAGTCACTGAACTTCGTCAGAAATAAGGTACTTAAACTTCACAGGTCAAATATTCACTGTGACATATCCTGATTCAACGTTAAAATTACATTTCTGTGAAACCATGTATTCAGCTCAATGCTCTTAAATCAATACAATCTTTCTTAAATGTATCAGCAAATTAAATTTCAATAATTACACTTGCTACTGTGGTTACCTCTGAGTTCCTCTAAAACTCCTCTGTATTTTATTGCTGTGTAAATATTTAAAAGACTTTAAAAGGCTAATTTCAGATTTGGGCCTTCTCTTGTCAACAGTTTATATTTTGAGACCTTTCATACGGTTTGGATTCTTATTTGTGAAACCTAGCACAGCTCCCACGTTGTTACTATTTACATTTTTTTGTAATGTGCCACAGGTTTATAAAACTTTCCATTTGAATTTTTGATGTGATTAGCTGCTTTTAATTACATCTAAAGATCCCTTGTCAAATAATGATTAAACACACAGAAACGAGACATAAGCAAAGCAAAACAGATCCACATGAAAACCACTTCAAGCCATGTAACAAAAGCAAATCCATTTAATTTACACATATATGGAGGATTTATTTCAAATTGAAACAGAACAAAAAATAAATGAGGTGCGAAAAGCATGTAAGAGAAATTTAAAGTGTACAAGTTCAAATTTTTCTTTTTTCAAATCAGAGCATAATTGATTCTTCTGGGGAGATTTTTTGGAGTAAAAAATTAAACTCATATATAATTATGGTTCACAGTAAATTGCACTTACTGCCTGTTGAGCGAACTCAACTGGATTACTAAACCACAATGCCTCCTACCTCTGTGTCCGTTAAGGATCAAACTCTCTCCTCGTGAGTTCAGTAAGGCCCTAAATACGTAAGCACACTGCATGTTTTCTATGAGTTAGATTTGTCAGGCAGCCAGTCCCCTGTTGAAGAGTCTTCAGCAGATCCTCACAGCTTTCAGTATCAAGTTCAAATTCACACCCGCAGTGGAGCCAAGTTCCTTCATGACCCCTCTTCCTCTGGCTTCCTCGCTGGGCATCCCTACCTGCCCATGCACACCTTTCCCTCTGGTGACATTACACTCCTCTGGATGCAGAGGCATGGTTTCCTGCCTTCTGCACTCACTCATTTATGCATTCTTTCAGCCATTCAGACATTCATCTCATAAATATGTATTGTCTACTATGTGCCAGGCACTGTGCTTAGTGGTGGGGATACAATAGTCAGCCCAAAATAAGCCCTCTCCCTGCCCTCATGGGGTGACAGCCAAGTGGGGGGAAATAGACTTTACTCAATGAATTCCACAGACAACTACAAAATGACCATTCTGAGGAGTGCTACCGAGGCAAAGCACAGGCGGTGATGCAGGCCCCTGCAAAGTGCAGGGACTTGATTTTTGTTGGAAAGTGGGGAAAGCTTTTCTGAGGAAGTGACTGAGGCCCTGAGACCAGGAGGCTGATCAGAGTGTGCAGAGTGGTAAGTTGGAGGAAAGGCGAGAAGGCCGTGTGTCTTGTCCACAGAGAGGAGGGAAGCATAAGCATGGCGAACTGCACTGTCCCAGGGAGACCCTCAGCCCATGCCGGCCCTGCAGGCGACTTAAGGATGGTGATATTTATCCCAGTAGCGTTCCGTGCCAGCGGGCTCTTCCTTCTCTCTGGATCCTCCTCTCCCATCATCTTCATCCCTCGAGGCTCAGCTCTAGTGTCCCCTTCTCTGGAAAGGTTTTAATGACCTTGTCCTCTCCAAAGGGTGAAATGTCCCCTCTCTGGCCTCATGGCCTGTTGATCTTTGCATCCTTAGCTCCTTTCACAGGCTCCCACACGCAGCAGGCATCATGAAGTGGAGGAACACGTGTGTAGAAAGCAGGGCCAAGCATGATTTCGAGGCTTGGTTTGCTGAGCATGCATGGACACAACTTGGCCATCTGAGTCCAATTTTCAGAGGCCTTCCCAGTGGTGGCCCGGACTCATCTGGTAGCAGTGCAGAGGCCCCTTGCCTCAAAAACCCCTCCCTTTAAATCCAAACCAAATTCCAGCTCGATACAATTTCAGATAGTAAGGAAACACTGGATGTGTGGTGGAAACGTGTGGTTTGTACAGAGGAACTCAACCTTGACGTGCTCCACACTGTCGGGGCCAGGCCTGTTCCCATCCTTGTTCCCTGCTTGGTGTTCCCATGGTGGGGATTATGAAGAGAGCCTGGAGAGGGAGGCTGTGCTTTTTGGGGATGTTCCAGTGGGCAACGGTGGACCCAAAATGGGGAATCACAGCCGCTAATTAGTTCGTAGAATGGAACAAATTCCCTCTCATCACAGAAAGGTATTGTATTTCGTGTTGAGGGAAAGGAGAGATTTGCCTACAAATTAGGCTGGAAACTGTAGGGAAGAAATTGTTTGTGGGCCAGACCCGCGTGCCAGGAATGTAATGGAATATGGCATAAGGAGAACGGGGTAGGTGCTCTCATAAATGGGTTTTCCTTAGTGTTTCCCTTCTGTCCTTCCGAAGTGCTTAGTTCCTGCTGTCCTCGGTGTTACTTGGCACTCACCCTGCCTGGACAATCGTAAACCCTTTTGCTCAGCGATTGCTTCCCAGCAGCAGCAGCAGCGCCCCCTGAGAAATGTTCACTCTTCAGTGTTCCACCGACCCTATGGGGGGAGATCGCTGCTTTCCACTTATTTCAAAATCATGGTGTGAATGGAAAGGCTTTGTTTGACATTATCTTCTGTTTGTACAATGAGCCACAAGTGAGCACCGCCTTGGCGCGCACCCACCTCGCCCCGGCCTCTGTCCCCTCCAGCCCCGCTCCACCGGCGCCCTCGCCCCGCTCGCGGCTGCTGGGTGGCTTGCTCCTTCGTTCTGGTGGACTTGCGACTTTGCCTTGTCCTCTCTCTGGGTTCGCCGGATCCTGTGTTTTCCTCGTCCCAGAATGACCCATTCGGGGTTCGGTGTTTGGCTTCAGAACGACCACTGCCCAGCCCCGGGGACTCCAGGCCCCAGCACCTCCCGTCCCACCCCTCCCGCCAGTCTCCGCAGTAGAGGAAGACAAATGACTAGGGGCCTCCGTGTGTTGGCTTTAATGTACACAGCGTATAACAAGGCCACACTACTCAAACATTCTTAGTTTTTTTTTTAAAAAAAGGAAATACAGAGATAGATGTAAATGAAGCGTTGGACTGAGTTGTGGTTGCTTTTGGGGTGAGTTTGAATGAGGGGATGGCTGGAGGCTGTTGAAACCAAGTCTTCATTTTAGCCTTAAGGAAGAATTTCTTTGGTTTGTGACAAAGGATCAAGGAAACCTTTCAGCTGGGTGAGTGGTCGGCAGTCTACCCTTTCTAAAGCTTGGTGTGACCCAATCAGGCGGCCCAAACTAGGATTAAACAAACCAAACAAGGCCTGTGAATTAAGACAATCTGCTTTGGGGAATCCACTTGCCCCAAATACTTAATCCCTGAAAGAGCCGCTTGCGTGCCCGAAGCATTGTCCTCACACAGCATTCCTTTCTTTACACTTCTTACTTCTGATTTGATTGAATTGTTTGTTCCTATAAGGCAAAGTGGAAATGTAGTCACCGGTTTTACTAGAAAATAGTTCTATATGTTTGGTTTTGTTTTGTTTTGGAAAATATTCTAAGAAAAGACTTTAAAAAAAACTTTAAAAAGCACTCGATTGTATTTTCTTCTGAGAAAACTGCCAGATATGTTTGGAAAGCAGGGCTACATGTTGGAACTATTTCTTGGGGAAAATCATATTACTCAGCTGACAGGTTTTGAAGGTTGGGAATGCATGAACACCATGAACAATTGCTTTGTATGGTGAAGTTGGTAAAGTTAACTTTTTTCTTTTTTTTTTTTTTTTGAGATTTGCAAATCCTTGGGATAGGGATAGGAGAGGAGCTCTTTACCAGGTAAATGCCAAAATACAGTTCTCCTGTGATCTTTACGGGTTTTACTACAGGTAGTGGCTTCCCACGATCTCTGGAATAGCTTCCTCATAAACTATTAAAGGCATACTTGCAGTATTCCTTTCTGTAGACTTTACAGGTTCTGAGGAAAAATTATTTTCCTCTTGTAAAAACTGTGTTCCTGTAATTATCTTGGGTTATATGGTTTTGAGGTCAATAAAAGGGAGACTTTTTGCCTGCAGCCTACGTTTCCTCCGTGTGAGTTGGAGTTTGTCACTTGGACCTCAGAACTGTTTCCTTATCCAACCCTCTTTGCTCTCTGCCAACCCTGCCCGCAGAGTCTTCCCCTACTCGTGAAAATAGTGCTGCACCTAATGCCATGGCCCCTCTCTTCACAATTCAGATCTGCGACCTAAGGACTGTTTTGGGAATCCGTAGCTGGCTCGAGCCCTGCACAGCCTCCCGCTGGTCCCCAGCAGTCTGGCCCACCCGCCTCAGGAAGCTGCACAGAACATCTTCCTCACGCAGTCCCCTCTCCCATGGAGATCCGCGAGTGGAAACCTGCAGACTCCCTGCTCTCCCAAGTCCCTGCCTTCCCCAGGAGTGCCTAAGCCTTGGTAGGGAGGTGGATGGATACAAGGCTCAATTTTGGCTAAAGCGCTCTGCCAAAAAAGAAGAGGACAAGACCCAACAGAGCCTGAAGGCTCCTGTCCTTGCAGTATGTGAGTCAGGGGAGGTGGTGCATGGAGCTTGCTTGGACTCTGCAGTGGGCAACCTGAGGTCAGAATTGCAGCTCAGCAGTCACACTGTTAAGCTCTCTGAGCCTCATTTTCCTGTCTGTGAAGCAGAAATAATAATGCCTATTCACGTGGTTGTTTTTAGGTTTAAATTGAATAATAAGTGTAAAATACTTTGCATCCTTCCCGGCACATAGTAGGAATCACATAAGAGCATTTCTAGACCTTTCCACAGACATCCTGTCAGATGCCCCTACCCTCAGTGCTATCTTACCTTGGTCCTATTACCCCAGGTGTGAGTTTCTGTCCAGGCCCAGGCTGTCACATAAAACAGATTCAGTGCACATTTATAGGTAACGGCTAAAGAAACAACCACAAAGCCCTGCTGGGGAGCCCCTGAGCTGAGGATGTGTAAGCATGCGGTGTGTATGTGGACAGGGCTGGGTGTGAATAAAGGCTGGAGTAAGACTCGGTAAGAACTTGAAAGCTGTCAGGCTGAAGGAGGAAGAGTAGGCCCCACAGTGGGTTAAATGACATCAAGAAGAGATGCTCCAGCCACAGGCTTAGTCCCGAGTGTGGGGTTAGAGATGGGCAGTGGACTCCTCACACATCCCTGCTCAGAGGTGCCGGTGCCTGTCATGGGCAGTTGAAATTCTCTTTTGGTGTCCTTGGCCTTCCCCACTCGCAGTGGCTCTCTTTGAAACCATCGGTACCCAGTGTCCTTCCTTTTCCCCCAGTTTAATCCTGTGCTCAGAATTAGATGCTGTGATCTGTGTGAGGGACATGGCATGGATATGGTAGCTGTGGGTGTTGGATGCCTCCTCTGCCATTACTCCTTCCATCTCTCTCTGCTCACAGACCCCAGGACTGGACAGAGGATCGAGGCCTGGACCCTAAGAATACCCCACTCCCTGAGCCAGCATCTCCAGTTGATGGAGGGACCAAAAAGCTAAGTGGGGTCAATCAGACACCTTCCCTGGGAAGGTTAAAACTGGGACAGGCCAATGGAGAAGGTCCTTCTGTCTTTGGTCTGTGATGCGAGGAACACAGGGATCTTTCCTGGTGTGTGGAGAAAGAGGAGCCCAGAGCCGTGCTGAGCCAGGGGGGTGCCAGGGAGAGGCTGCCAGGCCTGGGCCCTGGAACCTGCCCCCCCAAGGCCCTGGAACCAGCCTGCTCCATGCAGTGTGGCTCTTCCAGTCTGTGAGCTACTCAGTGCCCTTTCAACAAACCCCACCTTGTTTTGCTTTAATCAGTTTGCATTTTCTGTTGCTTCTTTCTGGAAAAATCCTCTGTGCTTTGACTGACTCCAAGGTCTTCCTCCTTGAGGTGGATTTCTTAGTCACTATTAGGTATCCAAATATAGGAGAGTGTAAGGCGTTTTTCTTTCAACTATGTATTTTAATGAATTACATTCAGGAAATAAGTAGGAAATTAAATTCATTGAAAGACTATTGGTCTGTATGTACTTTTTCAGTCTAACATGCTCAAAGTGTAGGTAGCAAGCAGCTATAATACAGACATTTTATTTTTTAAAGGGCAAAGACAATACTAATTTAATTTTAGGTCATTCCAGATGGAGTTTAAGTCAACATGCCAATGACTGGAGACCTGACAGAAATTAAATGTTGGTTATTGCATCCCAGTTTCAGATTATGACCCAATCAAGGGTCACTTGAGGATATCCAAAAGGGTGGGAAGATTACAATAATTTAAAAAACACAAAAAAGTGGTTTCTACCTCTGAGCTATACATATTTATTGGGTTGGAGGAAAGGGATAATTTTCTGAAGGGAAGGGGCACTGCAGAAGAAGAGGCAGCTCTGGAAGCCAGCCAAAGGCAACAGCAAGAAGGCAGCCCTGGCTGAGGGCAGGTTTCTGAGCAGAGTGGACACCAGACAGGAGTTTGTAGATGGTCCATTGGGTAGAGCGTAGGGTAGAAAAGTAGGTTTCATCCTATATGACAATTTTTGACAGATAATGAAGACTATGGGGAGAATTGTGTCCAGAAATAGTCTGAGGCTGAATGTGGGCTTAATGGGGCAGCCATGATTATTTATCAGTGGCATGTAGTCTGAGCAGAGACGATTCTGGTGCTCCCACATGGATCAAGTATATCCCATCTCCAATTCAGTCTCCAAAGCAGTGGGAGTAAACAATTCCACCTCACCACAACGGAGCCATACTTGATGAGTGCCCACTAGTTACATGAAATTGGGCAGGGAGGAATTTATGTTAGCCTACGTACAAGTCTGACCAGAACTCACGTCAGCATTGCCATGAGAAATCAATATATTGCTGGGTGTTGGCAAATGTTGAGTTTAGATGACTCTTCCTGTAAAGGATAGAAACGTTGTTTTTAAAACTTCAATTTAGGCTGATGAGAAAATACTATAGAATGAAGGAACAAGAACAACATCTTGAAGATTTAAAAAATGGTCTATAAACTCTGGAAGGAAATTTTTAGAAAAATGATTGAGGCACCAGCAATTAGCCTAAGCAAACAAAAAACAAAACAAAACAAAAACACAGTCTCTGAAAAAAAACACACTCAAAGGAGAGTTCAAACTGACATTAAGAGACAATGGAATAAGATGACATTTACTTATTTTATTTTCCTTTAGGTTTATTTGGTCTTTTTCTACCTTCTTTTAGCTGAATTAGTTCTTTTGTATTCAATTTTTTTTATTTTCTAATACATATAGTTAAGATGATAAAATTTTCTCTGAGTACCAATTTGGTTGCATTCCATAATGTTTTCAAATAATTTTTTATTTTGAATTTTTGTGGGTACATAGTAGGTGTATGTATTTATGGTATACATGCTTGCAAACCTTCCATAACTTTTGCTATGCTGCATTGAAAGTATTGTGATATTGCAGGTTTGATTTCCTCCTGTGTGCAAGGTATTTAAAAGGAAGTATTAAATACATTCTAAATGAAGGGGACTTTTTCCTCTATGTTTTGAATATTACTTTCTAGTTCTATTGCATTATGATCAGGAAATGAGCCCTCTGTGACTTTTACTTTCATAATTCATGAAGGTTTTTTCCTTGAGGATCATTACATCACCATTTTTTGGTAAATATTCTGAAATCTTACATTTGTAGATTTGTGAGAGATTAGGTTAAAGTTTTCCACGATGACATTGGATTTGTTAATATCTCCTTATCCTTCCAAAATTTTTACTTTATATGCTACTATTTAGGTGAATAAAGATTCACAAAAATGTTTCCACCTTCTATCAATGTCATCTCCCTTTGTCATGTTTAATATTTTCATTTTGAGTTATATTTTGGTGATACTAATATATTAAATCTAGTTCTTTTTTTGAAAACATTCACCTGGTGTATTATTCCTCATCTCTTCATTTTAAATCATTCTTAATAATTTTGTTGTAACTGTATTTTTTTCTTTTTTGAGACAGGATCTCCCTCTGTTGCCCAGGCTGGAGTGCAGTGGTGTGATATTGACTCACTGTGATCTTGACCTCCTGGGTTCAAGCAATCCTCCTGCTTCAGCCCCCCAAGTAGCTGAGACTACAGGTGTGTGCCACCATGCCCAGCTGATTTTTATATTTTTAATTAATGGGTTTGTATTTTGAGTTCATGCATTTCGTCATGTTACCCAGGCTGGTCTTGAACTCCTGTGGTCAAGCGATCCACCTGCCTCAGGCTCCCAAAGTGCTAAGATTACAGACCTGAACCACCGTGCTCAGCTTAAATGTATCTCTTTGAAATATCAACATAGATTATCTTCCATTCCCTCAGTCTGTATCTCTTTCAACAGGAGAAAATTTGTAATTTTTTTTACTGTGGAAAATTTCAAACATACACTAAAGAAGAGAACTGTGAATGTGTCACTCTGCTTCAAAAACAATCAATTCTCACCAATTTGGATTTTTTGCAGCAAGATTTTTTTTAAAGTTTAGGAAAATTTATGGCAGAGCTTTTCGTTTATTTGGCAGATGGGAATGATTTAGCTGAAAGAAAAACTGATGATAATACTTAAAGTATTTTTTATATTATGCTTCTACTTAGGCATAATTTCCTGACAAATGTTTGAAGTGCTGGTCATATTATCAATACATTTTTAGGTTTACATATGAATTTTTCTAATTTCTTTATTTATTGCTTTTACTTGTATCCCATGCATTCCTCTTTTGGATCTCTGTTTTGGATTTTTTTTCCTAGAAGATATCTTCTAATAATTCTTAGAAGCAAGAACAGAAAAGTTCTTGTTTGATAAACTTTCAGTGAATAATATTTTCCCTATTAGTAGAATTTTAGTTTAAAATAACTGTTTTTTCCTGGTAAAAATGCTATTTAGAACAACATAATTTTCCCTCTTAACTTTGAAGTCATTACTTTTTGTCTTCTTGCATCTGGGGTTACTTCTTTCATTGTAGGTAAACTGTTTTTCTTATTAGTTTTGGGGTGCCCAGTAATTAATTTGTAAGCAAAGTTGTTTGTAATGTATTAAACCAACAGAGAGAAATTCATAGTGCTGATTTGCCTGATTTTAAATATTTACTTGAAGACATGCCCACCAAGGCATGAATTAAGCAATAATTCAGAAATAAGGGATTCATGATCTACAGATTTCTCCCCTCACTGAGTTCTGAGCCCCCTAAATGAGGCCTCCACATGGGTTATTTGTTGTCTGAGGGATTCTACTCCTGTGGGAAGAGCTTTGGTCCCATGGGGTCTCAAGCAAACATTTTTGTTCTATCTTTATTCCTTTTCCACTTGTGAGGAATGTATGTTTCAAGCTCTGTCCTTCACCCCCAAAATTCAGAAGTGTCTTTTCTTGTTTAATAATTGCTTAAAGCAATAATTGTGCCATTCTGTTCTAATGCTTCTAACATTGGCTAAATATTTTGCAAAGGGAGCAAGGGGGTATGGCTGGGGAGAGGGAGGAGGGGGAAAGAGAGAGAGAGAAAATCCCATGCCATTAGCTCCTTCCACTAGGGTTTCCCTCTTTCCATTTATTGCTTCAGAAGCGCTTCATTATTTTCCTTCTGTTTCCTTCTGTTTTGAAATAATGCCCCTTCTGTCTCACTTTTCATGGAGAATTTGTCCTCTTTCCAATTGGCTGAAGCTAAAAACTGAAAATAATGGAAGGGCTAAAGTTATATTTTCAGTTTCTGGTATTAAGGGTGTGAATAAGTAAGAAAGAAAATACAATCTAGATTTGTTTTGAATGAGATGGATGCAGTTTTTACTTCTTCCCTAGTAGACTATCAGAGGGAGACAGAACTGAGAGCCACGAAATGAGGCCTCAAACCCGGAATAACAATAATTGTGTTATGTTGTCTACTCCAGACTCAGTGCATCCCATTCCAGGATCCATACTGCTATTTTCATAACACTCTAAATGATTTCACATCTGTAAGTAATTAGTTGCAAAATAATCTGTCTTGGGACTGTGGGTGAGAGAAGGGTTGGGCAATAGAAGTTCCAACTGTGGTCTAACAATGTGTAAATCATGTATTCCTTCCTTCTGCTTTGTCTGCCTATCAACTGTAAATACATTACACTGGTAAAGGCTGGTCCTGCAAAACATAGCCCTTTGAGAAGCTCAGTATTGATGTGATCCGCCATAATGGCACCACCAGCTTCACAGTTTACAAAGCCCCATCCCTGATATTATCAGAATTCTTTTTCACAGCAACACTGAGAGACAGGCGAGGGTGAGGTTTCCATCTAATGTGTGAGGAACCTGTGGCGAAGTCAGTAGATGACATGATTTGTTTTGTTGTTTTCTTGCAAACATTTTCTTAACAGTTCATTAACTATAGTAACGCACATACGGAGGAGTGCAGGAAATTATAATGTCAGAGATTGATGAATTGTCACAAAGGGAACACTCTCATGGAATCAATACCCAGGTCAAGAAACAGAACAGTGTAACACTTTCGTGCCCCCTTCCAGTCACCACCCCCAAGGGTGACCACCATGCTGACTCCTAAATAGGTGACAGGATTATTCAAGTTAATTTTGTATGGCATGTGGACCAGGACCTTGCAACACACAGATGTGTTATAGAGGTCTGCTTGATGCATTTAGGAATACATCTTTACATGAAATGCAAGGCACATGAGGAATCAATAAGGGATGAAAATTGCCCAATGTGAAGAAAGCTCATCTGAGGGGACTAAATAACACTCTCCAGTGGATGGAGGCTGAATGTGTGTGTGGAATATTATAGGAAATTTTATCCATTGCTATCAAGAACTGATGAAAAGTTTACATAGAAAAAGGAAAATATGTTTCTTTCATTTTTAGAAAGTTGTGGACGAGGAGAAATCCATTTCTTTCTGTGGACATTTTAAACTTTAGGCTGTAAGTGCTTATTGAAAGATAACTTTGGTTTAATCTTAACCAGAGGCAAGGATTTGTGATTTTTCAAGTGTTTGCTTTCCCACCCTGTGCCTGGCTGAGCATTTCTGTCCATTTCCATGGGAAGACTGCATTGTGTTCCTTTAAGGGAAATGATGTTTCGCTGCAAAAGGGAGGCTGTGTCTATTTTACTTCTTTCCCTAGGAGATGAGTGTGTCGCCAGACATGAAGGCTTTGCCTGTGAATGTGCTGCCTCTCTCTGGGATGGGCAGAGCTGAAGACCAACAGTAATTGCTCCAGCTGGTATCTGCATCAGGTGGATTTTGAGGCTTACTCTCCCGTGTCCTCAGCACTATTCTCATGTAAGTTTTTTCCACTGTCTGGAGAATTAGAAATCTACAGGCAACCCACGACTTGTTTGAAATGGCTGGGGCTCCAGCACATGGAGGAGTAGACTAAGCCTCTGCGACCGACGGTCAGTGCTGCCTTTGAATGGAACCCTTCTAGACTTTGGTGAACAAGGTCTGTGTGGATGTGGCCTCCACTAGAAAAGACTTTCTTGGCCGGGTGCAATTAATCCCAGCACTTTGGGAGGCTAAGCCAGGTGGATCACCTGAGGTCAGGAGTTTGAGACCAGCCTGGCCTACATGGTGAAACCCCATATCTACTGAAAAATACGAAACATTAGCTGGGCGTGGTGGCGGGCACCTATAATCCCAGGTACTTGGGAGGCTGAGGCAGGAGAATCGCTTGAACCCAGGAGGTGGAGGTTGCAGTAAGCCAAGATTGTACCATTGCACTCCAGCCTGGGCGACAAGACCGAAACTCTATCTGAAAAAAAAAAGAAAAAGAAAAGGCTTTCTTTCTCTTTGGAGTCAGTGTTGTCCCTCTGCTCCACCTCAGACCCACTGAGCTCTGAACAGAGGTACGTTGACATGAAAAGAGACTGCCAACATTTTAAATTGCATCCATTAAGAGATGAATTATTCTCTTAATCGTTTGTTTCACTCCTCAAATAATTAAAAAGCTTTTAATTCAATGAAGACTTGAAAAATAGGTAAGCTTATAATTTTACAAAAAATGTGATCAGAGAAGTAAGAAGAACACCCAGGAAACTTTCTAGAGGATATTGAGAATGACCTAGTGAGGCCTCATTCATCTCTCATTTCTGCACTACAAGGATGCTGCCCAGTTTGGGCTCTTTAATCTGTTTTAGAAGTGCTTGGACTATCTTTTTTTCTCTTATCAAAAAGTTTAAGTTAGAGTGTGGGTTAGAATCTTTTTTAAAAAGCTGACATTTCTTCCCTTAGAAAACTGGCATTCTTCTCTACACAGATGTACCTGCTTACAGAGATATACTATTTTTATTCACTTTTTCATCTTTACCCTACAGATACATAAAAATGTAGATAACGAATAAAATCTGCAGGGTAATGTTATGAGGTCAGTTCTAAAATGAATGAACAGAAGGAGAAGGGCATGTTTATTACTCGGATTTTATTATACTATGTATTGCAAATAGCTTTGCCCAAGTTGGGAAGGGAACACAGCAGGTCTTGATGCTGCTGCTAACCTAGTTGTTACTTTGTCCCTAGATTCCTGGGTGTGGCATCTCTGTGCCAATCTGAAAACATAAGAGAGTTCGAAGAAAAGCATAGACTCAAATGCAATAATCACTTGGGGTAAATATTCTAAACATTTTTTTAACAAGCCATTGTTTAATCACCATGAAATATGGTCACTTATCTCCAAAGGGAAATATTTAGAATACAAACCTCTCTTGCTGTCACGTGGTATACATGGAAATGCAGTGATGTTTCCATTCAAGAAGGGCCCGGATCAAGCCTTTCCTGAACGACAGGAAATGGAACCTGGACACCCTGTTACACCTTAGACCATCACACTCTCTTTCATCTCTGAAGAAGAAAAGGAAGATTTAAACTTCAAGACATTTATTTATAGCATTTGAATTATAAACGTGAGTTATTTAGCAGACATTTTGAAAAATGTACAGAAAAGTAGCTAAATAAAATAACAAAATCTCCTTAACCTCATGACTCTTGCATTAAACAAACAATAAATACAGTTTTAATGGAAGCCTGGCTCAATTAAATTGTATGTTTACAGTTCTCTGAGTTGAGAACCCAGCCCTGGGTTGCCAGTGTCCAGAGCAGTGGAGACATCACCAGTCCCAGAAGTCCCTGATGTCCCTTCAAGTCACGACTCTGTCCCCTCCCCCAGGTAATCAATCACCAGCCTGCCTCCTCTTCTAACATCTTTAAATAATTTTCACTATTTTTTTAATTTCTTTTAATTTTGAAAAATTTCAAACTAGGAAAACTGAAATAACAGTACAATGAACACTCACATTTTCTTTACCCAGATCCACTGATTGCTAACATTTTGCCATATTTTCTTATTTCTCTGAACCATTCTAAAGTTGTGAACATCACGTTTTCCCCCAAATGCTTTATGAGTTATCACCTAAAAACAAAGACTTTCTCCTGCATAACCCCAATACCATTATCACCCTCATAAAATTAATCATTGATGAAGCAATGCAGTTATAATAATAGTCAGATTTCCCCAATCATTTCAAAAATTTTATAGTTTTTTTAAAAACTACATATGATATGATTAGTCATCTACTATAATTTAATTGCTTGACTTCATTTAGTCTCCTTTAATCTGGAATAGTCTTTCTGCTCTCTCTTTGTTTTTTAATAATGGCATTTTTCATGTCCAGGCTGTTTGTGTAAAATAGCCTTCAATTTGAATTTGGCTGTTTCTGAATGACTCAATTCAGATTAAATATTTTGGCCAAAATACCCCTAGTGATGCCATGGGTTACATTTCCTGAGGCAGGGTGTTTTTTTCTCTCATACCTCCAAGTTTGCTTGTTATTTAATTAAGACTGGGGTGTTCACATTTTCTCATGCTTCATTATTGTTTGGGGAGGAAGAATATTCATCAGCTAAAAGGTTTTTTATGATCTGCTTTCACCTTCTAGTCACTTTGTATGGATATGTTGCTATTTACCCTTCGTTTTGAGATGTTTTCTTTCCTGGATCAGCCAGCAATGACTGTCACATGTAGACAGAGGTGAGGAGGTGAGGACCGGGTGATACATGAGGTTTCTGAATTCAAGAGATTCTTCTGTTTGTTTGTGAAGTGCAATTTCCTTAAAAATTGTCCCCCTTTTGGGGAGTGGCAGTTTGCCTTCTGATTTTGTAATTCTCTTGTTTTTCCAGTACTTTAATTTCCAGTTCTTTCTTGTTTTTCTTCAACATCAAATCTCTGAAGGCCTCCCTTTCCAGTTAATCCTTTTCCTACGGAACCCCTGGCTTCCCAAGATGCCTACCTCTGTTCCTGCAGACTTTCAGTCACCTTCCTTGTGATTCTCAGTAGCCAGCGCCCTAATCTGCCGTGTCTCACAACTGTATTCAATGTTTTCCCATTCGGGATGAGACATTCTTTCTCTGGGGGGTGTTTTCTATACCTACTCCCCTGCTTTCCTTTCTTCTTTTCTGCACTTGTTCTTCTGAATTTGGTCATTTATTTACCTGTTTGGACATAATTTGAAGTTTGGAGTATTCTCTGTTCCATAGTTATGCTACAGGCATGTGTTCTTGGTGGTTTTACTTGTTCATTTTGTTGATCTATTTGGTTTTCTGGAATATTTATGAAGAGATTCAGAATATAGACTATTTGTTTCCTTTTGAGTTTTATTTCCTTTCCGCCTTTTTTTCATTATAATTTTACATCATTGTCATCAAGTGTCTATTCAATTTGTTTCTTTTTAACTTAATATCATTTTAATTTTCCCAATTTCCTGTAGGTGCTATCATTATTTGTCAATGGGCCCATAATCTTTTTCCAAGTGGGGATGCCATGCTATATTTTATTACTTTTCTATTGTTGGATATTTACATTGGAAAAGGATGATTACAAGTGTGTTTGGCATGAAGAGATTTAGCTCAGGCCGTTTTGAGGGATGAGCACTTGGCCCAGGATAAGCATAGAATAAATCTGTGGAATCAGTGATTCAAAAGAAAAATAAAACTGAACAACATTGCCCAAATGTGAAGAAAACTGAAGTGTCTTTTAAAATGTCCAGTTAAAACATATAAATCCCATATCCTAAAGGAATTTCATTAACTGTTTAGGACTTCACTTGGGGCCCACCAGAAATAAATGCTCTGGGATTGTCAGATTAAATAAAGTTGATAACTAAGGTGTTTGTTGGAGTCAAAATGCAACAACTGTGTCTTAGAGTGAAGGTCATGAAGAAGAACTTCAATCTGAGGGTAACTTTTATTTGGGGTGACTCCTGAGGATAAGTAGCCGTGTGACCTTGTCAGTTTGTTCTCCCTCCATCTCATGGGTGGTGACGACTGAACCAGAGAAATGAATGGGGCTTGTAGCGCTGGATGTGGTCAGTCTCCATAAATCATTTCTTCCATTGTCTGAATACATTTGGGCATCCACAGTAGTTTATTTCCAAAGTATATAAAGAAGCAGAGGCCAAGGGTGTAATCTTGGAGCTATTTAAATAGAGTAGTTCCAGTCCAGACATGCAGCTGTTCCCAATTATTAGTCCATATATTCTAGGTGCCAGGGAAAACCCACAAGGGTGTCACTAAATTGAATTTTAAAGTGACCTCCTGTTCAGATGAAAATCTCCTAGCTGTGGTTTTTTCCCTAAAGACTGGTCTCCTATTGAACGAGTTAGCAACACTCTTGTTATGAATGAATCATTGCTACTGCCTATAGAGGAAATCTGGATTGTTCCATAGGGGTTTCAAGGAACGTGAACTTACCTTCCAGGGAACCCTTTGTAAATGCTGCTAGCCAAAATCCTGAACACAAGGACAAGTTGGAAATCTTCAAAAAGGGCAAACTCTGATGAGGGGGCGTGGTTTTAATATTTTAAAGGCATGTGAGTTGTGTCAAAACATGATTCCAAGGAGTGCCCTGATTCCTGGCACACCATTTGAGAGTCCCTGTAGGCACACAGGACTTGTGGCTCATTCTACTTAGGGAAGCAGATATTTCTCTCTCTGAAGCTTATCACAGATGACAAGAGTAGCTCCTGCCAGAGCAGTCCCTGAAAAGTAAGATCCCTTGGAGACGCAAAGGCCATCTTCTAACACAAAACCTTACCATGGGACTCCCAAGTGTCCCTTCCACCTGATTTCATCAACTCCTGAGCCAAAGAGCAAAAGCTCTGCAGTCACATTGTCTGGGATTACACCTTGGCTTTATCACTTATGTAGTGTGACCCTCAGGCAAGCTGGTTAGCCTTTTTTTTTTTAATCCCCATTGTTCTATCTGTAAAATGGAGATAATAAAGTACTAACTTAATAGGGTTGTGAAAATTTAATGAGGTTATCCATTTAAAGGGCTTATCAAATGTTCATGGCCAGTTTTCTCCTCCTTCCCCTCTCCATCATCACTGACCATTGTCATCCCTCACAAGGGAAATACACATGAAATTAAAACCCTGCTTTTCTTTATCTGACTCCCTTTATTGAAGTTAATCCATTTGCTGAACAGGGACTATTTAATTTATTCAAGGCAAACTATTTTCCTTTTTCTCCTTCCACATGTGTAGAGATTAGAGGGAGATGCCCGGGCCACTGTTTCACAATCCACAAAGCTAAGGGTATCGTTTGTTAAGCCAATGGAAACATCTCCTGGGGTCAGTGGCCGAGCCAGAATGTCACCCGCACAGTTTTCGAAACTGACCTTAGGTCAGTGAAAAATTCCTCATTGTACGCACTTTCCTTAGGCAATTTCAAGAATTAAAGCTTGAGAAAAACACATTTGGTGAATATCAATGTAAAACATGAAAGTGATGTATATAATTCTACATGCCTCAGAGAGATATAGCAATAGAATATTTATTTCACAAATACGAACAAGGCCCATTTAATTAGTTGTCAGAGCTAGTGAGTTTATGTCTTAAAGCACATATGAAAGCTCTTTGAACAGCAGCACAGGGAGTTTATTTAGTTGTTCTGTTTTACTGTGGTGAGGTGCCAAGCTGACTCCAGAGAAATCTTGCCATGTGGTGCCTAAGAGTCTAAGTCCTAAATTGAATGCCTCGGCTGCTCTCCGTCCTTCCCCTGTCAAGAGTAAGAAAGCAACCTCAAGAGAAGTGAGCCTTTTATTTCACACAAGTGAATTTCTGATAGTTGATGTTTATGATTGTTTTTACATTATAATTTTTATGACTTATTTTACTTATTTTCTGTAAGTTTCCTCGATTATATGTCCCTGAGTTCAGTTTTCCCCCTTTATTCCCTCAGAGCTAACTGTGTTTGATATGCAGCATTTGATATGCTATCCTTTATTATACAGAAGCCCTTTGATCTCTACAGAGGAAAGGCGCCATATAAATGCAGAAATCCATTATAATCATACAGAAGAGTGGCTTTATGGGTGAAGTCCAGCTTAGCAAAGCTGTTGGATGGAAGAGTGTACTAGACTGTGGAATGCTAATGCCAAAGTGTCTACTCAGATGGTGGCTGGTTTCAGGAGTTTATTTTTCAAGTATGCTTTCTTACTGAAGTAAACATACATACAAAAAAGTACACACATCGTAAGTATTCAGCCTGATGAATTTCAGCATACTGAATACACCCGTGTAACCAGCACCCACAGCCAGAAATAGAACACTGCACTATCCCTCATGCCCCTTCTCATTCCCTACACCCCCTAAGGTCACCACTGTTCTGACTTCTATCACCATAGATTATTTTCACTTGATTTTGAACTTCATATAGCTCAAATCACACAGAATATACTCTTTAGGACCTGGCCTTCTGTTCTCAGCACAGTGTGAGTGATGTTCATCTGTGCCGCAATTCTTCAGGTCTTTTTGTTATGTGAGATTTTACTGTACAAGTATACTATTTAACCATTCTCCTACTGAAAGATATTTTAGTTGTTTCCAATTTTTGGCTTACATATAGTGCCACTATTAATAACATTTTTTTATATGTCTTTTGATGAACATATGTATGTATTTATTTTGGATAGGTACATACGAGTGGAATTCCTGGGCCATCAAGTGCATATGCACATGCTTGACGTTGGGAGATATTGCCAAACACTTTTCAAAAATGGTTGTACCAATGTTTGCTCCCATCAGTGGTGTGTGAGTGCTCTGATTGCTCCATAACCTTACTGAGGGACACCAGATTATCTGCCTGCCCCCATTTGCCTCTTTGGCATAGAGATTATTTTGAGCTAAAGGCCATTGAGAACAAGCAGATGCTGGAAAAGCTCTTAAAACAGGGCACGAGTTTTTCTGTTGTAAAGCAAATTTACATTTATAAAGAAAATTCCATTTGTAGAAATGTCTTCCTCTCCCATACCGGGAAGAGGAAGATTCTTAACAACTCTTATCAATGGAGAAGGAGCCGACTTAAATCCACTTAGCACACTTTATTGAACAACCCTTGTTTACCATACTTTTCCCAGTCATCTTCCTGTAACTTGTCTCCCCTATCAAGAAGCCCCAAGCCTCTTTTCCTTTGTTTTGGCCTAAGATGGTGTATAAACCCAAGTTCTAACCACCCTTGGGACTCATCACTGGGCACTCCCATGTGTAAACCCCATGCACATGCAAATAAACCTCTGTTTGTTTTTCTGTTGTTCATCTGTCTTTAGCCAGTCTAATAATTTACAGCACCCCACTGGAGAACCTGAGATGGTTCCAGGAAGAGATTTTTTTTGTTTTGTTTTCTACACTACTCACATTGGCGTTGCCAGTCTTTTAAGTTTTAACCATTCTGATGGATGTGTAGGGGAGAAGCAGTAATATCTTTTCCTCACCCATTGCAAGGCTCATGGCTGAGACCCCTGTAATAAAAACAGATTAACATGAGAAAAGCATAACAAGTTTATTTAAGTTTTACATAACACAGAAGCATCCAGAAACGAAGCCCCAAAGAAGTAAAGAAAGCTGTGTATTTTTATGGATGGTCAGGCAGAAGTATGACTGGAGAAAAAAGGGTATGATCTACTGGCAACAAACGGGGGAACATAGTGAGGCCTGTTTGTTCAGATTCTTCTCTGTGTCTTCATTTCTTACAGGGAAGACTGATGGAATGAGGCTCTTGTAACTTACTTTAGAGGAAGGTTGAATGATTCTTTTATGGTCTCCTTCAGGGGAGAATGGCTAGAGAAAGTCGGAGAGAACTGCCTGCTTTTGCTGATTTCTCAAATGCCGACATGCCATAATTTGGGGATAGCATGCCCTGATCCATCTCATTGTGGTTTTAATTTTCACTTTTTTGATAACTAATGATGCTGGTCACCTTTACATATGTTTACTGGCCATTTGTATATTTCCTTTTGTAAAGTGCCCATTCAAGTCTGTTATCTATTTTACTGTAAAGTTGCCTTTTCCTTATTTGGTTTATGAGAGTTTTTAAATTTATTCTTGTGGGAAGTCCTTTGTCAGGTATGCTATCTGTATCATAGATAACTCTTATCCTTCCTGTGGCTTGGATTTTACTTTCTTAATAGTGTCTTCTGATAACACAAATTCTTAATTTTAATATATTCCAATTTATATATATTTTTCCTGAAGGAAAAATTATTTAATGCTTTTGTGACCCATTAAGAAATTTTTTCCTACTCCAAGTTGTGGAGCTATTCTTCTATGTTTTCATCCATAAGAGCTATTGTTTTGTGTTTTATATTTAGATCTATAAACCCTTTGGAATTGAATTTATGTACATGGTTTGGGATGGGGGTCAATATTCACCTTTATTTCTACGTAGATTTGCAATTGCTCCAGCGTCGTTTATTGAAATTATCACACTTTCTCCACTGAAATTTACTTTTGAAGCAAGTTCAAAGTCAGAATCTATAGTAGGGAGATGACTCTCTTATGCATAGGTTTTCAGATTGTTATGCATAGGCCATGGAATGTGTTTAAAATATAGATGCCTAGGCCATCCCCAGGGACTCTGATTCACTGCTGATGATTCTCATGCCTTGAGGCTTGGCCCATGCTCTGAGGATTGGTGCTTCACTCAGGACCACCCTCAGTCAAGCAGACTGCATTTCTCTGCCTCATTCATCTATGTATAGACACTGTGTCCCCTGTAGATTATTGTGGCAGCTACAATCAGTTTAAAAATTAATTTTGGGGGACTCTATTTATCCTACCAACTCAAATATTTTGCTCAATTAATATTCTCTCATTCCATTAGTCATTCATCAGTACCTATCAGTTAGTTATTGACTTGAATTTCATGTGGGCATTCCACCACTTCACTTGCCACCCCATTCTGTTACTTAACAAAGTCTACTGCAAAGCACATCCATTAAGACAACTTGATTGTCTCCTTGTATAGCTTGCCCCATTGTCATTTTGTCCTTCTCTTAGGATCTGCCACATTCAATTAGACTTTATTGAACACCTACCCTTTGCCAAGCATATAATCAACTTTTTATCCTTAAGGTTCTTACAGTCCCTGGTAGAAGTGTGGGCACTGACCAACTTCCTGACACATGAGTGCAGTGAAACGTGATGCATGCCATAAATGGCAGCGGTGTGTGCTTGCTCAGAGGAGAAAGCAATTACCCCTCCTTGTAGAAGGTCAGGGATGCCTCAGCAGTGGTGGCTGAACTGGGTCTTAAAGAGTATATAGGAATTCAGTGAAGGATAAGTGGATGAGGGTATTTCAGGTAGAGGAAAAAGACATAAAACAGCTCAGCACGGTCGAGGAACTGCAGATGATTCTGCATGCGTGCATCCCCTCAGTAACTCAAAAGCCCATGTAAATTGGGAGGCAGGAGCACTGTCCCACTGAGTTTCAAGCAAAAGCCATTCCAAACTGCCAGATAAAATTCCAATTTAAATTAGTGAAATTTGTGGTGAGACAGCCTGTGCACTGCAGATGCCTGTGGTCCTAGAAGATGAAGTCTATTTCCTTTTGAAAGACATACATGTAGATCAACATGGAAGGAGTAGCCCTTGACCATCAGTGTATGACTCCATTGCATGGTGCTTGCTGCAGAATTGCCTTGCCTGTCAGATGACACAGCCAGTGCTGAGGTGAGCTGGTATTACCCCCACCCTCCTTTGCCAGAAGTACAGATGATGAGGGGGAGCCCCCTTACTGACCCTTGCTGGGGATGGATGGATGGTGAAGGCTTCTGACAACAGCCACCTTTCCCAATGAGGTCATAAGGACCTCAGTGCTATATGATGGGGAAGGATATGGTTATTTTTGTACCATGGATAATAAAAGGGGAAAACCCTGCTAATTTGATGTAAAAAAGATTCAAAGTCATAAATATCCCAAACTGAAAGCAAACCCCAGAAAGACTAGTTTTGAAATTGGAGGTAATTAATTCCTCATGCGATGTGCTGAAATTCAACCCAGACATCCCTTTTTTTTTATTTCTTTCAGACAGTTTACAGTCCAGTGGAAAGTAAATCCATGCAATCCCTTGGTGTGGTACAGTTTTACTATGTGTCTCTTTTTATTATTTTGCTCATTTTGATCACTTTTTACGTGAACATGCATATAATGAATTCAGCTCCTCTTGTACATGAGATTTATTTTACCCCAAGGATCTCTCCTCTCTCCATCGGTAGTCAAATTGTTAGTGCATTTCTCCATAAAAGAAAAGATCTGCAGACTAGAGCATCGAAGGTGAATGACAACATTAATTTGAAATTTGGATTTATTTTTAACTCAGAAAAAATGCTGCTGTTTTGCAAATCATACTTGAGTTTAAAGTCAAATAATAAGGTTTAAACTCCATATTCAGGGAATTGTAAACCTCCATATTGCCCTGACCTTTGAGGGTCTTGTTCTTAAACTCTCTTCTATAGTGAAGTCGAAAATCTTATAATTCCCAAATGTGGTGCTCATATTCTCAACTCCATACCTTTGCTTTATTCATCCTCCAAGCCTGGCATAGCCTTACAGCCATTCTTTTTTTTTTTTTTTTTTTTTTTTTTTTTGTCAGTTGGATTGTCCACTGCAATTAAGCTGTGCAAGAGCAAAATAAATTTTTTTTGTTTGTTTGGTTTTTTTCTCTATAACTATCTCATGCTCTGCAGGAGCCTCTACCCTTCTAGGTAATAGGAAAGAAAAAGACAACTAAGTACGTAATCCACCTTCAATCTTAGCCCGAGTAGTAATTTTTCTAGAGTCTCTGTAGGTAAACCTGTCTTTGATGATGGTTGTTCAGCCTCTCTAATTTCCATTTCCTGTCGCCTGCTTGTCTTTAGATAGTGGCTGGCTGTGTGGAGTGGACACAGCGCTTGCTCTCATGAGCCGGTCCCTGGATCTACATCAAGATGGTGCCTGGATCTATGGATGGACTCTGGTCCTACCTTGGCCCCTGCTGCACCGAAGCTCCTGGCATTTCCAGGGAGCCTTGCCCCTGTGTGTTTTATTGGCCTGTTTCTCTGATGTCTGCAGCTGACAAACATATCACCTGGTCTTTCTCAGCTGGACGGCTCCTCTTTGTTGATGCAATGCCTCCTGGTCTTGCACCCACTCCCCGACTCAGATACTCTGCTTGAGCTCTTCCAGGAGATCAGTGTGCTCTGCCAGGTCCCAGGGCAGACCTGCTGGCTCTCAGCTTGGCACTGAGGAAGCCTCTGAAGTAAACACTAGCCCTCCCCACCTGCTACATGCTCTGCCCTCTCCCCTTTGCCCTGTTGCCTCATGTCTCAGTCATTTCTGGTTCCTCGTTACCTAGCAGAATGTCTGGCACTTTTGCTCAGTAAGATGCTTTTGAAATTGAACTGGATTGTGAATTCCTTTCAGTGAGTGGTCCATGCTTTATTTGGCAAATAGATGCCAATGACTACTATTTTCTCGAAATTTTATAAAGTTAATTATCGATACACCCAAAGCAGAGGGATCTTCTGATCCCCAAAGCCTGGCTTTCAGTGTTGTTTTAACCCTTCTAAAATCTCAAGTTTCTCTAATAAAAACCACGATAGTCTGAAATGCTGGAATTTGGAATTTATGCCTTCCTAGAGTGCTGATACCCAAATTTTAAGGAATGTGGGGAAAAAAAGGAAATAAAAAGTCCCCCAGAGGTTGCTGGAGTTTTTAGTTTTATTTGAACATATTTGGTGGGAGAAAGAAATGAGAGTTTGTGATTTACTTTCTTTCTGATTTCTTCTTTGCTGTTTTTTTTTTTTTTATTTCATCTGAGCACCTATAGAAAAGTTTCCTTAGAGCACTCCTATGTGGGCAAGTACCCAGTTTGAAAGCCAGGCCAAGGAGGTATCTTGACCATTTGAGCAGAAAGTCCTGAGGAAATGAACTTTCTCCTGTTGAGCTGTGTCAGGATGGAAAGGTGTGATTACTTTCCCCGCCTATCATCAGGGTCACGGCTGACACTGCTATAACAAAAGACAGATTAACAAGAGAAAAGCATAACAAATTTATTGAGAGCCTTTAGAAATGAAGACGCAAAACCCCAGGGAAAACTGTTTTTTATGCTTAGGTTCCATGAAGAATGGATAGCCATGTAGAACTGTGATGGGACAAAAGGTGTGACCTCATGGCAATAGACCAAGGGGGGAACTCCAGCAAGGCCTGTCAGTTCAGATTCTTCCTGGCCTTTCTGTGTAGCATTCCTTCCTCCTGGGGATGGGGCAGGACCGAAGGGAGAAGGAAGAGAGTGACCTTGGTAGGTTTTCTGGCTTACTTTTGGGGAGAGGGGTTCTAGTTTTTATGACTCCACCTTGGGGAGGAGGAATTCTGGTTTCTGTGATTCACTTCAGAGGAAGAAGAGGGATGGGAGACAGGAGGATGGAGAAAGTCAGAGGGACCTTGCTTGTGAGACTTTTCTGATGTCTTTCAGTTTAAAGTACTTAGCACACCAAAGAGCTGTCTTTGGGAGTATTGTGCTCTGAGTCCCAGCATTTGTAAGGCCAGATGGGAGAGGAGTGCTGGCTCATTAACTCACACAACTGTTTCTTGAGAGTCCTGTGTGTGTCTGGTGCTGTTTGATGCTCTAAGCAAAGGTTATCTTCAGAGAGAGTGACTGTCCAAGATGCTGATGCCACTCGGGATGATGAAGGGAGGTTGCAATGGGAGAAGGACACAAACAGCCCCCAGATGTTTGCTCAGAGGCCCCCACTTAGACCTCAGAAGATTGTCAAGGGGTAATCTTGTGGCACAGAAGGCAAGAGACAAGTGCGTTGGTAACACTGTGCATGTCTTAGCTAAGTGTCTATTTTTACAGAGGTTTCCCTTAAAAGTTTCCTTTTCTGGCATTCTTTGTCAAGAGAATGTACTCTTTTCCTTCACTGCTGTCTTTGTGACTTAAAGCTGTGGATGGTTTAACATTTTGAAGTTCAATTATAGATAGGAAACCAATGTTGAAACTGGAAACTGATCTAGAGGAATCCTTTTGATTCAGATGTGCTATGTCCCTTTTAAATTTGTGTAAGTTTCTAGTAAGGGAGGTAAAGCATGATTTATCGTCATCACTGGGATTTCAGGACAGGTTTGGACATTCAAAATAATGTTCAAAAGTAACGAAGTCCTCTTATAACAACAATGTCTTCCTGATTCTGTTTGTTTTAGGAGTAATTTTTAATAATGATATTCTTTCTTGATTTTATAGCAGGTTAAGTGGCTTTAAATATGAACACATTTATTCTTTTTCAGCATAGCATTTCAAAGTTTAAAGTGAGCTGAGTTGTTAAAACTTCCAGTTTTTGTATGCTTAAATTTTTATAACTATAGCGAAGCAGGAAAATATAAAAATTTGGGTTCAATTTTCTTCCTGTGTATTATTATTTTCTCATATTATTTCCATTCGAAATGGTAAATTTGATTGGAAGTTCACATATGTGTGTGTGTGTGTTAGGACCTTTTGAGGAAGAAAATGAAAATTGGTAGGATGGTGGAAAGATGGGGGCAAGAGGACAAGAGGATAGGATCTTTCTTACAGAGCAAGGAAGTAGGTGATTTAATTTGCTTCACAGTTGGTGTGCTGATAAAAAGGGGTTACTATTCATGAAATAGTAGATCTTTTGTATACATTTCAGCTTTATTATTTCAATTATCTAAATGCACATGGTAAATGACACTGATTCATGTGCTTTGTGTGGGCAGGAGTTCAAAGGCCTCATCAGCAAAAGATCTGGGAACTGAGAGGGAACAGCCCCCACACTCACCCTGCTACACGTTGACTCTGTAATAAATTCGCTTCATCAAGCAACTCCATAACTTTTATGCGGAGAAATTAGGAGACTCAATTAACATCATTATCTTCCTCCTTTGGGGCCCACTTTAAAGCTTGGCAAACCTAAAAATGGCCTAGAAGGAATAGAATTTGGTGCTAACAGAGCGCTGCTGTTGTAAGGGGCACAGAGTTTCAGTGAAAGCTCAGACCCAAAGCATAAATTATGATCACTTTAAGTGTAAGGGAGTAGAATTGTTTTTTGTTTTTTTTTTTTGAGACGTAGTCTCGCGCGCTCTCACCCAGGCTGGAGTGCAGTGGCGCGATCTCGGCTCACTGCAAGCTCCGCCTCCCGGGTTCACGCCATTTTCCTGCCTCAGCCTCTCCGAGTAGCTGGGACTACAGGCGCCCGCTACCACGCCCGGCTAATTTTTTTGTATTTTTAGTAGAGACGGGGTTTCACCGTGGTCTCGATCTCCTGACCTCGTGATCCGCCCGTCTCGGCCTCCCAAAGTGCTGGGATTACAAGCGTGAGCCACCGCGCCCGGCAGGGAGTAGAATTGGTTTGTTTCAAGGAGGAAGGATATGGCAAAGCTGTGTGGAAGGCTTGAATTGCACATGGAGAGCCCTGAATCACCATTCCTGTCTGCCCCAGACTGTGTGGCCGGCTGTTCTCTTTTCTGGACCTCAGGAGATAGGGCTTGGTAGAGCTTCTAAACTCAATCTACTTCCAGCCCAGAAAGGCCGTTTGTACAGGTAGGTGCATTCTGTAATGCTGTAGTGCAACCACCTCAGCCTCAGATTTTATTTTCTTTGCAGTTTTGCTTAACCCGAGGGAACTTCATGGGGCTCCTACTGTGAAGTGTTCGTTCCATCAACACTGAGGGCCAACATCACATGCTGATAGCTAGTGGGCCAGTCAGCGCTGGTGGGGACCAGCCCTTCTCCTCACTCAGATTTACTGTTCTTCAGGCTTTATTATAATGCCATTATTGGCATTTCCAGTGGCCTCTGGGATACAGAACCCATGGGTCAGAGTTCAGTCCTGTCTCCTCACTCTGAGCAACATGAAGCAATTTAATTCCCAGCAGGCATCATGTCTGCTCATGACGAACAGCATGGCAGATGACTGATGTGGAACTGGTACCTACATCATTCAATTGTCTATCTTCAAACAGATTTTAAACCCTGTTAGAAGAATGTAAATTTGAATTTTAGCAGTTTCATTCCAGACTATTTTATTTTTTTGAATTTTTTCCCTATTATTTTAAATCGCAAAGCAAATAAACCATCAGTCTGAGATTTTGCTAAAAATGTTTTGGCATTTTGAGATTGTTTTTTTCAATAAAGTTAGGAGACGTTCTTTGCCAAAACAGACACTGAGGTTTGTTGTGAAAGTCATTAAAATATAATTTAAGCCTAGTGCTGTTTTGAGTCATTTGGAATTGTTTGCACTTTTTCTCCAATGGTCCAGTTTCAAATTTAATAAACTTGGAAAACTAGGTTGCCATCACCTATATGATCCTGAAAAATACTTTTGAAAGAAGTAATATCTCGCATATCCTATACAAATAGACCACAAATTTGGGCTCGTAATTTGATGATTTAATAGAAAAATCATTGTATTTTAAGTAACAATTAATCTAAGTAAATACTCTGGTTGCCCATTGGTAAGTAGGTAGCAAGGAATATAAAATGCTAAGAGGTAAAAACATACCATGAGCCTCAGTATTGCCAAGGACAGAAATCAAACATAGCAAACTCTTGATTCTGCAAATGATGATCTCATACTGTCTCCTTTTAAAACTTTTCTTTGCACTTGATTCTTCAAAGAGTGGGAGGAAGTATATATTTGTAGACGAGAATAAACATCTAAATAAAATCTAAAAAGTGCAAAAGCAAGAGAATACAGGAATGTTGTATATTGATTCAGGTCTAACAAATACAAAACCAGTCATTGGTGAGGAAAGGATTTTGGCATGGTCTTTAGAATTCTTTTAAATATATGTTTCTATAAAGTTGGCTGTAGAAAACGTTTTCCTGTGGAACATAGTGTTAGAGGTGTACATTTTCAAAAGAGAAGGAAGGAAATAGTCCCACTATGCAATAAAAATCAGTGTTGAGATTGAAGCGACTTTTATAAATCCCACGTTTTAGGATATACATTATACTTTCCTGCCTAATCGTTCTAACAGTCAAATATGTAGCAATGCAGGCACTGCATGGAAAATGAAAATAAATTACAATCAGTTACATCCTCCCAAGGCTAAATCTTCAGATTGCCTCGAGTTTGACATGAGAGAGAATTTTGCTAAATTTAGCCTTTAAGGTAAATAAATGGCCCTTGTGGAGATTTCTAGCTTTTAGTTGCCTTTTGGTTCTAGTAGGAGCCATCTTGGGCTCCCTTGGTGCTACTGAATTGTGTCTTCATCGGTCAGTGGGATCTGTTGTGACTTCCTTTTTTAAGAGTCTACTTGTTACTGTAATCTCAGGTTTCTGAACAGTGGGTTTCCCTTGTTAAGCAGGGGTCGTTGCACGAAGAAAATGGCTACTCATATTTTCTCATTCTCTCCTTCACTCCCAGGAAACAGGAAAGAGTGGTAGAGTCTCATCCATTCAGCAAATATTTGTTGAGCATCTGTAGGTGCCAGGTATGGTGCTAGGTGCTAGCACATACTCCTGGCACTCACAGAGCTTTCTGGAAAATATAACAGGCTAATAGTCTCTCCCAGGCTAAAAATCTTTCTTTTCAGAACACTGAAAAATACATATTCTCAATGTAAGTGGCCTAATAGCATAAGTAATGCTGTATTACTGACTGACCTTTAGCTATTTGTGCAGTGGATTGATACTAAACTAAGTGTATTTATTTTGGCCTATTCACTATATAATCTAACTAAGACATCTTTTACATTTAAAATCGGAGACAATTTAATGGAACTGACTAGTCTACAGCTGACTGGATATGTGCTCTGTCACGTTAGCTGCTGTCTTGAGAGTTTCAGTACCCACTGTAGGTCACAGTGAGGGGGTGTCATCTCTGTCCCCTGATACGAGAGTCACTGACACACATGGACTCTATAATGTGGTAATAAAGGGTAATGGGGATTTCTTCTGTGATGTAGACTTTTGGGCACTTCCAAATTAAGTGTCAGAATCCTTAACATGCTTTGGAGAAAGGCATATGAGCCAATAAATTAATTGTAAAAGGGATAATAACAGACCCACTTTATTCGGTGGATGTGAGTGTGACTGAGAGGACATATACCCAGGGCCTGGCTGGGGTGAGAGCTCAGGGGAAGGCCCAGGGTGGTGAGGCCTGCAGCTTTTGAAATTTGGGGGGATCCCATAAGAAAAAGAAAAAATACAAAAATCTGAATTAAAAATATAATAGATCTCAACAAATTCAAAAATGTTAAAAGCCAACCATTGTCACAAACATCATAACATCCAGAATGATATAATATTTGTATTAACTGCTGGATATCCAACCTCATTAATACATTTTCCCTATATTTTTGAGCTACGCATTCTTTGACTACCTCTTCACATGACAATTTGTGTTCGATTTTCTGTGGAGTGAATAAGAAGATAATTTTGTTTTTCCTCTGGCATGGTTGATGAGATTAACTTTTTTTTGCTATTGATAATTTTCAAAAGTTTCTTTCTGCTTCACGAATTGCTATTAGGAATGTCTTGTTAAATTTTAGAATTATTGTCAAATTTAGGAAAGCCTCTGTCAAAGCTGTTTTAGGGATCTCGAAGTGTTCTTGCACAGTAATGAAACCTAAGTATTTGAATTGACAGCACTCCTTAAACAGTTTGTCATTCACATCCTTGTTTCAGTGGAGCATTATAAGGTTTTTTGTTGCTGTTGTTGTTGTTGTTTCGAGATGGAGTCTCATTCTGTCACCCAGGCTGGAGTGCAGTGGCAAGATCTCAGCTCACTGCAACCTCTGGCTTTCGGGTTCAAGCAGTCCTCCCGCCTCAGCCTCCCAAGTAGCTGGGATTACAGGCATGCACCACCATGCCCAGCTAATTTTTGTGTTTTTAGTAGAGACGAAGTTTCACCATGTTGGCCAGGCTGGTCTCGGACTCATGACTCAAGTGACCTGCCTGCCTCAGCCTCCCACAGTGCTGGGATTACAGGTGTGAGCCACCGTGCCCAGCCAAAGAATTGTAAGTTTTATGTGATCTTCATCCATAGCAGTAATTTCATGTCAAACAGCAAAAATTTACAAAAAAGTGCCAGGCGCGGTGGCTCACACCTGTAATACTAGCACTTTGGGAGGCCAAGGTGGGTGGATTGCCTGAGCTCCAGAGTTCCAGATCAGCTTGGGCAATACAGTGAAACCCCTTCTCTACTAAAATACAGAAAATTAGCTGGGCGTGGCAGTGTGCACCTGTAATCCCAGCTACTCGGGAGGCTGAGGCAGGAGAATCGCTAGAACCCAGGAAGCAGAGGTTGCCATGAGCCAAAATTGCACTACTGCACTCCAGCCTGGGCGACAGAGTGAGACTCCAGCCTGGGTGATAGAGCGAGACTCTGTCTCAAAAAAAAAAAAAAAAAAGTAAAACTCTTTCTGTATTTATATGAATCCATTCTTCTTGTTAGATGGAATATCAAATCTACAAACTTCTTCATGACTTCTCTGCAATATACATCTCTCCTTCTTAAGGAATTACTGATTTTTGCGTGCTTTGAAAATGTTTTGGTTACAGTTTGCTTTCTTTCTTCTTAGAGACAGGGTCTTGCTCTGTCACCCAGGCTGGAGTGCAGTGCCACTATCTTGGCTCACTGCATCCTTGACCTCCCGGACTCAAGCAATCATCCTACCTTAGCTTCCTGAGTAGCTGGGACCCCAGGCACATGTCACCATGCCTGGGTTTTTTTAAAAATTTTTTTGTTGAGACAGAGTCTCACTATGTTACCCAAGCTGGTCTTGAACTCCTGGACTCAAGCGATCCTCTGGCCTCGGCCTCCCAAAGTGTTGGGATTACAGACGTGAGCCACCGTGCCTGGACCAATTTGTTTCTTTATGTCAAAATTGTTTCTGTTGATTCCATCCAAAAATAAATGAGATGTCCTTATCTGGTGCATTTATAATTTATATGGTGCATATTAAAACTTTCACTTTGATCAGCATTGTTGAGAAATGAAATTCTCTTATACATCTGATTGGAAGAACTTTCTGCTGAGTAGTTTCTGGCTCCATATATTTTAAACCTTGTTTCTCCTCCACTACCCACATATTTTATGTGCCAAGTGCCTTGGGCTCGTTCCCATCACACATAACCCCTCTGGCCTTGCACCTTCATCTTACACAGGTGAATCAATAGAGATCTGTGGAAGTTTTCCCGGAAAAACTTCCTACCAGGATATCTGGGAACTTAATTGTGCATGGAAGTAACCATGAACCACAAAACTATATTCCACTATAAACCCCAAACCAAATGTATTCAATGTCCCCCTAGGCCAGTGGTTCTCAACGACTGGGAATTTTGCCCCACCACTGCCTCAGGTATTTTTGGAAATGTCTAGAGACATTTTTGGTTGTCATGACCGTTTTGGATGGTGTTGGTACTGCTGAAATCGAGCAGGTAGAGGCCAGGGAGCCTGGAAACATCCTGTAGTGCACAGGGTAGCTCCAATAGAAAGGAGGATCCAGCCCCAAATGCCAAGAGTGCCAAGGCTGAGGAACCCTGACTGGAGGGGTCCCCCAAAGGCCACAGCCACTCCAGTGCCCCCCGACGTGAGCAGAGCTGTGATGGAGGTAAAAGTGGAAGTGACTGCAGTTATCATTGATTACAGTTAAAATAGTTTGCTTTTGCAAATATTGGGAAACAGCAACCACGCAGACATGAACACCTTTCTGGGGGTTAGGGGCTTTGAAGGGGCCAGTGGAAGTGAGGTGCCCTGAAGCTTCAGCTTCATTCGTTTTATAGTAATAACGTTTTAAGCCTCTTTGGTGCTTTACGTTGGATTCTTTCTCCCTTCCCTACATCCTCCAAAGATACAATGTGAGTTGTGCAGATATGATGGTAAAAGCCCACTAAGCACTGAGCTGGGAGACTTTGCCCTTTTCCCAACTGCATAACGATCTGCTGCAGGTGGGAGAGGCCACAGCTGGTCTTCCCTTTTCACTTGAAGTCCTGACCTCTCCCAGTTTTCTCACAGGCCCTTCTTCTGGGGGATGGTGCTGGTTTCTTTGCTGAGATGTTGGCCTGTTGTGTTTTCCTTCACCATGTGTTTCCCCAAATGTATTGTCTTTATTATGTCTGAATCCACAGTAGCTCTTTAAAATAATGCTTTTCCCTTCTGTTGATAAAAGCAGTTGTGCATATGGAAGAAATTTAGAAAGTGCAGAAAATATAAAGAAAATAAAAGCATCCTGTAAATCATTAAAATTAGTATCACTGATTAACAATTTGATGTATGTATTTCCTTCTAATCATTTTCTGGGATGTGTGTGTGTGTGTGTGTATTGTATCAAGTTTTCTGTCCTTTATCTCTTGTTCTATTTAACATATATCATACTTTCTCTGTCATTAAATATTTTTTGATACAGATATTTTTTCATGACTATATAATATTCTACCTTATGACTATATCATAATTTATAGAAACATTTCTCTTGTTAGATGTTATATTTACTCCCTGCCCCCCACATTTATAAATAATGCTGTAATGAACATCCTTGTACCTAATGCTGTGACCACATCTTGATTATTTTCTTAAAATGAATTCCAAGAATTGGACTTCTGGGCCAAATATTGAACATTTAAGGTACTTGATCCCAATAACAAAATTAGCTTCCAGGCTACAATGTAATTTAAATTTGATTCCTGAAGTCATCTTGGTGTTAAGAGGAGGAATGTAAACCCATGATGTTTAATGAGAAAATCAGATCTCCACTGAAATAGCCATGATTATGTACAACATATTTAAACTTTCCCGCCAGGAACATGTAACGTTTGTTCTGAAGGTGGCTTTAGACACTGCGTCATTTTATGTGAGCCTAAGCTGAAGCCTCCAGAGGCAAAGTACTCACCTGAGGTTGCACAGTGGATTGGTGCAGGGATGAGATGAGAACCACTGATGCTAATGTCAGCAGAATATTGCTTGATTTTAAAATTGATCACACTCTATATTTTGTGTGGTTTTTAACTTTATCTGTTTGAACATAGCAATCCCATAAAATAGGCAAGGCAAGAGTTATGATGGCCATTTTACAAATGGGAAAACTGAGGCCCCCAGACCCTGAGAGTTTTTTGTGTAGCCCTACAGGTAGTGTGGTTGAGCCTGCAGGCAGGCTTGAATCCTCTGTTCCGTGATGCCAGCATCTGTTGTTTTTTTGACTTTTTCATAATCACCATTCTGATTGGCATGAGATGATATCTCATTGCGGTTTTGATTTGCATTTCTCTAATGATCAGTGATGTTGAGCTTTTTTTCATATTTATGTTGGCTGCACAAATGTCTTCTTTTGAGAAATGTCTATTCACATCCTTTTCCTACTTTGTAATGGGGTTGTTTTTTTGTAAATTGGTTTAAGTTCCTTGTAGATTCTGGATATTAGACCTTTGTCAGATGGATAGATTGCAAAAATTTTCTCCCATTCTGTTCACTCTGATGATAGTTTATTTTGCTGTGCAGAAGGTTTTAGTTTAATTAGATCCCATTTGTCAATTTTTACTTTTCCATGGTATTTTTTTAAAAATCCTCAAATGAGTCCAGTGTGCGGTCAGGGAACAGAACATGGCACTACACCTGAGATAGCATAAGAACTCACCTCTCCTGCCACCTCTGATCATTTTATAGTCTTGCCTGGAGCCTCGTGTTAAGGATTCTGATGCCTTCTTATCTTAGTGAGAAAGTGAGCTGGGACTCATTTTCTATAATGTCTGCCATGAACTAGGCGGGGAGGGACATCAAAACTGTCCTTGCTATCTTGGCATTACATCATATTGCCATTCCATTTAGTTTCTAGAAAGTATATTCTCACTAAAGACACATAAAGACAGGGCACAAATAGGGTTAGTGTGAGAGTATGACTGACAACCAGTCATGAAAGTTCTAAAGCAACTTGCTATGGCCTGCTAAGAATTTCAGGAATATTTTCCTAGCAGTGGTTATCTTTAAGACAAACATGGATCAGGCACAGTATTGCCAGGTTATATTTTGGGGTATCTCTCCACAGAACTCATGAACTGACCTTTTATTTTGCTAGGCTTGGAATTGGTTCTGAAACCTTCCAAGATATATTCTAAACAAAATGGAAAAGTAAAGACAGAAAGCTGAGTGTGGCTTTTGGGGACTTGTATTAGTTTGCTAGGGTGATCATAATAAAATATCAGAGACTTGTGGCTTCAACAACAGGACTTTTCTCACAGTTCTGGAAGCCCAATGTCAAGGTGTCAGCAGAGCTGGTTTCTTCTGAGGCCTCTTTCCTCAGCTTGCAGATGTCTGTCTTCTCACCGTGTCCTCACGTGGGCTTTCCTCTGTTTGTATGCAACCCTGGTATCTCTTTGTGTGTATGAATTTCTTCTTCTTATAGGGATACCAGTCAGATTGGATTACAGCTCACCCTAATTAACTAATTTTAACTCACCTCTTTAAAGATCCTATTTCTATATACATTCCCATTCTGAGCCACTGAGGTTTAGGGCTTCAATATGCGAATTTTAGGGAGACATAGTTCAGCCTACAATAGGCCCTTGTGAAGTGTTGAAAACTAATGCCTGCCCTTGTTTATTAGGGGCTCAGGCTTTGGGTTAGGATGGTCTCAACCAGGGGCAATTGATCTCCCCACAGGACATTTGGCAATGTCTGGAGATATATTTGTTTGTCATAATCAGGATTAGGGGTTGCTAATAACATCTAGTGAATAGAGACCAGGGATGCTTCTAAATATTCTACAATGCACAGGACAGCCCCTCTGCCCCCAATAACAAAGAATTATCAGGGCCAAAGTGTCCCTTGACATTTTGCTGAGGTGGAGAAATCCTGGGCTAAATAGACTTCAATTTGAATCCCTGTGATGATACCTAATACAGGTGTGACTTTATAACATACTCCATCTTTATGAACACCCTCATCTGTAAAGTCCTCACAATGGGTTAAATGAGATAATCTATTACAGCTTTTAGCACATAGCCTGACTCCTGGGAAGCTCTCAACAACCTTTAAGTGCATTATAGATTTCTCACCCGCAGATGCCTCACTTGAGAGCTCAGGTTGGAATGAGCATTAGGAAGTATCCAGCACGAGGAAAGAGGGACGACCCATCCGGGCACAGGGAGGTAATTGGGGCCACAAGAAGGCAAAGGCCACGACCTACAGAAATATATTGAATTCCGTATCTTCTTTGGATGTTTTCCAGTTTTAAATAAGTCTACTTCATTGGGTGAAATATGGCTTGAATTAGGGACAGCCCTTTCTCTGAATGTAAAAGCTTACATCATGCATTTCCAGTATCTGTGCAGCTTGCTGCCTCTTCCTTGAAATCATTTAGAGAGAGGGTTGTTGGGCACATCAGATTTCTTGCTCACTGTGTCAGGTCCAGAAGGTCCTGGAGGAAAAGGGAGAGACAGAGGAGTAGAAAACATTTGTTCAAGCGGTGAGGACTGTTTGACACACACACAACATCCCCGGAGTTTTCTGTTAATTAAAAAAGTCATCAGAATGCATTTCCATGTGAGATTCTATGTTGCATTTGTACAGAAAGAGTGACTTGAACTATAAAGTAGCTTTGTCCTCTTTCATTAACTTCCTTCACCCTACAAAGTGTGAACCAGCAGCATTTGCTTCCTGGGGGTGGGGTTGAGGGGAGCTAGTGAGAAAGGCAGAATCTCGGGCTCCACTCGAGGACCTGGGGAGGCAGGACCTGCATTCCAATAAGTTGGCAAGTGATACCTCTGCAGGGAGAGAAGAGCTGCTCTAGGCTGTGCACGATTTCTCTCTCCCCCTTTACTGGAATCTTTTCTATCACTCTTGTTTAATGGTTTCATGGATTTCTTACACTTGTGTTTCTTATTGTGGGCCACCTCAAATCCTTTTTGGGCCTTGATGTTGTATAATATTTAGTAAATGTTAAGAACCAACTGTCCTCCAAACCAGGGTTTGATAGTCCAGGCATTTTCATATGTATTAGAGAAAACATTTTAAGAACAGCTTTATGAAGGAGAAAGAGGAGCCAGAAGTAGTTTTAACTCAAATTTAGGGTTAATAAGTAACCACTATTAATTGAGCACCTACTGTGTGTTAGCCCTGGATATGCAAACTCACTCAGTCCTCACAAAATTCTATGAAGTGGGTGTTTTTATCTCCATTTTGTAGGTTAGGAATGGAGGCTCAGGAAGGTCATATGCCTTGAATGAGGGGGGCATTGCTAAGCAGTGGCTTCAAGGGCTTCCCTAGCTCCTATCACCAGCACCAAAACACCCGCTAAAAATTAATCTAATAAGTAATTATATAATTGAGATAGTTTTGCATACAATTGTGCATAATAAATAAAATTGTGCTTGCTATACAAACGTGCTTCAAGACACTCCCTCTCTTTGGACTTGCTCATTCTCCCACTGCCCTTCCAAAGGGAACCCTTCGAGTGAAGCTGCACCCAGGGCCACTTAGCTCCACCACAGTGATGCCAAAGTTTCGGCTGGAAACTAAGGAAGTGAAAGTTCTAAGTTGCTTGCCAAGTGTTTTATATTTTTTTTAATTTTTAAAATTTTTGTACTTACTAAATTCGAACAAGTGTCAGTAGCCAAATGCCTTAAAATCAGGAAGGGCTTGGGAAGTTTTCTACAGCATTATGGGAGACCTTCCAAGGATGCCCTCAACTTGCTAGTCTGTAGTCCTCTCCCGTCTGGTTCCTTTAAACAGGAATTGATTGTCTATCCTGAAGCATGTTGCTCCCCTTTGATTCTAATTTTAAAAGCCCATATGTCACTGGTGTATGGGCCTATCATCTTTCCATCATGCTCTGGGCAGGGTGGAGGGTCCAGCATGAGTTTCTGTGACTAAAGGAGGACTTACAAGACCTAGAGTAGAAGTCAAGATCTGTAACTGTGGAGCTGTGGCGAGGAATTGCAAGAAAAGCCTGGGCTGTAGGGTCAACCAAGTTAGAATCTTGGTTTTGACACCTGCTGGAAACCAGCGCTTGGGCAAGTGAGCTCATCTCATTGAACGTTTCGTTTCTGGATAATGAACATCTCAGGCTTTTTAAAATTTCGAAATATTTAATTGATGAATAAGAATTGAATATATTCAAGGTGTACAATGTGATGATTTTATATAAGTATGTATTGTATAATGATTATCACTTTCAAAATAATTATAACATTCTTCACCACCCATGATGTACATTAGATCCCAGAACTTATTCATCTTATAACTGAAGGTTTGTACAGTTTAATCAACATCTCCCCATTTCCCTCATCCCCAGCCTTTAGCAACCACTATTTTACTCTCTCCTTCTATGAGTTTGAGTTTTTTAGATTCCACATGTGAGATAATGCAGTATTTGTCTTTCTATGTCTGGCTTATTTCACTTAGCATAATGTCCTCTAGGTTCACCCACGTTGTAACAAATGGCAGGATTTCCTTCATTTATATGGCTGAATAATATTTCATTGTGTATATGTACCACAATTTCCTTATCCATCATCCACTGATGGACACTTAGGTTGTTACCATATCTTGGTTATTGTGAATAATGCTTCTATGAACATGGGAGTGCATATATCTCTTTGAAATACTGATTTCATTTTCTTTGGATACATACCCAGTAGTGGGGTTTCTGGATCATATGATGGTAGTTCTATTTTTAACTTTTTGAGAATCTCCACACTGTTTTGCATAAGTAGTTGTACTAATTTAGGACCCACTAGCAGTGTACAGTGCTCCCTTTTCCTGCATCCTTGCTAGCCCTTGTTATTTCTTGTCTTTTTGACAGTGGATTCCTAACAGGAGTGAGGTGATATCTCATTGTAGTTTTGATTCTCATTTCCCTGATGATTAGTGATTTGAGCATTTTTTTTCATGCACTTATTGACTTCTTTGGAAAAATGTCTATTCAAGTCCTTTGCCTATGTTTTAATTGGGTTGTTTCTCAAGCTTACTGTGTAGAATTATGATAAAGGATCTGATACATAGTACAGGCTTAGTAAATGGTAGTTCTGATTACACCAATGATCATGACAAGGAGAAGTGAAATATCATCTGAATATGGAAATATTAAATGACTAAGGTTGTTCATCTCTAGAGGGAGTGGGTCCTTAGAAACAGTGTGAAACAAACAGAGGTTTTCATGCAGAGCTGGTGCCTGCTTTTTCTGTATTCTGATACACTGAGTGTGGAGACCATGGATTCTGTCCAAATGTAGCGAATAAGAAAATGTGCCTAGATGTTAGACAGGCTGGGTTCAATCTGGGTCAACTCCATCCTAGCTCTATGATTCTCAGTTTATTTGATTCTCAGTTTATTCATTGTAAAATGGGGATAATAATCCTATGAGACTCGAGTTTTTGTAAGGACTGTGCTTAACACATGTACTTTAAGTGCTGTTCTTTGAATTTGCATTTAAATACATGGCCAGCACTCCCAGATCGGATTAGTTGCTGCAGAATGGCCTACAGAAAGATCTTACAGAGGTCTCTCTTGAAGACGGCATTTCATGAGCAGTACAGGTTGTCAGTGTGGAATGATTCAGAGGGATTCCTGTTACACCAGATTTCCTACGGACTCAGACACAGAGAAGGAACACCCATGGACAGCCTAGTGTCCTATGGAGACACAATGCCTTTTGCATGAGCCTCAACTGCAGAGCTTCTCAGCAGGACAGTTGCTAAGAAAATTGGTCATCTACTTTCTAATTTTGCCTGCTGCCATATTGCCAGTCCAGGTAATTTCCATATTCAATATTAAAAGGTGGATACTTCCACATTGGTCTTCACTTTGAAAGCATGTTGTTTCTTCATGTTTTACCAACCTGTGTGATCAGAGTTTTTTATGCAGGAAACTTTAGGGTGGGCTATTGCAAAACAACCCCTGTGAATACCCATGTATCATATAAACAGTGTGATTCTGTGCTTTCTGCCTTCCCATTTGTGTTTGATACAGGAATAGAAATAAGACCTTCATGATGATAGCTTAATATTTTCCCTCTTTGCACCTTGGCTTATTATCCGTCTGAAGTTTTATATATATATAATTTGTGTGTGTGTGTGTGTGTGTGTGTGTGTGTGTGTGTGTGTGTGGAGCAGGGGGTGTGGGTACTGTGATTTTCTCTAGTGCTGACCAGTTAAGGACCAAGCTTTCCGTTGGGGAGGTGAATGAGCAGAAAAAAAATGAACTTGGAATCACGTAACATCCTATTTTTCTGAAAATAGTTTTGGAATAAGAAACAAGAAAAGGAGAATGCAGAAAATATGATCTGTTACCTCAGATTGTTTCTAAAACAAATGCTTTCACAAAGTAGGGATAAACTCTTTTTTCTACTCTGTAATTGCTCTGACCTGTGTAAACCCGGTGGGCACTTTCAGCTGGGCTGGAATGTCAGAGAATTCCCAGTTTGTCTAGGTTACAAGATATTGTCTTCATTTCTGTTGTTTTTCTGCATAAAGGCCATTCATTCGTTATTCATGAACTGGTTCAGTCATTCATTCAACAATACTATTCAGCATCTAATGTGGAGATATGAAGGAATTGTTAACCCTGTTTGAAGAAATTCATGCTTACTGGGACAACAGACACATATGTCCATGATTTACAGTGAGGGGTCATTACAATGAGCACAGCTTTAGGAGCACTGAGCAGGGATCTCCAACTGGTTTGGGACTCTCATGGAAACCTACCAAGAGAGGAGAATTGAGCTGACCCTTGAGGAATGATAAAGAATTTTCCATTAGGCCAGGTGCGGTGGCTTATGCCTATAATCCTAGCACTTTGGGAGGCCAAGGCGAGCGGATCACCTGAGGTCAAGAGTTTAAGACCAGCCCAGCCAACATGGCGAAACCCCATCTCTACTAAAAATACAAAAATTAACTGGTGTGGTGGCACACGCCTGTAATCTCAGCTACTTGGGAGGCTGAGGCAGGAGAATCACTTGAACCCAGGAGGCAGAGATTGCAGCGAGCTAAGATTGCACCACTGCACTCCAGCCTGGGCGACAGAGCAAGACTCTGTCAAAAAGAAAAAAGAAAAAAAAAGAATTATCTGCTAGATCTTGGTGTAGTAAATGAGAAAAGAAAAGGATTTGAGGGAGAGGAAAGAGCATGGGCAAAGAGACAGGTAAGAAAGTGTGGTGGTTTAGTGGAACAGGAAAAGGAAGGCAAAGTATTTTCAGAAGGCAGTGGGGTGCCATTGAGTATCATTAATTAAATGCTGTTTAGTGCTACAAAAGAAAGGAATGAAAGAAATACTGTCTTATAACTCCTTGGTAGATCCATGTTTCCACCAATTTCAAGACATGTTTTCATATGTGTTTAATCCCGTCTTGAGAAGGGTCTATTGTTCTCCGTTCTCCAGGAAATGCTCCATAGTCAAAACATCACTTGACATTCCATCCTCTGGCAACAAGCAGGACGGCTGAAGCTATACTTTGTCTTGTAGTTATGATCCATGACAATTACATTACCAAGAATAACAGTCTTTAGAGCAAGATCAACAAATTTATCACTAGCGTTTAAATCAACACCCAGTCACTTAAGTAAATATCCGCTTTGCTAAATTACTTTCTCTGTCAGTGTCGGGGAGGAAAGGAGTGCTTGAGAGCTTTTGTTTGAGGTTAGAAATGAAGACCCGAGGGATGGGCAAAATGAAAGATAAATTTCTCAAATAGTTAAAATAGCAATGTCATGAAGTAAGTGGAGTATTTCTGAGCATCTATGTGAAAGTGTTTGGCTCCAAGCTGTGAATGAGTGTCCCAGTCACCTGGAGGCAGAAATCAGGAGACTAAGTTAAAAAGCACAACAAAACCTATTCTGGTACACATCTGTTTGGAGCAGTTGGGTGTGTTGTAAATGTCTCGCAGGTGGCTTTTTAAGCTCCCCATAATCTCTAATGCGTCTGCTTTATTTTCTTACAATGTGGGTAGGTAATGCTCCTCTCAGGCTTGGCAGAGGGTATTGTTGATAAGGTATAACCAATGAGGCTGAAAGGTCTTGTATGTGGCAGTTTTCTCTGTCTGCTGAAATGGTCTGCCCTTTAATAAAAGTAATAGCCAACATTATGTGATGGGGTACTAGGCATCAACCCTATGAGACAGGCATTGTCATCCCCATTTTGGGATGAAAAAACATAGTTCAAATGAGTTTAACTTGCCAAGCTCACGTAGCTCCTGAGTGGTAGGGCTAGGTTTGAACCCAAGCAGTCTGACATGCAAACCATGTTTCTACCTCAAGCACTGTCTCCCTGTGGTATCTGGACTTGTAGCATAGGATTTCTGTCCCAACCTCTTAAATTCCTAGATTAGGTTTCTCAGAGCACACTCTCAGAGCACATTGAAACAAGGGTTACCCAATGAGAAAGAGAGAGGCAGAGAGAAAAATAGAAAACTTGTAAGACTTTTGCCTAAAATATTGTGGCCGTAATACAAAGCTTCCGGAATCTTCCACTATAAACAAGGTGGTTTTGAGCAAGTCACTTAACCTCTCTGGTTCTGCATCTATAAGTGGAATGTGATCAGATGTTCCCTATGGTTTTGTCCAGTCTTCCCATCTATAAATCTAATTTATTCAACGAACAGAGAAAGAGAGGTGGTGGTGGTAAGGAACATAGGGCTAGACATCACAAATACTATCTAATTTAGTTTTAGGGTTTATATTACAGAACTATGTTAATTGGGGCTCTTCAGGCTGCAATTATGAAAATCTATCCTGACCTAAGCAAGCTTATATTCAAGCTAGGGGATTTTATTGATTTCATGTTGGTGGCACATCATGAGTTCTAAGAACTTGGGAGGCAGCTGAGCTTCAGAAAAGGATCCTGCAACTGGGACACTGAGAGCCTCCAAATCTCTGTCCTCTTGACCTCTCCTCTCTGCTTCCCCTGGGCAATTAATTGTAGTCAAATGGTCTGTTCTTTCTTGAGGAACAGTCTTTCCCATTTACCTATCCAGGTGGCAGAAAATGACTCTTTCGTAGATCTGATAGAAAATGTGTAGAGACTGATTTCCCTAGCTTGGATCCCATTGGACCAGAGGGTGGGGGCATATAGTAGGGACAAGGTGGCTCTCATGCACCTTTGAGGGTAGAGAGGAGCCATCACCTGGTATTAAGCCAGGTTGAATCATTCCAGAGGCTGAGAACCATGGCTCCCACTTATACGAGGTGGTGGCTGAGATGAAGAGATGTTGAAGGACTTAGACATACTCAGACAGCAGTAACTGAATGGATTAAGAATGAAACACAGATCTTGGCTTTTCGTTCTGTCTACTTGAATATATTGAATTAGATCTCATTAGGGAATCTAATGACTCATTTGAATAGATTCTATAACCACTTTGAGAGGTAATTCTGTACACAAGGAGAAGGAATCTAAGTGAATGACTCCCCCTACCCTCCCAAAGAGATAAATCTTTTCTTATGAACATTTAATTGGTCAAAAACAAATTAAATTGAAATTGTTTCCCTATGCAGTAAGCTTCCATTCAAACTCTAACATTATAAAACTGTCAGTAAAGCTTTTTATCAATTTTATAAGTGAGCAATCCATAGATTCCACGTTTCTTATAAATCTTAAATCTCACACCTCAGTCCTCAGGCTGGGGCTACAAGGTATCATTGCAGCTTCCTTGAAGCACCTTATGTTTCTACCAGTAGGATGTGATCTTGCTTGAGGGTCCCAGGCACTTGGGATTGTGGAAGAATTTTCTTTGTGTGAAGCTGAGGTCAAACATGCTCTGTCACGCTTGATGGAGTTGTTTATGGACTACTTCCTTTCAACCCCAACCAGCAGGCCCATGGCTGCATTTCACAAGCTATTAAAAACACGAGCACTCTCCTTTTTTGTGTGTGGTGTGTGTGGCATCTGACCATTTACTTTGAATACTACATATTTGGAAAAGCATTCAACAGAGAAAATGATGGCTTTTGGGGGATTCTGACTGTGCCCTGAGTAAACTAGACCTATAATCTGAAACATATTCACATTATGCAGGAATGAGGACCATGGTCTCTTGCCATGGTTTTTTTTTTTTTCAATACTTGAAAGCTTCATTTCTCTGTTTTTGGGGAATTATGTTTTGATTTCTGTTTTCCATAGACAGTAGCAGACACTCACCTCCCTTAATCATTCATGACCTTCCCTCGCTGTTTTTATTTTGGCTCCAAAGAGTTTCACTTCCTTCAAAAATACCCTCCAGAGCATACAGGATTTTTCTCAGTAGCATTTAAACCAATACAATCTTTTGTTAAACTACATTCTTACACTTTATGAAACACTTTCAGGAGCAGTTTATCATTTGATCCTCTCCTAAACCCTGTGAAATAGTTATTGTTCTCCTCTGCATCTTACAGATGAGGAAACTGAACTTCAGAGAGTTCCTGAAGGTCACACAAGGTGGGATTAGTGCCCAGGGCTCTTTCTGCAGAGCCTGTTGTCTTTAATTTTTCTTTCCTTCCTTCCCTCCCTCCCTCCCTCCCTCCCTTCCTTCCTTCCTTCCTTCCTTCCTTCCTTTCTTTCCTCCCTTCCTCGCTTCTTCCTTTCCTCTCTTTCTTTCATAATAATTTAGTACCAATAATATGGCAAATATGTCCCTGCCTCTAGAGGCCTAGCGGTTCATGGAAATCCAGTGGGATGTGTGAGGCCTTCCGGGAGGATTAGTGCATTGGTCTTGGTTGAGGAGGCCATAGCTAACTGTGACTGTGCCTGAGAGCACGATGCTTGATGTGCTGCAGGCTATTCATGCTACCTTGAGCACTCATTCATGCATTGCGCTAGGCCTGTTGTTTTCCCAGGTGAAAACCAAGCTGATGGCTACAGAACCTAGTGGGAGAGACTCTTTTACCCTTCTATTTGACTCAACTGACAGGGTCTTAACCACAATATCGTGCTGATGTCAAAAGATACACTATGCTTCTATTTTTCTTTGCTTTTCCTTTGAGCTTATTTTCAGTGACTACTGATTTTATTTCTCACTAGAAGGACAATTCTGTCGGCCTCCTCTATGTTCTAGCCAGGGGTCAGCAAACATTCTTTAAAGGGAGGGCTTCAGGTGCAGGGTGAAGTGAGTGAGGCACTTGCTTTGGGTGCAAACTACAAGGAGGGGGTCAAAAATTCAGTCAACAAGATAAAGAATATGTTACTGCAGTATTTTAAATAATCAAAATTAACACAAAATCCAAGACGAAGAAAATATCAAGATTTTAAATATGGACCAGACACTTGCAGTGCCCTTCAGAGCCATGCAGGAATGTGAGGCAAAAGGAACAACCAGGGATACTGCCCCTCAGTTAGAGTGTTGGAATCCTACTTAGGATTTTGTCTTTATTTGGCTTCATCATTCTCCAAAGACCTCAAAACTGTCCTTATGCTCTTCCCCAGCAGAACTCCCTGGGAAATCTCTTTTCTTATACAGGAGCTTGCCTTGCTGCTTCTGGCTACTTCCAAATTTGGAAAACCCAACTTTTGATTTCCAAGGAGACTTCAGAGTCTGGAAAATGTCTCTGAGGATTTCCTACAGCAAGTGGCCATTCCGAAGAGCTGGGCAGACAGGAATATCTGTGGCTTCCTGGGTCTTACACGCCTGCTTGCTATCTCATTATACCCCTGGCTGTGGCAAAAGGGAGCAGGTGTTTGGGGATCTCTTTCTCTATGAATTATTGTTTGATCCCAGAGCCACAATTAAAAAGTATGCTTCATTCTCAGTACTATGCTTGATCTATTTTGGATTAATGATAAATATGTTTGGTTTATTGATAACATCTTTTTTATAGATTTTGAAATGCATTGTAGATATTAACTGGCAAAATAAGGTGAGGGAGGAGATGAGGCTTCCCTCTTTGATGTTATGTGGCAGATTCATATGTTGGCTTGGGTCCTCTTTCTATTAGTTGTTAATTAGATAAAAGGAGAGAGAGAGTTGTTGGGCACCGGATGCCATGGAGCAGTTGTCCAGGGTGTCCATAATGTTGTTTTCACAAAACTGTAGTAAGCTGGGGGTTCCAGGCCAGGTGAACCAAGGGCTACATGATATACAAAAGTGAGGAGATTCCTGTAGATTCACTTTATATGAATCAATAGCTTTCTGGGAATAGCTCTTTCCAGCCATGCCCTCTGTGTGTCCTGGCAGTGGGTTCCCATGAACCCACTATGAAAGGTTAACAGAGCCAAGAACATGGTCTCTTTCATGTATCTGTTGCCCCTGAACTAACCTGGATGCCTCATTTTCGAGATGGAAATCCATTCCAGGCAAGGCGAACTCAAGGGGCAAGGACAGACCTTGCAGTCCTTTCTGTCTTTGGTCTCTGGGGCTGGGCTTCTCCAGCACCACTTGGCAGATAAAGAGTGACCACTTTGTTCACACCGTGATAATCTTAACATTTTGCCTACTTGGGCAACCTATGGTCTTATAGCTGCTTAGAGAGTTTCAGCTGGCATTCCATATAGAGTGACCACATTTTCTGAATCCAAACTTGTTTGAACCATAGTTGATGAGCTATAATCATATGTTGGAAGAGAGTACATTAAATCAGGAGTCTCTAGGAAATTTAATATTAATCTATGTATCTTTGATAAATGTATGGATTTGAAAATTACCAATTTTTATTCCTATACTAGTACTATATCAGTTTTATAAATAACAGCGATATATGGTTTTCTGGAAGACCAAGAATGGTAACGAAAAATAGATGCTGTATACACACATATGCGTAATCATGTTAATACAGAATTTATGTTGGGGGGGATAATGAGAGTTGTTCTGTAGGGGGAAAAATGAGAGTTATTATTTGGTCCGGGAATATTAAATTCAGTAACTTCTTGTTATTGAAGTTAACTGTTTTTGAGTTATGTTTTCAGAGCTATATCTGATTGAGTTTACAAAGGGGACCAGCACATAAATGTGCACTCTTAATACTTCCAGGAGACTCTTTATTCTCTAAAATGTAACAGTGCAGACTGAGCCGAGTGAATAAGATACTCCCCAAGGTCAAGAGGGCTTGAAAGACCAATCCAGGGAATGCCCTTAAGTTTTAGATGAGAGTCCCCCAAAGACTAACACACCTGTGAGAGAAACAGAGTCACCAGCAGAGGGAAGGGCCTCCTTGCAGGCCCTGGCCAGCTAAAAACAACAGCACAATAGTTGCTCTCACAAATTGAAAAAAAAGAACAAGAAGACAAAAGGTATCTATTCTCTCAAGCTCACAGTAGCGGTTTCTGCCATTCTTTGTCATACCTCTGTGATTTGAAAAATAAAACCAGTGCTATCTTGTGAGAAGCCACGCCTTCCTGTCCCCTGGTTTCTCTATCTGCCCTTTTTTCCTTCTCTATTTGTTAGAATAAATGTCCTTTTCAAGTTTTTCTCTGTATGTGTGTGCGACCTTCTTAAGGATGACTCCCACAAACTGCCCACAGATTAAACAAAAGATGACTTTTTCTTTGAGCCTATTTTTGGGCACAGATATATAAGCTGATTTGTATCCCATGCCTGCCTGATTCAAAATGCACAGCAAACAAGGAAAGAGAAGCTGAAGGGCAGATCCTAAACTCGAGCCAGCAGCCCCTCAGCCCCAGTGCACTAACTTATTACGACTGAGAGTTAGGACTGGGTGAGGTGAGCTGCCAGAATTGGGCAAATCAAAGCTATGAGCAAATCTACACACAAGGCATCATCTTCTGTGCACTAGACAGGAGAGGTGATTTGTTGGAGGTGACCGTGTTTGTTTCACGTTTTGAAAGCTCATGGGAGGGTGATGCAGGAACCAATCAATATCCTTGAGATGGATTTCAAGTTGGGAGAAGCAGCGCTGGTTCCTAGGTTTCCTCCCACTTAGTGGGGTCAGCTCAGAAAAAGACTGATGCATTTGGAGAGATCGCAGCCTTTACAGAGAAATAAGTGACCTTTAGTCTTCATTCACTGCTTTTAACATGAGCTTCCCTTCCAGTTAATAGTTTTTCAGAAACCTTAATAATGTGTTTGAGAGTCTTTTCCTCCATTGGGAGGCAGTGCTTCATGCTGGATAGAAGCTTTTAATAGACAGAATAAATATCAAAATTTGTTTAGACATTTACTATCTACGTGACCTTGAGTGAACTATTTAGTTTCTCTGAGCCTACATTTTCCCATCCCATCTATAAAATGGGCAGGGTAATGTCCTTTTCATAGGATTGTGGTAAGGATTAAAGGAGCTAATATATACAATATGAATGACATTGATTCATTCTCTCATACTTCTCCCTTACCTGCCCCCAGTTTAAATGTTTCTAAGTGATGATTTTTAAAAAAGATAATCTGACTAATCAAATAATAATGAATTTCCAAGTGAGGTTTGCTTACTAGCATTATAAACAAACTTACATACTTAATTTTTTAAGAGAGGAGAAAAAAGAATGAAAGAAACTAAGCCACAAATCCAACTTACTTTGTTTTAAAATATTCCTGTTTTAATTTAAGTGTTTATATCTGGCTTTGTCTGTTTTAGTTAAGAGCTTCATCTCTCTGGCAAGCACATGCTGTCATACTGAATATATACTGTGTTTTGTATTCACATCCTTTAGATAGCTAAAACGTTAGAGAAATGAACTGCTGCAGATTAAAATACCTTGCCTGTTTTAAAAATCTTCTTTCTGATTTGCTAAATCAAGAAGGGGGGCCGAAAAACACAGGAACAGCATGGAGATTTTTGGCAGAGAAACCCCTATTCCAGTTTGAAACCACATACAAAGAAGACACATGTCCGAGATACTCCCTGTTTGTGCCTGGTCTTTGCTGCAAAGAAAGGTGTTGTTCGGAATCCAGTGTACTTTTTGGGGGTCATATTTGCCAGAAGAGTCAACTCTTGATGGTTCAGGATCAGGAATATGTGAAATATTTGTGAAATTAATCTAGAATCTCAGTCTTATTTTAACTACTGATTTTGATTTCCCCTAATATCAATTTTTTAAACTGCTAAAGGAAAATGAAATACTAGACATGAGATTTTTTTTTTCTCTTTATTTTCACCCAACAAACCATTTGGAATCAGGTATAAAGGGTATCAATCAGGAAAAAACAAAGGGCCAGGAGACAGAGCCCAGCAAGGAAGAGCCATCCCAGGGAGCCTGGGAGTCAGTGGGCCTGGATGCACCTCCCAGTTCTGCCTCTTACTAGCCAGCAGTGTGTTAACACCTCATCTGGTTTGCTCAAGGTAACATGACCATCACAAAAGCAACAGAAACAGATTATTTACTTTCAGATTAACTTGTGAAAATGACAAGTTGAATATTGTCATTTCAGTATTCAAGTTGAATATTGTCATTTCAGTATTCAAGTTGAATATTGTCATTTCAATATTCAAGTTGAATATTGTCACAAGTTGAAAGATGAACTTGTGAAAATGACAGTTGGTTGAATATTGGTATTTTCTGCCTCCAATTGTTGCATTTGTTATTTGCAACTTTTAATGCACCTTAAAAGCATTTTTGTTTTGTTTTAAAAACATTTGTTTTAACGCACCTTACAGGCATTTTTGTTTTGTTTTAAAAGCCTTTGTTTACAAATTTGTGTTTTGTGACTTCTGGGATGATTTAACAACTTTTAATGTACCTTAATACTTTCTCTGTTAGCTTTTGAGATTTAAAAACTATTTCTAATGCAATTTTAGCCATTTATGAAAATTGACAATATTAATAAAAGGTAAAAGATAATAGAAATAGAAGATAAAATAAAGCCAAAAGAACTATAAAGAGAAATCAATAGCGGTAAAGCTGTGAGTAATGCCTATTTTTGCCTCGTTAGTCATTATTTCCACAAAATTTATTGCACAATGTCTTATTTCATTTTTACTTTTTGCGTGCAATTTTTCTTGGATATTCCTTAGTTGGTCACCAAAATGTTATTTTTTTAATTGGAATGTAGAATAAAAAGTTGATAAATATTTGCCTAGACAGTTTGTCATTATTTGCTCATCCCAGTAGACATTGTTGTACCTTTTACTCACATTTGCTAATATGCATTTATGTAGTGCAGATCCTTTGTTTCACAGTTACTAATAAGGCAGAAGTGGTGTGACTGTTGCAAAATATGTTTATACTTTTTCAAAAGCAAGATACTTAGAAAGGGGTAAACTATCTAAACAAAAATTAATTAAAATTAAAAATTATAATTAAAAATCAGAAAAGTCATACCAAGATACACAGACATCATCAATATGTGAATTAATGATCAGAAACAAGTAATTTTGGACCATTTTACTTTCAGTTAGTTCATGTAGAGCTGGAGATAAAAATGTAAAGCAAAAATTATTGCCAGACAGAGTAGACAGAACTGGCTAAAGGTAAATCAAATATGTAAAAAATCAAAGATCTGAAAAGTGAACCAAAATCCAGAAATACCCATAATATTTTGGGTTGCTCTCCAAATAAAAAAACCTGCAAAAATGCATAAAAATTTACAAAGAGTGCCAAAACAGCTTAATATGCACCAAGATGACTAATACAAACACAAAAACCTATATATCTGGAAATACTCATTTTTACCTAATTAATCATTTGACTAATTTTTTATTTCAACCCGATTTATTTTAAATTTATGTATAGTCATAATTTTCTACTTTGTAAGATGGTGAATAAGGATAAAAATAAAAGTTTGTAAAGTGGCTCAAAATACACCCTTAATAAAGCATAACTCTCCATATTTTTTTAGAAGCTAAAGAAACTGGATGGCATGCCAAAAAAGTATAACAAAAAAGTGTAACAACTGAAATAAACTTCAGGATGTTGAGAGTTTCTACAAATCATCTTTCATTCTGCATGTCTGATGTTTGCATACTTAATGAAACTGTGTCTTTGGCAGAAAGAGAAATACACATAGAGTTGATTCAATTCTAAGACTCATTGATTTACTTGTCAATTTATGCAAAGAATATTTAGTAAGCCTTGTTAAAGGAAGTGTAACCAAAGGCTCAGGAGCTTCAAGGCTGTCTCCATATTCTCTCCCTAGTCATCCTGTTGTTGGCTTGTGGTGACCAGCACTACTACTGTGTCCTACAGAACCTGGCATTACGGGCAACAGTATCAGAATTTGGGATTAAATTTATATTTAGTGATATACACATCAGCTATGCCAAGTAATATATCATGACTCTTTTTCCTGTTATTTAAGAAGTTTTTGTTCTTTCTATAGTTAATAATTATTTCATTTGCCACTCCAAAAACAACTGTCACTCTCTGGGCCTGTTGCCCAGGTGTCACCTGTTGCATCATCTGTTTTCCCGATCCCATTTCTCCTCTTTTGGCTTTACTCCCTCATTTTGGTGAATTGTATCCTCTGGTAACATTTGGGGAAAAAAAGTCCATGGGTAAAACACTTTCTTGAGACTTGTATGTCTTAAATTATCTTTATTTCTTTTTTGCACTTGATTTATGGTTTGCCAAGATACAGGATTCTTAAAATTTTTTTTCACCCAGCATATTCAGGCCTAAAATTGCTTCTAATACTGGTATTAAAAAGCCTGATGTCACTGTGTTTCCTAGTCCTTTGTATGTGTCTGTTTTCCTTTCTGGAAGCTTTTAAGATCTCTTTATTGCTAGTATCCTGGCAAATTCATGAAAATATGCCTTGATGGGTACTTTTTTGTTTATTGCACTGGGCACTCAGTAAGCCCTTCCAATCTGGAGTCTGGGAAATTTTTCTTGTATTATTTCTTTGTAATTTTCTTTCTGTCATCTTCTCTATTCTCTCTTTCTGGGATTTCCCCTTCTGGAAATTAGACTTCCTGAATAAAGTCTCTATCTCATCTTTTCTATGATGTATCTTTTTTATTTTTTTATTCTACTCTTGGGGAGACTTTTTTACCTGACATTTTAATTTTTTGCTGACTAAAAATATTTAGCTATTTTTAATATTCAAGAAGTCTTTATTCCCTGTTTATTCCCCTTACATAGCAACCTGTTCTTGTTTCAATATTTCTTTGAAATTTCCTTCCTAGAGAATCTCTGAATTCCCTTATATTTATTTGTTTTGTGTCTCTCTCATTCCTCTTGGAAGCTTTTCTCAAATGTCTAGTGATTCTTGGCTGCCTTTTAATATGTAAAAAGTAGCCTACCAAAAAGTTGATTGTAATTGTGTATAGGTGTTGCTTCCCTGTAATGGGATCTAGTTGCTAACTGATCTTTCATATGTGACTCAAATGTATCTATAGATCTTTTCAATGGTATGGTACCTCTGAAGAGAATCCTCCAATTTCCTTCCTAAGGCTTTTAAGTTTGGCTGCTGGTGTTGAGAGGTGGGTGGGAAAGGGAGCTTGGAGTAAACACTGTTCAATATTTAGTCTGATGTCCTCCTGAGTGTCTGTGTCTTTGTTTCAGGAGTCTCTTGAGTTCCCTTTCTCCAGAGACCATACCACCTACCTCCAGTGGGGGAAGGGTTGTCAGCAGGTAAAGATGGAACCTCGAGTTATAACTGACTCTAACACAGACTTAAATAATCCCTGTTTTCAGCCTCTCTCCTTACCCATGCCATCTTGGTGTTTCTGGTGTCTGAATATTTCCAGAGTTTAACATGGTGACTTAGCTTTCTTCTCATTGATAGTGCCATTGAGGCATTATTTTGACCCTCCTGCACCCTGTTGGTCCATCTTGTTTCTGCATTTGTATATTACAGCATAAGGTTATAGGTGTCTCCTAATGCTATTGAAGATAGCTTCAATAGCAAGTTTGTGTTTCTGTTTCTCATCCTACTTACAGTCTGGGGTAATTTTGGAGAAAATAAGGAGACAGAAATGTCTTTACTGTCTTGAAATGTGAAGATGTTGATACTAACTTTTACATCAGATTACCTTAGGAATGGAACATTGTACTCTGTGGCTAAATAAAATAACACCTGGATATTAAAGAAACCCAGAAAGCCTTCTTTTTCTTTTTACAATAATTGGGTTTGATTTTCTTGGAAGTTTGAACTCCTGCTTACTATTGACTGTATGTTTAGTTGCCTTAGACCATCAACATCAAACGTTAGCTAAAGGTGCCAGGCATTTCTGGGAGGAGAATTGATGATAAGGGAAACAGAGCCTCCTCTTTGAAGAGGCTTTCACTGTGTGGGTCTCTCTCTTTGAGATCAGTGCCCTCATGCTACTTGTGATAATTTATAAGAGTTAAACTCTCTTCATCTTTCCTTCTAATCTCTTAATCTGGTGCAAAAGAAAAATGATTGCCTGTATAATTATTTCAGAATGTGAATTCTGACTCTGCCTTATGAACTATGTGAACTTGGGCAAGTTAAACCATTCTGGAACCTCAGTTTCTTCTCCCTTCAGTCAGGAAAAATAATACCAGAGCTACTGATGATATTAAATGAATCAAGAAATTAATCCATTTATTTATTGAACAAATGTATTAGTCCATTCTCACACTGCTAATAAAGACATCCCCGAGACTGGGCAATTTATAAACAAAAGAGGTTTAATTGACTCACAATTCAGCATGGCTGGGGAGGCCTCAGGAAACTTACAATCATGGCAGAAAGGAAAGCAAACACATCCTTCTTCACATGGCAGAAGGAAGAAGTGCTGAGCAAAGGGGGAAACCCCTTAGAAAACCATCACTCACTATCACAAGAACAGCATGGATGAGGTGAACCATCCCCATGGTTCAATTATCTCCACTTAGTCCCGCCCTTGACACGTGGGGATTATTACAATTCAAGGTGAGATTTGGGTGGAGACACAGAGCCAAATCATATCAACAAACATTTCTTGAACTCCCTTCAAGTGCCAGGCATAATACTTGATGCAAAGATGAATAGGCCAAACATTCCTGATGACAGTTCAACAGAGGAGGGAGGCCCAGGAGCAGATTATTAGGGTCTAGAGTGGTGAATGCTGGGATAGAGAGATGCATTATGGGAGTACAGGTGATGAGTACCTAACCCCACCCTGGAGGGTGGTGGCATGTCAGGGAATGTTCTCCAGAGGGTGATGCTTGGAACTTGAATGCCCGATCTTAAAAGAAGGTCGGGCATTACCTCAGTGAAGAGGAAGGAAAAGAATATTCCACATCATGGGGACAGTATAAACAAAGATTTACAGAGGCCAGATTCAACATTGTTTATATTGGAAGGTAAACATGATTTTGTGTTAATGACTTGCCTAACGAGGTCTCTGACACTGCAGAAATATTAGTCACATCCTCCCTTCAGCCCCTAAATGTGGTCTTCCTAAAAATTCAAGGGGGCCGGGTGCGGTGGCTCACGCCTGTAATCCCAGCACTTTTGGAGGCCGAGGCGGGCAGATCACTTGAGGTCAGGAGTTTGAGACTAGCCTGGCCAACATGGTGAAATCCCATCTCTACTAAAAATATAAAAACTAGCTGGGCGTTTGTAATCCCAGTTACTCAGGAGGCTGAGACAGGAGAATTGCCTGAACCCGGGAGGCAGAATTTACAATGAGCTGAGATCATGCCGTTGCACTCCAGCTTGGGCAACAGAGCGAGACTCCATCTCAAAAAAAAAAAAATTCAAGGAGTCAAGATGTAGAGATATCCATCATATGAGTCAGGTATAGCCCCTGTGGGATGTGTGTGTGTGTGTGTCTGTGTGTACAGAGATATGTGTATATGTGTGTAGATGGGCTTGTGTTCTGTCATCTTTGGTTGATTTTATATTGGGTTTCATTAGAAAGCCAGTTTTTTTCCTCTTAGCAGTTTCAGTTTGACCTCTGTCATTAGTATATTAGATTAGGGTATAATCTAATATGCAGGTGTATATTATACACACAAAATATATGCTAATGTGGTCTATTAGGTTACACTCTGCTGCACTTCTCTATGTACTCTCTATATAATTCTCTATAAACCGCTGTCATGTTCTATGAAAATCCTTGGGCTCAGACTGGTACTACACAGGCGACTTTTTCTTAGCAGTGAGCTGGGTTTGCCTATTCCTGAATTCCCTGAAAAGGTATTCCTGCCAAGGGCTGCGATGGAATTGAGACATAACCCCCTCATTTGAGGCACACAGGGAATTCTAGCTCAATATGAAAACTCTGCTGCTGAGGTTAACGTGGATTTTTAAAATTATATTGTTCATGAATGGGGATGGATTAATCACCTATAAGTTCTCAGTACTCTCTCTTAGAGTCAGAGGTGAGCCGACATGGACACACACATATTGCTCCATTAGTGTTTTTGGCTGTCCTTGTATTTTCCGTGAACAACATAGTGTGGCTTGGTCACTGCTGAGTTCAGCTAATTTCAGAATATTGGGAAGCATTTTTTCCTATTAGGTGTAGAGATAAAATGATGATGAAAATCATAAAGATTAGTAGGACCTACATAATGGTTGTCCCTTGGGAAGGTGGATTCTGGTGCCAAGGCTGTCTTTAGATCCTGAAGCATGGTTTATTGAATATCCTCAATTGCTTTCATCCTTTTAGGGGTAAAGGTAAATTCCACCATGGAGGCCTCCCAATCATGTCTTGTGAAAGAAGCATGAAATATAATTTTAATTTATCCATGAGGTGTCACTAAGAAGTCATGAGAAGCATTTTCTTGGATGCCTTGCAAAAATGGTTCTGAAGGTAGTTTAGAAAGAAGTTTCAGAAAATATCTTTTTAGCATTAATTGAATCACTCAAGTTTATTCACTTGCTTGTTTAGTCATCAGTTATTTATCGAGGGCCTATTATTATTCTAATGCAATATTAGGTGCTTGGAATAAAGAAGGTGAATAAGACACAGTTAGTTCAGCTTTTTTTTTTTTTTTTTTTTTTTTTTTGAGAGGGAGTCTCGCTCTGTCACCCAGGCTGGAGTGCAGTGGCATGATCTCAGCTCACTGCAACCTCCACCTCCTGGGTTCTAGCAATTCTCCTGCCTCAGCCTCCTGAATAACTGGGACTACAGGCGTATGCCACCACACCCGGCTAATTTTTTTGTATTTTAGTAGAGACGGGGTTTCACTGTGTTGCCCAGGCTGGTCTTGAATTCCTCAGCTTAGGCAATCCACTTGCCTCAGCCTCCCAACGTGCTAGGATTACAGGCGTGAGCCACCGCACCCGGCCACTATTTAGCTCTGTTCTTTGATGAGTGCTCAATCCACTTTGGGTGGGGGAAATGGAGGAGACAGAAGAAATACATGAAATACATCACATAAGATATGAAGTGCTATGGGTTAGATATATTATTATATCATATATATTACATACTGTTCAATAGTGACCAGTTCCTGGGTTGTTAGGGTAGACTGAACAAAAAAATTAAGGATTTCCTTCCAAGCTGACTCCCCTAAAGAATTAGACTCTGTTAGGAATATCTAAGTTCTGTTTTTTTTTATACAGCATCATGACTTTATAGATGTATTTACAGTGACATAATCTGTACTGGATATTACATTTTAAGTGGTATACTGATGGAAAGAAAGATTTCTGGATAAATTAGAAGAGAAAGTCATTTGTTCCATTTCTTTTAGAAAGAGTAAATTCTATGGTTATTTTCCTAGGACAAAAATGAACATAAAAATTATTTTCAGATTGTTCAAATAAGAGTTGCAACTGCTATTATGATATTTATCTGTACCCATAAATACTTTAAATCCACTGTCAAACGCAGATTGTCAAAAGACTAATAGTGATGGTCCTTGAAGCTTTTTTTTCTTGTAGCAAAGAATTCACCAGTTGAGACTAACAGGAAAAAAGAGCAATAGAAATGACTGAAAAGCACATTTTATTGCAGATTTTTTAGGGAAATTCTATTTTATTACTTTGGGGTAAAATAGAGAAGCAACCCATTTGCCAAGTATAAATTAGTTAAAAACAAATTTAAACAAGTTAAAAACAGGTATCAATTTATTATTTACTTTGGTTGTTCTTGTTTTCATTAATTTCTTTCTACACAACTTTCTTGCATGGAGATAAAGGTTATCCCAACCTAAAATAAATGTGACTGAATTCATAATTTATTCATCATTCATAACATTTTGGAGGTGAAATATTGCCTCCTAGCCAACACCAGAATTGGTTTCAGCTAGTGTTAAGCTCTGAGGGGTTTAAAAAAAGACACACGAAGCCTAGATCCTTCTGTAAAGAGTGGGAATTCTAGCTGGAGAGTCAAGAATTCATGGGAGTCCCAGCAATTTAGTGATACTGCCAGATTCATGTTAAAAGCTTGCAGTATTCCTGCGGCTCTCTCATGAATAAACTCTTGGAATATTGAAACCGTGAGAAATATTTCAAGGTTGGCTTAAGTTAATATGATGTATGCATTTATTAACTAAGAAGTACAGCCCTAACCTTTGCCAGGCACTGAGTTAAGTTCTTGCCCTCATGGAGCTCACGTGCTAGGAGTTGGAAGAAATGGTTGTGTAAGGTGTGGTTTATGCTCCTTGTTGATGAGGCAACATGCATTAAAATTCAGTTTCGGGAGCTAGGCGCTGTGGCTCATGCCTGGAATCTTAGCCCTTTTGGAGGCCGAGGTGGGCGGATCGCTTGAGCCCAGGAGTTCGAGATCAAGCCTGGGGAACATAGTGAAATCTTGTCTCTACAAAATCAATCAATCAATCAATCTATCTACCTACCTACCTACCTACCTACCTACCTACCTACCTACCTATATTCAGTTTCAGAAAAGCATGAGTTTTAGAGCAAAGGCTGCAGGAGAGGTAAGCATAATAACGCTGAAGCTCTAAAACTGGACCCAATTTTTCGTGATGATTGGTTTCAATCTGGAAATCTCCCAGGATGACAGGACAGCTAAATTTCCATGTCACAAAAGCGTGTGACCGCTGCTCTGAAGTGCTCCAGACAGGTTATCAAGTTTCAGGGCTACGCTCCGGCCTGAGGAGTGTTTCTAATGACATGTTTTCACATATGTTTTCCTGACAGCTGTATATTTTGCCCATTGTTTATACACATGCTGTATAGGAAAAAAAAATACGCTTGACAGGAAAATTAACTGACAGACTCAGAGCCTGAAATCTAGTGAGAGATGTGGGTCAGAGGGGTTAAGCAAGTTCGTCTTCAACATTAAGGAAAAAGTTTCCTCAGATGTGTTCTTCAGCGCATAGGCTTAGTCTGTGCACAAGCCCACCACCAGCGCAAGCCTCGCATTCTTTGCAAGCCCTGAACAATAGCTGCTCTAAGAAGATGACATCACATTGCATGTTTTTGCTCAGGAGAAGACATATTTGTGAATGGGTTGGCCTGCAGCAGTTTTCTGCCAGTTTAGTCCAATGATTGACAAGTACAAATAGCTCCTCTAGTGGCAGCGCAATTGGGCATCCTGGCTGCTGTGTGTGGCGCACGCAGCCCGGGCCTGAGTGAGGTGTTCAGGAGGCAGGAGATCGCTGAGGCTGATTCTGCAGGGTATTCTCCTTTTGTTCCTGTTAGAACTCTCTCTTACCATCTGTCAGAAAGACAAGCTTTCTATTGAGAAAGATTACGCCAGGTCCCACTCGGTAAGCACTGAGGTAGTAACCTAACACTCTTGTGACGTACTTTGGGCTTAGCTGGCCGATTCCTCATTGAATGATGTTTGGTAAATCTCAAGAGGCGGAAAGAAGTGCAGAATACTCCCAGAGTCAGCCTGTAACTGAGCTCTGCTCGGAGCAAACCTAGACGAAAATCCCGAGTTGTGAAACTGTCTTTTTCTTGGCAAACACTCCTCAGACGTCAAAGGTAGCAAAGTAGAAACAAGAGAATGGGCCTGGAAGCCCAGGGCATCTGGAAGGCTTGCTAGCAGATACTGAGGCAATGCCAGGCCATGCTTAAAAGGATTTTGTTGCAATCCCCCCTATAGTTTTATTTTTCGTTTAAAAGGCAGATCCAACATTTCGATCCCTTCTTGGTCACATAAGTCACCACCTCTGCCTTGTCTGGGATCTTCTCTCATGGTCACAGATTAATGCATAGGAAAAAGAAGTGATCATGAGGTGGCTTTCTGTTGGAGTTTGTCTGTTTTCTGCATGTTTGGCCTCTGACATAATTACCTTTCCTAATGTAATAAACATATGGAATTACTTTTTCTAAGCATGACTGAGGGGTCAGAGTTTATGTTCCCTTTAATAAGATTATGAAACTTCTTAAAGTTGAGAGAGAATCTCCCTCATGTGATAAAAAGTTTTTGTAGGTGTCTTTTTTTTAATGCAAAGTCTTGAACACATGTTTTGATTCTCATTACAATACCTGTGTATAATTTTAACTATTCTTCATTTGATAGTTTGCATCCGTAGGAGACATTACAGCATGTGCTAGTCCCAGCTCCCCATTTTAAAGATGGGGAACTTTGGCCGGGTGTGGTGGCTCATGCCTGTAATCCCAGCACTTTGGGAGGCCGAGGCGGGCCGATCACAAGGTCAGGAGATGGAGACCATCCTGTCTAACACGGTGAAACCCCATTTCTACTAAAAATACAAAAAATTAGCTGGGTCTGGCAGCGTGCGCCTGTAGTCCCAGCTACTCGGGAGGCTGAGGCAGGAGGATGGCGTGAACCCGGGAGGCGGAGCTTGCAGTGAGCCGAGATCGTGCCACTGCCCTCCAGCCTGGGTGACAGAGCGAGACTCTGTCTTAAAAAAAAAAAAAAAAAGGTGGGGAACTTTATTTGCAAATATTCTGGCTGTTGTTTTTAGATTTTTCTTTTACTCCAAACATCTAGATATAATTATATATTTTAAAATATATGTAAACATACAAGATAAAAGCAACCTTTCAAATTAATTTTAGTAGAATGGCATATAAATTCCAAATATGTGCATAGAAATCACAGCCTGTAATAACAGCTGATTTGAAGGTGGATTTTTTTGGCGGTATAATAGAATTCTTTGCCTTATAAAATAACTCTCCATAGAGTTGATTTAAGTAGCATTCCCACCCAGTATGTTTAACAGAGGATTATGAATATAAAAAATTCCTAAGCACTTTGATGTACACTTAGCTTCTTAAGAACATGCCTACTGGGTGAAGTAAGGCATCTCTATATTTGTCTTTCATTAAGTGGATATTTTTAAATGCATTTTCTACGTGCAGAATCCTGGACTAAGTGCTAAGCATGCTATCACGACATACCCTTGTCTTTGAGTCTTGTGGGGGAGACTGACATGTAAGCTGGATGACATGTTCAGCAGGATAAGGGCTATGGTAAATTATGCCCAGGGTTGTGGAAGCACTGTGTTGTCTAACTTTCTCCTGAAGTACAAGAAGAGAGTTGGAAAAGTCTTCAGCAGAGGTGTGACAGAACAAACTTCTGTTTTACATGGAGTGTTGTAGACTACATCATGTCCCCCCTCAAAAATATGATCACATCCTAATCCCCAGAACCCATGAATATGTGACTTAACATGGTAAAAGGGGTTTTGTGGATGTGATTAAGCCAAGGATCCTGAGATAAGGCGATGTTGTGGAAGCACAAAGACGGGGCATCTAAATCAGGATAGAGGGGAAAGGTGGGCTTCTTGCGAGTAGTGATACTTGAAGGATGAGGAGTTAACCAGCTGAGAAAGGAGAAAGCACATTCTAGTGAGAGAAAACAGCATACAGGAAGCCTCCTTAAGATACGGCACACCATGGCACTGTCTGGGACCTTCATGTATGATCAAGAAGGTGAGCTTGGGAGACTGATAGAAGACAATAATAATCTCTCTTGGCTGTATTCCTGTTCACTGGATACCCTTTCCCAATCTCCTTGGTTGGTTCCTATTTTTCTCCCTAAGTTCTTAACTTCAGAGTTTACAAGACTACAGTCCTTGGTCCTCTCCTCTTTCTGCAGTCATGCCTTAGTGATTTCATTCAGTCTCGAGACCTTCTACCACATCAGGACACAGGGATCCTCCTTTCTGGAGGACACAGCAACAAGGTGCCATCTTGGAAGCAGAGAGCAGCCTGCACCAGACAACCAGACTTCCTGGCATTGTGATCTTAAACTTCCCAGCCAACAGACTGTGAGGAAATAAATTTCTGTTCTTTATAAATTATCCAGTCTCGAGTGTTTTGTTATAACAGCATAAAACATACTAAGACAAATTTGACTAAGACAGAGCCATGCTAACAGCTCTCAAATATAGATATTCTAGCCTAAATACCCTTCCAAACTCAAAACATGCATACCAAATTATCTTTTCAACATTTCTATTTGTGTACCTAATAGACCCTTCAAATTCAAAATGTCCAAGGGACATGGATGGAGCTGGAAGCCATTATCCTCAGCAAACTAACAGAGAAACAGAAAAAAACAAACACTGCATATTCTCAATTATAAGTGGGAGCTGAATAATGAGAACACGTGGACACAAGGAGAGGAACAACGCACCCTGGGGCCTGTTGTGGGGTGGAATGGGAGAAAGAGAGCATTAGAAAAAATAGCTAATGCATACTGGGCTTAATACCTAGGTGATGGGTTGATAGGTGCAGCAAACCACCAAGGCACACATTTACCTATGTAACAAAGCTGCACATCCTGCACATGTACCCCAGAACTTAAAATAAAAATTCTAATTAAAATAATTCAAACTGTTCAAAGCTAAACTGTTAGTTTACCCCTGTGTGGTCTGCTCTCCCAACAGCCCTTCCACCCCAGTTGATGGCCACTCCATTCTGCCAGTTGCTCAGATCAGAATACTATGAGTTACTTTTGTTTATTGACGTGAAATTCACAGAACATTAAATTCACCATTTTAATTAAAGTGTACAACCCAGTGGCTTTTAGTACATTCATAATGTTGTGCAAGCATCACCACTATCTAACTCCAGAACTTTTTCATCACTCCAAAAACTAATCCCTTTACCCGTTAGCAATCATTTTGTGTTCTGTTCATCCCCCTGGCCATGGCAAGCACTAATCTACTTTCCATAGCCTTAGATTTGCCTATTTTGGACATTTCATATAAATGGAATTATATAATGTGTGGCCTTTTGTGTCTGGCTTCTTTCACTTAGTATCATGTTTTCAGTGTTCATCTATATTGTAGAGCAAGAGTATTTTTCACTTCTCTCTCTAACATCTCACATCCAATCCAACAAGAAATTCTATTGGATCTATCTTCAAAATGTATCTGGAATCTGAGCCCTTTCAGTTCCTCTGCTGTGACCACCCTGGTGTGAGGTATTACCATATCTTTTTAAAATTTTCAACTTTTATTTTAGATTCAGGGGTACATATGCAAGTTTGTCACATGGTGTATTGCTCCGTTTTCATGCTGCTGATAAAGACGTACCCGAGACTGCAGAATTTATGAAGAAAAAGAGGTTTGACTCACAGTTTCACATGGTTAGGGGGCCCTCACCATCATGGCGGAAGGTAAAAGGCACGTCTTACATGGCAGCAGACAAGAGAGAATGAGAACCAAGTGAAAGGGAAAACCCCTTATAAAATCATGGGATCTCATAAGACTTATTCGCTATCATGAGAACAGTATGGGGAAAACCACCTCCATGATTCAATTATCTCCCACTGGGTCCCTCCCACAACATGTGGGAATTATGGGAGCTACAGTTCAAGATGAGATTTGAGTGGGGACACAACCAAATCATATCACATGGGTACATTACCTGATGCTGAGGTTTGGGGTATGATTGATCTTTCTGCATTGTAACCACAGCTTCCTACCTGTCTCCCTGACTTCAGCCTCACCTCCCTGCAGTGGATTCCCAACACAGCAGTCAACCCAAGTCAGGTCATGCCGCTCATCTGCTCCAAACCCCACAGTGGCTCCCCATTTCATTCAGAGTAAAAGCCAGAGTCTCTACTGTGTCCTAAAAAGCCCTGGGAACCCTCATCACATTCCAAAAAGTTGATTTAAGTAGCATCTTCCACTCAGACTGACCTATTCTTGTCCTTGCTCACTGAACCACAGAGGTTTTCCTGCTGCTCCTGCAATGCACCATCGTCCTCTCCTAAGGATTTTGCTTTTCCTTCTGCCCAGAATGCTACCCACTCATCCCCTTCAGTCTCTGGCTCGTGGGTCACCTACTCAGTGGGATACACTGACCTCCTTCTTCCACATTTGAAATTGCACCAATATCCTCCCACTCCAGCATCCCAGTCTTCCTTACCTTGCTCCTGTAAACTTCTCTAAAATGTGTACCACTGTCTAACTTGTGCTATTATTTATTTCTTTGTTTCTTCTGTGTATATCTCCCATCAGCATGTGAACTCTACAAGAGTGGAAACCTTTGTCTCTTTTTTATTGATGTATCCCAAGTGGATAGAACAATGCTTGGCACATAGTAGCTGCCTAACAAATAGATGACTTGACTAAATCAATAATAGTAATATGATATAGTATTTGTATAACTAACTACCATTTATTACCTTTTCTATGTACCAGGGACTGAGTTTAGGGCTATACTTACATGATTTATCTCATTTAATCCTCACCAATAACTCTGTCGGACAGATGGTCACTTCTCTCACTTCTAGATGAGAAAACAAAAGTTAGGTCAAGTAACTTGTCCAAGATTTCATTGCTCATAAAAACTCAGAGCTGCTGGACTTTGAATCTGTGGTCTTAACAGCAACTTTGAACTACTAGAGAAGTAGGAAGAGTGGGTTATTGAAGGGCACTGTGTTATCTAACTTTCTTCTGAAGTACAGTAAGAAGAGAGTTGGAAAAATCTTCAGCAGAGGTGTGACAGAAAATACTTATGTTTTACATAGAGTGTGGTAGACTACATCATGTCCCCCCTCAAAAATGATCACATTTTCATCCCCAGAACCCGTGAATATGTGACTTAATGTGGTGAGAGAGGTTTTGCAGATGTGATTAAGCCAAGGATCCTGAGATACGGCGATTACCCTGGTTTATCCAAGTGGCCCAGTATAATCCTAAGAGGGAGGCAGGAGGGTCCGAGTGGGAGAGAGAAGACAAGAACAGAAGCAGAGGTTGCAGTAGCATGCTTTGAGGATGGGGGAAGGAGCCATAAGCCCAGGAATGTGAGTAGCCTCTAGAAGCTGAAAAAGGCCAGGAAACTTGCTTTCCCTCAGAATCTCCAGAAAAAGTGCAGCCCTGCTAACACCTTGATTTTTGCCCCTGAAGCCGATTTTGGGTTTCTGACCTCCAGAACTGGAAGATAATAAATTAAGTTGTTTTAAGTCATTACATTTGTGGTAATTTGTTATAGCAGCCATAGGAAACTAATAAATTGACCACCCCCATTTGTTAATTGAGAATTAATTGAGAATTGATAAAGATGAGGTTTATCCCCAAACCAAGGATTAGATGACTTACGATGTGCAACTGCAGTTATCTTAATTTAGTCACTCTTTGTGCATCTATATCAAGTCTCTTCTATGTGCTAAGGATACAAAGATGAATTAGACATGTTCCCTGTGCTGTCAAGGGGCTGGAATAGTTTCAGATGTTTGTGCCGTCATCAGTACCCATTAATGAGTTAGCTGTAGGAACTGGGTTATTTTAAAATGTGTTGAACTAGAAGATGCTAAGTTTGCACCGGCCCATTTTTTGAAGGCAGTTTTTCCTCCCATGTGATTCCTACCTCCCCTTCCCTGGTGGGCCCAGGTTCACAGCGGAATGTGCAGAGCCTGGTTCTTCAAACTGCCTCTCACCTCAAGGTTTTCTGACTGCCTCTCTGATCACCACTCGAATCACCACTTGGCGACTTTAAGCCAAGAAGAGCTGATAACACCACTTTTAACAAAACTGAACTATGCCCATTGCATCTGCAGCTGCTCATACAAGCTTTGAAAAGTTAGGCCAGATAGAAAAGCCCTCCAGGAAAGAACTTATTTGGAAGAAATTTCAGGCTGGTGTTACTTTGTAGGAAGGGAAAAATGTCAGAGGAGGAAGCCTATGAACCCATTCAACACAACTGGCTTCAGGTGTAATGTTTCAAGTGAACTGAGAGCGATTGTGCCAAGGTCTTTGGGTCCAACATCTAATGTTAAAAAAGAAAAGAGAAGGAATGAAAGTCTGTCTTTCAGCATGAGCAAGGCTCTTTTAAAAATAATAAAACATAGTTTGAGGAGGTGGCTATGACAAGACTGTGACACATAATTTAGCAGGTCTTCAAAGCAGTAACAGAGAGGGCAAGCTATGGTGATTAACAGCAGAAGCAGGGAAAGCAGGAATAGTGTGAGGAGGAAGGAAGCTTGACAGCACAAAGCTTAGGGGAATGGGGTGGTGTGGGAGTGAAGGATGAGTTTGTGATGGATAGGACTCTAGAATACCGAAAGATAGGGTGAGGTTTAGATATCCTACAAGGCAGAGAATGCCACTGAAAGATTTTGCAATTTTTATCCATTACGTTGCATTTGGCTTAATGCATCCACAACTTGATCCCATGTGCCAGCTATTCAGAGTCAGAAGAGAAATTCTTTTCATCCATCTCCGGATTTAAATGGTAAGGGAACATGAGTCATCTTCCTCATGGCCCATGGAAGAAGCACGTTTCATACTGCATTCTCACCACTGTGTAGATCCTCCTCCAACAAAAACTGTTTTCTTCAGAAAAAGAAACAAAACAAGAGCTCATCTCCTCCCTGGACAGACAGAGTCTGGCTCAGTAAGAGTGGCTTGTAGAGCTCAGGACAGTGGTACTAAAGGTTAGGAGGGGCCACCAGAGTTTGATGGGAGGGTGGGGGGGGGTGATGGTGCCAAGGGGCTTCACTCACCATCTTTTGGTTGTACATCTACCCTTGACACCATCCCCCATGGAGCAGGAGGGGGGTTCATCTGCACTGCAATGGGCTAGTGCATTCAATAATAATAGCTGTCTTTTTTTCTCCCAAGGTGAAGGCTGGATCATACAGCCCCAGAATTATGTACGTATAGAACCAAACAGATGAGAGCTGATGGGTACTTGGAGTTTTTCTGATAAAAATCCCATCAAATAAGAAAGTAATTCTTCTTTCTTTTGCATTCTAAAAACTGTCACCAAATTAGGACTAAGTTGGACTCACATTGTCCTGGGATCCTGGGACACCTCCCTGAACTTCTTCCCATTGAGGTCTTGAATTTGAATGCAAGGTGGCTCAAGAGGACACGTGAAGACAGTACTTTGGAAGGCAGTTAATTCAGGGCTGCCAGAAGTCCGGCCATGTGCTAAGCTACTCAGAGATAGGAACCAAATAAAGGCAACTTTTCGCCTCTTGGCAGCATTTATAGTTGATAAGGAGTTAACCTAAGTTTGTTTGTTGCCTCCTGACCCAGTCCCAACTCGTGAAAGAATTTTTCACAAAAGCAAATTTAGAGAAAACAGAGTTGTGTTAATAAAATAACAGTCCCTTTAGACTTGGGTCATCTTGAGGATTCAATTTCAGGAGTGCTTTGTTGTAAACACATTTCTAAGATTTCCTAATGCCAGCTGATAGAGTCCTTGTGGGAGAAACCAAATGTGCCCAAATAAAATAGCAGTAAATGCCATAGAGAAACTCTTATAGGAGAGAAACTACTGCAAAAAGATACACACTTTTTTTTCCCAACAGCTTTGTCCAGAGATTGAGCAAAGCTAGTTCAAAATAAAGGAAGACAAAATTTAAACAGTCATACTTTTGGCTTAAAAAGGCTCAAAGTATCTAATCTTTTCATCTTCACAAGGGAGTCACCTGTGGTCTGTGCATTTTGATATGTCACTTGTGTGTGCCCAGCAAAGGACTTACGTAAACAGCTGGAACCTGTCCGCATGGCAGGTAGCAGTCTCAGTGCAACTCAAGACCCTTCTTGCTTCTTCCCTCTATGGTCTCCTCAGAAAAAATGGAGGATGGCTGTGCCTCTTTATTCAGGAGGGACAATTAGGTGGTCACAGACTCTTTTGTATTTTATTTTTTGTAGAGACAGGATCTTACCATATTGCCCAAGCTGGTCTTGAACTCTTGGGCTCAAGTGATCCTCCCGCCTTAGCCTCCCAAAGTGTTGGGATTACAGGCATGAGCCACCGCACCTGGCCAGCTGACTCTTGAGTTAAGATGGTCCATTTTTATCCAATTTTAATTCTGCAAATACTTACTAAACTCCTTTCCTTTAACACATGTTTACTGTATTATTCTTTGCACTGTGGCTGTAGTGATTAAGCATGGTCTCTTTTGTCAAGGATTTCAGTCTGTTGAATGAGCCACGTCAGGAACACAAAATGTTCGGGAGTTCAGGTAAAGGCAGACAATTCATTCTGGTAGTGGGGAGCAGAGGAAGGGTTCCCAGAAAAGGATCCAGAGAAGACCACACCAGGGCTAAGTCAAATACTCTGAATGGTACATAAATGAGATAAAATAAGCCCTAAACCTTAGTACCCAGTGGGAAACATTTGTCTGTCTTACTAAGCAAGGTATTGTAACTCAAACAGAAATGTGTTTGAATGTTATTTCATTGGTTCCCCAATCCCAATCCTGTGTCTTCCTCCTTTTAGTTCAGAGAGTTAGATACCCACTAAGAACAGGTTAGGCATCTCAAGAGTCAGGGTGCCATCTTGTAATTCATGACTACAGTGGTTTGAGAGTTTATTTGCTTAGGGGAAAAAATTTGCAAGGTGATTATAGACACAATACTACCTATTTGTATAAGAATCTTAGAAAGTGTGTTAATGGGCATGACAGTTTTTGGCTAATACTCAACTCATCCTTTCAGTGGCTGGAGCCAACCTCTTCTAGGCAACATTTCAGAGCCATACCCACCATTATGGGTTGAAGTGTGTCTCCCCCAAGTTTGTATGTTAGAGTCCTTATCCCAAAACGTGACTTTATTTGGGTCATTGCAGATGTAATCAGTTGAGGTCTTACTGGAGTAGGGTGGGCTCCTGATCCAATATGACCTCTATCGTTACAGCAAGGTGAAATTTTAGCCGAGTGCAGTGGTGTGCACCTGTAGTCCCAGCAACTTGGGAGGCTGAGGTGGGAGGATCACTTGAACCAGAGTCCAAGACCAGCCTGGGCAACAGAGTGAGACCGTGTCTCAAGATCATATATATATATATATGATCATATCTATATTTATATATATCTATCATATATCATATATATCATATATCTATCATATCTATCATATATCTATCATATATCATACATATATATCATATATGATATGATATGATTTCATATATATATATGTATATATGAAATCTGGACAAAGACACTCATAGAGGGAAGGCAATGTGAAGAGACACAGGAAGAAAAGGCCACCTACAAGCCAAGGAGAGAGGCCTGGGACAGATCCTTCCCTAAGGACCCTTAGGGTCCTTAGAAGGAATCAACCCTGCGGACACAATAAGTTCAGACTTCTAGCCTCCAGAACTGCAAGGCAGCACATTTCTCTTGTTTAAGCCACCAATTTGTGGTACTTTGTTACAGCAGCCCTAGAAAACTAATATACTGGCATCGTGGCTTCAGTAGAGGGAATGGGTCTATGTAAGCGTTGCTTCATTCTATGAGAGCTGCTCACTTTCCACCATGCTGCCAGGAGGGGCCTCGAGACTTTTCCCCAGAGATGCCTAACATGGGCTGTGAATGCACATGGCCCAACATGGGGACCTTTTATTTTTGAAAAATTGTGTTGGAAGAGAGTAAGAACTTGCAGATTAGCTTTCTTTTATTTTGTGGAATGTTGGACAGGGAAGAAAAAGAGAAAGAAACAGCCCCAGGGCACTTTAATAATACTTACTTTTAACCAGCAGTTAAAAGAATTCACAGGTTATTGAGAAGGTATTTTTGAGAATTTCCTTTTCAAATCACCAAAAAACCCAAATAACCCCCAAATCTTGACTTTGTTTTCTTGAAGATTTAGTAGCAGTCTCTGATGTTTATCTCAACTCCCTCACTTATTTTTTTAGTTTCTCTCTGAATTTCAGCCTTTAATGATCAGTATTCTTTAATTTCATGCTTGTTTCTGGATACTCAATAGGCACAGAATTTACTTTCCCTCATCGGCAAAGTCATGCATATTTTTCTAAGGGACAGATTATAATAGGATTCTGCTTTTTGTTTTATGATGTGATAAGCTATTGTTAGTAAAGACTATGCGTCCTATAATCTGAATTTTGAATATGACCTATTAGGAACTAAAAAGGAAAAGAAATATGGTGTCTAGATTGAGTATTGCAATAGGAAACTCTGAGTTCAAGTGCAAGCCCTGATACTTCCTACCTCTGAAACTTTAAACTAATCACATAATATCACTGAACGCTGTTCGAAGCTACAACATGGTAGTCTCCTCCATGTATTGATTCTGAGAATTAAAATTAAATGATGGGCTGAGTGCGGTGGCTCATGCCTGTAATCCCAGCACTTTAGGAGGCTGAGGCAGGCAGATCATGAGGTCTGGAGTTCAAGACCATGCTGGCCAACACGGTGAAACCCCGTCTCTACTAAAAATACAAAAATTAGCAAGGCATGGTGGCATGTGCCTGTAATCCCAGCTATTCGGGAGGCTGAGGCAGGAGAATTTCTTGAACCTGGGAGATGGCGGTTGCAGTGAGCTGAGATCGTGCCACTGCACTCCAGCCTGGCGACAGAGTGAGATTCAGTCTCAAAAAAAAAAAAAAAATTAAATGATGTACATTAAATTATCTGGCATGCTCACACCTAGGTAACACGCTAAATATATTAATAGCTATTGGGAATTTGTTCAACTGAGAGCTTCGTTGGAGCAATAAACGGATGTTATTTGCATTCTAGTTGTTCTGTTTTTAAAAAGCATGTTCCTCCTTAAACTTGAAAACTGCTTAAAATTAAGTTAAAAAGACCTAACCCATATCTATTTTCTAAAGCATCTTGTTTCAGGAAGTCATTTAATATTTACTGAAGGTTTACTATGTACCAGAAAGAGTTTATTATCTATTATCTCATTTGGTCCTTACCACAACCTAAAGAGAGAGACAGCATCATTATTCTCATGATGAAACTGAAACGTACAGAATAAAGCTAAGTACAAAGTTCCCAGCCAGAAAAGGGAGAACTTGCTAGGAAAATTCAAACTAGGGTGGTATGATGCTGAGACCAAGCTTTAAACCTCTGCACCAGGTTGCCTCTCTATAGTAGAAAAATTATCCAAACCAACACTGCCCTCTCACTCTGTAGAGGATGGCCTATGGGTAGAATTTTTTTTTTTTTTTATTGAAAGCGATAACCAGTGGAAAGGTTTAGATTTATTATTACTGCAGCATAAAGAATGAAGGAATCTCAGAGATCACTGCTGTCTTTAATCTCCTCTTGGAAGAAAAACCTTGGAAAAGGATAAATGAAAGTGAACTATGCCCAGCCTTGGGCGAGAAATGGTTTCCCACATCTGAGATGACTCACATCTTAACCCTTTTACTCCAGTTTCTCTCTTCGTATGTATCCTGTGATACACTCTCTGGAAGATGGCTCTGCAGTAAATACCGGACCAACACACGCAGGCATTATCCATTTTAGAGGAGACACGCACTCTGCTTTTAAGTGGTCACTTTCCCCAAGCTTCCCACATTTCTTTTCCCCTGAGAATACATCATCTACCGTGAAGTTGGTCAGGAAGCAGACCCATTTCACACAATAAAAACGGCAGGTTGATTTTGTGGATTTTTGCTACACCAGCTACAATCATTGATCCTAGGTATTCGGGACTCCTATGAAATCCTTCTGGTACTACGGCAGTGTTTAAGTGACACCGGTTTTGTAAAGCGGCATATGCAGCGTTGATCCCTGCCTGATAATTAGGAGCTTGTTCTCTTAATTTTGTCTCATCAATGTTGTTCATTTTGCCTCAGATACGTTTTTCTCCCTAAGATCATCTCCACAAACCCCAGTGCTGAGAAGAATGAATCCCACTAAGACCTAATAAATCTGACAGAAAAATGTGGGGTTAGAGATCCGCACAGACCATGAGGACTGTCACATTAAAGGCTCCTGGGGATTTTGTTTACGACTTTTTTTTTCCTCCTTCTAATGCTTGGTCTCTTGCTTCCATAAATTGTGCAGGCTGGCTTTTCATTAACTCAGAGAGCTGAAATAATTCTTTGTAAAGAATTCTTTAGTCACACATGATTCAAAAGTTCACCAAGATCAAAGCCAGCCTGCTTTGTGGCGGGCCCAGCACCGTATATTTCATGTAAATGGTGTGGCTTGGTGCATTCTCAGCTGGAGTTGTTCCAATTTCACATCCCTTCTGCAGATAATGGGACCCTCTGATACTGTCCCCGGCACAAGGGGCTGCTCTGTGCCTGATCCCGTCTCCCTTAGAAGCCTGTACAGATGCTGTCTGTATGGGCCAGTGAAGTCATTCTGACATCCCCCTCAATATTATCTGAAATTTTATGAAGCATGGGAGTCATTCTTGGCCCTAGGGGGTCTGGGATGGTGGGGCGGGGGAACTGGTGAGTGGAGCACAGAAATGCTTCATTGTTCAATTTTTCTCTGTCTCTCTTATTTTTCCTTCAGGAGGGTGGGATGTATTAAAGAGGCCCAAAGGTGAGATTAAAGTAAACCAAGAACAACAAGAACAGACAGTCTTCCTTCTTGCGGCTATTGCTTTCTTGTTCTTTGTCTGTCTTATGTCCTTACATTTTTCATTTAAGATATACGGGCCCAAGAGGAAATGATGTGTGAGAGACGTGGGAGAAAGAGCTTGACAGTCAAGCTGTAACAATAACAGCTCTGGAATAATAGAGGGCCTTTCAAGGGGCTGGCTACTTCCATCACCCACCCACCCCCTCCCCAAGCATGGGCAGAAGCACAGAGCCATTAAGAGACGTGCCACACACACAGGCGGAAGCAGAATAGAAAGGCATGAAGAAAAGTAAATCCTTCATGATGCAGAGAGGGAGAAGGCTGTCTGGCAGGTATACCCCAGAGGCTCTTGGTGACTGTTTTCTGTGTGCCTGTTGGTCACTGTATTGATTGACTGATTGCCTTCTAAGTCAGTTTCAAGATGAGGCCATGGGATGCATGAGTACCTTGTCCCATGGGTGGTTGGCCATGGCTGTGATGTCTGGGCTTGGAGAAGGCCCAGAGGTGGAGGACAAAGATGAGAAATGACTGAGAGGCAAGGGATGTACCTGAGACAAGGAGAGAGAACACTCAAGGAGGAGAGGTGGGAAGTCTCCAGTTTTCTGCAAGTAACATGGGCATCGCCACTTAGCACATCTCAGGGTGTTGAGTGCAATTGGCAGTTCCAGTTCCATTTGGTAATCTGGGTAATTTCCCAAAGACTTCATCAGTCCAGGTAACATGACCTTTCCATTCTACCACAAAATTCAAACCATAACAAAAAAGTCAGATTCTGGTTCAGCCTTTCCTCCATCTTTCCTGACCTGGGGCTGATTGTGTAAAACCTTCCTGCCTTGGCTTTCCTATCTCCATTGTGCAGATATAGTAGTTACCTTAGCTTATTTCATCGGAATGTTAATGAATGCAATAATATAGGAAGTAATTCAAACTTGTAGAAAAATGCTGTGTTTGCCAACATGGTGGAAATACTGAGAATGAAATTTGATGAACAAAGACTGGTTTTCTGTTACTCAACGTTAGCTCATACATCACAGAAGTTGCAAGTCAGCCTCCGCTCCCTCTTCTGTAAGGAGCAAAGTAGATTTTCAAAAATGGAAGCATCTGGTTAAATATTAAATAGAAGAGTCATTCTTCTGAGGTCTTGCATTGCCAGCACTTAGGTAGCAGTTAAGTCAGATGGCCGTTGACTTTGACGGCCATGCATTTATGGTGATGTATAAATAATAACTGACAGCAACCCTGTGGCAATCTTTCCACCAGTCTTGCCCCTCTTTGCACTTCCTTCAGAGGTTTATGCACCCACACACTTTGCCTGACCATCGTAATAGCTATTGTCTTCTCCCCTCCCCATTTCTTTCAACAGATGTGTCCATTTTTTAGTTAATGCAAAGGAAATGACAGCTTTTAAAGGTAGTCTTTCACAGTGGGAAAGAGCTGCATTAACTAAAAACCTTTTAGTTGCACAATTTTTATATTCAGACTCTCCTCCCTAGACATTGCTTCCCCATGTCTGCATTTCCCTTTAAGCTTACTGGTTATTAGAAGGGATTGCTTTGGGGCTGCAAAGGAGGAGTTCACAGCAGCAGCAGCAACAGCTGAGAAACTTTAGCTCTAGGTTCCTTGGCCAGGGAATAGCTGCATTGAAAGCCTTTGACAAAGTAATATTTGTGTGTTCAAAAAACGTTTTATGGAAACGTTTGTTGTGCCAACCTGTGCTTAAAATGCTAATGGTATTTGCCTAGGCCATCAGCCAAATAAAAACAGATTCATACATATAAAGTAGAAGGACACTTGAAATAATAACTTACACTTTCAGATTGTCTCAAAGTGTGATCAGCATGTGAGTTAACGAGACTGTGAGATCCGCAGGGCCACTGCGGGGAAAAGCTTCAGCCATGAACTGACCCCAAATGAATCCATCTAGGAGTGAAATCTTGCATGTTTGCAGTGTGGGAAAATCTCCTGTGACAGTTTTCAACTGGTGTTGCTGTGGGAGAATCCACACAGGAGCAATGATTCTCAGGTATTTGGAATGTGGAAAAAGCTTTCCAGGAAATGGAGAATGTCAGCTCAATGTACCAACTCATGAGTAAGTGAGAAGACCCAAGGATGCAGTTCATGTGGGAAAGATTCTGGAAGGCAGTTGGTCACCCTGAACCCACCTGGCATGGAAGGGTTCACATATTAGCCAGAGGATGCATCCCACAGGACATATTCAATGGAAAACATTACCATAAAGACAAGCCTCCTTCCCTGCCCCATGCCTTGATGCCTAAGTACTGAGAATGCACAGAGTAATTTGAGAATTCTAAAGCACGCTGTAGAAATTTACAAATGTGGGAAAACCAGCCACTGGCCCAAGTTGTTCAACTGTCAGTTCCATCATGGCAGAAGCCTTGTCACCCATTGGAAAGAAACCCTCTACAAGGGTTACACCCCTGTTGGTATCCATACTTAGGATTAAGAAAGAGCCTTGTGATAGATAGCTTTCTACTCTACCCTCCTCCCCATTTCTGAGCAAAATCTTCCATGTCCTCCTAAAATGCTCCCTGCAAAGGAGAGCAGAGGGCCTTTCCACATTGCAAACACACACCCTGTTTTATATTAGGAAACTCTGCAATGTCTCCATACTCCTCTGAGTGGAACTGAGAATTACTGAAAAGACAAGATCATTAGTGAAACATTTTGAGCATCAACTATGTGCCAGGCATTCTGCCAGTTCTGGGGAATATGACAGTTTTCAAGACAGACAATGTCTGCATTTTTCTCTGTTGAGCAATCCATGTCAACAATGAAGATAAACTCCATCAGAGCAACCTGCCAGCACCTGAATAGGAGATTTTGTTCTTGAGTATTTCCTACAAGTTCTACCAGCAGACGAAATCTTCCCCCACCTAGTCAAATTTTCCTCTTCCCTCTTGCCTAGACCAGTGGTTCTCAATGTTCACTTTCATTGGAATCACCTGTGGAGGTTTAAAATGCGTGGATGCTCATCTTCCTGAAATTTTGATGTAATTGGTCTGAGGTATGAGTTGGAATGGGGATTTTTAAAAAATCCCCAAGTGAATCCAATGAGCAGTCAATGTTAAGCACCAAGACTAGACTCACATTGTTCTCCCCCTGGCTGTTTCCAAATATCAGGCTGTAGCCCATCTAGCCCCTGGCAGTGTCTTCTCCGTTCTGACCTGTGATGCATCCTCTCACCCGGCTTCTGCCCAGCGTGTGGGTGCCCCATATGTTTGCCAAATGAACTGGACTGAAACAAGATCTTCTAATACTAAGCGTGATCTAGTTTCTCTAGAAGACTGCAGGTGTCAGGAAAACATTGTGGGTAGCTGTATTAGGTTTCCATTGCTGCCACAGTGAGTTACTACCAATTTAGCATCTGAAAATAATACCAATTTATTGTCTTGCAGTTGTGTGAGTTAGAAGTGTGAATTGGTCTCACAAGCTAAATCAAGGTGTGGGCAGGGCTGCACAAGGAGGCAGGGGCACTTGTGGAAAAAGTGCTTCCAGGTTCATTCAGGTGGTTGTAGGACTGAGGTCCTTGCTTCATTCCCGGCTGTTGATCAGGGTCATTGTCAGCTTCCAGAGGCCGCCTGCATTATTTGAGTCATTGCCCTTTTCCTCTTTCTTCAAAGCCAGCAGTATGGGTTGAGTCTTTCTCATGTTTCAAATCTCTCTAACCACCCATTAGCTCATCTGTCCCCTACCTCCCTCTTCCACCACCTCCTTCTTGTTCCCTCTTTTGCCTTCCTCTTCTGCTTCTCAGGACCCAAGTGATTGCATAGGGTCCAACTGGATGATTCAGGATAATATCCCTATTTTAAAATCAGCTGACCAGTAACCTTAATTCCATCTGCAAAGTCCCTTCATAGCATCACCTAGATTTGTGTTGAATTGAATGACTGGTGGGTAAAATTCTTGGGGACATCTTTAGAATTCTGCCTACTACAGTAGTGATTTTTAGAGAGATCAGGGATCTGATCTCTCTAAAATTTACTGTCCCTTTGTGGACAGTAAGTTTCTAGAGGTCAGGGCTAGGGTCAACTGCAGTAGATGAATGTTTTGAAATTATTATTTTAGTTGTGGCCGTAGATGTCTACAGATGACAGACCCTGTGGCTAATAGAGCAGATCTGGGGAGAATAGACTCGTGTTTATCCTGGGCTTTACAGTTTACAAACAGCTTTTTTAGAATTGGCTTAGATGTTTGAATACCGGGCTCTATGCAGAGGGCAGGCAGCGGGATCTGAGAGGTGCCTCAGGAATTGCTGAGGGGTGGGGAGTGTTTAAATACCAGAGGGGTTAAACTGGCAGGCACACTCCTCCTCAGCCCTCAATCTACTTTGATGTGTTTTGGATAATGGACTCCAATACAAAAGACTTCCGAGGATACATCAGAAAATCAATTTTTTTGCTCTAGTGCAATCTCATTTTGACCCTCAAATTCTATGCTCCAGCTTGATTATTTTTTAAAGACATCAGACATGGCACTGAACATCTTGGGATTTTCCCAAAAATCATAGTATGTTACCATGAAGTGTATTCAAAATGATGTGCCTATGCTGAATGCAACTGCAAAAGAATTTCCCACACACATAGATAACTGTGTGTGTGTGTGTGTGTGTGTGTGTGTGTGTGTGTTTCTGTGTGGAGACCTCCTTAATATAAGCCTGAGTCCCATATAGGAGTCTACTTTGAAGGGGATGAGACTCATTTGGATGGGTATACTTTTCTATATTTGTTAGGAAAAAAGTCACCTAATTTTTACCATCACGACTCATATTTAGGTTTTGATAGATTTAATAAAGGCCTTAAGATCACTGGAAAAAGGACAAAGAGGAAATGGAAAATACTCTGGATCCATGGCATGTTATCAACCAAAATGTTAAAGTTGTACATTGCTAAGCTTTCAGACTTTTCTCTTGCATTTGGAAAAGGGTGGGTTTTCCTTCTGGCTGCAGAATTTACAGTATTATTGAGGCTAGCTGTTATTTCAGTGAGAACTCTGCTCTCTATAAGAAAAGCATTAGCAGTGAGAAGTTAGTGAAGTAGTTGATTTGGGGGTATTTCCTGGAGAGAAAATAACACTTTTTTTTCCCCTTGAAGTGTCTTTTCTTCCCTTGAAGTGTTCCTCGTGTGGTATTGCTTTATTTGGGGGGCGGGGTGCTGGAGAAGGAGGGGTAACTCGATTGTGGGGGGATGTCAGGCCAGGGAAATGGATGGAAGAAGAGCTGGCTTAGGATGCTGCTTCTAGTCCCCCTCCCCTCACCGTGCACACACAGACATATGCACATTAGTGGTCAGTTTAGCTGCAATATTCACAGCACATTTGCTGGGGTTCAATTGATCACTCCACATAAGAGATAAGAGTCAGCACGGATGTGGTGTGGAGAGGCCAGGGGCTTGGGGGCTTCCGCTCTCACACATCTTCAAGCCCCATTTTGAAATGGTTTGAATTAATGACACTTATTCAGACAGACAAAGGAGGTAAATGGAAATATTAGACAAGGCTTTGCACCTACTTTGCTCAACATTTCCCGTTACCTTGAGTGCTGGAAACGCTCCACATGAGCGTTTTGCCCAGCCTGACCCAGGAGCCACATGAGCTCACATGCTGCTGGCGGACTAAAGCCAAGGACCCTATTAGCAGAAGTTCACTAGACCAGTCTCAGGGACCTGAGCCCCTGTCCTCCAGCATCAGGGCTGCCCTCTTTGGGAGTGCCAATCCTCTCACTGATTTTACCATTTTTGTGATATTTTGCTGGCAGTGCAGGGAGTAAGGGCACCATTGAAAAACTCATACCAAGTGGCATTTGAGGTTGCTGGCTGGACTGCCAAGCACCACCAAGCCAACAAAGCAAGGGCTAGGAGTCAGAGCTCAGCTTGAATCCTCACTTTGCCATTCGCTATCTATCTGTGTGACTTTCGTCAAGCCACTTATACACTCTGAGTTCATCAGCCACACAGGATCCTGTGAGGTTTCACTGAGACAAGCTGCATCAAATGCATGTAGGAGCATGTGCTCCCGAGTCCTTCTGCCTTTGTCCTCCTGGTCCACCTCTGCTTCCTTACCAGATAAGCTGGAGCACAGGTCGTGGGACCCTACAGGGAAGCAGAATCACTAGAGCTACTTGATCTGGCAGGATATGCTCATTTGCAGAGTTTGAACTTGACATCGATGGCCTGCAAAGCCATCCTTTAGCCAAGCCTGGGAATTTGTTCCCAGGGAAGCAGCTGGCTTTGTTTTTTTTTTTTTTTTTTTTTTGTTTTTTCCCTGCTGGGCTGTGAAAAGCTATTCCATTTCACCCTTCTTCCACAGGTAAGGGGCAGGAGTCCCCAGGGTAGGCAGGTGGGGAACAAAGGATGGCAGTACAGATTGAGTGGATGCAGGACCCCTTTGTTTCATGGCCTGCTGTGTGAAGGGGGTGAATGGGAGGCAAAGGCCTGCCAATGAGTAGATCAGTTTCACCCTGTCTGCTCCTAGGACTTGCTGTGGGAAACTGCTCTGGTTTCCTGTGTGACACCTCTCTTGCCTATTTTGTGTACACTGGGGAGTAGAATAGAGCATGATCGGGAGTTGGATGGTCCAGATTCCAATCCAGGCCTCTTGTAGTTCCTGGCTGTATGATCTTGGGCAAGTTACTCAATCACTCTGTGCTTAAGTTTTCACATCTGCTAAATCGAGATAGTAATACAATACCTGCCTCAGTGTGGTTGCAGAGATTACATGAGAAGTATTTAACTTAGTAAGTATTCAATATGTGTTGACATTTTTTATTTGCTATTTATCTGTGGCATCATGTCTCCTTAGATTCTAATTTATGCAATTAAAAAATGCATATAGTAGACTTTCTATGCAAATTGATAGTTTTGCAATATCAACAGGTTATTGATTTGGTTCCAGCACCCATTGTCAGGACTGTGAATGAACGAATCTGCTAAGCCTTGATTCCCCAAGACCTGCTCTGTTCACATGTCAGGTGAACCTTTGGCTGACTTTCCCAAGACTGAGCTATAAAACTCCTTTTACAGATTGAAAGATTTTTATTCTGAAAATATTATTTTCACTTTCCTTTCCACAGGGGGTTTACTCTTCTCTAGTGGGCCAATCTGAGTTTTCTTTCAGATTCCATGTTTTTAGTGTAAATGTTCTAAGGGGAAAAGTATATGGTCAGATGAAAGAGCACAGGCTGAGTTCTGGGTGTGTGTATGTTAGTGGAGGTTTTCAAATGCAAATATTTGATAAAAATATGTGGTTTTGTTTATTTTATGTATATCTATATATTAGAAATGTTAACTTGAACTGAACCGTTTAACACGCTTAATCTGAGGCAGATGGAATGGTCAGTGAATTATTTTTGTAAACCACTTCTGTTGGCATTCAGAGCTTCCTTTCGTATTGATTCCATTCTGGCCAACCACTCGAGGTTTCACCAAAATAAGCTGGTGCCAGACTCCACTTCAATGACATACGTGTTTGTTCCCCTGAAACACAACACAATTGCAGATTTCTCCAGCCCATAGAACTGCTTTTGTAACTAATTAGACCAGACAGGGTGCTGCGGAGAAACCACGGACACATCACTGCATCCTGATGGATATTCATAAGGGCTGTTCCTTTAACAAAGTGAACAATTGCCCAAATAATTATTTCCTGCTGTGGACTCCCTCTTTTTTTAATGCTTTGTTTGTTAAATCCTATTTTTCTTCCTACTTTCCTGTTGACTGCAGCTAAATTGAATTTGGTCCAACCCATCTCACACCGGGTCAGCAAAAAATGCTTCACTCTGTTGGGGGAAAGGAGTTAACCCTTTGAATGCTGCCTTGGTAAAGGTAAATGAGGAATGAGATAGAAATTGAATATGTTATATTAGGATCATGACCATTTTTGGTGAAGAAAGTTTGTCATGTTTCATGTTGCTACTCAGAATACAGAGTTATGGAAAGGTGAGTAAAGTATCACAAAGAAGGAGGGTATCTTTGACCAAAGGCCTTCTCTAGAAATGTGGTATATATTTCATGGGAAGGGCAGGTTGTCAGCAAAGTTTAGGACAACTAGAGTAATCACCCTTGGGTAGCAAAATTAATAGAGTGGCCTGAATTAAAAAGGGGAGGGAAGGGCAGCTTTAATTCATATCACATCTTAAAGCAATTAGTGGTGGGAGTACACTTCTCATTTGTGGTTTTTCAGTGCTTGAAGACTGAGAGGTGTTGTGTTGCTGAGATCATATGGCTGGGTCTGTTCAGTGCACAAGATCCCTCGTTGTCAAACCTAGGAAAGAGAAACAGCTGTGAGAAATGTTCTGGCCAACATCAGCAAGTGTGATTTTGTTGGGTGTGTTGCAGCTCCTGTCCTCTATTGTGTGAAAACTGTCCCCATCCGGTAAGAGTTTATGGGACTTGCTGTAAGCAGAGATGGTGTCAGAGGCTGTACTTGGCTGTCAGTCCCAGCTGGCCCAGAAATGTAGCTGATGTTTCTGCAGGTGGAATGTCTTGGTCAAAGCATTTTCCTTTTTGATGGAGAGTCTCAGATTTCCCTCCTTAGGTATTGCATGAAATTTTACTTCCACTTGCAATATATGAGGCTACCTGTTTCCCCTAGTCACTCCACAAAAGCACGTAATCACACTTTAACATTTTTGCCAATATATATTTTAAAAATGGTCTCTCAGTTTTGTTTTAATATGAATTTCTCTTATAAGTGAGATAAACATCTGTTCATATGTTCCTGAGCCATATGCAATTTATTTCTGAACTATATCATCATATCTTTTGCTAACTTTTCCACTGGATTTTTTTCTCTGTATTTACATAAGCTCTTTTAATATATCTTATACACATGTAAGGATATTAGCCCTTGATTGTGTAAATCGCACATTTTTCCCAATTTGTTGTCAAACTTTAGACATTGCTTATAGTGTTTTTTTTGCTGTGCAAAGTTTTTTTAATATATAAAGTTTATGTGGTAGAATTCATCTGTCCTTTTTTATGGCTTTTGGCTGTTAAGTCATAGTTACAAAAGCTTTCATTTTCTACTCTGAAGGTAAAGAAAAGAATTTTCCTATATTTTCTACAAAAATGGCAAATGATAAAGGAAAATAAGTAGAGGAAAAATTTTAAATAATAAAATCTGTTTGGTACAACTGTATACAAATAAATTTGACATTTAGATGAAATGGACAACTTTCCAGAAAAATATAACTTTCCAAAACTGACTCCAGAAGAGAAAGAAAATCCAAACCAATATATTACCACAGAAGAAATAGGGGAAGTTTTCAGAGTAATCTGCTACATAAGCATGAGGCCTGGATGATTTCACAGGGGAATTATATCACATATATAAAGAAAAAAAATAACCCCATAACATAGAAAAAGCATGGCACATAGAAGAATAAGGAAAACTTCCAATTTTTACAAAGAAAGTGCATTACATTGATATCAAAACCAAGAAAGATTGCAAAATGGAGTTTTCTTTCTTTCTTTCTTTTTTTTTTTTTTTTTTTGATATGGAGTCTCACTCTGTCACCCAAGCTGGAGTGCAGTGGCGTGATTTCGGCTCACTGCAACCTCCGCCTCCTGGGTTCAAGCGATTCTCCTGCCTCAGCCTCCCAAGTAGCTGGGATTACAGGTGCCCACCACCACGCCTGGCTAATTTTTGTATTTTTAGTAGAGACGGGGGTTTCACCATGTTGGCCAGGATGGTCTCGATCTCCTGACCTCATGATCCACCCGCATCAGCCTCCCAAAGTGCTGAGATTATAGGAGGGAGCCACCGCACCTGGCCACAGTTATCTTTCTAATAAATATTTATTTTAAAATCCTAAATTAAATATTAGAAAATATGATTCAACAACACATTGAAACAATAATATATCATATCTAAGTAGGTATTCTAGGAATGCAAGATTGTTTCAATATTAAGAAATCTATAAATAAATTTATTATGTCAATCTAAGAAAAACTGTTTATTTTCATAGATGCTGAAAGATCATTTGACATAGTCTCATATCCATTCTTGATAAAACATTCAATACATTAATAACAGATACTTTATTGACATCTATTATTATTTCAGGTCCAAATCCAGTATAAACCATGCTTAATGTTAACAGCATTACCAGTAAATTCAGGAATATTATATAGATATCACTGTTCTTTTTATCATTTTACTAGAAACACAAACTGATAGAATCAGAAAAGGGAAAATGTGATAGCTACAAAAATTGGAAAGAAGGAAATGTAACTATTGTTATTTGTAAAAGATAAATTATTTATCTGTAAAACCCAAAAGTGTCACCTGAAAAAGTTAAAAATGAGAAAATTCAGCAATATATTAGACTGCAAATTAATAAAGATAAAAATCGATTATATATATAAAATAACAATCAGAAAGTATAATGAAAAATTCCCATGTTTAATAGTACCAAAAGGGATAAACTTCTTAGGAATAAGCTTCATAAAGATAACAAAAAAAAAAGATATGAAGGAAACTTCAAAATCACTTCTGAAGAGAGCATGAGTATGTTCACACACACACACACACACGAACACAGGAAATATCTACCCATTCTTGGTTAGGGAGACAACACCATAAAGTTATCAATTTTCACTAATTAGAAATTTAACATGATTATAACAAAAAAGAGCCCACTGGTTTTATTAAAAAAATACTGAGATAACTATAAAGCAAGAAAAGCAGGAAAAATTCAGAAAAAATAAGCCAATGGAGTGAGGTGTCCTATCATATATTAAATTATATTGTAACTGCTCAGCATTGACGTGTGCATGAATAAGCAGACAGAAGAATGGGACAAAATGAAAGGTCCAAAAATAAAGGAATGTATGGGAATTTAATATATGCAAAATTTAATACATGCAACATATGGGAATTTAATATATGGGAGGAAGCACGTACTACTCAATAAATGGTGTTGGGACAAATTATAAAATGGGTAGCCAAGTGGGAAGAGATATATTTATATCTACACCTCATGTCATATACAAGAATAACTTTCAAACAGGTCAAAATTTAAATGTAAAAATGTATTATATAACTGGTATTTATTGTTTTTTGCTCAATGGTAAGTATATTGTGAACATAGGGCCATGTCAAGAAATAAGTTCCATACTTCTGCCATTTCATTTTTAATATTTGCATAGTACTTCACTTAATACATTATCATAATTTGTTTAACTGCTGTTGATAGACATTCTAGGATGTTTACAATTTTTTACTTTTATACACAAAGCTTAAATGACTGCTTATGACTATTTGGGGATTAGTTAACAGAGCAACACAACAAATTTCTCAAAACTGAATTTTAGTTCTATTAGTGTTCTACAGCTGCTGTAAGAAATTACCACAAATGTGGTTGCTTAAAACAACAGGAATGTATTCTCTCACGGCTCTGGAGGCCAGAAGTCCCACATCACTACCACTGGACCAGAATCAAGGTGGAGGTGGGGCCACACTCACTCTGGAGGATCTAGCCTCTTCCTCTCGTCTGCCAGCTTCTGGTGGCTTCTGGCATTCCTTGGCAGGTGACCACAGCTCTCTGATCTCTACCTCTGTGATCACATTGCTTTCTCTTCTGTGATCAAATAATCCAGGATAATCTCTCCATCTCAAGATCCTTAACCTAATCACATCTGCATGGTCCTTTTTTTAAAAAAAAGAATTAATATAAGGTAACATTCACAGGTTCCAGGAATTACAACTCAGAACTCTTAAATGTTTTCTTTAATTCTTGAGGAGGGGCCATTCTTCATCCTATGACAGTTACCTATGTTCTTGGACATTTGAAGATTGTTCCAACCATGGAGAAATTATCAGCAGTGTTAATTTCTTTGCGGATTCTAAACTCTTGCTAAATTACTGGGTTCCTTCTTACTTCTTACCTCCCCTCCCCTTTGCCTCAAGCTTCCCTAATTCCTGCTCATCCAGGATACACGTTAGGTATTCCTTGGTCTTGCTGTAGGTCACATGCTCATGCCCCCAGAGCTATTTTTCCAAGGGCATATCATAATGTTCTGTTTCTGTCTTTCCTGAAAGGGTTTCTCTTTGGTGTTAAACAGACACATGTTCCTCTCAGCCTCAGCTGGTGTGGCTATGGAGTTGATCTTCGCCACCACACTACATGCCACACTCTGGTACTTCTTCAGTTGTTTCTCTTGCAGTTTCTAAACAATTGTATTATTTACAATAACAATAGCACCGTCTCCCCCTTTCTCCAACCCGTATACTTCAGGTCTTGGAAACTTTAACAGAAAGAAAAAATAAAAACTGCTTACAGATCGCATGTCCCCTGCAAAGTCCCAAATCCTGGGCTTTGTTTTTCATGCTAGGCAGTCCTTATCTACTTATCATTCACACTTTGTTTGGCCTCTGCAAAGCTAGGAACCAGGGAGCCCTGTGACCCTGGGGAACTGAGAGCTTTGCTGGAAATCCTGCTGATTAGACCATGGGTGTTGGGATCTGCTGTCAGCTTCCTACTTACTCTGCATCCCATCTTGGCAGCCTCCACATTTGTCAGCAGGGATGTTTGTTTAATAGGTCAATGACACAGTCCCCAGCCCTGGGACAGCTTCTGAGAATACATTAGCAGGAAATTCAGTGGCAAATCCAGTCCAAGATGTGGTGAGGTGCAGGCCCATGTCACCCTGACTTTCTTTGTAAACCCTTCCAGTATCTGTATAGAAACTTCCTTTATTTCTTTACTTCTTAACTCACTGTGATCCAATGTAAAGAACCTAAGGTTTGGTGTCAGACAAGCTCGTATTTACATCCCTGATCTTCCATTGATACAGATATAATTTTGTCCAAATTACACAATCTAGTAATTGAGCCTCAGTTTCCCAGTGAGGGAAATGGGCCCAATAAAATTGTGACATAGGTTGCTGTGAGGACTCAAGGAGACAATGGATGGCACACATCTAGCACAATTCCTTCCTGTTGAAGGAAGCACCTCAACACATATCCCCCTTTTTTCGTGCTCAACCTTAAGCATTACTTTTTATTCTGTATTCTTCCCCATAAAGTTCAAAGCCTCTCTCTTAGACTATACTCATAACCTGCCAGTCAGGCCATAAGTGAAGGGGGTAGAGATGGACTAAAATTTGAAAGTATATAAATTTTTTTAAATGTGCCTAAGAATTCATCACTTATGGATTTGTCTTAAAAAATAATAACTGAGAACAAGGAGACATACACAAGAATAGTAAGTTATAAGTACTTACGTATAAGTATATACTTAGGTAGCAACATTATGTTAATAGTTGATATTTCTATTTATTTAGTCAGATACTACACCAAAGGCCATAATGCATTTTCTCATTTAATTCAACCTTTTTTTTTAAAGGCAACAAAACATCATACACACAATATTCTCATCCTTCTCCTTCAAACACAATTTTGAAGTTGATAAGTATCTTTTACAGCCATTTTATGACTTTGCTGCATATCCATGAACCATATGTAGTGGACAAAATAATAACGTTTTCTGTGTTTTTAAGATTTATACAGATGCTATTATGCTATACATTTTCTTCTCCAACCTGATCTTTGGCATCAACAGTGTATTTGAGAGATTTATCCATATAGATCTAGTTTATTCATTTAAACTACGATATAATATTCCACTAGATAAAAAACACTCCTATTTATCAATCCATTCTTCTATTAATGAAAAATTAGCTTATTTCCAAATTTATACTCTTCCAGGCAGTTATTCAATTACTATTCTTGTGTATGTTTGTTCCCGGATTATTATTTTTAAGATAAATCCCTAAGTCATGAACTACTGGGCACATTTTAAAGACTTTTGTTATCTACCAACAAATTTTACTCCATTCTCCACCACCTTCATTTATGGTCCTATTAGCAGTTTATGAGAAAGTCTATTTCTCCACATCATTGCTAATGTTATATATTGTAATTCATTTTAATTTTTGCTGATCTAATAGATAAAAACAAATTAAAAACAAAAAGCTAGCATCTCATTTTTGTTGTTGTTGTTGTTGTTTTTATTTTTTTTTTGAGACAGAGTCTCACTCTGTCGCCCAGGCTGGAGTGCAGTGGCATGATCTCAGCTCATTGCCAGTTCCACCTCCCAGGTTCATGCTATTCTCCTGCCTCAGCCTCCCAAGTAGCTGGGACTACAGGTGCCTGCCACAGTGCCTGGCTAATTTTTTGTGTTTTTAATAGAGACGGGGTTTCACTGTGTTAGCCAGGATGGTCTCGATCTCCTGACCTCGTGATCTGCCCACCTCGGCCTCCCAAAGTGCTGGGATTACAGGCGTGAGCCACCGCACCCGGCCACATCTCATGGTTTTAATGTCAATGTCTTTGATAAGGATGGGACTGAATGTCTATCCATGTACTTATTGGCCATTTGTGGTTTTTGTTTTGTGCATTGCTTATTCACATCTGTCCTGTTATCTTTACAAATATGTTGTCCAATTTGCCATTAACTTTTTGGCTTGATGGTGATTTTTATCTTACAAAACTTTTAACTTTAAAAAAAATGGTCAAATATATCAATATTTTCAACTGGAACTTTTAATTTTTTTAGTCACTGAGCTCTGTTCAATTATTATAAACTCTGCAATTAGACCTGCTATGGGAAAGACACCAAGGGTCACAAATAATAGCCCGTTATGGCCTCAAAAGGAATTTATAATTTAGTTGTGGGACAAGATACTCAAAACTATAGTCAATAACACAAGCTGTCTATGATGAGTGTCAACACTTGGCACAAAAAATAGGTGATTTCACTTTGGCTGTCAGGAAACAGAGCAAGCAGCACAAGTGAACGCTGAATCACAGTGACCAGATCGCTTAGGCGACTCCTGGAAATGCGGAATATTAGGCATGGAATTGGCCTGTGACCCACCTAATCCAATCCCTCCATTTAAAATAAAAACACACATTTTCAGAGGTGACTGCCCCCACACCCAGCAGCAGCACCAGCCCCCGCCAGGTGCTCTCCTAAGTGCTCTCAAGGTGCCTGAGTCCATCTCCTCCCCAGGCTCTTTCTGCTGCAGCCCTAGCACTGGGAGAGGCTGCCATGTGAGCTGCCACGGAGATCCCAGCGACACCTGCACTAGATCTCTGGCTGCTAGGTCTGGGGGCCCTGGCTGTCTGGCCCTGCTCCTGCTGCTCCTCTTCCTCCTGCTCTTCCTCCTCCTCCTGCTCCTCTTCCTCTCCTCTCCCTCCTGCTCCTCCTCCTTCTGTTCCTCCTATTGCTCCTGCTCCTCTTCCTCCTCCTCCTGCTCCTCTTCCTCCTCCTGCTCCTTCTCCTCCTGCTACTCCTCCTTCTCTTTCTCCTCCTCTTGCTCCTCGTCCTCCTGCTCCTCGTCCTCCTGCTCCTCTTCCTTCTGCTCCTTGTCCTCTTCTTGCTCCTCTTCCTCCTCCTGCTCCTCCTCCTCCTGCTTCTCCTCCTCCTGCTCCTCCTCCTTCTGCTCCTCTTCCTCCTCCTGCTCCTCCTTCTCTTTCTCCTCCTCCTCCTGCTCCTTCTCCTTCTCTTTCTCCTCCTCCTGCTCCTCGTCCTCCTGCTCCTCTTCCTTCTGCTCCTCCTCCCCCACCTCTTCTTCCTCCTCCTGACCCTTGTTCTCCTGCTTCTCCTCCTTCTGCTCCTCCTCTTCCTCCTGCTCCTCTTCCTCCTCCTGCTCCTCCTCCTCTTTCTCCTCCTCCTTTTGCTCCTGCTTATCCTCCTCCTCCTGCTCCTCCTCCTGCCCCTCCTGTTCTTCCTCCTCCTCCTCCTTTTGCTCCTCCTGCTCGTCCTCCTGCTTCTCCTGCTCCTGCTCCTCCTGCTTCTCCTCCTGCAGCTCCTCCTCCTCCTGTCCTCGCTTTTTCTTCATCTTTATCTTCTTTTCTTCTTCCCTCTCTTTTTCTTTTGAAATCACTATGGACCACAATAAGTTGTCACAGTAGTGCAGAGGTCCCGAGTACCTATCATCCAGCTTCCCCCAATGATGACTTCTTACATCATGAAGCAAGGACATTGATTGGCTCCAGATCATCAACTGGATTACAGCTCTTACTCATGTTTCACCAGTGTTCACATCCACTCATTTTTGTATGTTTTTGTATCTAATTCCATGATGTTTTATCGCATATATAGGTTCGTGTAATTACCACCACATCAAGTTCCAGAGCTATGCTGTCACTATGGGAGAAGGCACCTTGTATTCCTCCTTGTAGTCACACCCTCCTCCTCTTTTCTATGCATTAGCAACCACTCCCCTGAACTCCGTCTCTACAGCAATGCCATTTTGAAAATGCTATATCAATGGAATCATGCAGTGTGTAACCTTTTAAGATGGGCTTTTCTTCATTTAGCATAATTCCCTTGAGCTCCATCCAAGTTGTTGCATGTATCAACAGTTCGTTCCTTTTTTGTTGCTGAGTAGTATTCCATGGTATGGATGCACCACACTTTGTGTTACCATTCACCAGTTGAAATTTGGGTTGTTTTCAGGTTTTAGATATTTATGTATATAAAGCTGCATGAGTCATATAACTGGTTGAATAAATTTAAATGAATATCAGTCATGCAGATCTTTTAGAAATGAGCTCTCTCAACCTTAGTTAATAGAATAATATACACATTTCAAGGAGAGGTCTTTCCTACCTACATACTTCGGAGGTTTCTTAAAGGGGTGTCTGAAAAACTGACCATCTCCAGTTCACTCCTCTGATATCTTCCAATGATTTCCAGACTTATATTTAGGAAGACCAAGGCTGGTCCTTTTCTGTTAGAAGTCACCTGTCTGAAAAAATTCTAGCTACCAAAATTTGTCATCTGCTAAGTTCATTTTCACCTTGGAGCCATTGTAAATCTCCACCTTGTCCTATTGCCTTCGGACCACTCTCTGACATTATGATCCTCACTGATTTGTTCCCTTGTTTGTTGACTGCCCCATGAGAGCTTCATAAGAGCTAGACTTTGCCTTGTTCTCTGCTATTCCCTAGTTTACAATTGAAGGGCCAGACATGGAACAGGTGTATGATAATGTTTGTGAATATATGTGTTAATGAATTCTATCTTCAATACAGAAAAGAGATTTTAAAAGCTCTTCCCGAAAGATTGGATTTAAGTAAATATAAATAGAGCTTGCCAAATAAATAGAGTGAAGGGAAACCATTCCAGGGCTTGGACTTAGAAAGCCTGAGTCAGAACTTCAGCTCTGCCTCTTAGTGTCTCGGTATCTGTAGGAACTGATCTAATTTCTTTGCCAAAGTCATCTCATTTGCAACATCACCTTCTTCCCAGGATAATTGTGAGGCTCAAGTAAGTCAGTTTGTGTGAATGTACTTTGTAAGACACTAAAGTGCTGTACAAATCTAAGGGATTCTTATTGCCGTGGTTATCACCTCCTCCTTCTCTCTCCTCCTTCCCTCCTTCTCCTTCATCATCATTTTCACCATCATCATGACCATCTGCACCCTTGGAAGGATAAAAAACATCCAGGCAACTGCAAATATGAAATCATGGCATTCTATGACACTCCAGCCAGTAGAGGGCAACAGTTCCTACCTGCTAAGTCCAATGTCTTTAAACATCAAGTTGAAATATGCATGGCAACTTATGATCATTTATATGTCTTTATTTTTAAAGGAAACATGCTCATCCACCCTAATCATCCATCCATTCAGCAATTCCTTCCTAATATTCTTGTTCAGTACATTCCCTTAGCACAAACCTCTTAGAAATGTCTGGCTGCTGTGAAAGAAAGTTATTTTATTTACTTATTATTTCAATGGGATTTGCATTCTTGTCCTCCCTTCCTGGTTGCCTGGGTGAGATGCAGTGCAAAATTTGGCTCAGGAATGATGATACAAGCATGCCTTCTCTTTTGAATATTTGTATTCTTGATGCTGGCATTAGAAGATAGTGTAATTGCTTGTGTTTGATTAGGTTCTCTGAGAATTCTCTCACTCTTTGAGGTGATTCCTATATTCCCTCTTTGCTAGACTGTCACTGTGTGTATTTCACCCTAGGACTGGTGGAGAGAGTTGTTAAGCTGACCTCTGGAGTCTGTCTGGTACAGTCTGACTTCCCCACAGTGTGAATCAGCAGGCAGGTCATTGGTGTAGGGACAGACAGACTGGGAAGTTGCTGAGGGGCTTTACTCCAGAAAGTAAGGGCAGCTGGGTTTTTTTCTTTTCTGTCTCTGGTTCTTGAATCAGGATGGATTTTTTATATACTGCTTAACCCTGCTGCTAGGGGACCCACTAGGGTAAAGCAGCACCCCTACCTCAGGAAAAGCAGAAAGAAAGAGATACACAGGTAGCCCAGTTTTTTCCATTTAACAAAAGCCAGTTGGGGAATAATCAAACATTAACATTTGCTTACTCACTTTAAAGAGGATAGTGTTTGCTTCATCATAGGGTAGAGAGGGGTGGCTACGCAGTCCTGGCATACTTTTTTTTTTTTTTTTTGAGATGGAGACTCACTCTGTTGCCAGGCTGGAGTGCAATGGCGTGATCTCAGCTCACTGCAACCTCCACCTCCTGGGTTCAATCAATTCTCCTGCCTCAGCCTCCTGAGTAGCTGGGATTACAGGCATGTGCTAGCACGCCCGGCTAATTTTTTTGTCTTTTTAGTAGAGACGGGGTTTCACCATATTGGTCAGGCTGGTCTCGAACTCCTGACCTTGTGATCTGCCCACCTTGGCCTCCCAAAGTGCTGGGATTACAGACATGAGCCACCGCGCTCGGCCAATACTTCTTTTTTTTTAATGGAACTCTATTAACCTTAGCTTCACACCAGCCCCTTGTATTAAGGAGAACACCATGATATTTAAACAAGAATGTTTACACATTTGAGTATCAGTCATTCACTCACTTATCCCATGTCTATAGAAAGCCTACTATACCCTGGAGTTAGAGATTCAAAATGAGAAAAAACCAGGACCCTTCCTTGGAGTAACTCCCAGTCTCTGGGGGATGCCAATGTAAGTCATTAATGTTTACAGAGGAGCAGGTGGTGTAACCGTAACCCAGCCAAGAGCACAGGGCCATTGCAGCTCAGTGGAAATGGTGGTTTGCTCTACCAGCCAGAGGCTTCTAAGGAGACACCACTGGAGCTGTGTCTATGCAGTATGAGGCATGTTTGGGGGTGAATTTTTATCTTGTTTTACCCCCTAAACAATCTTGGCTCATATCTATAGGAATGCTGACTGGGAAGGATATAGTAAATTCTGATTATCATTCCTCATCCAAGTCTCACCCAGTTTCACATGGTGTATGTTGTGATTAGGTTTGGCAGTAGTGAGTTGGTGACCACTTTGTGATGTGCTGGCATATACTTCCTGAGAGTTAAGGATGGGAAGCCAGATCTTTAGTTTAGGGCACCTTTGGTTATTTCTTGGCCAAGCCGAGAAATAACAAACTTTTTTTTTTTTTTTTTTAAGTAGAGACCATACTCACTTCTCCCCAAGACAGGGCATGCCTCTTAATATTTTGCCATGATGGCTTTGGGGCCACTAAGAAAAAGTGCTGATGTAGGGAGAGGACACTGCAAGCTTCAGATCGAAGGGGTCCTGCCCCAGGGAAAAAACCTCAACTTTTCCACTGAAGCTCTATGTGACTGTAGGTCATTTATCTTGACTTCTCTGGAGCCATAATATCCTGTATACTGATTTGGTCCTTTTGCAAAGCATCGCCTTCTCAGTCATGATTCCCAGGATATCCCTAAGAAAGTTTTAAAGGCAAAGGCCTTCTTGCACCTTGCATCCTCTGTAACTCTTAGCCTGCTCTATGGAGTAGTGGGTATTGGGCTGCTACTCCTTAGTGGGGAAAGCAAACAGGCTGACACATCAGCAGAGTGACCAAAGCTGCATACCCTCCAAGATGTGATCCAGCCTGGAGCAGAGCCTGGTCCCAGGGACTGCACGGCCCACACTCCTAGACTCGGAACATTTCAGACTCATGCTGACTTGGCTCTGGAGCTGGCTGTAGCCAGCTGGGACACTGAACCATTTGCTTGTTCTGCTGACAGCCCTGAAGAACTGGAGCCCTTTGCCTGTGGGCGAAGTCTAAATTTAGCCCCAAAGAAGTTGCCTTCCCATTTTGCTGGAGAAAAGCTCTTTTCACGGGAATGGGCCTCTGCTTTGATTAAGTGGGAGGACCCACATCTGGGAATACATAAACTTTATTGTCCTTGGATGACAAAACGGTTTCCTTGCCTACTGGTTTTCCGCCTTTTTAGCCTGGGGTGTGATCATCTGTGCTTATGACTGTGTTGGCCGGGGCAAGTCATTTGGCTGTGGCCAGGGCTCCCGACCCTGAGCCTAAGCTGGAGTCAACACCTGGGGATGTTGTCTTGTCCCCACTTCACCTCCTGAGGCCCAGCTCTGTAAGTGCAGATGTGACAGAGAGCAGGAGTCTGGGTCTCTGTGAATGATCCTGGGAGAACATGAGGCCCAGGTTTGTACCCCCTTGGACCAGATCCTGGGATGGCAAGAGGCCTGAGACATCCCAGGGCTTTTCCGTAAGGCTTCAGGGTCCAAGGTCCCAGTGCACACCCTGAGCCCATGCTAGAGTGAACACAAGAGTTCCATCTTGAAAAGACACCAGCCCTAAGGGGTTCATTGGGAAAGGCTTCTAGAACCCCTCCTGGCCCAGAATAGGCCCCTTCAGTGATTCCCCACCCTAGAACCCCCCTGCCATTTTCATCTTGTTTGAATACTTTGGGGAGTTGTTGAGTGAATATTCTCTTAAAAGTCAGTTCTCCTAGGGCACGTTCAGATCCCTTTGGATCAATGTTTCCTTTGTTGTTCAATGATGCAGAATCTGGTTACCTTGTCCATGTAAGAACTTCTCAAATGTAGGGCAAAGAGCACTGGACCTGGATTCAGAACAACTGGGTTGCTGGGTGGTCTGGCTTTATTTCTTATTAGTGGTATGACATTGGGCAAGGTACCTTCTCCGAACATCTGTTTCCTTGTCTGGAAAATGGCAATAATAAGACCATATTCACAGCTTTGCTGTCAGCAACAAGTGAGAAGATGTCACACATTTTCAAATGCTCTTTGTAAAAGTAGATTGCATTCTTTACTAAGTAATCTTGGCTGGTAGCAAATGTTTGCTTGGATTTGACTAGTTCCTTCCACCACATGGAAATCTCTTTTCTTTCAAAGAGTCCCCTGAAGGAACACTGGGCGCTTATTAGATCAAGGGAACTCCTGCTTTGTTTGGACCTTCTGTTTCCACTTTTGTTTGCTCTCTTGAATCTCACTTTGTTTTCCAAAGAATGATGGTGAGGAGGACCAAGATGTCATAACCTTTTGGATTGGTTCAGCAGATGTTTTGCTGAATATCCATAAGCAGATTCTATCTGGCCTATCTTTATAGTTCAGCTTCTTGATCTGTAGAATGAATACCACACCCATAAGCAGGTCTTGAGAAATGATGTAGTGGGAACTCAGAGAGGCAAACTGTAATCATTTCAATGCTGTGGTCATTATCCAAGTCTGGCATATTTTCTGATCAGAACCTAGCATTTGGCCATGTTTCCATGCTCTTCTGCACAGCACTCAACAGTAAATATGCAGTATCAAATTTTCCCATTTAGTAAGAATTCATGGGATAGAAAGCAATTAGGCTAGGTCTAAAAGAAATTAGGCTCTGGACAAGGAAGAATTGGAGGGATACCCTCTTGCCGCAATTTTCCAGGATGCCCTGGACATCCTCCAGAAGTCATTAGTATGGAAAGATCTCAGGAACATTTTATAAGCTAGTGAAACAATGCTTGAGGGGTGATAGATTCTTTAGAATTTATCTGCATGGCTGACGTCACCCTCTCAGCACAGGGAGCCAAACTGTCTCGATTGTCTGTGGCCCGTTTCTGAAATTATTTCCCAGTAGTTAATCCCAAGTGACCCTTAAGACCACTTCCCTGTCAGAAATTGTTGGTTTGCAATGAGAAGTGGCCCTTTCTGGGCCAATAAAGCTCCTCCTTCCAGCTGAAATAGAAGGGAAATTGATGGCTTCTCTGGCTGAGGACTTCTCCCCTGCAGACCCATGACTGGACTGCCCAAGCTTCCTAGTTTAAGTCTTTTTGCTTCAGCTAGTTGTAGTGACTGCCACCCTCACTAGCTGTATCCCTGCACGGGGGGTCAGCGTGATTTTTGGCTCCCTGCTTACAGGACTGGAATGTGGCTTCCTTCAGCAGTAGACAGGGAAGCAGCTTGATGTCTCTAGAAGCTTGTTTAGTCTCCAGCTTTGTGGTAGTTGACGATGTCACATCATCTTTTCTAAGTTTTAATTATTGCAAAATGGTGTTTATTTTTATTTGGGGATTTGGAGGGAAAAGAGAGGGCAAGGAAGAAGGAAACCAATGAATATTTACTGAGCACTTACTATACACCAGGCACTGTGCTTAAACATTTTAATGTACACGATCACTTAGTTCTTAAAACAACTCTCTAAGCTAGGACATTACAAATCTCACGTTATGGGCCTGGAAACTAAGGTTTGGAGAGATAAAAATAAAATGAAGAGTTATGCCATGCAATAGACTGAATGTGTATGTCCCTACAAAATGCATATGTTGAAACCCTAACCCCAAAACTGATGGTATTAGGAGGTACAGTCTTTGGGAGGTGATTAGGTCATGAGGAAGAAGCCTTCATGATTGGGCTTTATAAAGTGAGTGATCTTGTCCCTTCTACCATGGGAGGACAAAGCAGACAGGTGCCTTCTATGAATCAGAAAGGAGGCCTTTACCAGACATGGAATTGGCGAGTGCTTTGGCCTTGAACTTCCCAGCTTGCAGAACTATGAGAAATAAATTTCTGTTGTTTATAAGCCACCCAGCTTATGGTGTGTTGTTACAGCAGCCTGAGTGAGCTAAGGCATATGGCTTTGCTTGGATGGGGGGTTGGCTTCTCAATAGAGGTGGTGTCATGTTGTGCTGGGAAGATCGGGACAATGATTCCAATGGCACAGTACCAGCGACCCACTAAGATCCTACTTGACAGGTCTAGTTCTATCAAGAAGCCAACATGAGGCAACCCAAAAGCGTGATGGAGTTTTCTAGGCAAACCACTCTCCCACTTAACCCCGTTGCCCCAAACATTGCCATTCCTTGCCTCTGTGACAGGGTGACTCTTCAGAGACCACCGGCTCTCAGAAGCTGCTACAGATCCCCAGTGCTGGGAGCCAGCAGTGTTCCCAGATCTTTATGTTGTCCAGACCAGCCTCGGCAACCAGGCCCCACTCTCCAGCTGGCCAAGCCCTGGGAGTGACTCATCCGGCCCCTGACACTGTGTCTCAGCACGCCCTTCTGCCTGCTGCTGCCTCAGTGTGACCACAGCTGCCTCAGGGGATGGCAGAGGCTGGCTCCTGACCCAGGCTGCTGGCAGGGAGTGTTCTGGAGGCTGCGTGCTCAGCCGGCATGTCCCCCTCATTCCGCCAGCCCTGCCCACCTTCCTCGCCTGCAGCTCAATCCCCATGACTGAGGGTGTGGAAGAGGATTCGTTTTTCCACAAGCCCGTGACTGAGCTGGGACAGGAGGGATCTGCAGTCCCCCTTCTCTCAGAGACAGCAAAGATTTTTATCCCCCAGAGACAAGAATCCCCTGGCTGTAAGGTGGTAAGCCTGGGGAGCGGCTGCCGCCGGCTGTCCTCAGGAAAGGTCTGCCACTCTTTGACCTGCTGTTGACCTGAACTCCAGGGACAGCCACTCCCCTGCCATTTGCTCCTGCAGACAGTGGGACAGATGACGTCATGGCACTTTTTGGAGTGCTGAAGTGAAGTTTTGACAAATTCCAAGGGACATCAAAGTGCAGAACAACAGCCAATACATCATAGCCTGTCACCAGGGCCCCCACCCCTGATTATCACATTAGATCAGCCGGTGGGCACATTTCAGCTGAAACTCAACAGACGCCTACTAGAACTCACAGTTTCTCCTTCCAGAGTTCAACAAATATGGCAATGGTTACATTTTAAAATCTGTGTTTTCTATTCTACATTCAGTTTCTCTCTCTCTCTCTCTCTCACACACACACACACACACACACACGTTACTAACTAAAAAACAGAAGCATGCTGCTAGAGAATACCAGATAACTAGGATTATGTCATGCAGTAGAACAGAATGCTGATTTGGATTCTAATCCTAGCTCTGCCACTTAATAGCTCGATATATTTAGCAAGTTAGTTAACACCTCTGAGCCTCAATTTTCTCAGGGTAAAATAAGCACAATAACGTTTCTATTTCCAAAATTGTGAGCATTGATTGGGAGAGCAGTTCAACCGTAGTTCTTGCCTGGTAACTGTGGACAATGTTTGTTAGTCATAAAGTTTTGTATTTATTTCTTGGTGTGTTTATTGTGTGTTCCTTTTTGAGCATAAGAAAGAGAAGACATTATTTTCTCCTCTAGGTTTGCCGAGAAGTGCTTGTGGGTGAGCTGAGGGTAGAGCATCTATGGCTTGGGTTTCAGGCTATGGAGGAAATATCTGCTGGGCTGCTATTTCCCTGCGTAAGTTCTCATTGGGGGAGGGAGCAGAAGGTAATTTCAGAAAGAGCTTGTGCTGATCTTTCGAACTGTTTCTCCCAAACTCTGGAGTATCTAAAGAAAGCAGGGTTATCTGCCAGAATGTATCAGAAAGATAGAAGGCATGTGAATTCTACACTAACAATAGGGCATAAGAAATTTCATGTTTCTTTTATCACTTTAAGCTAAATTTGATATGCTATTGTAGCCATCCTGCCACGATGGTAGGAAATTCAGTTGCAGACTTTCCTGAAATGCCCCTTCCTCTCAGTTCCTGTGGACATTCACCCAGATCATTTGGATAGAGTCCTCTGGTCTTCGGTCCATAGGGGTGACTACTGATGTGCTAATTTGCTAAGTCCTCATGCTCCTGGGAGGCTGGTGGCTCCACCATTCCTTGGCAGAACTTTGCCATTGCTATGATTTCTCCCTGAGGCCCTGTTGCCTCCCAAGGGTTGCCAGAGAAGGAGAGCCTCCACACCTGGGATCACAGCTCCCTTCCCTTCCAGTCCCGGGGAGGCACTAGAATCCTTTGAAGGCTCCCTTTTCTATCAGGACTGTCTCCTTCTCCACCTTTTGGAGAAGATGAAGGGTAATCTCCCTTGAGAGAGCCTGTGGAGACACAATGATGGCCTCTGTTCTTTAGGAGTGGGGAAAAGATAAGTTATCTAGGTTAACTAGGATTAACTATTCTGTTACTGAGCTGGGTGACAAGATGGGATTGGGGAATTTGTTTGGAGAGTCAGTGAGGACATGCAGGAGACAGATTTAAAGAATCACATGTGAAATGGACAGGGCTCTGATCCCTCTAAAATATCTGTTGCTTTCCTTCTTCCACTTCGACCCCTATCCCCCATAATTCTTCTGTCGTTTTTTGGAGACGGAGTCTCATTCTGTCACCAGCCTGGAGGGCAGTGGCGCGATCTCAACTCACTGCAACCTCTGCCTCCTGGGTTCAAGAGATTCTCCTGCCTTGGCCTCCCAAATAGCTGGGACTACAGGTGTGTGCCACCACGCCCAGCTAATTTTTGTATTTTTATTAGAGATGGGGTTTCACCAGGTTGGCCAGGATGGTCTCGATATGTGGACCTCGTGATCTGCCCGCCTCAGCCTCTCGAAGTGCTGGGATTACAGGCGTGAGCCATCGCGCTCAGCCAATTCTTCTATCTTTAAAAGGTAACCCAGGTTGGGAGGGAAGGCTGGGAGCACAGCAGAAGACAGAACTGCTTTGTTGAGCCCCAGAACCAGCAGCAGATACTCCCTGCCAATCACATGGCACTCACGTCTTTGTGTAAATTTAGAAGGTGCTTGCCCAGGAACAATCTGGCTTGACTTTCACAGCCATCCTGCAAGCTAAGTGGGGCAGTCATTAACCCCATTTTCCAGATAAGGAAGCTGAAGCTCACATTGATTAAAAGATTTGCCCAAAGTAACCAAGCTGTTGAGGGGCAGAGCAGCAGGACACAGCATCCAGGTCTCTTGACTTTTGCTTCAAGAGCCCACAGCCACACTCGGTGCTTAGATGAGGCTTTGGCTCATCAGTGATTTGTGATGTTTGCCTTTGCCAAAGAGGAGGATGGCTGAAGAGCCAGTGCCCTGGCATTCCGGACTCTTGCCAGTAGATTTTGTCTGACTCTTGCTCTGATGCTATTCTTTGTTATTTTCAGGAAGGGGAGCTAGATGTAGAATACATTTCTTTTTCTTGGTAACGTGAACAGCAAGAAGCAAGTAGAGTACATTTCTTATGAGAGAATATGCTCGGGACTTTGATTCATATCTGGTGGGTCCCAAAAGACCAGGTTACTGCAGATTTAAGACCATGTTGCAAATTCGGCATGCATTCAATAGGACTACCTTAGTAAGGGGAGTAATTTTATAAAATTATCAATTCAGTCTCAAAGAATAATAGCAGGAAATGCATTTCTGACTATTTAGAAGTGACTCATTATGGGACTATTTGAAAACTATATATCATTTTTATCAGTAAATAGAATTGCCTATAGTCAATGTTATCTCTTCACATCCAGGGATTCTAAGATCCGGTTACCCATTTCCCTCAAAACAGCAGACAGCAAAGCCAGGGAAATGAAAACCCACCAAACTTTCTGCAAGGCTGACACCACCCCTAAACCTGACACCACCCCTAAACCCCACCGCAAACTGATAACACCACACCCTCCTCTGCAATATAACAGAGGGGCAGATAAGATGAAAATTTTCATTCCAATTAGCAATCATTTCCAGTCAGTGAAACGGCAAATCAGAAGAGGTTCCACAACCAGAAAATCTTGGATGGAGTTTCACCGTCAGGAGTAAAGCAGAAAAACTAAAGAGTGCCCCAGATAGCCTTTTTTTAGGGGGCTGTGTCAGATAGGTGCTTTTGAATATTTAAAACAAAGGATGACTAAGAGTTCTGCAGTCATTTCCCAGTTAAATATCGGATGGTATAAAATATTTTTATAGAAAGTACAGGCCAGGTGCGATGATGGCTCACACCTATAATCCCCACATTTTGGAAGACCGAGGTGGGCAGATCACTTGAGGCCGGGTGTTCAAGACCGGTCTGGCCAACATGGCGAAACCCTGTCTCTATTAAAAATACAAAAATTAGCCGGGCGTGGTGATGCGCACCCATAATCCCAGCTAGGTCAGGAGGCTGAGGCATGAGAATTGCTTGAACCCGGGAGGCAGAGGTTGCAGTGAGACGAGATCGCACCACTGCACCTCCAGCCTGGGCGACACAGTGACACTCTATCTCAAAAAGAAAAAGAATTCATAATCCATTTTTCATTAGCTGGCATTTGGCCTCACCAAGGTGAAGCAGGAAAATGAAATTCTATCTGTATCAGCCAGATTCTCTCAGACATAGGTATTCACTGCATGAGGGACCCTGGTCTCCAAATTGTTGAGCATACTAGACTCTAGTGAATGCCCTTCCGAAAGGGCCATCATGCAGCAGGCCTTCCCATCGGAGAACTGTGGTCCCAGCCAAGGCAGCTTTCAGGGCTTGCTCCACCACTCTAGGGAGGCGGCCCAGATCTGTCTCTCCCAAACAATGCCTGGGTTTGACACTTCCTGAGAAAGCAGAGATTGTTCCCTTTGTATGCCATGGCTCTGGAATGCAGCTCTTCCTGTAAGGAAGACAATGGTCTTTATGGGAAGGCTAGGACTTTGAACAGATTTGAACAGCGGAGCTGGGTGCTAGCTTTGCTGCTGAGGGAAATGGTGGGCACAGAACCCCCACGGTGGGCAAGCTGGGGCGTGGGTGTGCCTGTGGGCTGGCAGGTGACTCTGCCTGGAGCATCGCAGGGGTGGGGAGGAGATCAAGGAGGTAAGAAACGTAGTCTAGGGGGAGGGGCCTAGAGTTTTGAACACCAGACTTAGGAATCTGGGACATAGGTACTGGCCTTTGCCATTCAAAGTGTGGTCCTGGGACCAACAGCATCCTTGGACTTGAAAACTTGTTAGACACACAGAAGCCCGGGCTCATCCCAGGCCTGCCGAATCACAACCTGCATTTTAACAGGACCCCCAGGAAATTTCTATCCTCCTTCAAGCACTGCTCTAGGCTAAGAGGAAGCAAGAACAATTTTTAGAGCTGGGGATAAAGTGATGGGAGGAGTACTTGGGAATGAGACCATTGGAGTGCTTAGAGAACACTCACTTGGGAGCCTCGCAACAATGAGTGAAGGAAGGGGGCGGGGGGTGCGAGGGAGACAGGTTCCCCCGCCAGGCCCCCCCCCCCCCGCCACCGCAAGCCACAAGGCCCGAGGCACACCTCCCGCCCTGCCTCCACCTCAGGTCGCAGGAATCTTGTTGGTGATCCATCCAGACGTTGTGTGTTCTGGAAGTGGACATTGCGGCTCTGTGTTTTTGAAGTCAGATTTCATTGCTGTGGTTTCTATGCCTGACCCCTTGAAGTTCTTGCTCCTGTTGCCACAGGGAGCCGGGAGAGCACAGAGCGCTGCTCCCGGTGCCCTGCAGCCACACAAACATGCTTCTGCTCCTGGCGGAGCCAGAGCTGCTGGGAAAGACATTTCGGAAGTTTCCTGTGGCTGCAACAAATTGTTCAAATCTGCACTGGAGCACCGCTGTGACCTGTCTTTCTCCATCTTAGGGCAACCAGCTCCTGAAACTGGAAACTCCCCAGCACCTCCTCACCCTACCCCGCAGGCTCTCCTTGTGGGGGTGGGGCGGGGGGAGTTGTCTGGAATGCCTAGCCTCTCCGTCCAAGCATGGCAGCCTTGCCCCATGGGTGGCGCAGACTCAGTTTTCCATGCACCTTGCCCCAGGGAGGAGGTGGGGGTTCCTTCCATAGAGATGGTGAAGAATAAGGGAGGTAGTGATCGTCTCTGGGATCCAGTTAGATCTGCATTTGCAGGCAGAAAGAGGCTGGGGCACATGGAGAGAGTGATCAACTGGAAGATTCTAGGGTCCTCAATTTTGAAAGGTGACATGATACCCTGGAAAGGGCATGAACTTAGTTGTCAGTTCGTCCTTGCCTTTTCCAATCAATGCTGTGTGGCCACGGCAAATTAATGAACATCTCGGAGTTTCGGTCTCCTGTCTAAAATGAGGTGATAATAGCTTCTTGAAGGTTGTGAGGCCCTGAGCATGCTGCCTGGCACATAGATGGCTAATCAATATTTTCCTACCCTTCCCTTCTCTGAAGTTGCTACCTCTCTTCTCCTGGGGTCTTGCAAATAAACTTCTGAATTAAATAGTTCCTGCCTGGTAATTTGTATCAACTGAGGGAAGACAAGTCTGGAATATGACTTTTTTTTTTTTTTTTGAGGCGGAGTCTCGTTCTGCTGCCCATTTTGAGATTGAGGGCTACATTTAAAAATAAATGTAACCATTGGCTGAAACCAGACCGCTTTCTGGAAGGGAGTCTTTTGGGGCTTCCTTCAATGAACAGACTGGAGTGTAATTAGTTATTTGATAGCAAATGGGTTCTCTCAGGACATAAATACAATTTAAAGCAGTTTGTTCTAGTGTCTACGGTTTCAACATTGCCCACTGAATTCATGTTTCTACTCTTAACTTGCCAAGTAAACCCATAGTTTGTTAGTTCAAACACTAATCTCTGATCAGTCCCATTTATTCTAAATTTGTTTTCACATAATGCTTCCACAACTCAAGGTATTTTCTATTCTTTGCTCTCTGGAGACTGAGAGGTTATCAGTTGTGGAAAGCCTTCCAGGAAGTTTTCCTCTAATGTAGTCCTGGGGAATACAGAAGCCGCCTCGAATGAATGGTCGGACTCACCTTTTCCCAGGACCATAAAAATATATATTTTTGTTTCCTACTCTAAACACAGTGTAACTCACTCCTCGTTTTTCCTGGGAGATTGTGGTAACATGGAGAGGCCTGGGGGGTCTCTGGGATAAAGCAGCTTGTAAAACGACTATAGGGGGATTCCAGATCTGACTTAATCAACATTTCTCAAGATCCGTAGACCAATAAAACTGTTTGCTTTCTTACCACAGTTCCACCAGCTGATTTATTTCTCTTACTTGGCTGAAGCTGTCGCTGCTCAAAGCAGTTCATTTGTCAGGTCGAGAGAATTACAATTCACAGGACCTCTTGCTAGTGCTATCTCAGTTTATAAATTTCACGAATCACAATTTATTGCGGTGCACCCCACAGAGTCTCCTATTAATAAATTGTGGCTCATCAGCAAAAGCACGTGTCTATGGCTCCCATGGACATAGGCTTAGGGTCCTGGAGCGGCTGCACAAGCTGCATGTGGCCAACACACAAATGTAGCTGGGCCGGCTCCCGCAGCCTCTGTCTGAGTCTCCCTTTACTTGCAATGACTCTCTGCATGGCCTGGTTTCTTGTTTTCACCTCTGCAGGGATGCCATGTAAAGGAGGCCAGACACCACCTGTGTATGTTTGTGTTGTGGTGGGGAGGGCCGGGCCATAGGAAGAACTTAACTCCTTCCAAAATCTACAGATTTTCCCCTAATAGATTTCATCAACCTGTGGGTACAAACAGAGTTGCATTAATAATGCAAACCTTTTGTTCACTGACTCTTTTCCTTCCCAGCCACCAGCACCTCAGCTAGAGCTTTCTGGAAGTCCTTGGGGTTTTTCACATGCTCTCGGAAGCAAGGCCAGTAGTGACTTGCCCAAGTAGTCAGGTTGGCTCCTCCAAGGCATCTTCCATTTCCTTCCTTCCCCCTGTGCTGGCCTCTTCTGCTGGGTGTGTGCAGTTCCCACGGGGCATGCTATGTCTTCTATTCTCTCTGTCTGCTACTGATACCTAAGTCCTGACTAGGGGCTGCACTTTGTTCCCCCAAATCCATATGTGAAATCCTAGCCCTCAGTACCTCGGAGTGTGACTGTATTTGCAGAGATGGCCTTTAACATGTAATTAAGGTAAAAGGAGGTTGTTAGGCTGGGCCTTAATCCCATATAACTGATGTTCTTATAAGGAGAGGAAATTTGGGCCCAGACACACACAAAGGGAAAGATCATATGAAGACACAGGGAGAAGACGTTCACCTGCTAGCCAGGGACAGGGGCCTCAGAAGGAACCAACCCTACCTTGGAAGAAGTCGACACGCTGATCTCAGACGTCCAGCCTTCAGAATGGTGAGAAAATATATTTCTGTTGTTGAAGTCACACAGTCTGGTACTTTGTCATGGTCATCCCAGACAAGAAATGTCATGCTACCAAGAAATGTCTGGCACCTTCATGACGACCAAGCTGGGTACCAGTGGATGTCAAGTCAGGGATGACAGCTTGCAGCTTCTGCTGATGTTTGCCCTCGGAGAGGAGCCCCCAAACCCCGCTGTTTGTGCCAATATCATTCAGTGTTTGTGGAGTAGCCCAGGGGTCTCCAACCCCGGGGCCATGTATCGGTACCAGTCTGTGGTCTGTGGCCTGTTGGGAACAGCAGGAAGTGAGTGGCGGGTGGGCAAGCCTTCCTGCCTGAGCTCCCTCTCCTCCAGATCAGCTCACTGCCGCATTAGATTCTCATAGGAGTGCGAATCCTATTGTGAACTGTGCATGTGAGGGATCTAGGGTGCATGCTCCTTATGAGAGTCTAATGTCTAATGATCTGAGGTGGAACAGTTTCATCCAGAAACCATTGCCCCCTTCCCCCCTAGTCTGGAAAAATTGTTGCCTTCCCTCCCCGCATGCGCACTGTGCTCTAGTATCTCTGGAGTAGATATCTTCTGGGATAATTCCCAGAAGCTATCATGACTTTTAGTTAGAGTGAGAGGCTGGGGTCACTCAGGGCACGCGGGAATCACAGTGATCCTATGTAGTGGCAGCTGGAGCCGTGGAGGAGATGGACACTGATTGGAGATGCCACTGCAGGCTGAGAGAGGAGAGAAGAAGTTCCCTGACTGCTCTCTTCCTCCCACCCTCAGACTCTTGTCAGTGTCTCCTTGGCTGAGCCCTGCTGGGATCTGGAACAGCTGGGGAAACACAGCCTGCAGGGGTCAGCCCCTGCCATAGACAGCAGAGCAGGAAATGGATGAGGAGTGGCTCTCGGGGCAAACAGGCCCAGGACTAGGGTTCCTTTCATAGCTGTCTGTTAGTTTCTTGTGGCTGCTGCAGCAAATGACTAGACCCTTGGATGGCTGAAACAGCAGACATTTATTCCCACAGTTCTGGAGGCCAGACTTTCAAAATCAAGGCATTAGCAGGGCCGTGCTTCCTTTAGAGGCTCCAGGGAAGGTCCTTCTATGCCTCCTTCAGGCTCTGCTGACTCCAGGTGCGCCTTGGCTGGGGCTGCATCACTCCAATCCCTGCCGCCTCCTGCCCGTGGCCTTCTCCTTTCCTCTGTGTGTCTCTCCTCTGTGTGGCATCTTTCTCTATGTGTCATTGGACTTAGGGCCCACTCAGATTGCGAAGATCCCTTATCCAAACAAGGCCACATTCACAGCTTTTAGAGCTTAGGATGTGGGCGTATCTTTCACCATTTCACCCACTGCAACCTCCTTAATTTTGTTCAAGCTGTTCCTTCAACCTAGTGTCCCCTACCCTCCTCCTTCTAGAAAAATCCTTCAAGTCTCCTCTCAAGTGTCACCTTCAGCATGAAACCTTGCCTGGACTACATGATCAGACCCACTTACCATCTCTCCTGGGCCCCCGTAGTTCCTCATCCCTGTGCATGGCACTTATTGCCTTGATAGTCCACTGGCAGCTCCTCAAGGGCAGAGCAGGGCCTGTGGCTTCTGCTCCAAGGGCCAATGTCACATCTCAGTTCCTTTCTCCCATGAGGACCAAGGCCCTTTTGTCTGGGTTCCAGTCTTCTCTTCTTGTTTTGGGTCAAAACAGCTTCCTTACACCCTCCTGAGCCTCACGTGGCTCTGCCCTGCATCTGCTGGACACTCACTAGGCACCTCATAAGTCTGAGATTTGTCTCCAGTTTGCCTGAAACCCCCTGCTTCCTGGACCTACATCACACATGGCTGCCCAGAGCAGTCCTCATTAAGAAGTACTGCTGTTGATGAAGTCTTGTCAGAAACAAGCATGGTCAGGACCAGAAGTGGGGAAAGAAACATTCGATTTAGATTGTCACAGTACTTCTGGTAGAGGAATTTGATCTGGAATCGGGATAAAGAATGGGGCTATACCCTAAAAATTCATTTAAAGCTGGTAGGTGCTTTTCTTTAGCAAGCAGTTATTGTATTTTGTAAGTATTTTAAAAGCCTCCTAAGGTCCTGTAGAGATAAGCTTTGTTTACCTGGAACACTTGGGAAATGGAGAGCACTATTCTTTTAATTTTATGGTAACCAAAACCCCCTTTTGGGTTTTAATTCCTGATGCAATTTTGCCTTAACTACATATATCTTTTCTGTTTTAGGAAGCAGAGCAAATGGAATGCACGCTTTTTGCTCATGCAATAGAGGACGAGGGGTGTAGCTTTGGAAATTGAGCTGAGTAATCTTGGGTCATGACCTTAATAAAATATTAACCAGGTGCAGTTGCTCTTGCCTGTAATCCCAGCTCTTTGGGAGGCTGAGGCAGGATGATTGCTTGAGTCAGGAGTTCAAGACCAGCCTGGGCAATATATATACATATACATCATATACATATAAATATACAAAAGTTAGTAAGGCATGGTGGCTATAGTCCCAGCTACTTGGGAAGTTGAGGCAGGAGGATTGCTTCAGCCTGGAAGGTTGAGAATGCAGTGAGCCATAATTGTGTCACTGCATTTCAGCATGGGCAGCAGAGAGAGACACTGTCAAAAAAAAAAAAATCCTTTTTTTTTTTGAGACAGTGTCTCATTCTTGTTGCCCAGGCTGGAGTGCAATGGCACGATCTCGGCTCACTGCAACCTCTGCCTCCCGGGTTCAAGCAATTCTGCTGCCTGGGCCTCCTGAGTAGCTGGGATTACAGGCATGCACCACCTTGCCCGACTAATTTTGTATTTTTAGTAGAGACGGCGTTTCTCCATGTTGGTCAGTCTGGTCTTGAACTCCAAACCTCAGGTGACCCGCCCACCTCGGCCTCTCAGAGTGCGGCGATTACAGGTGTGAGCCACCGTGCCTGGCCAAAAAAATCCTTTTTATCGACTTGTTTTTTGGAGCATTTATTTTTTTCTCCAAAAGTGGAGGACAGAAAACAGCCAATTAAGCGAAGGTTTCTTTTGCTGATGTCTAATTTTGGCTTTTCTTCTGAAGTGTTAATAATAATTTCTGAGCAGTAATCAATTGCGTCTCTATAGAGGACAGACAGTATTATAAATATTGCCATAAGAAAATGTTTTGGCCACTTTTCTGTGTTTCCATTTGGCTACTGGTAGTGTTAGGGCTGTGTGTGTGTGTGTGTGTGTGTGTGTGTGTGTGTGTGTGAGACTGTGCAGGTGCAACTGAGTTAGCCTAAGGTGAATAAACCCTACAATGGACTGAATGGGAAAAGCAGTGGATTAAATGTCAGAAAGCCAGGACTTTTTATCCTTCTCTTTATTACCCACCAGTGCTATAACCTTTGGCAAGCACATTTAGCATATCTGTTTTCTCATCTAAAAATGGGAGTAGTTCTTATCTCAACCTGCCTTATGGGATTACCATGGGAATGCAATCACATGATGTGAAAATGCTTCATCAAGAAAGCACCATACAGACTTCCTATGGCATTACTACGACACCGAGTTCTGGGAAGAAAAAGGGAGGGTTTTCTAGAGGACCACTCTTGGTCATTCGTCTTGTTGCCATTTTCCTTCCCAATACCAATCCTGCTTTTGTCTCACTTGGTTTGTGCGTTGGGCTAATCACCTACAGGCTACATCATGGCCTCATCTCCAGCCTTGCTCCTCCCCTCCCTTGCCTCTTCTTTCTACAGCCAGTCCTGTGCTGCCAGCTGGCTCCTCCCTGGTACACGGCCATTTGTTATGTTCCAGGAAGAAGCTAAACTCTGCTCCCTTTCACCCAACATAAAACCTTGATGTCTCCCTTCTGTCAAAAAAAAAAAAAAAAAAAAAAAGAGGATTAGACGCCAGAGAGACACTATATATAGTTTTTCTTTGACTGCTGGAAAAGATAAGTGTCTGACAAGAGACAGGAATTGTTTGCCTATAAATTGAGTGCCAGCAGGTTTATCGCTGACCGCTGTAGATTATGTTGAGCAGAGTAATCAGAAGGAAGAATGGGAGGCTACAATAACACCGCGATAGCGGCGATTTGGACTCCACAATCAAACCCTCCTTGACTTATGCACCCTGGGTGGAAAGTACTTATGTTACAAAACAACAGGAGGTCCTGGCCCCGAGTTACTTATGTGTCTCACGGGCAGTGAGGCGGTTCCTCGCCAGTTAGATTGGTAAGCTCCTTGGCTGGGTCCGATGTCACCTGAGAGGGCTGGACGGGATGGTGGGGATGGAAAGGGCTTCCTCCCACAGGGCATGGCACTGGCCCAGAGCCAGAATCCAGAGGGCTGCTGAGAAGGGCAGTAAATGCCTGGTGCAGAATAATATTTGGGCAGGGTGTTTCCTGAACCATGGGTGGCTGGTCGTTTTCTATGCTTCCCTCCTCCTGCAATCCTGGATGCTGCAGGTGATAAATAACTTCTTCAGTCCTAGTGGCGCCCAGTGTCTTCTTGGAGGACCTGAGTTGGCCCCCAGATGAGGTCTCCGTGAGGGCTACAAATCACATTGGTGGAGCCCGAAGGGCTCATGACAACTTCCGTGGATTCTAAGGCCTTTCTGCTTGGTTGGTGTGCTCTTATGGTGCTGTGGTCTAAGACGTGAGGTCCCCTCCTAAACAGTCCTGTGGATGGCGGGGAGGCACTGGCATGGCCAGGGAGCTGCGATGGCTCTCTGACTGTGGAGCTCAGTGACGTTAATGCTCTGCCAGCAAGCGTGCATCAGCTCCAGGAGACTCCTGCTCCCCCAGTTTGGCAGTGGATTTGCTTTCTTGATAAATCACCCTCATGAACAAATGGATTTGGCCCAGATAAGTGTCTCTTGATCATGTGTGCTACTCCCATTATGCCTCATTTGTGACTCCAGTGGGCTCACAAAAGGGACAGACTCAGTCCCTAGTAAAATGGATGGTCTGCGTTTGCCATGGGATTCTGCGGGGTGAACAGCCTCAGTACTGTTAAGACAAGACATGGTGTCAGAAGGAGGAGCCCATGATAGGTGCCTCTTCCAAAAGCCAAAGAGTTGAATTCGGTGCTCACAAACTTCCCAGGTGCTCCTCACTGTCTTTGAAATGAAGCCTCACCTCCCTCTCTGAAGAGGCATCTAGGCCTCAGCCTGTCTTTCCAGCCTCATCTCTTGCTACTCCCTGCCTAGGCATGCACCCCTCCAGCACTGTCCACATTCTTTCAGTTCCTCAGCAGTTCAGTGTCTGTGCTCATGGACATCACTCATGCTACTCCCCTTTGGCTCAAACAACTTCCTTTCTGGTGAGCTTCTACTCATCCTTCAAAACCTAACTCTAGGGCACCCTTATTCTAACTTTGGGGTCCATCCATCCTCCTCACTGACACTCAGAACTACAATGAAATATTTCCTTGTCTGTGCTCTTCAGGGCAGGTTGCTTATCTCTCTAGGGTACGGTTTATCATCTGGCACACTAGGCATTCGTTCAAGGCCTGTTTTCCCCACTGAATACTGGACTCCTCCAGGGCTGAGATCTTGCTTGTTTAACTTTACACACTCAATAACCAACCATGTTAGAACCTCAATTTCCTCTGATAAAATAATGCACCTGTAACAAATATGACAAAGCCAAGTGGCAATTATTGCTTACTCACTGGACACCTATGAGGGTAAAGTGAGATAATTCACAGAAAAGCATGATCCTCTTCGACAGCACCTTATGGTACATTACGAATAAGAGTAAGATGGAGTGGCAGTAAGATGGGTGGAGATATGATTTGGCTGTGTCCCCACCAAAATCTCATCTTGAATTGTTCCCGTAAGCCCCACATGTTGTGGGAGGTACCAGTGGGAGGTAATTGAATCATGGGATAAGTTACCCTCATGCTGTTTTTGTGATAGTGAGTGAGTTCTCACGAAATCTGATGGTTTTAGAAGTGGCTTTCCCCCCTTTTGCTCAACACTTCTCTCTTGCCTGATGCGGTGTAAAACATGCCTTTCGCCTTCTGCCGTGAATATGAGGCCTCCCCAGCCAGGTGGAATTGTGAGTCCATTAAACCTCTTTTTCTTTATAAATTACCCACTCTTGGGTATGTCTTTATCAGCAGTGTGAAAACGGACTAAACAGGTGGAGATGTGGATTGAGAGCAGGGGAGAGAAGGCTGAAGATGCATCTTCTGGGAATAATCCTGTGCCTTTATTTTGATTGTTTATTTTATCTTTCATCAGAATTTCTTAACTTTTATTTTCACTACCAATAGTGTAATTGCTTGGCTGCATGTCATTGCTTATTGGAGCAACATTGAATTGACAATCAAGACACCCAGATTCAAATCCAGCTGTGCCATAAATCATAAATCATCTTTGTTAGGGTTTCCTTACTTGTGAAGCGGGTGATTCGGCCCAGTACCGTCTTGCTGACTAAACAGTTTTGCAGATAATGAGACAATCAACTGAAGAGTAGTAGGTAGATCCCACCACTTGCCAAGCATTTTGCTGGGATCTTTACATAGGTTATTTCTGAAGCTCACTCTTGGCTATGTGGTAGACTCCATCATTATCCTCATTTTACTGGAGAGGGCTCCAAGGTACAGTGGGTCTCCAATGGTGAGGCGTTGCCTCAGTAGCAGAAACTGTGAAACTGTCTTCCACAGTGGTGGTATCAGTTTGCATTCCCACCGGCAGTGAAGCAGCATTCCTGTTGGCCCACATCTTTGCCAGCATTGGTGTCAGTGTTTTGGATTTCAGCCATTCTGATAAGTGTGAAGTGGTATCTCGTTGTTGTGCATCAGGGTGTGTAGCAGGGTGTAATTTAGGCTGAACTCTAAGTCCAGAGTCAGGCAGCTATTCTCTGCCTATTGTACATTACTTGTATTTTGGATATAAGGATGCACAATTTTCTGCTACTTTTAGGCATCATGAAAGGGCCCATGATCTCTGCAAAAACTTGAAATACCTAAATGTCATGTGGTTGCCAAGTTTTGTTCATCTAATTTCGTCAATAGAACTTTCCTCTAAATGGTCTAGGAAGTCTGTGTCTAGTTTATGCTCCCCACTACTGCCAATGTGATCTTTTTCAAATAGAATCTGATCATGAGTATCCCCTCTTGAGAGCCTTCAGGCCCTCCATCAAAACTCCAATCAAAACTAAGATTTTAAATGAGAATTTCAAGGCCCCTTATGATTCAGCTCTCACATACATCTACTGCTTCTTTCACTTTTCTCTCCCCAACACCACCTCAACCCCCACCCTGCTGGTGCCACCAATGGACAAGCTGGAAGTAGCAGTGCTTCCTCTAAACCCAATATCCATACAGTGTGTGGGCTCAGTTAACTAGGCATGGATTCTCCTTATCTAAAGGATTTCCCCATGGACTTTCTTTCTCAGCCTGGCAAGCTGTTTTATTATTGTACACCTTGTTAAGATATTATTTCTTCTTCAAAGATTTATCCAACTCTGAAAGAAATTTCTAACTATTCTCTCTTTGTGGTAGGCATGGCTAGTTGCCCAATCCACATTTCTCCCATCTCTTCTTTCTCATTTTCTGCATTAGTCTTGAGTTAATCCATTGCTACTTAACAAATTAGCCCCAAACTTCATTAAAACCGCAGCAATCACTTATGATCTCATGCCATTTCTGAGAGTTATGAATTGCTATGCTGTGAACGTTTGTGTCTTCCCAAAATTCATATGTTGAAATTCTAACCCCCAATGTGATGGTATTAGGAGGTGAGGCCTTTTGGAGTTGATTAGGTCATGAGGGTGGAGCCATCATGAATGGGATTAGTGCCGTTATGAAAGAGACCCTCTTGCCCCTTGTGTCATGTGAAAATGCAGCAAAAAAAATGGCTGTCTATGAACCAGGAAGAAGGCCCTTACCAGACACTGAATCTGCTGGCACTTTGATCTTGGACTTCCCAGCTTCTAGAACTATGCTAAATAAACTTCTGTTGTTTATAAGCTACCTGGTCTATGGTATTTTTGTAATAGCAGCCCAAAACAGACTAATACAGAAATCCATGAGGGGGTTAGTTGGGTGATTGTGGCTGAGAGTCTCATGACATTGCATTGGGTTACAACTGGGGCTGTAGTTATCTGAAGGCTTGATGGGGCTGGAGGAACTGCTTCTAAAGTGGCTTGAGCACACAGCTGATGTGTTCGTGCTGGTGGCTGACAGAAAGCCTCAGTTCCTCACCACATGGACCTCTCCATACAGCTGATGGAGTGTCTTCACCACATGGTGGCTGGCTTGTCCCAGATCTTCCTTTTTCAGTGATCTCCAATTTTGTTCAGTGCAGCAATGTGCCCACTTTATAAAATTGAATTCCCAGCTCACTTGTGCCTGGTGGCCCCATGACATCATTCTAGCCGATGAGGTGTATGTGGATGTCTATTGGGTGGAGCTTCCTGAACAGCTCTTAATTTCCTGGTTAAAAGAGACAGTCTCACTTGGTACATGCCTTTTGACCTTCACTGTTAGCTGTTTTTCATGCCCACAACCCACATTCGATGTCTGGATGTGCAAGCAGTCATCTTATAGGCATAAAGATGAAAGTCACAAATGAGGGATGGTGTGGGGGGAATGATAAAGGGAGTTTGAGACCTGATGGCTTAATGGAGCTTCTGGTGCTACCTCCCTGGACTGACTACATAGCTCTGCACTTTCTGTTATTTGGGAAAAATGACTCCTATTTGGTTATGTCACTGTTTCTTGTTACGTGCACCTGGACACAATCCTAGCCCCAATACATTCTTCTGTCATCTTCTGACTTCTATAATTACACAGTACATCACACTGAATTTTCATTCCTTATTTACGTGGATTTCTCCTCAACTTTTTAGTGAACTATTTGAGGGCAAACATTGGGTCAGATTTAGCCTTGTACAGTACATTTTTATTAAATTGATGAGTTTATATTTAAAATTAACCTTTAATAAATTCTTTGAACATTTCCCTCAGAGAATAAGCTCAATCATACTATTGGTGATCAGCAAATCTTGTCTCATCCTGAGCTTCTTTCCCACCAGTGCCAAGACCTGGGTCATAGAAGAGAGACATCAAAGGCAGACGAGGGGGTGGGGAAGGAAAGACCTGTTTGATGTGAAAATAGAGGGAGGGGTCTTTCCTGGGTTGACTACAAAGAAGCATTTCTTCTGTGAAAGTGGCTGCTGGCTCACCAGGTCATTATTTTTGCCATTCACCTTGCATGGGTCAGAGGACTTGAAGATAGATTCCCGCAGCCAGAGAGTCTACAATCATCGCAAACATGACTCTAACCTGTCACTGCCCCCTGCCCCCTTTTAAGGCCTCTGCCTCAAAGGATAAGAAGGGAAGAGCCAAAGTTGATTCCAGGGTGATGAGGTGACTAGGAGGATGGCTTGTCATTAAAAGAAATAGGTGGTCAGGGGTGGGGGGCAGAGACACACAATACAGTGGGGTTTCTTCCACATCCCAGTGGTGCTGGGCAGCAGGCCAGCAGGGAGGTGGCTCGGACAGTTGTCAAGATGGAAGTGATCCCTGGAAATGTGGGGAAGAAGGGATCCCCCAAGGGCATTTTCTACCCAGGTAAAGCAAGGAGAGAAAGAGGAGAGGGCCAGAACTCTGGGAAATCTCTAAACTTGGGCGAATCAAGAGAAACAAATGGGATTTTTAGGGCAGTGGAATGATACGATTCTGTAGTGGTGGATGCCACTTTATACATTTGTCAAAACCAAAAGAATGGACAAGACAAAGAGTGCACCATAATGTAAACTGTGGGCTTTAATAATATTGTATCAGTATTAGCTCATCTCTTATAACAAACGTACTATGCTAACACAAGATATTAATAATGGGGAAGTTGGCAGGGGTAGGGGGGAGTTATGTGGAAACTCTCTCTACTTTCTGCTCAATTTTTCTGTAAACCTAAAACTGCTCTAAAAAATGAGGTCTATTAATTTAAGAAAACCCACAAAAAATAGAGAAAGAAAAACGGAAAGGAGGAAAACAAAACGAGTTCAGTCTTGGATGCCAAAGGAGAAGAAGAGGAGAAAGGCAAAGGAAGATTAGGGACAGACATCAAGTCAGGAATCAGAATAGCCTCTATCAAGCCATTTACTATGTGTGACCTTGGGGAATCCACTTATTACATCTGTTATGTCTGGGATTCATTATTACTCTCCTTATCTGTGTAATAACTATGTAAGATACTAGAGTGTTTCCCCAAACTTGGTAAACATACCAAAATCAGTCGGTGGTTTTGAAGATACTGGAATGTGACCTTCAAAATAATATTGAATCACACGGTAAGAAAGTAATCTGCTTTTCAGTTCAATTTCAGTCCGAATTTGGTGAAATAGAAAGTTTCAATTTGATGTTAGTATAACTGTAATGCCTTTGCAATAATTAACTGCTGAGCTCAATTTTTATTGTGATAAATAAAATATATACAATATAAAATACATATAATATAAAAATCACCACTTTAACCATTTTTAAGTGTACAGTTCAATAGCATGAAGTACATTCACATTGTTGTACAATTATTATCATTATCTCCACAACTTTTTTTTATTTTTTATTTTTTGAGACAGGGTCTCACTCTCCTACCCAGGCTGGAGTGCAGTAGTGTGATCATAGCTCGCTGCAGCTTTGAACTCCTGGCAATCCTTCCATCTCAGCCTCTCAAAGTGCTGGGATTACAGGCATAAGCCACTGTGCCTGGCCTATCTCCAGAACTTTTTAATGAACCCCAACTGAAACTCTATATCCATTAAATAATCATTCTCCATTCCCCCGCTTCCCCAGCCCCAGACAACCACCATTAATACTTTCTGTCTCCATTACTTTGACTACTCTAGGTATCACATATAAGTAGAATTGTATAATACTTGCCCTTTTATATCTGGCTTCTTTCACTTCACATAATATCTTCAAGTTAATCTGTGTCGCAGCATGTGTCAGAATTTCCTATCATTTTAAGGCTGAATAATATTCCATTGTACAGATTGACCACATTTTGCTTATTCATTCAACTATCCAGAACACTTGGGTTATTTCTGTCTTTGGATTTTGTGAATAATGCTACTATGAACATGGGCATACAAATATCTCTTCAAGGCCCTGCTTTTGATTTCTTTGTGTACATGTCCAGAAGTGAAATTGGTGGATCAAATGGTAGTTCTACGCTTAATTTTTTGAGGACCCTCCGTACTGTTTTTCACAATGCCTGCAGCATCCTCATTTTAAGATAAAATGTGACTGGACTGTGGGCTCTAAGCCTTGTCAGGAAATCGTTTCTGGCTAGACTTACAAAGGAAATGCTGGAAACGTGGTCACTCAAGCGTGGCCCCCACTACGTCTTCCCAATGCCCCATTCTTTGCCTCTCCTATGGGCCATTAAAGAAATCTGTGGGCACCTGGGTGTGAGGCTCCACTGGGATCCTTATGGGGGGCACTGGGGTGGAGCTTCCTCCTCATGGGTTGGACAGTGGTTAGAAAGCAGTGTCTGGGACTAGGTCCTGGGGAAAGTCTGGCATTTGGGGACAGGGGAAGGGTTGATATTGACCCTTGTGAGTGAGACAGGCCTCTATGGACCTTGAAGGGCCAGGAGGAAGCCCAGTAGGTGGGGCGAGCCTTCCTCTTCTGGGTGGGAGCAGTGGGGGAAACCAGAGAGCTGACTTTCTCCAGGGGCTCAGGAGTTCACCTTCAGCCACAGGCCAGAGTCTCTGACTTTAAAATTGAACAACACTGTTTTGTTTTCACTGAATTTCTTTATACTAGTGCCCTTATTTAAGACCAATGATATTGATTATTAATAAGAACATATACATTTTTCTTTCAAAACAAATTTGTTAAAATAGGTGAGTCTATTTAAGAAAAATGCTTAGTAAATAACTGAGGGGCAAAAGGATACGGCAAACCTTGGGAAGGTGGTATGCTCATCTAGCCTGAAGTTTGGGACTGAGATATTACATGCTTTTTTCAGAGTCATGAGGTTCAAATGACAAAACGTGTGTGAAAGTGTTTCATGAGCTATAAAGCACCCTTTGGGTGTAACACAGCATCATTTTCATGACAGATGCTGCCGGTGGTCCAGTAGAGTGGTGCGGGCAGGCAGTAGGACTGGAGAGTAAGGGGGCGGTGGGGAATGAGGAGGACCAGGGTAGGCAGGAGGTTAATGGGTTTGGTGGTGAAGGGAAGACAGACCTGAACTTTTTTTTTTTTTTTTTAAGAATGGGGACATTGAGTGTGATCTCTCACATGGCGGGGAAGCAGCAGAATCTCATCTGACAGCACACTTGGGCAGCAGTGATGGCCTGGTGGGGCAGTAGAGGTGGGATTATGGGCAAGACTGGGAAGGGTGTGCTCCTTTCTCAGAGGCCAGAGCTCGCTGGTCTGGCAGTGGTAGAGAGGGGAGAGGCTGGCCTGCCAATGGGTGTCCTCAGGGAAGCAGGAAGTGAGTGGGTGTGGGCAGGTCTGCAGTTCACTCTGGATGGAAGGAAGGCTGCCGGGAGTAGGAACCTAGGGCAGCATTCTTCACACCCTTTGTGCAGAGCATCTCCTGGGCAGAGGTTTCAGAATGCAGATTCCTGGGCTCTCCCCTCTGTCTCTACTTGTGAATGTCTAATGGCAGGCCTGGGAACTGTGTCTGTAACATACACTCAGAGAGGATGATGCTGGAGAACAATTAGGAGATCCAGTGAAGACACCAAGGGGAGCAAAAGAGACTGTCAGCACTTTGGTTGGAGCTAGAGTTCATCAAGGCATTATTCCATGTATTTCACCTGGTTTTCACTCATTTGACAGGGATCTATTGTGCTTTGGTGTGTCCAGTACTGTGGGAAACACAAATAAACGAGGGAGAGCGGTGGGGAGAGTGAGAGTGGTGAAGCCCCAGCAGCTGTTCCAGGCGCTGTTTCTCCCTGGCAGAAGCTGGATTCATGGCTGGTGCTGGTACTGAGGGGTGGTTTGATTTTGAGGAGCATAAATGCCTGGCCTTTGGTATCTAGAGAGATGAAGGGTACAGTTTCAGCCTGGACATTCAGTTTTCCCTGCGAAATCTAGGTAGACAATGACTTGAGTTCTTAAGTACACAAGGAGCAGTCCAGGGTCCTGGGTGTTGGATGATTTCTATAATGCCAGCTGGCATTTTTGCTCCGTTAGTGTGCCACAGATGGGGGAGTCATTGGTGAGCGCCACTGAGGGCAGGCCTTATTCTGTTTCCTTTCTTGGGACAACATTGACTCCTCTGGTTTAAGCTGACAGAGACTTCTCCTGGAGTTGGTGCTAGCCATCTTCCAGATGAGATTAAAACCTAAAATGCACATTTAGTTTGTCTTAAAAGTGTCTTACAAGCAACTTGTCTGCTGAGCTCTGTGTGCTGCAATCATGGCAAGAAATGGAATCTCGGGTTTCAGGCAGGGGCAAGTGATACAGTTTAGAGTTAGTGTTGAGGCTTGAAGACTGTAGGGTTACAACATTCAGTTGGATGTGATTCAGAGCAAGTTCGGACAGCCTTTCTCTCAGAAATTGACGCAAGGCTGCTCTCTATTTACCGGAAGGCTTGCAGGCGGTTGACTGCTAATGTGCTCATACAGAATCCGGGCAACAACACCTCTTGCCCCCTCTAGACTGTCACTAAGTACACACTCCAATGCTTGTCATGCTGGCTTGGTTTCCTCTGTTCTACTGAGGACTTGGTTGTCCTTCCTCAATCTTTCCCTTCATGCCACACATGGTATGACTCTTACCAACCTTCTCCTTAGCTATACCACATCAACTATTCAACTGCAGTAGCTGTTGGGCAATTGGAGACTGTCTTTTCTTTGCCTTCCTGGGAAGAGGCCATGATGGTTCCACGTCAGCGGCCCTGAGGTGGGAGGGGCCTGTTGCTTTCGCCGGGGACCGTGGTACCACCATAACCTTGGTGGGTTTGATGCAACACGAGGAGGTGGATGATGGAACAGGCGCCCCTAGATTGGGTCCTCTGCTGTGGGGGAGGGGTCATTAAAAGATCTGCTTTAGGAGAATAACTCTAGGCTGGGGCAGGGTCCCAGCAGAATGTGATTTCTGCTTCTAAAGGTACCCAGAGGTACCAATTTCACTCTGAAAGGAGCCAGTTCTTGCTCTGCTCCAATTTGCTTTTTAGTCTTTTGGGTTGAGACAAATCTGTTCAACAGAGCCCCCTTGTGGAGAGAGACAATGTACAACTGTCTATCAAAGGTCCTGAGAAGGCCTGTAGCAAAGAAGCCCACTGCCTTTAATTCGGCATTTCCCAATATTGTTAAGCCATAGAACCTGCTTTTCTAAATTTTGCTATGTACTCCTGGGGGAACTAGTGTTCCACAAAGTACCCTCTAGGAAACACTGTTCTAAGAATTTAATAATTCCAAAACCTCCCTTGCCCTTAAAAAAAAAAAAAAATCTTATATCTGGGGTATATACCCTGGTGACTGGTAATCATAATCGTAAAATGAAAAAGTTAGAAGGGCCCGCTTTTCCTTTCTTTAGAAACAGAAGAAAAAATGAGTACATAATTAGCATATGCTAACTGCTATAACAGACAACTCCCTGAATTTTGATGATCTTAAACTACATACATTTATCTCTCTACCATGTCACAGCTCAGTGCAGTTAGTAGGGAGCCCTCCCCTGTGCAGTTATTCAGGGTTTCATTCTTCTCCCACTGTGTGGCTTTGCCATGTCTAGAGTGGGACTTCAAGGTCACTTTGCTGTGGTCCAGCTGGCAGATGGGGGAAGAGAGAGAGTAAAGAAGACACACCCGCTGAATTCCTTGGGCCCAGCAGTGACATAGCCAGCCCTACATACATGGTATGGTGAGACCCTCTGTGGTGCTCCACCTAGATACAGGCATGCCAGGAAAGGCAGCTTAGTCTTGTGTCCAGAAAACTGAAACATGCATGGCGAACATCTGAGTCCTCTCTGCCACTATGAGATAAGACATTGAGTTGAGGTGTCTGAATCCTAGTCTCGGTGGAGGCAGAGGGAAGGGACCCGAGAGATGGTGAAGACAGAGAGAAAGGCAGGACCAGGAGCCTGGAGCAAAAGGAAAAGGACACCCAGGAGCCAGCCTAGGAGAGGCAGAGCCAAAGACTCCAGGGGCTCCATGAATACAAGGTGCCATCCTGAGGCTCTGAGAAGGGATTGGATGCTTTTAAAGAAGCATGGGCGTCGGGTGTGGTGGCTCACACCCGTAATCCCAGCACTTTGGGAGGCTGAATCAGGCAGATCATGAGGTCAAGAGTTTGAGACCAGCTGACCAACACAGTGAAACCCTGTCTCTACTAAAAATACAAATAAAAAAATTAACTGAGCATGGTGGCAGGCTCCTGTAATCCCACCTACTCAGGAGGCTGAGGCAGGAGAATTGCTTGAACCTGGGAGGTGGAGGTTGCAGTGAGCTGAGATCGTGCCACTGTGCTCCAGCCCAGGTGACAGAGTGAGACACTGTCTCAAAAAAAAAAAAAAAAAAAAAAAAAAAAAAAGCATGGAAGAAAAGAAGGAAAAGGACATGGGTGAACACAAATTCCAGAAGCACGTAAGGGTAGCAGCTGTCTGTAGGTAACTTCCATACTAGGGAATCATTCTCGTTTTCTTTATAGTATATTGAAATAATATACATTTACTTGAGGGGAAAAAAGCATTTCTTTTGAAGTAGGAACAAGTCAGGAAAGAATTTACTTTTAATAGCTTTACTTTAGTAAAGTATTTTTGTTCCACTGGTCCAGGGCATCTCAACTTGTATGCCACCAATGGTCTTCCCACACCTTAGGGAATGGGATGGGGTGGGAATAGAATCCCTCAACAATTTCCTCTGGCTCTGGAATCTCCTCCATTTTCCTGAGTGAGTCATACCAACATCATCATTTTCTGTGTGTACCATAACGCACAAAACTCGGGGAAGCTCCACGTTAGCTCACTATCAGTGTCTGCCAAGGTATGGGGTGGTACCCACCGTAAAACTCCACAATCAACCCATCAATTACCATATTTTATCTCTTTACACCCTGTGTTGCATAAATGCCCAAGAAGCAAGAAGCAATCCAGTTAGAAATAGTTGCAGAAAATATGACAAAGGAAAAATAAAGATTGGAAAGACAACAAGGAGACGAGAGAGGTCGGGTTGGTACCCAAGAAGGCATGTGGAATAGACTTGAGTGAACTGCACATTCCACAGCATCAATGAGATAAAAATAAACTGGATATTCAGAAGCAGCCTATTCCACTCACTAAAAGAGGTCCTAGAAAAAGACATCTTTCATGATGATCCAAACCCTCCATAACATTCTTATAGTGAATACAAACACACACTTTGTGGGACTCTTCTTCAGAGTGTTCTTCAGTGTACGTTCAGGGCAAAACTCCAAAGTTCAGGCTGGGAAAAGTAGTTTGGGAAGAGGTGAAGGTGGGGCCAGGAATGCATCTGTGTGAGATGATGTTCAACATCCCAGGGAATCCATAAAATGTAAATAAAAATGCAATGCTACTTTCCAGCTGTCAGATTGGCAAAGATTACAGAGACTAATTCCAAAGAGGAATAATGCCTCATACCTGTGAGGATGTATAAAAACTGGCACTTCTGATATTACTAAATTGATACAACCTTCTCGCATAGCAGTTTGGCTGTGTAAAAACACATCAAGGCAAGTATGGCCTTGAGGAAGACTCTAGAAAATTAACTGAAGGATATAATCGTGGGTGTGTCCAAAGATGTACTTACAAAGATGTTCATCATTGCGTTGTTTCTAATGTCTAAAAATGAGAAAATAGGGGATTGAAGAAATTGTTGTTTACCTATGAAGTAGGATAGACATTAAAAATCATGTTGAAGAAAACAATGTAAAAATAAACCATGTTGGATGATTTTTTACTGACATGGAAATCCATTTATAACTGAACAGATGAGACAAGCATATTACTATGCAATATAATTTTATTTTTTAAAGAAAATGCACACAAGTGTACACACACACATCCTAGAATTATATACATTAAAATGTACATAGTGGTTTTCTTCGTAAGGTGATATTTTGAGTAATATACGATACACAGTTTTTCATTTTCTCTGTTTTTCCTTGCGTTTATTTTCCAAATTTTTGACACTAAGAAATAAAAATCCATTTTTATTTTTTCTTCATGATTATTTATTTTTAACTGACAAAAATTATACACAGACAGTCCTCAATTTATGATGGTTCAACTTATGATTTTTGACTTTCTGATGGTGGGAACACAAGGTGAGTTCAGTAAAAACAGTGTTTTGGGTACCATTCTGTTTTTCACGTTCAGTATGGTATTTAATAAATTACTTGAGATATTCAACACTTTCTTATAAAAAGATCTTTGTGTGAGATGATTTTGCCCAACTCTAGGCTAATGTAAGTGCTCCGAGCACGTTTAAGGCAGGCTTGGCTAAGCTATGGTAAAACTCCATTTTTAAAGTGAGGGATAGGGGCTAATCATTTTTATACCATTCAGAGTCTCTTCAAAATGATGATAGAGAGCAGAGGAGCAAATTCTCTATACTATGCCATCCTCCCTGGGCAAGGGACATGAACCACGCTGTCCCCAGAAGCATGTCTCACATTGATGCAATGCCATCGCCTCTGTAATAGTTTGGGGTGGAATTATCCATTTCGGTTATTATACCTAATAGAAATCACAATAGTAAGAAAGTGGTTCGCTTACCATAGAAATCACTTTCAAGCAACTAACCCATCCACCATCCCCTCTGTTCTGGGAATATGTCATCTTTTCCTCTTCCATCCAACTTTAGCAGCTTCCTCCCATGGTTACATCCTGATCCTTGTCAGTTCCAGGAACTTCTCCATAGAAAACAAACATCCCACTCTTGAACTTGGCCTCTTGTCCTCTCCAGCCATCTATTCAACACCCCTTCCATCTTTGATTGCTCTTAGAATTAATTGGGACCTTTGACCAGCTCCCCATATATACATTTTCTCATTATCCATCACCTGCCTCCTGTCTTTATTGTTCAGTTCAGATTTCATAAAACTAATCCTTTACATATTAAATTCCTATGCATTTCTGTCTTTCCAAAATGGAATTAGCAAGACTCCAACCCTGGATCAATCCATCCTCTACCTTCTCATGGCGTCTGAAAATCACCGGAGGAAATCTGCACAACTGTGTCAATTTTTAACATCATAAATTCTGAAATAACAATGCTAACTGGGATCCCGATGGAGTACAGCAAACTTACTTCATTTTTCCAGAGAGCTCACTCTTCCCTCCCTTGCCAAGGTGCCTCCATTCCCTGTATGCTCTCTAAAAGTTGGTTCCACTGGAACCCTCCCTCAGTTTCAGCCTCATAGTGGAGCTGCCAGATGGAGCCTGCTGCTGAGCCTAGGCTCTCACTTGCCCCTACGTTCATCCTCCACTTCTTGCTCCTAACCACACTGGAGGAACTGTGCTCAGATCTCTCTCTGCTGCCTTCTTGGGGCCTCCTTCAGGTAGGAAGGCCCTCTCCTCCTTCATCTTAGCTTCTCCCCTTTATTACATCCCTTTCAGGATTCAAACACACCCTCAAGTCTTAAAGAAAAAAAGAACAACAGATCAGCAAACAAACCCAGCATCAAAATCTATTCAAGAGCCCAGTGTCCCAGGCCCTTTTCGTGGAACTGGCTGAGCTCCAAGACAAGAATCCATCTGATGAAAGCCTCACTCCATGGGATCCAGAGCAGCTGGAGGAATGCGTCCCATGGCCTCACTGCACCGGGCAGCCACTGCGGCCATGTTGCCTGGTGGAACAGCTCATCCCAGCTTTGACAAACCTGACTCATCCCACCAAAGGTGGAATGCGACTGTTCCCTTGCCACGGTGGGGCTTATTCGTGAGTCGGGCACCTAAGGAGAGTTTCCAGGATAATTCTGGAGAGGAGTATTGGAAAGGGTGAGAGAAGTCTGAAGGTTTCTTAGAAAAGGACCAGAAGCATCTTCCTGGGTAGGAGACACACACGAGTTTTACAACAGTCGGACAACAGCCATCTTTGGGAAGGGGACACCCCCTCAGCAGGATGCTGCAAAGGGAGAGTTCTGAAGGCAGAATCTATAAAAAGATTCAGTCCATATAAGCTTGGTGAGTGCTTCTCAAAGTGTAGCCCATGGGCCACCTACTTCAGAATCTCCTGGGGACATCTGGCAAAAACTTTTTGGGATTCTTAGACCCCATTCTATTGAATCACAATCTTTGGGGAGTGTCTGTAAAATCTGCATTAAAAATTTCAACTTTTGGCCAGGCTGGGTGGCTCACGCCTGTAATCCCAGCACTTTGAGAGGCCGAGGCGGGCAGATCACGAGGTCAGGAGATGGAGACCATCCTGGCCAACATGGTGAAACCCCGTCTCTACTAAAAATACAAAAAATTAGCTGGGCGTGGTGGCGGGCGCCTGTAGTCCCAGCTACTCGGGAGGCTGAGGCAGGAGAATGGCGTGAACCCAGGAGGCGGAGCTTGCAGTGAGCCGAAATCGCTCCACTGCACTCCAGCCTGGGTGACAGAGCAAGACTCCATCTCAAAAAAATAAATAAATAAAATAGATAAAATAAAATAAAATAAATAAAGTTTTTTTTTCAACTTTTATTTTTGACTCAGGGGGTACATGTGCAGGCTTGTTACAGGGGTATATTGCATGATGCTGAGGTTTGGGATATGAATGATTCCATCACTCAAGTAGTGAGCATTGTACCTAACAGGAAGTTTTCCAGCCCACGTTCCCCTTCCTCCCTCCCCCTTCTAGTAGTCTCCACTTTCTATTGTTCCCATCTTTATGTTCATGTGTCCTCAATGCTTAGGTCCCACTTATAAGTGAAAACATGTGGTATTTGGTTTTCTGTTCCTGTATTCATTTGCTCAGGATCATAGTCTCCAGCTGCATTCACATTGCTGCAGAGGACCTGATTTCATTCTTGTTTATGGTTGTGTAGTATTCCATGGTGTATATGTACTATATTTCCTTTATCTAATCCATATTTGATGGGCACTTAGATGGATTCCATGACTTCACTATTGTGAATAGTGCTGTGATGAACATATAAGTGTGTGTGTCTTTTTGGTAGAAAAGTTTATTTTCTTTTGGGTATATACCCAGTAATGGGATTGATGGGTCAAGTGGTAGTTCTTTTTTAAGCTCTGAGAAAACTACAAACTACCTTCCACAGTAGCTGGCCTAACTTACATTCCCACCAGCAGTGTTTAAGTGTTCCCTTTTCTTTGCAACCTCCCCAGCCTCTGCTATTTTTTGACTTTTTGATAATAGCCATGCTGACTGGGGTGAGATAGAATTTCACTGTGGTTTTGATTTGCATTTCTGTTATGATTAGTGACAATGAGCATTTTTAAAAATATGTTTGTTGGCCACTTGTATGTCTTCTTTTGAGAAGTAACTGTTCATGTCCTTTGCCCATCTTCTTTTTTTTTTTTTTTCTTTTCTGAGATGGAGTCTTGCTCTGTAGCTCAGGCTGGAGAGCAGAGGTGTGATCTCAGCTCACTGCAACCTCTGCCTCCTGGGTTCAAGCGATTCTATTGCTCCGCCTCCCATGAAGCTGGGATTACAGGTGTGCACAACCATGCCTGGCTACTTTTTGTATTTTTAGTAGAGATGGAGTTTCACTGGATGTTGACCAGGCTGGTCTCGAACTCCTGACCTCAAGTGATCGACCCACCTTGGCCTCCCAAAATGCTGAGATTACAGGTGTGAGCTACTGCTCCCAGCCTTGCCCGTCTTTTAATGAGGTCATTTGTTTTTTGCTTGCTGATTGAAATTCCTTACACATTCTGGATAGTAGTCCTTTATTGGATGCATAGTCTGCAAATATTTTCTCTCATCGTGCAGGTTGTCTGTTTACTTTGTTGCTATTTTCTTTTGTTGTGCAGAGCTCTTTAGTATAATTAGGTCCCACTGTTGTTTTTTTGTTTTTCTTACAATTGCTTTTGGGGACTTAGCCATAAGTTCTTTGCCAAGGCTGATGTTGAGTAGGTGAAATCTGCATTATTAACAGTTCCCTAAATTACTCTTATGTGTACAAAGCAGCCTAGACCTTGAGAGATGATTAAATGATCTTCAGAAATTCCATTATCCTCAGAATAACATTCTGTTCTTTTTTGGAAGACAATAAAAAAGTGGAGAAGCTCAGCCTTACCTACTTCTCTCCCTGAGAACTACTAGGGGAGACCTGGGAGCGTATCCTCCAAATGCATGGGCCCCCCTTGCTCTTTGATATCTGATGTTCTGGGAGAACACGTATAGGTTCTGACAATGTTTAAAACCTCCTAGTAGGGGCACAACAGTCCCTGATAACACACACACGTGCACGCGCACACACACACACACATGCACGGATTCTAAACATGCAAAAAATTCCTGTAAGGCCTGGTAGATATGATGTCAGAAAGAAAAACCATTGCAATATCTTTTGTGTACTATGTCACAGAACTGCAGCCAGGGAAGGGGTTAACACGTTATTCTCTGCAGGTAAATTTCCTCTCTCTCTCTCTTTCTCAATCCATTCTTTAAAGGGCTGAGTAAGTCATTGGTGGAGCTGGGTGGGATAGCAGGCAGAGGGAGGGTATTCAGGTTGCATTTTAGGGGAAGCTGCAAGGACAGTCGGGGCAGAGCCATGCTGGGGCAGGAGGGTCCGCAGAGCTACCCAAGGGGAAGAAGGACATTGATCCAGCTGCCTCTGTCTGTGGAGTAGCTTCTCACCATGTTCCCTTCTCTATCAGCATTTGTCTTCTCCGGACATTAAAAAAACAAACCCAAATATGGTCAAATAGAAGAAAAGGAAGGCAAAGAAAAGGAGGAGGAGGAAAAGGAAAATGAAAGAGAAAAGAAAAAAGAAATTCTTTTAAAAGAAAAAGGAGCTACAAAGTTACAAGGTGAATAAAATTAAAACACTGCCAGAACGGCCAGAAAAAAAAAATGTAAGGAAAACACAGTATTAGTTGAAAATAAAATTTAAAATGCTTGTAAGATAAGGTACATGTGATAAATGAGTGATATTTAAAATAAAAGATAAGAGGCTTGAGGTTAATAAGATAAAAGTTTAAAAGCATAAACATAGAGGAGGTAAAATATTAAATAAAAGGCTCATAGATGAAAAGCTGAAAATGTAAAACCACAGTTACATGCTATATTATGATGTTTTATTAAACCACAGGACCACATAGATGATGGTGGGCTCATAAGATTGTAATACAGTATTTTTACTGTATCTTTTCTGTGTTTAGATATCTTATACACAAATACTCACTGTTGTGTTACAGTTGCCTACAGTATTCAGTACAGGACCATGCTGTACAGGTCTGTAGTCTAGGAGCACTAGGCCATACCACATAGCCTCGGTGTATAGGAGGCCCTGCCATCTAGGTTATGTAATGCACTCTGTGATGGTCACAACAACGAAATCACCTAAGGACACATTTCTCTGAATATATCCCCATCATTAAGCAATGTGTGACTGTAGATGGGATTAGCAATTAAGTTCAGGAATTCAGAATTAAAAAGACTAGGATAAAGATATTAAAACTCTAAGATTTCAAGTGTCCTTTAGAGTTGGGTGCTTCAGGAAAATAACAGGTTTCCTGGTGACTCCTGCAGATTTTCTGTGGCTTCTGTGAAGGCTGAATCCTGGAACCTCCCCACTGCCCTGCAGCCATGGTGGCAATAGACGCTTTCCTGCTTGCAAGTCTTCCCTCCTTCCTTCCTTTCTTCCTCCCTCCCTCCCTCCCTCCCTCCCTCCCTTCCTTCCTTCTCTCCTTCCCTCCCTCCTTCCCTCCTTCTTTCTCTTTCTTTCTTTTTTCTTTTCTTTCTTTCTTTCTTCTTTCTTTCTCTTTCTTTCTTTCTTTTTCTTTCTTTCTTTTTCTTTTTCTTATTTCTTCTTTTTTTCTTTTTTTTCTTTCTAGATAAAGTTTTGCTCTGTTGCCCAGGCTTGAGTGCAGTGGCTCAATTTCGGCTAACTGCAACCTCCACCTCCCGGGTTCAAGCAATTCTCCCGCCTCAGCCTTGCTAGTAGCTGGGATTACAGGCATGTGCCACCACGCCCGGCTAATTTTTGTATTTTTTTAATTTTTAGTAGAGACGGGGTTTCGCCATGTTGGCCAGGCTGGTCTCGAACTCCTAACCTCAAGTGATCTGCCTGCCTTGGCCTCTCAAAGTGCTGGGATTACAGGTGTGAGCCACTGCACCTAACCAAGTTTCTTTCTTACCTGTGCCTCCATCATTGGTGTTTGGTTTGGATTAAGAATGTAAGGTTGAGATCCAGAAAAATAACTGAATAGAGCCTATCTCTTTAGCCTATTATCCGCCTCCGTGTGCCTGGGAGTTGAGCCACATCAAGCCACCCGTCAGGACACAGACCTCCCTCTTGCCTCTTTGCCCACTGGGTCCCAATCCCTTTGCTTGGAATGCCATTCCTCCCTTCTTTTGCTGGCTGGGTTTTACCTACCTGATAAACCTTAGCTCAAGAATCATTTCCCTTGGAAGCCTTTTCCGAGTCTCACCACCGCGCTCTCCCACCCCCAGTTTAGTTTATTTTTCAGCCACATTGCAGAATAATTGTTGATTTGCTTGTCTGCCTTCTCCAGAATACCAAAGGTCGGGGACCACTGTATACTAATGGAAAAACAGCAACAGCAATAAAGCACGATCTATCCATTTTCTCATCACATCTTCAACAACCCCACGAAGCAGGCTCTGATAGCCACATTTTATAGATGAAGAAACAAAAACTTAGTTATTTATTTCCTTGACAAATCGGAACTGACTTTCCACTATGTGCCTGGTATACAGGGGTTAACTAATCTGCCCAAGGCTACCCATTTAGGAAGTTGCAAAGCCATTCATTGAGCTCAGGCCTATCAGATTCTAAGCCTGTGCTCTCGCCAGGATGCTTTTTCTCCTCAGCACATAGTAGGCCTCAGTAGATACTTGTTGAAGAAGCAAATGGCTACATATGAGAGTAAAGGCCCTGGAAACCCAGCCCTCTTTCTCGGAGACCCTCCTCTAGCAATGGGCTCTGACAGTGCTACTTGGAGGCACTGCAGTTGTGTCTTTTGATCTTCCATGCATCCTTCTAAAGGAGGTACTGTGTTTTAGGAAGATCCCAAAGGTAAACACACAGGTTGCAATAAAGCTTTCCTGAGAATCTTCTTTTGAAAAAGCAAACAGGACACAGACTCCAGAGTTTTCAAATTATTGTGATTTCTAGGATTCGTTTTTATGGTTTGGGAGTGGAATGTATGGCTTAAGCAAACACAATTAAATCCAAATTACCCGTGGCCATGTAGCCACTGGCTGTCTTTCCGTGTGGGAAAAGACAGGGCTTTGTAGGGCTAGAAAATATCTGAAAAAAATATGAAGTGACTCTGTCTTTTTTTCTTTCCCTTTTGCAAATGTTCTTTTAAAACACACCAAATTCCTAAGGAAGTTGCTGTTTTATCTGTTTTTTTTTTTTTTGATTTGTTAGTGTCCTAGAGCATGAAATCTTATTTAAAAGGCACTGTTCTTTCTTGAGATGGATGCCCATGATTTTCATTCTTACTTTCTAAGTCCAAAAATGAAATGCAGTTTGCCTCATTGGGAGCATTTCTGTATTCTTAAAATGTGCTGGTGTTTTTCCTGCTAAAGAGGCTTCAGAAGCAGTGCGTAGGCAATTTGCTGTGATTCATAGTGAATTTATTTATATGGAGAAAGTTGAAAGCAGCCTCCAAATTTTAAACACAGTGTGCCCTTTGGTACTTCGTGTATGTGCCAAAGTGTCATCTCCATATGACTGGTGCAGGCCATTTGAATAAAGTTCCAGATGGAAATCATTGTTCAAATTATTCCTTTCCCATCATCTAAATACAAATAGCAAAAATGGAAAGCCGTTTTCCATTGCTTCCCAAACAATAATAATAATAATAATAGTATGAAAAAATCCTGACAGATACCTTCAGATAGTATGGTATTATAATGACCGTAACTGCTATAATGGGACTCTTTTACAGATGGCAGCCGAGCCTGATCAAACCGTTCATTAGTCCTTCTAAAAACTGTCATATACATTCTCTTCTTTATGGTTCAAAACACAAAAGGCCCTTTGTGCCTTTAGAGACGTAGCTGCAATTTCAAATAAAAAGAGCAGCACATTAGCTGCCATTATGCATGAGCCATATCATCAGCATAAAAATGAATTTGTAATATTTTGCCACATGTGATGTATTATTGCCGGGCTATGTAAACAATACTGGGTCTGAAATTGAGCCTTGGGGACTCCCTTTACAACCGACAAATTGAGAAACAAGGCCATCAACTCTCACACATTGCATCCGGTGAGTTAAATAACTCAGCCAAGATCCATTTCCAGCCCAGTCTGAGATAATCTCTGTCCTGTAATAATAAATCATAGTCAAAGGCGTCGGATGCCCCAGGCAGATCTATAAACCCGTAAACAAGGCTATGCTCCACAATTTTGATCACTCTTAAAAGCTCAAGCCAAATCATTCATGGGTTTAATCTCAGCGTTGGTCACAATTACATTCACGGCTCCTGTCTGCCCATGAAAAACAGCAGGGTTGCTGTTTAGAAATAGATCAAGGTAGCAGCTTTCTCTCTTTGTTGATTTTTTGGCTTTCCCCTCTGTACTCACGAATTCAGTGAAAGCTGGCGTCTGCACTGGGGATCAGCCACAGAGAGCATGGGACAAGTTCTATTTATTCCAGAGGAAGGAGGCAGAGGAAGATTGCATGGTAAAGCCGGGTTGCTGAGCAAATGATTCCATTGTTGTAGAACCTGGAACCAGAGTTTTGGGCAGAAATGGCCTGGGGAATGGTGAATTTGCTCAGTTGTGCCTCCTAACTGCGTTTTTTCACTTTGCGTTGGTGGCTTATGTTCATGGTTTCATAGGTTTAACTGTCTGATTGGTGGCTACTTTGGGCACAATGGGATTGTTAACACTTGTTGGTTGTATAGGGTCAAAGCTTATACATGGATGAGAATTGACTGCTCAGACCAAGTGTTTGGCAATTCTCAGTCTGTATGTTGTTCTTTAACTTGCTCTAAAATTCACAATAGAGTAAATCTATTCCTCTTCTTGAGCTTTACTTATTTTTGGAATTAATTATAGTTGGCCCTCATTATCCACAGTTTAGCTTTCCCGAGTTTCTGTTACCTCAACTGTGGTCTAAAAATAGGTGAGTACAGTACATTAAGATATTTAGAGAAACAGAGAGAGAGAGAGAGAGAGAAAGACCGTATTAATATAAATTTTATTACAGTATATTATTACAGTGTCCAATTTCACTATTGTTAATTTTTTCCTGTGCCTAATTTATAAATTTATCATAGGCATGTATGTATAGGCGGAAACAGTATCTATAGGGTTCAGTACTATCCAAGGTTTCAGGCATCCGCTGGGGGTCTTGGAATGTACTCTCCACAGATAAAGGGAGACTTCTGTTCACACAAGAGCTGAACAGCCAAAACTGGGGAGATTGGTAGGGGTTACCGAAGAGAGAATTTGGAGTTCAAAGTAAGATGCATAACTCCTTTTATGATTAATATTGGCAGGAGAGGGAATTAGCGTTTGTTAAACACATACTCAGTTCAAGGCACTGTGCTGCCTGACTTGGAAATGTTATCTCACTTAATCCTCACAGTAATCCTGTTGGGTGATATAATCATTATTTAAGAAAGAGGGGGCTGGGCGTGGTGGCTCATGCCTGTAATTTGTTTTACACTTTGGGAGGCCAAGGTGGGCGGATCACAAGGTCAGGAGTTCGAGAACAGCCTAGCCAATATAGTGAAACCCTGTCTCTATTAAAAATACAAAAACTAGCCGAGCGTGGTAGCACGCGCCTGTAGTCCCAGTTACCTGGGAAGCTGAGGCAGAAGAATCGCTTGAACCCGGGAGGTGGAGGTTGCAGTGAGTTGAGATCGTGCCACTGCACTCCAGCCTGGGCTACAGAGCGAGACTCTATCTCAAAAAAAGTAAAAGAAAAAAAGAAAGAGGAAAACCAAGACTCAGAGGGGCGAGGTAACTTGCTCAAGCACACATAGCTAGGTGAGTGACAGAGCTGAGAGTTGAAACTAGGTTAGGGTGACTGTCAACCCACAGTCTTTCTCCTGTGCCTCACTGCCTCCCAAGAGTGAGATCTCAAATTTATGTGACATCTCTGACTTAAGGCTGGGTAGGCAAATAGGATTTTATGTCAAAGTTGCTGGATTAGTAGTAGTGCCTGGAATGCTGTGTGGAGAAAGATTGTCGTTGGGTGAAATTCTCCAGTTGATGAATGGTGTTGGCCACGTGTTTGGCTGGGGAGGCCAGCAGGCGGCAGGCCGGCTGAGCGTATGCTGGGTTGGCCTCAGATTACCAGGAGGCATAGTCCATCTTCAAGCAGAATTGTGCCTGTGTGTTGGGTAACAATGTATACCCACAATAGTTATACGTTGGTAGGAATATTATTCATAACCTGTTAGGAAGAAAATTCTATTAAAAAAAGCCTCCTAATTGCCACTCTGGAAAGTATCAAGCTGTGGTCCATCAGCATTTCAGGGGCTTATATTCTTGTGAGTAAAACACACTTGAAGGCACCCTGGCAATACCTAGGGTATCCTGCCCTTAAAGCATCCTATGTAGAGAGTAATTATTTTCTATCTTTGTTGCAGTAACAATAGGGGAATGAAACCTAAATGAATGATCTAAACAAAAACTCCTCCAACCACGAGGTGGCGCTATAATCTATTACTCGATTTATAAATGCTTCGGGGATTGCTTGCTGACTACTCTATTTTCTTTGCTTTTTGTTCCTGTTTTACTTGCTTACTTTTTAAAAATTTATTTTTAATTGAAAAATAAAAATTGTATCTATTTATTGTGTACATGTTACTTTGAAATATGTATACACTGTGGAATGCCTAAATTGAGCTAATTATCATATGCATTACCTCACACACTTTTTATCTTTTGCGTGGTGAGAACATTGAAAATCTACTCTCTAGGCAAATTTGCAAGAATACAATACAATACAATACAATACAATACAATACAATACATTGTTATTAACTATAGTCATCATATTGTACAATGGGTCTGTAGAACTAATTCCTGCCATCTAACTGAAATTTTGTACTCTATTTTTCTTTTCACACTCATTTTAGTTCTTTCCTTCATTTCTCCAACCCTTCTCAAAACAAACTAACGAGCCAATGGTCCAACAAGGAAATATCTCCTCCAAGTACCTTTTTTATTGTTATTATTTCCTCATAGTCCCCATATTTTAAATGCCTTAATCTAGCAAACAAACCTCAATTAGTAACAATAATTCATTTGGGGGTTTTCATTAATCAAAGACTATCAGAGCTTCTCCTCAGAATATGTGTTGTCAGGTAAGTTATGTTTCTCCAGCTAAAAATTAAAGACATTTAGTATTTTAGATAGCATGCCTATGTAATTTTATCAAGGATATAGCTATAGATCCTACTGGTTTTTTTCAAGTAATGGAAATTGTTCACCAATACTCATTACTGCCTTTAAAGACTTCTGGGAGGGGTGTCTTTAAACTCTTTTTGAGAACCAAATTCATTCCTGGGTCCCTGGGTAGAAATTTTGTAAATATCAGGATGGTGAGGCTGCCTCTCCAAAAGCAATACCTACTGGTTCTCTTTCTTGGTCAAGTTTGCTCACAAATTCGAACTCCTTGCCCAGGATTTAATTCTCCATTTCAGAGAATTTAATCCTGAATAACACTTACACCTGAATAGCATCTTTAATTCTAGGTTCTTGTATGATTAGTTGGTAATAGTAAAAGAGACTAGACTCATGAAATTAGGGATCGCTCACAGTTGTAACAATTAGACCACACTTCCTCCCAGATACAAGTTTTAAGACCATCAATTAAATATAAACAGGTTTTCTGGCTGTAGGATTTTAGCTTTTGTGTCATTTCCAGTTAGCCTAGAACCCAGCAGTCCAGATGTGCCTGAGAGAGGAAGAGATGGTAGACCACATGTTGCTCAAAACCTTGGAGACAAGTTTGGTTCTAGCATGAGCCAAAGTTTTACTAGATTAGGAATTTTTATAGGCTATGTCCTTCAATTCGTCTACATAATTGCCCACTGCCTAGTGAGCACTGTAGCTCAAGGACCAATGGCATCCAACACCTTAGAAATAAAATTCTTGAGTCCAAAGACAAAGCATGCTATTGTTTGGCTCCTTCCACTGCCATGGGAAGACTTTCGTTATTGGACTAAACTTAGAAGAAGTGAAAGTTTTATGATAAAAGCAATTCTAAGCCAGTCTTTGCATAATGAGCCAATCCCAGCAGTCACCTAATAATATTTTCCTCCCTGAACTCTACCTTTGAATTAACATCTTCCTAATCATGTGCCCCAAACTGTTTCTAGTGAATTCAGGAAGAGAGCAAAGTGCAACTATATCTGATGTATCACCCAAGTGGTCCAGAGGTAGATGGCTCGATTGATAAAAACCCAACATAAATTCACAGATTTCAGTCATATTATATTTATGATCAACTGCGACCCACAACGTGAAAAGTGCGTGAATTGGTGAAGTTTGGTGGTCTTCAAAAAGGAAGGGAGGCCCTCAGCTCCCCCATAATGGTGCTGAATGTGGCAGGAATGTAGCTAGGTGTCTGCCAGCTGCCATCCAGGCATAATCCAGGTGGGAGGCCCATCTTGGTACAGAACGTAGGAACACATCTATAGTTCTGTGGCTTTCCTTCCCCAGAGCTGTGTCTGGCCTGAATGTAAAGATGTTTGGAGAAGATGACAAATCCAGCCCATGACCCTGGCCTTAGTCCAGTTCCTCTGACCCCCCTAAATCAGGTCTCAGAGCAACTTGGAGCTTAATGCAGAGGAAGATAATTCTTCTGACTGTGGAAAATATTAGCTAAATAGATGACAAAGATCAGTTGTAAAATCTGTCTAAGAAATGAATTGGATCAGTTCTGTCTGCCTAAGGTGGTATGGATGTTAATTAGCCTTACAAGCCTGTTTCTTTACATATAAAATGGGGATTATAGTGGTACCTATATAATCTTCACAATGGTGGTTGTGCAGATGAAGTGAGTAGTGCAGGTAATGTACTGTGCCATGTTGTTGTAAGTGGTCAGTAACCAATAATATAAAGGGGGACTCCCTTTCTATCCTAGGGGTGAGACATTCTAGCCAACTGTTATTGAGTTCAAGAAGAGTCTCTTTCTCTTGTTCTCTCTCTCTCTCTGTACACACACACACACACACACACACACACACACCCGGGGGGGTATTAAACAAAGTGTTCCTTTAAAGATGTATTGTGGTTAATCTGTTAGGGCTTGGTGAAAGAGCCTCTCTGTTTGGACAACCCCTAAGTTCATAATGGCCGTAAAGGACTGAAGGATGGAGACTGAAATGGGGAACCAGTTTCTCATTGTACTGAAATGTATCATTTTTGGGATTCTTGTTAGGAGACAATGTCTTCAGTTTCATCATGCACATTTGTTGTGAGTCCAGCCAAATATGGCCACATACAAAGACCATAATACAGCAAGGTGATAATTTTCTAGCACTATGCTAAATGTTACATACATGTGATATCATGTAACTTTTCACTGAGACCCTAAGAAGTAGCTACTATTTGTCTACCCATTTTACCAATAAGAAAATTGAGACTCAGAAAGCTTAAATTGTTTGGCCAAGCTCACAAAAGCAACATGTGCAGAGCTAGGATTTGAACTCAGATCTGTGAGAACCCCAAGCTCTTACCACTCCCTTTTCTTCACTGCCTCCCATCTGCCTCATTCATGTGAATGGCATAAAGATACTCCAGTATTGACTAGGCTTGGAGCTTCAGAATGGGGGCCTGCAGAAATGTCTGGAGACATTTTTAGTTGTCACAGGTTGAGAACTCTGCCCTGATAGTATACAGGGGAAGCTCTGTGGTGTAGTGTAGTAAACAACAGGCTTATAAATGTTAGATCATCGATAGAGTGTGTATCTCATCCCCCAACTCTGCAGGGGAGGTCTGATTACCACCTTTAGCACATAGGAAACTGAAGCTCAGAAAAGATAAGTCACTTCCTCAAGATCACATGGTTAGCAATCATTGGAGCTGGAAATGATACTAAGGACTGCTGATTCCAAAGTAGAGATTTTCTCCTTTATCACAACGATCCCTGGGCTATTGTTTTTCTCATCAAATTTAGACTTTTAGTTTACCTAAACATTGTTTAGCTTGCTCGGTGGTTCTCAAGTGATAACATGCATCGGATTTGCAGGAGGACTTGTGGAAGCAGATTGCTAGGCTTCACCATAGAATTTCTGATGGGGCCCTGGTGGGGCCCGTGAATTTGCTTTTCTATCAAGCTCCTGGGGGATGCTGATGCTGCTGGACCAGGGCCACACTGACAACCACTGAGTTAAGTCTCAAATGTGTTTTCTTTCTTCTTCTCTTCTGAGTCTTCTCCTGCCTCCTTTTTGCTTCTCCTCCCCCAACTGTCTGGGGACATGAAGAGTGCTGAATTTGCAGCCTGGCTCCTATGGACAGGCTAAGGCTGACAGGCTGGTGAAATATTAGTGCAACATGTGAAACCTACAGCCTTCCGAAGGCTCACTGCAGAGCGCAACCGATTACATGCGTCACTGGTCCAAGTGTTCCTTACAGTCTCCTGGGAGTGAATTAAAATCCTTTGCTGGTGACATAGGGGGGTGGACTTGTTCTGGGTCTGGTCTAATCTGGGTCAGAGAGCATGGGCTGATCTGTCATCCGAAACACTGAAACCTCTCCTAGGCGTCTCCTGGGGGATGATGGCTGCCCTCTGTGCTGGAGGCAAACGGGAGGAGGTACAGATGGAGGCCTGTCCCTTGTCCCTTTGTCTGGCAGCTGCTCTCCTCACAGGGTGGTTGCTGCAGGCAGCAGTAGGTGGTCTGCGTAAGGGGCTGGGAAACCAGGCTTCCCACAGCCCTGGGGGTTCCCTCCAATTTATTACCTCTGAATGCTTGGAACATCTGATGTGCCAGAGGTCCAGGAATTTGTGATGAATGTACAATGAAGACATATGCTGTGCTCAAACTAGCAAAAGAGGCCAAGGAGGGGAATCTGGAAACTAGTATTTATTGAGACTGATCATGTGCCAGGCATTGTGTTAGACGCTTTACAATCATCTCGTTTAATCCTCATAACAGTCTTGCAAGTTAGATGTTCTTACTCATGTGAAGAGAATGGGGTTTCAAGAAGCTAAATAACTTGCCTGAGCCCATCAGCCTTGAAAATGGAGAAGCGAGGATTTCAGCCCAAGGTAGTCTGACCCTAGCAGCCGTTATCTTTCCATTTAATGAGAGAGAGAGAGAGAGAGAGAGAAAGAGAGAGAGAGAGAACTTGAAGGCTTGAGGTTCAGAGGAGGTGAGGATGCCTTATGACTTGTGATTTACTGGGCAATTACTAGGCCAGTTTTGACTTTAGCCAACCTTCGTCCAGTAATTTTGAAAGAGCATGTCTTCCTTCTTTTGCTTGGTGCAGAGAAATTTAGAACAAAGGGAAATAATGCATTAGTACATGCTGTAAGAAGTTTGCTTCCGTCGTTAGGCAAGTGACTTGTGGAGTGAATATTCCCCTTAGAGCTGTAGGGGGCACAGTGAATCCCAAAGCAATTGAAGGAATTTTAGAAGCAGGATAGTACAGGACATTAGGACATCGAGGCCTGATCAGGGGAGCGATGCAATTTGTTCTCCTCTCAACCAAAGTTTACCATCTCTTCTTAGTAGATAAAAATGGAATGCCACTGCTTTTTTTCTTTTTATGAGTAGGAAAAACAAATCAACATGCTCCCTATTGTTTCCCTGACTTGTGAAAATAAAATCCGAACGTATATTTGTGATTTCATCCAGCCCAGAAGACCATGAAAGAAACATGAGCCTGAGGAATTTGTTAACCCACTCTCTCTGTGGTCTGCAATGCCTGGGTTTTAATTGCAAGTAGGAAGGGCGCTTGAATTGGCAAGACTTTTTTAGTATTCATTCATCTTGAGCAAATTGTGACATCCATGGGGTGGGGAGAACCAAGCATTTAAACTACTTTTTGGCATAATTGGCCTTGACCTTCATAGTATCATAATATGCTTAGTGGTATATGCAACAGACCTGACTTCCAGAGCCTATCATTTGAAATCAGACCCAATCCACAACGTCAGTAATGATACCTTTCTTTATTCAATGCCTGTAAGGCATTTTCAGTGGCATTATCTCACAGAATCCTTAGAACAACTCTATTAAGAAGATATTTTCATCTTCAATTTATAGATTAAGGACACCAAACCTTGAAAAGATCACACAGTTTGTCAGGAGCAAAGTCTCAACTCAGACCTAAGCTGCTAAGTCCTATTTGAGTGCTTGTTTACTATATTCTTATTTACCTCTTTGTTCTGTAAATTTGACTTTGGTCTTTCAACTTAGTGATTAGATTTTGTTTAAAATAGCTTTTCCCTGATATAAAATGAACAAGTAAAACAGTAAGAGAAAAACAGTAAGAGAAATAGAAAGAACTCTGTCCCTTTAAGACAATCACTATCGATATTGTGCTGTGCTTTTCCCTAAGCGTGTTGAATCAGCAACTTTTCATTTTGATCGAGTATAAGTTGTGTATGTATCTTTCAGTTTTATTTCCCCAGGAGCACGCAGCACAGTATCTGGAGTCTTAAAGTTGCTCTGAGGAGGTCTGTGGAATGGATAGAGGAAGGATGAACTCATGCGTCCATAGGCTTGTATGGGGGCACCAAAGAGTTAGAAGAAATTGTCCCTGCCCTTGAAATCCTTGCCATCTAAACATGGGAAGACCAGGCACTTATTCCTGTGGCAAGTTTTTGGAACAACTAACAAAAACATAAGGAAATACTTACACCCGAAGTTAATAATGTGGTGTGTGTCATATGCCAGTGCTGGGATTGAGCAGCATAAATCAAGACTAGTCAGGTGAGAGCTCCTGGAAGAAACAGTATTTAGTTAAATGTTGAGAGAAACGATGTTTGTGGTTGACAGAGAAGTGTATGGCTGTCTCTGGTCTTTTCCAAAATGATAAACTACAGAAAAGTATCTGTGTCACTATTACTTGAAAACTGGAAATTTCTTATATTCCAGCAATTTTCCTTTGGTGTTTGCATTTCTGGAGTGAGAGCACAGTTCACCTAGTAGGCCAAGGAAATCTATTCTTTTAGTCCATTTATCGAAAATATAAAAGTGGGGCCAGGCACAGTGGCTCAAGTCTGTAATCCCAGCACTTTTGGAGGCTGAGGCAGGCAGATCACCTGAGGTCAGGAGTTTGAGACCAGCCTAGCCAATATGGTGAAACCTTGTCTCTACTAAAAATACAAAAGTTAGCCTGGCGTGGTGGTGGGGGCCTGTAATCCCAACTACTCAGGAGGCTGAGGCAGGAGAATCACTTGAACCTGGGAGGCAGAGGTTGCAGTGAGCTGAGATCATGCCATTGCACTCTAGCCTCGGTGACAAGAGTGAAACTCCATCTCAAAAAAAAAAAAAAAAAAAAAAAACCAGAAAATATAAAAGTGGCTCATGTTTCTGAAGAGTGTTACTTTCTAATCACTTGGAGAAATACAAAAGGAAACGAAAGTGGCTGCGTTACTATTGGCTTTGGGAAAAAGAAATACTGCAAGCTAAATAATTTACAGATTAAATATCTGAGTGTTAAGGAAGAGGTCAGCTTTGTTGCTTTTAGAAGAATGATTTACGGTTCTACTTAGCTTTTAAAGTCCTGCTGTGACATTTGGGAACATGCTTTTCCATTGATAAGTAATACCGTAGTGTGATAGATGAGGGAACAATAGCATGAGTTTGGCCAAATCGCTATTCGTAATGTTTGTTTAACAGATAAAGAAGTCAGGTGACATTTTCCATCGGTGTGTTGTGCAATGCTGCAAAACTAACAGCTCCAAGATTTAGCGTAGAAAATGAGAAATTCCCAGGGAAACTCTGGGTTGGCAGTTTGGAAAGACCATCCACCATCAGTTGGAGTCCTTCAATTCCTCTTCCTCTGGTTTTCATGATTCAGTGGAAAGAGCATGGACTTTGAAGTCAGATCTGTGTTTAAATCTTAGCTCTATCATTTTCTAGAAGTGGGGATTTGGAGATGTTACTTAACCTCCACAAGCCTGTTTTCTTATCTTCTAAGTGAAGTTACTAATAGCCATGTCAGAGGATTGTTGAGAGAATGAAAACAGTTACTTGTGTAGAGTGACTAACACAAAACTCGGTGCCTAGTAGTCACTAATATATCCATTCATTCAACAACTATTTGGCATTGTGCTAGAGGCTGGGGAATACGAGAACGATTAAAGCGGTCTGTGTCCTTGTAGATTTAACAGTTTAGTAAGAAAGGGAGATGAAAAATAAAAGTAAACAAATATATATAATCATGATAAATGTAGCCAAATGTCATAAAGGGAGTAAAGGCTGAGATGGAGAATATTTGGGGTAAAAGTGAAATGACTTCACATAGGGTAGGACAGGGAATGCCTTTCTGGGCAGATGACTTTAAGCAGAGACCTAAAGCATGAGAAAGAGCCAGTTGAAAAAAATTGGGGGTAAAGCATTCTAAGCAAAAGGGATTGCATGTGCAGCAGCCCTGAGGCAGGAAATGGCTTGGAATGTTCCAGGAGCTGAGCAGATGAATGGTTGCAAAAGGTGAACCACTAGGGATGAACCTGGACAGCAAAGAAGCAAAGATCTAGAGATGAGGTGGGAGAGATCAGCAGGATGGATCTCGCGTGACCTTGGTAGAGAGTTTGAATTTTATTCTAAGTACCATTTCATCATTGGTTTTCTTCCCTCTCCATCATAATTGCAACAAGCATCTAGCACCAAGAACCTGCTGGCTGTCATCCAGTTTTGCAGAAATTCTAAGGAATACACTCCAAGGATTAGGGAATAAATATCAAGGTGGCAGAAAAGCACATTCTGCTGTGAGGGTAAGGCCCTGGAGTCTTCAGTGAGGGGCTACTTCTTCAGTATTTGTGGCACTAACTCGCAACGGGTCAGAGCTGCAGGGGCCTGGAACTCCCCTAATCTTACCCCCCTGATTTGATAGACAGGGCAAGGGATCTGTATAAAGCATGGTGTTAAGGGAACTAGGAGAAAGATTTAAGTGCTTACTTATTGATAATCTTCCGTTTTCTAGAAAGGTTGCTGGATACTTTCCTGTTAAACTTCTTTAATCTTCATAACTATCTATAAGTTAGTCATTGTAGCCAGGCTTTGTGTGTGAGAAAACTGAATAAATTGGCTAAGAAAATGACCAATTAGTGCAACTGCTTTGAAAAATTATGGTTTTATTCTGTTACATTGAATATTCACATGCCCTTACAACCCCAAATTTCCAATTCTTGGTATATTTCCAAAGGAAATTTTTATAAAGGAGTACTAGGAAATACACATATAAGGATGTTCAAGATAGTATTGTTCTTAATAAAGAACTGGAAATTATCCAAATAGCTATCCTCAGGAAAATGTGTGGAGAGCTTATGGTAAAATCACATGATAGAGTATTACACAACTGTGAAGTGGAGTGAACTACAGCTACCCACAATAATATGAATGTCATTCAATATGATATTAAATTAAAACAAGTCCCACAAGACTTAGAACATTTCACTCTTCTTCTACAGTTCACAAAAACCCCACAAAACTATATAATTTAGGCATATATATACATGTAATCAAACTGTTTAAAGCAAAGGAGTGATAACCATAAACTTCTGGATACTGATTGCTGCTGTGTGGGGAGGCAGGAGGTAGGATAATAGAGGAACATATAGGTAAATAACGTTTAAGTTCTTGAGTAGAGCAGTGGGTGTATGGACATTGATGGCACTGTAACTGAAAGAATAAATGAATGAGTAATGAATGAATGAAATAAAAATTCAACCTACCTGGACCAATGATGACAATGTATTATGAACTGAAAATAATGAATGATTCAGCTCTGCAATTGAAGCCCATTAAAAGAAAAAAAGAAAAAAATGACTTATAAGTCTTTGTATTATGCTCTGATGCTTAAGCAGTAAAAATAACTATCTGATAATTTATTAGCACAGCTCTGAGCTATTCAGTTGGTAGCTTCATTGTGTGACAGTAGCCACCACTACTCATATACCCATAACCCTAACACAATATTTTGGATTTATATTGTCTATTGTATAAATTTGTGCTCTTCAAATTTTTCTAATCATGCACCCAATCAGAGAAAAAATTTAGGGCATCCACTCCTAATATCTGTGAATTTGTGTACATCTACCCTTATCAATATATCTATATATTTTTCTTTGTTTTAAGGTAAAATGAAATACAAATAGAAGTTTGAATAATTTCTTCTTATACTTCAGTGGATTATCTTGTGCATTCCACTTTGGGGATATCTATAGATAACTAAATCATATTATGCAAATAATTTACTTTTCTATTTCAAAGTCTCTCCCCAACCCCTGGCATTTATTTTCTGGAGTGAATTGGTGTGATCTTGGCTCACTGCAACCTCCGCCCCCACGGGGTTCAAGCAATTCTCCTGCCTCAGCCTCCCAATAGCTGGGATTACAGGCGTCTCTGCCACCACGCCCAGCTAATGTTTGTATTTGTAGTAGAGACAGGGATTTCACCATGTTGGCCAGGCTGGTCTCGAACTCCTGATCTCTGGCGATCTGCCCACCTTGGCCTCCCAAAATGCTAGGAATACAGGCATGAGCCACCACATCTGGCATCTTTTCTTATTTGATGTTCATGATATTCCTGAGAGGCAAGAAGGCAGGCAGTGTTATTCTCATTGCACCAATGGGAAAAGAGAAGCCCAGATAATTCTTGGCTCTTCCACAACATTAGCAAGAGAGTGGCAAAGCTTGTAATAGAAACAGAACTCTCTGCCCCTCCCTAGGGCTCTTCCCACTGTACCTGGCAGCTTCTAGTCTAACATCTTAACAGAGTTATATGATTCTTAAGGTCAGACCAACCTGGCTTCAAATTCCAGCTCTGTTATGTGCCTTCAGATGAGTTATTAAATCTCTCTGAACCTTCATTTTCCCACCTGTAAAATGGATATAATAATATCGGCCTCACATGGTGGTTGTAAGAACTTAAAATAAGACCAAATAGATTACAATCTAATAGAGAGGACAAGATCGTCAATAAGTGTGTTTTCCTTTCCTTCTTATTTTTGCTTCCCTCTTCCATTATATTGGCATTACTGACTTAGTAAGTTTTGAAAGGTAGAGAGAGGAAGTGGTCATGGTAAACAGCCATGAAATATATTTTTGAGTATTTGATTTTCAATGCAGAAAGTCCTAGTAACAATATTAATCTTGTCTGTAAATCTCTCTCATATTTAGATACTAAATTGGCTCTACATGGGCTGTTTTGCAAAGCAAAAGAGATCAAGGATGCTTTAAAGCAGTGTGGTCCACACAGACCTTGTGTCTCTTTGGCTTTTTGGTGTTAAATATGATGCCACGTTTCATGAGTGCATCCATTCTTCAACTAAGCTCCAACTCTTTACATCGTAATATGATGTTTTTCCTCCTTATCTCTATTTGAAGGAGTGGAAAATAATTTTTGCATCTGAACAACTGTGTGTACCAGGATCTGGGGGACCAGCTAACCTGGGCACCAGAGAATCATGAAATTCATATGTTGGCCTTGTCTGTGAATACAGTTCCGATACACAAGATATAATAACACATCTTCACTGAGCTGACCTACTGAATGCCTGCACGTGTTTCTAATTTGTGTGGGATTGTTCTCTCAGTAGATTCCATTCTCCCTTAAAAAACACGCACGTACAAACACAAAACTTGTTTTAAATGAAACAGACACCTTAAGAATCTTAACAAGTAGAGTTGACCTTTGAACATAATTCTACAAAACTGCAATGTGCTTCCCAAGTGTTGCCAGGAGGCCTCGGAGAGATCGATGGATGACAACCCCACTTCCTGCACTTCTGTAGGCACAGATATTAGATCCAGAGGGGAACAAATTCCATGAGACCCAGGGCAAGGGTGACGTGGCCAAAATCAAGTGGCGCTGCCTTTCCCACTGTGCCAGGCTGTCATCAAGAGCCCTTCTTTCAAGTTTCAAGGAAACTTGCACCATGCACTTCCTCTCATCTGACAGTAGCAAGGCCTTTCAGGGCAGAGACCATGGAGTGTGGCCCTTCTGTGAAAACAGAACATCTATGTACAGTAACATATGCATTCGTACACAGGTGCATACTTAGCCACATGTAGCCATCCATGCATGCATGTTCTCATTGAGTAAGAGTCCAGGTTTATTGCAATGCCACAGATAGATTTTAGGGAATAAGATAATAGAACAAAACAAAACATACTAACTCTACCATGAGGGCAATTTAACATTTTGCTGAAGAGACATTGATATCTTAAAATAGCTTGGGTCATCTTTTGGCCATCCTTTCTCATGGTATTGTCCAAGGGCAAAAGTACTCCTTAAGGGAATCCACTTGTCCAGGATTGGCAGATCCATAGACAGAAGTGGAGTAGTGGCTTCTGGGGGCTGGGGGCAGCAGAGAATGTGGAGGGACTACTTAATGGGTATAGGATTGCTTTTTAGGGTGATGAAAATATTCTGCAATTAGATTGTGGTGATAGTTGCACAACATTGTGAATGTACTAAAAGCCCCTGAATGGTATGCTTCAAAATGGTTAAAATGGCAAGTTTCATATTTTGTAACTTTTTCCTCAATCCAAGAAAAAAGAGGTAAGATGAACTAAGAGCATTGAACCATGGACAAACGTCGGCTCTCTCAAGTGCTAGGGAATGGTGGGGATGCCGCCTGCATCCTGGAGATTGCTAAGAGGGCCTCCTGAGGCCTGGGGCAGCAGCAGGGCCAGAGAGGAGTGTGGTTTGATTCCAGCGTTGGAGAGAGGGAGGTGAATAATGTCAGGGTCAGGTCTGGTGGGAATGCGCTCATGCAGTGTACACACAGGTGTGTTCTGGAAAGCACCCATTTACCTTTCCTTGACCACTGCCTCCTGCTCACCTGCCCCAGTTTGGCTGGCTTTTCTGACTCTCAGTGAGGTTCTGGAGACTAATAGCAGTGACTGCTCCCTCAAATGCTTGGGTGAGATGTCTCAAAGCACATCTTCTGTTTTTCTTTGCCTGGTAGAGAATACAGGCTAGAGGGGTCCTAGTTCTGACCCAAGTGGTGTTGCTCGTGTGTCTATGAAAAATCTTTGGGATCAACCTGATAGTCTGTGCCTTGTGAAGCTCGAGGTGACAACTTTCCCGATTTCTTGTGGCCAGAGCCTTATCCCACACAAACTGATTCAGTATGCACTTTGCCTTGACAAGTGAGCTCAATGTGACTTCTGAGTTCAGTTCAAGAGGAAACTGGTTTATTCTTAAAGTTAATCAAGTTGCTTTTTTTACTTGGGGAACTAGAAAGTTGGGGATGAGTAACTCACGTAGATTTTTAAAAATCAAGCCCTCTTACAAAATGTTAGTGTTAGACCTGAATTCGGAAGTGCCATATAAAAGGTTTTTTATTTTGCTCATATAACAGGACTGAAATGGTCTCCTGCGGCATAAACTCTTTTGTCTTAGAAAACACTCAGTCATGAATGCTATGAATTTCTGTATCGGAAAATCTGAATCATCTTGAGACCCACACGAGTTCCTTGATGAAAATGTGAAATTAATTTTGTACTAAATAAAACTTGAAAATGGTTTCAATTACAAGAAGAAAAAAACGTGAAACAAAGACAGTAATTCCACTGTATCAGATTCTTGTTTCATTAATTCTGAATTTTGAAAAAAATCACCATTTTCTAGATACTGCTTTAAAGTTGTTGAGACTGTGAACATCAGGGGTCACGGTGATACTTAATACAAGCCTCCTACCACCTTGTAAAGAGTCTGTGAATGCTTTGGACTTTGGGGAAAGCACAGGAAGAAACAAACATTTATGGCACATCCATCGCATGTCATGATGTGGGCTAGGAAGTTTCACATCTGTTGTTCTCTCATTTAATTCTCATGACTGTCTAAGATAAGTATTGTTATCTCCTTTTAAGTGCAAAATGGAGGCTCAAAGAGACCATAGAAGATGTCAAAAGTGACACAATTTGTGTCAGAGTGGGGATCCAAGCCCAGGTCTTCAATGCTCTAAAGCCCATTTTTCTTTGAAACCATGCAACCAATCGTTGAGGAAACCCAGGAGATGCACTTTCCACCCCACAGTGAAGGCCTTTCTCTGGAACCCCTCTGTCTTCTGCGTGGGACCACTCACCTTAAATTTGGCCTGAGTTTCTAATCTTATGTATCATAGTTGTGTCTACACTTAGCTGGACCTTCTGGAAAGAATCACCATGATGCGTGAGGGAGTGTGACCCGGGTACAAAAGTAAGCAAAACACAGTTCAACTTGCCAAGAGTTAAGCAAGAACTTTGCAATACTTGGCCTCATTGTCTTCACCTTAAAATGGCAATAATGATACTTGAGCTTAAGGGCTATTGCATGGGTTCAAGTCGGGTTAAGTGTCTAGCACTGAGCCCAGCTTAAAGGAGAAAATAAAAATATATTCATTCTCTCCCCACTGCTACCTCCAGTTTTTGGCAGGAGGCAGACGGCGAACCTTCCTAGAGGCATTAAAAGGTGAGATGGAATTAGAGGGCAGACAGCAATTGCAGTTTTCTTCTACCAAATGCTACCAAAATCTACATGTACTCACATAAGTGTGTGTGTGCATACATGCATACATTTGAATTTTAAAATAGAAAACGGAATGCATTATAGCTACTAACTATTGGATTAATTTGAAAACAGCTTTGCAGTAGAATTTTACAGTGGGCAGCATGAGGCCTGAGTGGAAATGGCTTCTTTTGTCCCACGTTAAATGTGATGCCACTTGAGGTCCTGGTCAAAAATGGATCCAAATCAGAGGAGGAAACGGGAAACATTTTCCTTGCTCTAACATTCAACTCCACTGTTGGTCAAAGGAAACCCTTTCTGAGGAGTCACCTTTTCCGGAATAAAATGGAAGTCTGTATTGTTAGAGTCAGAACAAAGACACATCATTGCAGGTGTGGAAGGTCCCTCACTCAGGACTGACAATTGAGGAAGAGCTAGTGAATGCTGGTGTGTCTGAAGATGAGAGACACAAATAGGTTGAGCTCAGAGGGCTCCAGTGTAGAGCTTTACCCATGGTCTTGAACCTGAGAGTGCTAAGCACTTGCCTGCTTTTAGTTTTCTAAATCATTCAGAGCATTTTTACCCATGGCCTCTAATATGGTTTGGATCTATGTCCGCACCCAAATCTCGTGTCAAATTGTAATCCCCAATGTTGGAGGTGGGGGCTGGTGGGAGGTGATTGGATCATGGGGGTAGTTTCTCATGAATGATTTAGCACCATCTCCCTTGGTCAAGACAGTGAGTCAGTGAGTTATCATGAAATCTGTCTGTTTAAAAGTATGTAGTGCCTCCCTCCACCCTTCCTCCTGCTCTGGCCATGTAAGATGTGCTGGCTTCCCCTTCGTTTTCCGCCATGACTGTAAGTTTCTTGAAGCCTCCCCAGAAGCTGAGCAGGTGCCAGTATCATGCTTCCTGTACAGCCTGCAGAACTGTGTGCCAATTAAACCTCTTTTCTTTACAAATTACCCTGTCTCAGGTATTTATTTATAGCAGTGCAAGAATGGACTCACACAGCCTTTCATGTTTCCCTGGAAGGTATGTGGAAGGACAGAGGAGAAAATAACATCTTAAATCGAATTTTCAGGATGTACTGGACACTATGCTTTCACTTGACCTTATTTCACTTGGTTCCCAGGACTACTCCAGAAAATACAGTGTATTATTCTTCCCATTTTGCTGGTAAGGAAACTGAGTTTCCATTGGCTCTGTGCTTTTTCTCTTGTTAGGTGTGTCTGTTTGTGAATGACTACAGTATGTTGAGGAGAGTTAGAATAAAAGAGACCTGAGAAAATGATTCATTTGGAGCCATACATAGATACAGGAGAAAAGCAAAACAAAACATTAAACACATAAAGGAAACATAATTTGTCATTGGGAGTGAGGGAGTATCTATTGTTTATGACTAAGCATGACACCACAGAGGTTGTGTCCCCTAACCTAATCCAGTCCCTAATTCTGAATCACTGTGTGATTTGGTCATTTGCCTATATAGCAAGCTCATTATTTTTCAACTTAGAAAATGTTAGGGAGCCATGGTAATGATCCAAATCCATTTAGGTTTGGCAAGTCTGTAAACTTTCAAGCCCATTGAAAACAAACCCAAACAACAAAAGATAACAAGTGTTGACAAGGATATGGAGAAAAAGGAACCTTGTACACGGTTGGTAGGAATATAAATTGATACAGCCATTATGGAATACAGTAGGTTCCTCAAAAAATTAAAACTACAACTACCATATGATCTGGAAATTCCTCTGCTGGGTATATATTCAAAGAAAATGAAATCAGTTTCTCAAAAAGATATCTGCATTCCTATGTTGATAGCAGCACTATTCACAATAGCCAAGATATGGAATCAACCTAAGTGTCCATCAACAGATGATTGGATAAAGAAAATGTGGTGTGTATACACAATGGAGTACTATTCAGCTTTTAAAAAGAAGGAGAAAAGAAGGAAATCCTGTCACGTGCAACAACACAGATGAATCTGGAGGACATTATGCTAAGTGAAATAAACCACACATGGTAAGACAAATATTACATGATCTCACTTATCTGTGGCATCTAAAACAGTCAAACTCATAGAAGCAGACAGTAGAATAGTAGTTTCTGGGAGATGTTGATCAAAGAGCAGAAAGTTTCTGTGAAGTTCTGAAGAACTAATGTACAGTATGGTGGCTATAGTAAATGGTACTGTATTATATACTTGAAATTTGCTAAAAGAGGAGATGTTCTCACTATACACATGCACACACAAAAGTAACTATATGAGGTGGCAGATATACTAATCAGCTTGATTGTGATACTACTTTCACAGCATCCACATATATCAAAGCATCATGTTGAACACTGTAAATACAGAATACTTTTTGTATATCTCAATACAGCTGAGGGAATAAAGACAGAAAACAAAATGCAAGAGGCTTGAAAATGGTCAATATAATTTGGAAATGAAGGGAAGGTTTTGAAATAGACTCTTTTCATCAAGAGTCCCCAGTGTCCTAGTGATATGGTTTGGCTGTGTGACCATCTTGGACTGTAGTTCCCATAATCCCCACATGTCATGGGAGGGACCCAGTGGGAGGTAATTGAATCATGGGGGTGGTTACCTCCATGCTGTTCGTGTCACAGTGAGTGAGTTCTCACAAGATCAGATGGTTTTATAAGGAGTTTTTCCCCTTTTGCTCAGCACTTCTTGTTCTTCTCTTTCTTGCCTCCATGTGAAGAAGGATGTGTTGCTTCCCCCTCCGCCATGATTGTAAGTTTCTGGAGGCCTACCCAGCCATGCAGAACTTTGAGTCAATTAACCCTCTTTCCTTTATAAATTACTCAGTCTTGGGTATTTCTTCATAGCAGCATGAGAATGGACTAATACGCCTAGATTCAATGTGGTTTTAGCTTGCGTATCTTAAAGATGATGATGAAACATCTTCTTGCCACTCTAGGCCTACTGGCAAAGTGGTTTTCAGGCTGTATTCCCAGGAATCCTATGGTTCCTTGGAGGATTCTCCATGGAGATCCTTTTGGAGGAAGGGTATGGTTAACCTGGAGGGGCTGTCAATGGTCTTTCCCTCATACTCTTCACCCTTGCAGGCCTCCACTTTAATCAGAACACCTCCACTTTTATTGCTTTTATGTATTGACTTTCTCTATTTGCTTTAGTTTGAAGCAGTTACATTGCAACTAACACCAATTTTTAAATCTAGGCTATGGGAATGGTAGCTCTTGGAATCCAATACAAAAAGCCCTCCCACAACGAGAATTGCCTTGAGGTTAATGACTTGGAGAGTTTCACCTGAGGGGGTATGAGCAAAGATTTAGCGAAGCATGTTTCACTTTCCAAAATCATGTCAGCTTTCATGACTAAAAAAGAACAAAACCATTGTGAACACAGAGCACATTAGAAAAAGAACAAAGTGTGGCAACACCACCAGTGAGATCAGACTGCATTTAGCCACAGACTCACTGATTGGAGTTTTCTGACGAGGCAGACAGAGTTGTGGAAGGCTGCCAGGAAATTCTGGACATCAAATTGCTTTCGCTAAGCCAGCTCAGTGGTATAGTAAAGAGCTGAGGAGTCCCAGGAGAGGACTGGGAAAAGATCGGTCTCTGTTTCTTTACCCCTGATGTGGGCCTTTTTCGATTAGGAAGTAGAGTGTGAAGGAAGTTATCAGGGGTGAAATCAACTCAGCAAGAAACCTTTTTAGACCAAAGCCCAAGGAAAACTAATAAAACCAGTTGGGCTGCTTCATGCTTATCATACGTTGTGCATGTATGTAGATCAACTGGCTTTACAGCAAACACAGACACCCCAAAACAAAATCTCAGTTGTGCAAAAGGATTTCTAAGTCCCCGAAGAATGATGGCTGGGTTCTTTCAAGGAACAGTGGCTACATGAAACTCTAGTACATCAAATATCTGACACACTATTTCTAAATTAATGATTGAAATGAAAAGTTGCTTAAGGTATGAATTGGGGATTATATTTGGCTGGGAGAAACCGAGGCCCCCAAGGCAGAGCCCTACACAGATGACTGGTTCTATTTTTCTTAGGTAAGAAGCAGTCTGTAGCATGCAGCTGTGATCATGGAGTTGTCCTCAGGGACATTGAGATCCAGGTTCCTGGAGTTCTCTTGGCTTTGTTTACCACTGACCAAGTTATTCCCACTTCTCCTCTGGCATCTTCCCCATGTTCTAGGCAAGCAAAGGGGGCAGATGAAGCATGAAACAGCTGGAGACAGCTGAGTCTGTGCTCCGCCTTCTTCCTCTACTCCTGTCCCCACATTTTAAGGAGATTTTCTGAAAACTTCATCCAATGACTTCAGCTTATATAACTTCGCTAGAACTATATCACACACTATTCCATCTGCACAGGAGGAATGCATGTATTGTCTTCTAGCTGGGCATGGTGTTGTCCCCAACAAAAGTAGGACTCATTTCTAAGGAAGAAGGGGAGAGAGCATAACAGTTTGACAACCAGCAGTGCCTGCCAGACCTATCAGAAAAGTCTCTCCTGGCTCCTGGGGATACATCCATACTACCTCCTGGCCTGCTCTATTCCACTCTTTAAATTACTATACTCAGCTCTTGCTGTGGTTTTCTTTTGCTTTTTGTTTGTAACAGATTCTGCTTGCTTGCTTGCTTGCTTTTTTTCTCTTTCTTTCTTTCTTTCTTTCTTTCTTTCTTTCTTTCTTTCTTTCTTTCTTTCTCTCTCTCTCTCTCTCTCTCTCCTTCCTTCCTTCCTTCCTTCCTTCCTTCCTTCTTTCCTTCCTTTCTTTCTTACTGAGATGGAGTCTCACTCTGTCATCTAGACTGGAGTGCAGTGGCGCAATCTCAGCTCACTGCAACCTCCACCTCCTGGGTTCAAGCAATTCTCCTGCCTCAGCCTCCTGAGTAGCTGGGATTACAGGCACACACCACCACGCTTGGCTAATTTTTCTGTAGTTTTAGCAGAGACAGGATTTCACTATGTTGGTCACCTGGTCTCGAGCTCCTGACCTCATGATCCGCCTGCCTCGGCCTCCCAAAGTGCTGGGATTACAGGCGTGAGCCACTGCGCCCAGTCAACAGGTTCTGCTTTCTTTTGTGACCTCAGGTTCCTCACTGGAATACCATCCCATGCAAGTTTAGGTAACAGGCGCATCTCTTCTCTGGCTAACCGTGCTTACAAGTGCAGCTCAGGCTGGGTCACATTGCTGAATTCAGGCCTTTGCTGATGAAGCAGATGGTGCCAGGCTTGGGAGAACTGATTGGTGACTGCTGGGGTTCCTTAAAGGTTTTGCTGTCATAAGGTCAAAGGTGCACCAGTGCTGAGGTCACAGTCACGTGTAGCCATTGTTCTACTGACACAGCTAAGATGTGACACACTTCTCACCTCGGTTATGCTAGGAACTACTCATTAATTTCTTATGAGTTCTCTGGCTAAAACCCTACAGCAGATGTTTAAAACTTATTCTACCTTCCAGAACTCTGACTGTATTCTTGCTCCCTTCTCAGTCATAGGTGACCTCAAATCTTACTTTACAAAAAAATTTAAAAAGATGAGGTTATTTGACTTGTGCTATGTCCCTTGTACCCCAGAAATCACTATATTTTCACCCTTTTTCTTGTTTCATTTTGATTTTGAGAAATCTAGTCCCTTCTTTGTTCCGTTGCTGGGCTCTTCCCATAGCTCTTTACACCATCCCTCATGCCATCCCTCTTACTTCCTTAGTGCCTTCTGTCACCATCTAGCCCTTTCTTTCTTGCATGTTCAGTCCCTTCATTTCAACGAGTGCCTTCTTATCTGCCTACAGACCATGGCTACTGTGGTCTAGATGAAGTTTCTCTCTGTCCTGCTGTCCCTAAGCTCCTGCTTATTCTCTCCCTCCCTCTTTTTTCCAGCAGGTGGCTGCATCCCTGTACCCAAGGGCCATCTCTTGATCTCCTGTGGGATGGCCTTCTCTCACACAGCATACACGAGCTCTCTCTCTCTCTCCCTCTTTGGGTTCTAGTACCCACTCCCTCCCTCTCACACTTAGGAGTGGTAAGTGCCCAGGAAACACACACACACACACACACACACACACAGGAAATCTAAAAGTTAGCAGCTGCTTGCTCTGACTTTGGAAATTATGAATGATTTTTAAAAAATGTTTATTTATTCTTGTATATAGTTCTTAATTTTTTTATTTTTTTGAGACGGAATTTTGCTCTTGTTGCCCATGCTGGAGTGCAATGGCGCAATCTCGGCTCACTGCAACCTCTGCCTCCCAGGTTTAAGCGATTCTCCTGCCTCAGCCTCCCTAGTAGCTGGGATTGCAGGGATGTGCCACCATTCCCAGCTATATACTTTTTAATTTTTTTACACCAACCATGGGTTGTTTCATAATCAGAAAAAGAACATAAACTTAGATAAATGTCCATCTACTTGGAAAAGCCAAAGAGAGAGAACAGAAGCCAGGAGAAGAGGGCTCAGACTTTATTCTTTTATAACTCACTAAATAACACTAGACTGGGCTACTTCATTCATAAAATCTATAAAATGGGAAACAGACCACTTACTTTCCATACGTCCCAGGGCTTTTGTGAATATTTAATAAATTAATTTATGTTGGAGCAATTCTTAAATTATCTGTGGGAAGGACTAGTTTTTTTCTTTTCTTTTTTAAAAAAATAAATTAAAGTCTATAGTTATTTCTATTTCTTTAGGTTTTTACCAAATGTCCTTTGTCTGTTTCAGTATTCCCTCCAGGACACCATGTTGTATTTTCTCATCATATATCTGTAGCTCCTCTTGGCTGTGACTGTTTCTCAGACTTGCCTCTTTTTTGATGACCTTGACAGTTTTGAAGAGTACTGGTCAAGCATTTTGTAGAATGCTCCATTGTTGGAGTTTGTGTGATTTTTTTTTCATACGAATGGAATTGGCTGGGTGCAGGCGTAATGGCTCACACCTGTAAATCCAGTGCTCTGGGAGGCTGAGGCGGGAGGGTTGCTTGAGGCCAAGAGTTCAAGAAAAGCCTGGGCAACATATAAGGGCCTGTCTCAACAAAAATAAATTTTAAAAATTAGCCAGGCTTGCTGGTGTGCACCTGTATTCCCGGCTACTTAGGAGACTGAGGTGGGAGGATTGCCTGAGCCCAGGAGCTTGAGGTTGCAGTGAGCTATGATTGTGCCACTGTACTCCAGCCTGGGCAACAGAGCAAGACCCTGTCTCTAACATTAAAAAAATTGGAATTAAGGGTTATTAGCAGGAACACTACAGAGGTAAAGTGACATTTTTATTACATCGTATTTAAGGTCACAAACTATCAGCATGACTGTTGGTGTTGACCTTGATCATCTGGCTGGAGTATTTGTTTCTTTTTTATTTCCATTTTACATAAGGTCCAATTGTGTACAACATAGTTGATGCCACGACCAACTCACCATGCAAGCTCAAATAAACGAGGTCCCTAGTCACTTGCTTGGAGGTTTTGGCCATGTCAAATTGCCATAGTTTCTAAATGCTTACTTTCAACTTTCCTAGTTATCTTAACACAGACCGGGAACAATGTGCAGACAGGCCTGGGGCTGTGGCCACACTCTGAGTGGCATTGCACTAATGCACACATCACAGGAGGTTTCCGTAAATAATTTTAAATCAAACTGGAGATGATTCAGAAACAAAAGGTAAATTTGGCTGGAATCTTGAAATTATAGCAGTCAGGGTGTGAAGAGGTATTGGTGAGAATCCTTTGAATCCCTCATCCTGCAGATGCGGAAGCTGAGTCTTGGGGCATGTGAGACGTGGGTGCCACATAGGAACTCAGCGGCAAGCTGACGCTAAGCCCAGGTCTCCTGTCCCCACCAGGGGTCTTCCCACCATCTGCTGCTAATCAGAATCATTTCAGGTCCCCCACGAGGAAGAGCAGGGAAGAGCTTGGTGTAGCGGGAAGGGGGAGGGGGCTTAGATCTACAGCAAAACTCAATTTCTCCCCAACTTTCTAACCTCTCGCTTCCCCATTAAAACTTAAATGAACAGCTGAGAAAACCAAAATGTTTGAGGAGAGGCAGAGGGGCTTACTTGGATGTAATTGGGATTCTGATAGTTGGGGTAATTTACGCTTTCGGGATAAATAAGTTAGTCTCCCTTTGGCACTATTCCATCTGTTCTGTCCCACTCAGAGAGAATGAAATCCAGGGCTAAGCATGGAAAACGAATTAGTAAGTGACAGGATCCTCCTTCTCTCCTCCCCATCCACTTCTACTTCACCAGGAGAAAAAAAAAAAGAGAGAGAGACAGAACGGAGATGCGGGTGAAGGCCTAGAGAAACAAGAAATCAGGAACATAGAAGAGGTTTACTCATTTGACTCCTTTTTCTATGGAAATGTATTTAGGATTAAATTAGACATGACATTTAGTAGACTCCCAGTGGAAAAATATTTTCTTATGATAGCTGAAGGGGCTCTGGGAAAATGGATGATGAGAGTCCTTGATGGAACAGCCTGGCAACCAGGCATGGCCTGGCCAGGCTACGGTGGGAAGATCACGTCACACAGAGCAGTGACCAAGGGAATTCTGGGCCACCTGCTTCTTGGCCACCCTGTGCTTACTTTTCTGTAATTGTGAAGGTTTCAGGTTGAGAATGGAAAGGGGGCATAAGAAGGTGACGTTATCCGACTGAGGATCACCCCTAGTTCACAACCCTCTGTGGTTGCTCACTGATCCTCCCTGTGGCACACAGGGTGCCCCCAACCTGGACCCAGCTGCCCTGGTGCCTCACTGCCCTCCCCTCAATTCCCTTCATACCTCTTTCCATCTCCTCTGTTTTGCACATGCTCTTTCTCTATCCTGGAGAGCCTCCCTCATCATTAGCTGCTGAAATCCCATTCTTTTTTTTTTTTTTTTAAGGCAGGGTCTTGCTCTGTCACCCAGGCTGGAGTGCAGTGGTGCAATCATAGCTCATTGCAGCCTCAACCTCCTGGGCTCAAGTGATCCTCCTGCCTTGGACTCCCAAAGTGCTGGGATTATAGGCATTTGCCACTGTCCCCAGCCCCGATTCATTCTTGAAGTTACAGCTCAAACATTACTTACTATGAGAAGCCTAAGCCACAACAGGCTAAATTAATAGCCCCATCCCACCCCTGGTACCTACTGAACTGAATGTGTCTCCAGTCTAGCACTTCTAATACTGCTTTTAACATTCATTACATACATACAAGTATCTATGGAGCACTACTGTGTGTGCCAGGCACAGTGGTAAGGGCTTTACATAACTTTTTAGGATAATCCTCACCAGGATCTCTCAACAGCCACCATCACCCCTCTTCTACAAGCAGGAAATAGGGTCTCTGAGAGGCCCAGTAGTTTGCTTAGAGTGATAGGATCTGTAGAGGAAGGATTTCAACCCAGGGTGCTTTACCGTTGAGCCTTCTCCCTTCTCCCGGCTAAACTGCCTTAACCACCTCCAGCTCTGTGGATTATCCACCTATCTAACTCCATCTGCAGCCCCCACCCTCAGCTGCAGCCTCTTGGGAGTAGAATCCCCCCAAGATTGTCCTCTGAGTCCCCCTTGGCCTCACCTCATAGAGGGAGCTGGGGATGATCTGTTAACTAACGTCAACTCAGTGCTTGAGCTTTCTTATGAAATTGTATGGTGGTAAAAGCTTTGGCTCCAAAGACTGTAGCCAATACTACATGCGTAAAAATAGTCTAGCAGTCAGGAAAATCCACAGTTGAGTGTTAGTGGCTAGCACATGATTTCCTTGACACTCAAGGCTTTTGTGGTTGAAAACAGGGGCTTTTGAGTGCCAGCAAAGCCTTTTTCTTAAAGACTAAACCTAAATAACATCAGTGCTATTCAACACAAGGCTTGAAACTTCTGATATCACTTGTTCACCCCTGGTCTGGGCAGCTCTGTGTTAGGTCAAATTCACAACCAAGCAGCTGACACAGCTTCTGCACAACCAGTGCATTTGGAAGCCACTGGTTGCCTCTTTCTGTTCCCTCTTGCCCAGGGACAAGCCCTAACTCCCAGACTTTTGAAGTAGCTTAAAGAATGGAAATTGTGCCTAAAAAAAGAAATTCAAACAAATGTTTTTTAAAAAAGATTTTTATTTGTGTGTGTGTGTGTGTGTGTGTGTGACTATGTGTTTATCTCATCAACTTTTATTGAGTCTCTTTATGCAGGCTTCATTGGCAAAGAAGTGAAGGTCTTTGAGGCAAGGATTCATGGGGTCCTGGGGCTAGAAGGACCCTCGCCATCAGAAACAGTTTCAAAGATTCAAAAGATCTTACCTCTGAAAGGTATTTCTTGGCTATTCTAACACATTTCACTTTTCTCATGATGTTACCAAGCTTTCTCCACCCCAAAATCCCACTGGGATTTTAAGTGGAGTTACGTTACATTCATAATTTAATTTGGAGAACTGGCCTCTTGTCAACACTGTGTCTTCCCACGTAAGAACATTGCGTGCCTTTCCATTTATTCATGTTCCTAAGTCAGATTTTATGTTTGTCTCCATGCAGGACTTTGTTTCTTTAACTATTTTTCTCAAGGTTTTGTATTATTGTGGCTGTAGTTGGGATTAATGTTGAATTTATACATGTACACCCCAACTGCTTTTAAAAAGGGGATTCCCAAAATTAGGAGGATAGACTAAATTCTTGCTTCAGAGTTTCAGTCTTCATGGCTGTGTGCTTATGGGCAATAGGGGCCTGGTACCTTGTAGGAATTGGGGATCATGAGAGGGATCAGTAGTTAGAGGGTCCTTAATCATCAAAGTCAAGGTAAGTCTGTATCAGGTACTTCCCAAAACTCAGTGCCTTCAACAATCATTTATTGTTGAGCATACATCTGCAGCTTGGCCCCAGTTCAGCTCATCTAGTCTGGGCTTGGCTGCCGTCTTCTGCTTTAAGCTGTGGCCACTGAGGTTGCAATGGGCTTGCTGTACTTCTCACTTCAGTTCTATGCAAGATAATACAAGTGGTCAGGTGGAACTTAGAGTCTCTTAAGTTCTGGACATAGATTTGGTACACAGTCACCTCTGTAAGTCACATGGCTGAACTCAAAGCCATGGGGAATTGTGGTGGCTTTAGCTAAGCTGAAACTGTGCTTCCAAGAATGCCCCTCTCTTTATGGGTGTGAAGTAGGGTTGGCTGAAAGAGAAATTTGCAAAAGATCTGGAAGGTGGAAGTGAAGCCATGGTCATATCTATGCAGTTGCGATCACCGGCGAGGACCTGCTGGCTCGTCTTGTTGGCGTGGGGGCAGCAGCCAGCTCACAACCTCCTTTAGCTCCCAGCTGGTCTCCTTCAGCTTCCTCAAATCATGGGTGTTTTTCAAGGGCCACTCCATGGAGAAATGCATGAGCTTTTCTGTCATTCTGTGTGAATGTTGGAGGCTTGGAGGCAGTGAGACAACCATGTGGCATCTCCTCATCCTGTGGCCTCCGGTTTACCACTGCTCTTCCTTGCTTCACATCCAGCTTTCCTTCCTGTCTGCCAGTCCTCAGGTCTAGCACCAGATGCAAGGACAACATCCTGAAACGCGCTGCTTACCCCACTCCCAAGATTACATAAGGTCTGATCTCTGTAAGAAATCCAGAATGCCCCTCACCATGATTATGCTTCTCTGATTGAACCCTACCAGTGCAGGCAGGGAGGTGCACCCAGCCACAGTGGGACTAGAGAAGGGAGCAGTGAATGATGGGAACCAGTATTTCTCTCTACTGTGATTATGACATTGTCCTTACAATGACAGGCACGCACATACAAACCCTTGCTGAATATTTTTTGTAAGGTTTAAGGCAAATGGGTTTCCAATTCACTTTCGGAACACAGCAGGTCTAATAATCAATAACTCCCACATTGGTTAACTACAGATTTACCTCTGCTGCACTGCCTTTTTTTTTTTTTTTTTTTGAGATGGAGTCTTGCTCTAGATGGTCTCCAGCTCCCAGGCTGGAGTGCAGTGGTGCGATCTCGGCTCACTGCAAACTCCGTCTCCGGGTTCATGCCATTCTCCTACCTCAGCCTCCTGAGTAGCTGGGACTACAGGCGGTCCCCAACACACCCGGCTAATTTTTTGTGTTTTTAATAGAGACGGGGTTTCACCGTGTTAGCCAGGATGGTCTCGATCTCCTGACCTCGTGATCCGCCCACCTCAGCCTCCCAAAGTGCTGGGATTACAGGAGTGAGCCACTGTCCCTGGCCTGCACTACCCATTTTAAGTGATCTGAGTGACACCTCAAGAGAAGTTGCCAATACTGTATTTCATTATAAAGGGATTTTTAAAAAGTAGGCTGTCTTTTCCATCAAAGCATTCTAACAAATGCTCTTCCAACAAAATTATGTATAGTAATTAAATTTCTAAGGTCTAAATCCTGACCCAGTTACTTCAAGGAATATTTGATAGAGTAATAGGGTAGAATAATTAAACAACTCTGGTCTCTTTAGAGTTCTTTTTAACAGGATTTGATCTTTAGTATAAATAATTTCTTCTTTCATTTGCCTACCACCATCCTGGATTTCCCATTTCTGACAGGTCCAAGCTGTGAGCTTAAGTAACACTTTAAATTTGAGTTTCCTAAGAAGCCTTTTGTGCCTTTATTTTTTCTTAAAACAATTTTGGCTTGCTTGGCCTGGGACACTGGCTTTGGGGCTTTGGGAGAGATAAGACACTTCAGCGTTTTCCTGACAGCTGAACTAAAGAAAACCTCTTAGACACACGTCATCTGATTTGCTTCATGTCATTTTGATCACTCCTTCTGACAGTTCCAATCTAATTTTTCTTTCAAAAAAGGGTATCAATTTCAAGGTTTAGAGTTCTTAGGATTTAGAATCCATGATTTAAAGAGTGAAATTTAATCTTGAATCAAGGGTAGGGAATATGAGCAAGGTTCGCAGCTTTCTTCTCGATAGAAGACTCTTGTGACCACTATTTATTATGGTAATGCTTTGTTATTATAAACCTCCCACGAATAATATTTTGGGGAACTACCACACAACAAGGCGCACATTATAACCCCTGGTTTGGGGGTTGGGTGATATCAACGAACTGAGAAGCACAATTATCTCATGGTTATGCATGTCTATGAAGTGTGTTAATACTTTTGTTTTTTACAACTTGTAGAATATTTTCATTGTAGGTGAAGCATCAGACACATTTTTATTCAAAGGAAGAGAAATAAAATGAAAGTTGTGTCTGCTGTGTGTTCTGAATGATACCCTGGTGGCCCCATTCCTCTACGCTGGGGGCTAATTTCCCACTGCGCGTCTCATGGGCGCCAGGACAGGATACTTTCATGTTTGTGTCATGGTACATGACATCTGTGATATCCATGGCACAAAAGGAGTCCTTATTTGGAAATAGTGATCAGCCAGTTTGAAAAGGAGGGTTTGATGGTGTGCCCATAGTAGGTATTGTTTCAGGTCAATTTTGTCAAACATTTCAGTAAAGTGTAATGTTTGTTTGGTGCCCTAGAAAGCGAGTTGTCGTGCCGCTGGCATTTGCTTCTTTGCCAGAGGTTTTAAGGCCATGTAGACATGGCTCTATTGTAGACATCTAGGGTGACACCAGGGAAAACAAGCAAAACTAGCAATGATTAAGTATTTAATAAGCGCCAAGTGGTTTACTTAAGGTGTCTCTTTTAATTTTCACGACGACCTATCAGGCTGATATAACTGTCCATGTTTTGCAGAGGTGAGGGAACTTCAGTTCAGATAATTTAAATGAATTGCCTTCATTGTTAGAGATGGCGAAGCAGATACTGAAAGCAGGGTCTGCTTGATTCTGTGGCTTACACACATTTCCATTAAGCTGGCATTTACCCATATGTGCTTAGAATGAAGTCCTCTGGATGATGTGCAGAAGAGGGAAGGGGAAGGAGGGACTGTGATCAAATGCATACCAAAAATGTTAGATTAAAGACATACTCAGGAGGCTGAGGTGGAAGGATCACTTGAAGACAGGAGTTCGAGACCAGTCTTGTGTTATTACAAGACCCTGTCTGTAAAATATATACATATATACTTTTAATTTACTGCAGGACCTCTTGGAGCTTTCAATATAACACTATGCAGTATTTCCTAAATCTGTTTGACCTGCAAATCCCTTTATTTCCAAAAGGAGATAATAATAGTAGGCTCCTCACAAAGCCATTTGCCCCTCAAATGCCAGCCTGATGTTCTTCCACATCTGCCTGAAACATCCTCAGTAGATGTGTCTGAATTGAACCTGGAAGGAAGCTTTCTTTCTTTTTCTTTCTGCCACTTCGGTATGGTTGTGTGGCCATTTTGCTGTGTGAAGAGAGAGAGTGAGCAAACCTGAATCTGTATCCAAAGCGGGTGGGCATGTAAATCCACTGTTTTGCTTGTGTTTTCATTGTGAGTGTGAGTACTCGTCTGGCCATTTGAGCGTGGACAGCATGCCTACTCTCAGTCTTCTGTCCCAAGTTGGTGTGGAAGGTAGGTGCCCACATGGATAATGATGCTACAATATGATGTCAGTGGTGGCAGAGAGATGCATGCCAGGATGCAGTGGGACCACAGAGGAATGAGGGACTGCATTGGAGAGGGGAAGGAGGAGCAGGAGAAGAGAGGAGGAGGGGGTGTCTGGGCCTTAGAAATGGGGTAGGATTAAGTCACATGTAGGAGAAAAAGCAGGCACTTTGTGTGAAGGGGACGGCATGAGACAAGGTCTGGAAAGTGAGGCAGCATGATCTATCTAAGGAAGCAGAAGCAGTTCCAGCAGTGGCTGGAACATGAAGTAAGGGGCGGAGAGTGGTGAGAGCTCAGGCTGCTGAGATGGATGGAGGTCAGGCCAGCCTTGTAAAACCTTGTATGCTATTGAAGAAATGAGATTTATCCTGTAGTATAATGGATGACATGGTGGGGTTTGAAACACATGTTGGGGCCAGATCTGGGTTTTGACAAGTTCACTCTGAAAAAGACACAGCCCATCTCTAGGCACAACCCCAGATACAAGGAGGCCAGTTCTGAAGCAGGCAAGGTAAGAGAAGCTGTCACCTGCACTAAGGCAGTGCCAGTGGTGATGGAGGGAAGAAACAAATTTGCTTCATATGTCTAAGAACAAATCATGATGGGGGATTGAGTGGATGTGAGGAATGGAGAAGAGAGAGAACAATTACTTCAGCTAGAGCTAGACTGGAAATGAGGGGTATGCCTGTCCATGTTGATCTTTTATATTAAAAGGTCTGAGATGATTCCAAATATGAAGTGCCTTTGCTAATATTCTTAGAGTCTTGATCATTTGCTTCCTGCTGAGGCCTGGAGAAAGTTGCCTGGGCAGCCTGGGATGAGGTCTGAAGTTGGACCTGCGTGCTAAATAGTCAACAACTCGACTTGGGATGCAGAAAAGCACTGAGTATGATGTAAGACCTGGTCCCAATTTCCACTTGAACCATGTCCTGGCTTTGCTACCTTGAACTAGCTTTGCAAGTTTTAGTGTCCTCATCTGCAGAACTGGAGCTAGCCTCTGCTCTGAGGCACACATGTGAGAGTCATCTGCATTCAGAATTTCTCTCTCTGTGTTGACCAGGATTGATGCAACTGATCTGGTTCCCGCCACGTGACTCTTCTCTGTGGACCAGAGCTCCCAGCTCCTGCTTGTCTGAGAGGGAGATAAGATAGGAGCCAAACTCAGGGCAGCACCCAGAAGAGTCACATTTCGGTTTCCTAAGCTTGGCAGACTATTGGTTCACAATCGATCCAGACTTTCTTGAAAACAAAGGCCCCTTTGCCCCCAGCCAAAAGTAAATAACAGGTTGTGGCAGAAATTCTCTCTCCTTGGCTGATGGTTCTATCATTCCAAATTTTTATCCATTATCTCCTAGGAAAACTTGCTAAAGGCTGAGCCATATGGGGCCTACGATGTCCTCGGTAAGATTTCTAAATGAATCTTTAATGCCTGGAGAATCTAGAGTGACCTGTTGTTTCTACAACATGTAAGCACTCCTGTCTAACAAAGTTGAACATTTCCCTTTTGGGCTTGCTAAATTGTGGAAAATAAATATGAAAGAGGTTTTAAGATGCCTCCTAATCCTAGGGTGTGCACAACCACCCTTCTGTTTACTTTAAGGTAATAGGATCATTATCTAGGTGCCCCATTTGGATGAAGCCTTGAAAACATATTAACCTGTTGACTTTGTTAATAGTAATTTAGGAAAACGTTTCAGGCTCCAAACCCAGCTTTTTAAAGCCAAGTGTACCCTTGTTTTCTATGTTGACTTTCATTGCAGATTTGTGTAAACATGGCTGAATGGTGACTATGTTGCTTTTTGGGGCCAGCAGTGTTTGTTGGTGGAGGTTGATTTTTATCTGCAGGGTCTGTAAAAGGTGGAGTTTTGGGTGTCTGTTGACCTTGATTTGTAAAAGGGAAGGACTTACCTCTATATTTTATGGTCCAGTAACAGACTGCAGTGCTCAATTACATGGGGGGATTAATAGCGGGTTAATTGATATCCCTCTCCAAGTGTGTGTTGCTGGTGAAACAGAATAATCAGTGGCTCTCTACCCCAACTCTAACAGTCTCACTCCCCAGAGCCCCCACAACTGTCAAAAGGAAGTTCTGTGCCTCTTTTCTCACTGACTCGCGGCCTGCCTATATCTGCCCAATTAAAGCCATGGAGGCTGTGACCCACCCACCACTTTCCTGGTTCCATTCAGCAGACCCACCCTCTTTGCCTTCGGAAAGGCATGATGGATTGGTTTGAAACAAAACCATCTCGTTCCCAAACTGAAAGGTTCCTTTTTACGTTTGGGAACAACTCGAAACCGCTGGAGAAAATCATGTGCCAATTATGTCTAAACTCCTTTACCACAAGGTATAAAGGAAGCCATAATTCGGGGGCTTATGTTTGATTGAATTCATCTGTTTCCATTTTGTAACTGGAGACGAGGGAGAATCCACAGCGGTGGACAGTTGATAGAAGGCAGCTTCTATTTCTGGCAAAAGAAGGGGTGGCCCTGTCGCTTCACTCCCCCAGAGCAGGCTTTGTGGGTGCAAAGAATCCCAAGAAACTCCTGGACTGGGAGGGAGGTCAGCCTGTGCACGGCAGTGCCAGACTGTTCCAGAACCATAGATGTACAAGAGGAGGAACAATGTCAATGTTTTGTCAATTATTCAGCCAAGAACAACACCCTTCAACTGAGAAATACCCCACTCCCCCACCCAGGAGGGGATTTACACTGATGGGTCTGTGTTCTCCAGCAGCTGACAGGTCAGACTTCACCCTTCACATCCCTAAGCGTGTTGGTGCTCATTAGGTGAAAAATGAGATGCATTGTTAACATTGGCTTTCCTTTCCTGCTTGGCAGTGTGACATTAGGGGACACTGAAACCTCAAATTGCCTCCAAGAAATGTGCTCGAGGATAACTGTGCATTATGTGGAGAGGGAAGATTCAGTCAGGGAAAGAATAAAGGTCCCTTCACCGTCACTCCCATCTGTCATTAATGAAAGACGGGCTTGTTGAGGAGCGTAGTAGATTAACTGATATTCCCCACCAAATGTGTGCTGCTGGTGGCCACAGATGCTTGGATGCTTTGGTTGGAAGTGAGACATACTTGGGTTGTAATCTCAGCTTTTCCACTCAGCTGGTAGCATGACTTTTGGCTCCTCCTGGAGACTCACTCTCCTCATCTGTAAAATGGTGAAACCTATGTTATTGGGCTGCTATAATATGAACAATATTTGAGAATCTCACAGCATAGTAACATAATAAATGGGAATCACGGGCCATCCCTTTCTCTTCTGGGACTCTTGTCTCCTGAGAAGGTCTCCATGATCCCCGTATCCTCAATTTTAAACTCTCTATAATGGACCAAGAGGATTCCTTGGCATATAGTAGGGAACAGCCACACTCAGAGGCTGCCGTCAAGCCTTTTCTAGATATTTTTGTATTCTCCTGAGGCCACTTTGGGTCATGCGCTTCTATTTTGGCAACTGTGATAACTGGCCCTCTTCATCCCTCCCTCATTCACTATTTTCTCTTAATTTTTAAAATATGAAAATATGTTTCCCCAGCTGAAAATGCATTGCTTAGGTCCTCTCTCGATTACCCATGGACTAGGGCTAAAGGCTTATGTTTTATGTGTGACACAGACCCTTGTGCCTTCCTTGCCTTCTACTCATCTCTAGTCTGTTCTTAATTCAATTCTGCAAATATTTAATGATAGCTAAGCAGTTTATATGGATGAGCTAATTTAATTTTCTTGACTACTTTATTGTTATTCCTTTGTTACTGAGAAGGAAAGAGGACACAGAGTTACTAAGTAACTTTTCTGAGCTAATCCAGCTCATAAGTGGTGGAGGTAGGATTTGAACCCAGGCAGTTGGATTCCAGAGCATTAAGAACTAAGCCTTTACGTACCAGGTGTTCCTTTACCCCATTAGGAGAAATTGCACAAATAAGGGCCAAAATCGTGAGGCTCACATCAGACAAACCAAATGACTTAGTCGTAAATGGTGAGAGCAGAACAGGAAATGCAACGTGCTGTTCAGACTCAACTGGGGAACTTGCTGCTGCAATTAATCCAGGCCTGTTCCCTGCTTCGTTCTCATGGTCATTGAGACTGGAATGCACTCTACTCTCAGAAGGAATCGACTCCCAATTTCTCCAATATAAATTTTACTTTATTTCAAATAAACAACAACAAAAAACTTAAACCCACCATAGCTCCTCGGGACAAGTCACTCCTGACATTCTAAAATAAACTCGGTTACAAACTGCCTGCCTCTCCGTGGTGAAAATTGATTCAATAGTTATCAAGATTTGTGCTCAAGCAGTCGCTCCTCCTGCTTCTGTGGAGTCTTATAATTGTGTTTTTGTTCATGATTTATGCCATGACCACACATCTGACATAGTTTTCCTGTTATTTGTTTCAGGCACCAGAATCTCTCAGGCTTTCCCTCAGCGTGAGACATAATGGCTCTATTTTGCTTTTAGGATTTTCACGTCTTGGGGCATTCAGAATTTCCTGGGCTTGCTTGATGATTTCAATGCCATTTTTCTCTTAAGGCGAACTCTTGGACTTTCTGCTTAGCCCTTCACCTCCACCTGTGTTGTGAGCAGAAGTAGCCCTTTCTCCATGGAGCAGATGGAGCCTTTTTAGAGGCTCACTCCTTTCAGCATTTCCAGGGTAATTTGTCTTTGTGGGATGGGTAATGAAGGGGTCTCGGAGACTGAACAGCACAGTAATTTGGTCCTTTCCAGACAAGGATGATCTTATCAGGGGTTGACTATCCATGCTGCTGAGACTGAGACTGTGGGGCTCTGACAATATTTGCTTTTGAAATGCTTGGAAGTCAGCAAACCCCAGCACTCTGGCTCCCTTCAATGCAGCTGACCTAATCTTACCCTGATGTGAGCCATTTTAATTCATCGAGATTCCGCTAATGATCCTGGCGATTTACATTGTTGTCATTCTTGAGCGTTATTATGCTTTCAGAGAAAGGGATCAGGCTTGTGGAGACATTTTCCTCTAAATGCTTCCTTTAAGGACACTGCTCACCCTGGAAGGGAGAGAAATGAAACAAAAGAGGGTCTTCTGTAAGACAGCCAAGTTATCTCCTAGGAACTCCGGGAAGAATGGTGTCTATTGTACTCACATTTTGATATCTGTCTTTCCATATCTCTGGTACTGAACCGTAAGAGCAATAACTGGGTCTGTGGGAACTTTTAGGGTACCCTCATGATCGAACTTGGCTTGAACTGGTATGATTCTCCAAAGCAGGATCCCCTTACTTGATTTCCAACTACCCCAGAGATGGGGCAGACACTCTGCAAAGCACTTAGATCCAGAGAGGGTACTATGAAGGGAAACTCGACAGGCCTGTTGGTTATTTGAAGACTTAGAGGAAAATGAGCACAATACATGGGAAGACAGAGATTCTGACAGCTGCCAAAGGAGGGAGAAGGTTTGCTCTGGCCAGGTGGTTAAAAAATATCACGAATGGCTGGTATAATTTAACACTGATTGTACATCTGCTATATAGCAGGCTCTGCTAAAATGAAGGCAGTGATGATTTTTTTTAGGGGCTTGAGTCAACAAGCCCCCATCAAGTTTCACTTGAATTTTGCCATAATCCCCTAACTGGTCTCCTTGCTTCCATTCTCCCCCTCCCAATCCCAATCTGTTATCAACAGAACAGCTAGAGTGATCTCATGAAAATGCACATTCGGATCATATCACACCTCTGCCCCACACCCTCCAAGGGCTCTTCACGTCTCTCGGAGTAGAAGTCTCTACAGTGGTCTATAAGGCTGCACAAGATTGCTCCCCTGATACCCCCCACCCCCCAGCCCAACCCAAATTCTCATTTGCGTACTGAGACCCAGATCCCATACATCTCCTCCTGGAAGAGGGCCCTGGATCTCTGTGTACCCCTTAACTCTTTGTGTCTCAGTTTTAGCACTTAATATACTATAATTTGATTTTTGTCCTTCTGTGTTCCCCACTGGTTATTGAATTTCTTGCTAAAGGGACCATGTTTTACTTAGCGCAAAATCATCCCTGAGACCAAGTGCTCAGTAAGTCATTGTTGAATGAATGAACAAATAAATAAGCATGTGAGTGACTGAGTGCCTCCTCTACACTGGCGTGCCTGTGGCCTTGGTTGTGTTATGTGGAAACCAGCAGATAGAAGCCACTGTTAATGGTTCACGCTGCATCTTGCATTCCATGGATGCCCAATAGCTGCATCCAGTAGCTATTCATTTTCCTGCATCAAGAGTGACCTAGGTTCTGATGGTAGTTCCATTCCTGGCCCCTGGAGAAGTGACATGGGGCCAGATGATCCTTCCTGGCTTCCTCAGTCCCCAGGGCAGGCCCCTGAGAGGATAGGAGGGCTGAGGAAAACACCTCTGGAGTCGGTGCTGGGCCCAGACCCTCCCTCCTGCTCTGGTGGAGCCCAGTTTCCGCTTTGTAGCCCGGCCCCCACTCCTGCTGCAACATCAGTGTAAATATTGTTCTTTCAAACAGTCCACTGTGGTGGGACAGGGAAGAAAAAACCATCACCAGGGGATATGTGTGTCTGCTTTGCCTTTTGCAGATGATAAAATTTAGTCTGGGCAGAGCCAGCTTTGCAGTCTGCTGTACCCTGCTCCAGGGCAGAGTGCTGTGCTGGAGGCTCTTGGGGTGGCCCCTACACCTCCTCACCCCTCTCGCTATATTCACTGGTGGCACCTACTGTGGGTCAGGTCTTCCTTGGGGGCAGGTACACGGTGGGTTCCTGGCACTGAAGAGTTTCAAAAAATTATAGGGGGAAAAGCCATTTGCTCATGGCACACTGCCCAGGTGGGTTAATCCGATCCCTCAGAAAGCGCTCTTCCTGTACAACTTGTAATTAATACAGAGTGCTTACAGGCCCAGAAGGCTATGAGGCCAAACTACTCAGTTGGTTTCAAAAAGCAAGCTGTTGTCCATGCCTAAGAGTAGCATCTTTCTTTAGACAAGTTGGGAGTAAGGCTGCAGGGGCTGTCGGTCTATTTGGGGCAGTGAGGACATGCAAGGGCCTGGAGTAAAATAAAGGCAGTGACGATGCTAAGTGAGCCATTGTTATGTGCCTGATCTCCCATGCAAAGCATTTTATTTGCATCTACTTGTGCAGTTCTCATAAGCAGTGGATCCTGTTGTCATTCCCATTTAACAGAGGACTGGAAAGGAGCCCAGAGATATTAAATAACTTGCCCATGGTCACACAGCTAGGATGTGCTGAGCTAAGGTCTACACCAAGGCACAGGGTCTCCAGATCAGCCCTTAATCAGTGGATCTCAGTTCTGGTGCTACCATGGGTTGAATAGTTTTGGCCAGGGGGCACATGGCTTCTCCTCATGACTTTGCACCATGCGTTAGAGAGTCCTGGGTTTGGAAACTACATTTAGTCATTAGCAGTATGACCCTAAAGCAAGTCATTTACTCTTTGAGTTAGTGTCCTCATCTGATAAAGCAGATATTAGAATATCTCTCTTGCCTATTTTGGGTGGTTAAATGTAAGAGTGTATTAAAATGCACCATACACATGAAAGTGGTCTTCAACTGGCAGGTTTTGTTATGAAACCATAATCATCAATAAAATGAGAGCAGGAGAACTGCACTGTTCAACCTGGCAGTCACTGGCCACACGTGGCTATTAAAGCCCTTGAAATATGATTAGTGAGATTGAGGAACTATATTCTTAATTTTATTTCATTAATTTAGATTTAATCAGCCATGTGTAGTTATTTGCTATAATAGTGGACAGTACAGGAGATGGTTTCAGCTGGAGGGGATCTTGGAGACCACTTAGTCCAGTCCCTTGATTTCATAGATAAGACTGAAGTTCTTAGTGGGGCAGCAACTTGCATAAAGTCATATGGTAAGTTAGCAGAGAGAAGGTTCAGAACTAGGTCTTCTAACACCCTGATAGTCTCCACTTCAAAAAAATCTGAATATCCCTAATTTCAACCAGGAGATTAGGAAAGAAGATTGATCATCACCAACCTGCAGTTCATTGAAATAAACAGCAAGGATGGATGAGGTGGCATAGGCCTGTGGTCCCAGCTAGTTGGGAGCCCTGGGGCAGGATAATGGCTTGAGCCCAGGAATACAAGTCCAACTTGGGCAACATAGCAAGTTCCTGTTCTAAAATATCAAAAAAAGAAAGAAGCAGCTAGTGAAATACCAAGATGGCCCTGATTTTGAGAGCTTCCTGAAGGCTAGAGAAGGTGCTAAGATGATCAGGCCCACACCTATTCATGGGAAGCTGTGTGTGACTGTCTCTACTGCAAGCCGTGCTCAGTTCTTCCTTGAGCAAGTCGAGATCTTCTTAGGGTCAACACGAAGGAAACCCTTTGTCCACTTGCAGCGCATCCTGACAGTGACAGAGACATCTCTGGATAGGTCCCTGTCTCTGAGGAAGGCCTTGCGGGTGGCAGAGGGCTCAGGACTTCAGTGTGCTGTAACGGTATATCTGTGGAAAGAAAGAAAAGGCCTGTGGTGAAGCTGCAACCTCGGTGCCAAATCACAATGCATAATTGGCCCTGATTTTTTCCATATGTATCAACAAAAACAGCCTTGCTTTCATGGGAGATGAAAGCAACCCCTTTCTTTGGTCCTGTTTCCTTTTTGGGTATAGTTCCCAGGTCTCCACTGGGTTCATCATACTCTCTTTAAAACAAACCAAAAAAAAAAAAATCATAAATTAGGGATACAGAAGGACTTACGGAGAAAATCTCTTTACGTTTTCCATGGCAAACAGATATGTTGTTTTGATGTTTTCTTCCTTTTCTTAACGAACATTAAATTAAACTAATTTGTCAGAGTTTTCATAAAATCATACTCTTGGGATAGTGAGAAATAAGTGCTTAATAGCAGCAGATTAATGTATATGCGTGAACTCTCTTTCTTAAAGGACTTTCATTCATTCAGCACTCTTGTTGGATTAGTCTGCCTGGATTGCCATAAGAAAATACCACAGGCTGGATGGCTTAAACAACAGGAATTTATTTTCTCACAGTTCTGGAAGCTGAAAGTTCAAGATCAAGGTGCCAGCAGGTTGGGTTTCTTCTGAGGCCTCTGTCTTTGGCTCGAGGACAGCCACCTTCTTGCCCCGTCCTCCCATGGACTCCCCTCTGTGTGTGCACATCCCTGGTGTCTCCTCTTCCTATAAGGACATCAGTCATATGATATTAGGCCCCACTATTGTGACTTCATTTAACTTAATTATCTCTTTAAAGGCCCTATCTATCTCTAAATATGGTCACATCAAGGGTGAGGGCTTCAACACATGAATTTTGGGATTGGGGACACAATTCCATCCTTAACACCTTTATGGAATACTTTTCATGTGATGGTCACTGTAGATACAGAAGAAAATGACAGAAACCTTGCCTTTGGGAAATTGGGAGTCTTACAGACATGAAAAAAAATGCCATACGATATGCAATTTATACACATGAGGACACTGAGGGAGAGAATTGACTTGGTTTTGGGGAATGTGGGAGAAAATTAAAAGAAGCCTTCAAAGACAAGGAGCTGCGTGAGTTAAGTTCTGAAAGAAAGCCTGGCATAAGTGTGATAGCAGGAAAAAGAATAAAGGAGACATCCTCATCATACAGATGAAATAAGCTGAGTCTCCTGAGTTTTGAAAGATTCTATCTAAAAATACCAACTCTAACTTCAAAAGCCTACAATTAGAGATAATTTTTTTTTTTTACAATTAGAGATGAGTTTTTACCATTAAGCTATTTTCCTTAAAAAATAATAAAGATTTAAAATATTGTATTGTTTGAATTGGTCTTAGTTATAAACATCAGAAACCATGACACAAGCTGGTTTGAACAATAGGAGCTTGAGTTATTTTTGTCCGAGCAGGAGATCGGGGTGGGGTGGGTTCCAGGCAGTTTGATCGCAACTGAGTGATGGCTCAAAGATTCAGGCTCTTTCTGTCTCTCCATTTGCCTTCCTTTCCGCTGGCCTTAGCCAAAGGCAGGATCCTCTCCTTGTTATAATAGCTGCCAGTGGAAATCGGGCTTTATTCGCACCCTGCAGGAGAGAAAGAGAAAACTCTCTGTCTTAATCACTGGTGTACTAGAATTGGCTTGTACGGACTGATGAGATCTGACTGTTAGATTTTCAGGAATTTTGCAAGCTGGTTGTTAAACACAGCTGTTCTTAAACATTAAGTTATATAACTTAACAATGAAATGAGTTACATTAAAATAAAGATAATACTCAATATGCATCACTTGTTAATTATTTTCCTATTATTATGCCTTTGACATGACATGAATATGAAGTCTATTATATTTTTAGGACGGTGACAGTATACAATGGTATGCTACTGTATATCTCTTCCAGCTCCAAACACAATGATACCACATTGGTGGCTTGAAATCAGCCATGATGGTAGTAGTGTTTCTAGCATGGAAGTAGGCAATTGCTATAAATCAGATTTTGATTTTATCATCTGAACTTAAGAAAGTGATGGAGAAATGTAAATAATGCAGGTTAAACTTTCAAAGGTTTGGCTCTAAACTGTCACATTGTGAATGGCCCAAAAATTAGAGGAAATATTCTTCTAGTATTATTTGATTCAGCAAAGTCACTCACATCATTGACAGATGAGTGGAGTTCTGACATATGTCTTCACACACAAACAAAAGCAGCCCACATTTGTGTCAGTATTATACTCATTTGTCAGTTGCCGCGATAGGTTGGCTGTAGATGCATGAATTGCAAAAGTCAATGAAAGTATTCTGTGAAAAATTGATTGGCAGTGTGGTACAATAAAGAGCATTATATGTTTTATTTTATTTGTATATTGGGTTCTACACATCTACTATGTCAGTAAAAATTTATAATAAATGTATGTATGTGTGTATGTAAATATATGGACATAATTTTTTCCTGGACAACCTTTTGTTAAACATTTATTAGCACCACTCCTTCAATCTTTTTGTTTCACTGGGCCAACCTAGTTTATATGTCTACCCCTGTGTCCGGAATTTATTCCTTCCGGTGGGTTCTTGGTCTCGCTGACTTCAAGAATGAAGCCACAGACCCTCGCAGTGAGTATTACAGCTCTTAAAGATGGTGTGTCCAGAGTTTGTTCCTTCAGATGTTCAGATGTGTTCAGAGTTTATTCCTTCTGGTGGGTTCGTGGTGGTGCTGACTTCAGGAGTGAAGCCTCAGACCTTTGCAGTGAGTGTTACAGCTCTTAAAGGTGGCGCATCTGGAGTTGTTTGTTCTTCCCAGTGGGTTCGTGGTCTTGCTGACTGCAGGAATGAAGCTGCAGACCCTCATGGTGAGTGTTACAGCTCTTAAAGGTGGCATGGACCCAAAGAGTGAGCAGCAGCAAGATTTATTGTGAAGAGCGAAAGAACAAAGCTTCCACACTGTGGAAGCAGACTGGAGCGGGTTGCCGCTGCTGGCTTGGGTGGCCAGCTTTTATTCCCTTATTTGGCCCCACCCACATCCTGCTGATTGGTCCATTTTACAGAGTGCTGATTGGTGCATTTAGAATCCTTTAGCTAGACACAGAGCGCTGATTGGTGTGTTTTTACAGAGTGCTGATTGGCGTGTTTACAATCCTTTAGCTACACACAGAGCGCTGATTGTTGCATTTTTACAGAGTGCTGATTGGTGGGTTTACAATCCTTTAGCTAGACACAGAGTGCTGATTGGCACGTTTATAATCCTCTAGCTAGACAGAAAAGTTCTCCAAGTCCCCATCTGACCCAGAAGCCCAGCTGGCTTCACCTCTTACCCCTAAGCCCATAGTACCATGCACTAGTTATCTTTTGTGGCTGTCAATGGGTGATTTCCTGAACTATAAATAGGGTTTGTTAGGAAAGAGGAAATAGGAAATTCATTTCAGGTAGGAGACCAAAAGTCTTTGCAACTGTAAAGATTACCCCCCCCACACACACCCCGCAGCCCAAAAAACACATTAATAAAATATCAATCCTTAATATTTTAGTGGAAATTAATGTATGACACCTTTTCCAATAGGATAGATGGCTCAGAGCAGATTGGATGGAACTACTGATATTTTAGGCTGGATAATTCTTTGTTGTGGAATTGTTGTCCTGTGTATGGTAGGATGTTTCCCAGTACCTCTACACACATTTTTTGACAACCAAAGATGTCTCCAGACAGTGCCAAATGTCCCCTGGGAACAAAATAGATCTCAACTATTGGTTTAAACCACTGGTTTACATCTAGGACTTGGCTCCAAACCTGGAAGTTTTAAATTTCTGTTCCTCTGCCTCTAAAGTAACGCCATATGCAATTGAATGTTAAATTGAGAAGTCAAAGGCAGCACAGAGGAAGAGGCACATACTTGAGGGCTGGAACCCTGGGCACCAAAAAGTTGAGTCTGGACAGAAACCTCCTGGGCTTAGGAGGAGGGGATTTGCTGCTTGGGGAGACCACAGACTCCAGATACTAACCTCTCCTCCAATGTTCAGATTTTATCAGCACATTTTCCACCTTTGGAACTCAGGATATGAAGCTCTTTTACAAACTTTTATCTTAAAAGGGAATTGGTCCCTTTTAGAAAACTTAAGAAGTTTTTTACACTGAGTTAGAAGGAGCATATCAGTTGGTTTGTCCCCGGGCTCTGGAAGCATCAGCCTTTCAGATGATCACGCTGATGTATGCGTTAAAAGAGCAAACAAAGGCATCTGAGCAATTTGTAAACCAGGCAGAGTCTGGGAAACGTTCTCATGCCAGAGTCTACTGACAGTTGTGTGAAATCAGCTTCGGCAAAGCTCCCTTCTCTTCAAGAAAGCCCCTTTAGACCTGCTTCCCCTTCTAGCTCCCTGCTGGCCTTATCTTTCTTTGATAGCAAAAGACCTCAAAGGATTCATCTTTATTTGCTGTTACAACTTGCTCTCCTTCTGTTCATTCCTTGCATTCTGTCCCTACATGCCTGCAATGATGCTCTGATGTGTTGAGTCAACTGATCTCCGTCTTCCTCATTCTTAGGACAGCTTTCCATGCTGGTAGCCATCCTCTGTCCCTTATGTTTGCTGCTTCCTGTTACTTCCATGATGCCGTAGTCTTTCTCCTGCCTGTCCGTTGAGTTCTTCACTGGTTCCCTTTTCTGTGTCAGCTGCTTATGGAGATGTTTCCTCCAGGTTTCTGGCCTGTTCCTGTTTCTCCTCTCCTTTCTCATCATCTCTCAACTCTGGACATACAGCCCCAAGCCTGCATCTTCAGTTGTGCCCTCTCTTGTTTGCTGTAGTGTTGGACACATTTATCTTATTTTCATGTTGGTGTACCACGGGGGCCTAACACAACACGTCTAACATGTAAACTTTTACCTGTTTTCCTAGCCTGTCTTCTCCTTGTCCCCATTTCAGTTAACAGAATTGTTTTCCAGGCTAGAGACCCTAGAGATATCTTGATGTCAACCTTCCTTGTAAACCAATCCTATGATCTGCCTCTGAATTATGTAGGTTTCACTGCCACTGTTTCCCTGATATGTATTCCACCCTTTCTACTCCCATTGCTCCGGTTGAGACAAGAGGTCAGCAAACATTCTTTTTCTGTTTAAAAATTTTTAATTAAAAAAATTTCTTTTTAGAGACAAGGTCTTGCTGTGTTGCCCAGTCTGATCTCAAACTCCTAGGCTCAAGCAATCCTCCTGCTTTGGGCTTCCAAAGAGTTGAGATTACTGATGTGAGCCCACTCTGCCCAGCCAACAAACTTTTTCTTGAAAGGTCCAGGTAGTAAATATTTTAGGCTTTGTGAGTCACACTCCCTTTGTTGCATCTATTCAACTCCATCCATATAGCATGAAAGCAGCCATAGGCAATAGGTAAGTGCATAGGCATGTCTGTGTTCCAATAAATCTTTATTTATAAAAACACTCTTCCAGTCTGATTCAGGGCCATAGTTTGCCACCTCCTCTTTTAGATCATTGTTATCTCTCATCTGGATTTTATCAATCCAGAAGCTGATCTCCCTGCTCTAAACTATTTTGTTGATCTTACCATCCAAAGTAAATATTTGTTGAGGAATATATCTTCCTAAAATCCAGGCCCAATTAGACACAAGGGACGTTGAGACCCTAGAAACTTAACTTTATTTGAATATGCCACACATTCATGTTCTATAAATCACCCTTAACTATAGTTTCCAGCCTGTAATGCTCTTCCTAGCCCTTAAATATTTATACGTGCTAATCTATAAGACCTAGCCTCTTCTATGAAGCCCTCTATACTCATATTCACAACTCAGAGCTCTTCTCTGAAACTGTCTTGAATAAGAGTATACCTCCCTGACAGTTTTATCTCATAGCAAGTCTGCCTCACAGTGAAGTTACTTCTACCTGTGTTTGTCTATCTCTGTCAATCCAAAGCTCTCTAAAGGGTGAAGGTATCTTTCTTAACAATTTTTCTTCTTCCTCAACTTACTAATTCCTCAGCTTATTACTCTGTTCAAGTAGAGAAGTTCCTCTATTATGTATTCTCTAATTTCAGATATAAAATATACACATTTCCAGTTTATAAGATGCAAACAAGCTACAGTCCAGAGCTAAAGCTTTAATAAGTCCACTTCACTCACCACCGACAAATGGTGTTTGGGATTGATTACTTCAGTCTCAACCATCTCTTGTTTACAAGTAGTCTATAGCATGCTTACTGAGTCTATAATTCACTTTTAGCCTTTTTTTAAATTAAGAAAAAAGCATCAAATCATCAAAAAAAAGATAGAAATTGAGAGGATATTGAAAGGCCTGGGAAGATGAAGTCATGATGAAAATAAAACAAAGAAAAACTCATTTAAAAAATGAAAAGAACAGGAAAATGGAGAGTGTTGTATACATAGATTGAATCTTTGCTGCTAGACATGATTTTAAAGGATGAACCACACCAAGTGTGAGGAGTGCCATGTCAGTGTGATGCCAGTGCAATTAATCACAAGTAATAAGAGGGGAGGTATATACTGAGGAAATGAGAAAATATTTTAAGGATTTGTTTAGAAGCGGCACTGTTCAATATAAGAACTACTAACAGCATGTAGTTATTTTAAGTAATGGAAATAAAATAAAATTTAAAATTCAATTCCTTGGTCCCCAGTAGTCACATCTCAAGTGCTCATTAGCTACTTGTAGCTAGTGGCCACCATACTGGATAGTGCAGATATCGAACATTTCCATCATCGTGAAAAATTATATTTATTGCAGCACTATTCATAATAGCAAAGAGATGGAATCAACTTAAATGCTCTTCAAAGGTAGACTGGATAAAGAAAATGTGGTACATATACACCATGGAATACTGTGTAGCCATAAAGAAGAATGAGAGCATATCCTTTACAGCAAAATGAATGGAGCTGGAGGCCATTATCCTAAGTAAGCTAACATAGGAACAGAAAATCAAATACCACATGATGTCATGTAAAAGTGGGAGCTAAACATTTAGTACATACGGACACAAAGAAGGGAACAACAGATGTGAGGGCCTACTTAAGGTTGGAGGGAGGGAGAAGGGCGAGAATCGAAAAAGTATCAGGTATTATGCTTATTAAGAGTTCTATTATTGGCTGGGCATGGTGGCTCACACCTGTAATCCCAGCACTTTGGGAGGCAGAGGTGGGCGGATCATGAGGTCAGGATATCGAGACCATCCTGGCTAACACAGTGAAACCCCGTCTCTACTAAAAATACAAAAAATTAGCCCGGTGTGGTGGCACGTGCCTTTAATCCCAGCTACTGGGGAGGTTGAAGCAAGAGAATTGCTTGAAACTGGGAGGCGGAGGTTTCGGTGAGCCAAGATCGCACCATTGCACTCTAGCTTGGGCAACAGAATGAGACTCTGTCTCAAAAAAAAAAAAAAAAAAAAAAAAAAGAAGTTCTATTATTTAGAGTTCTATTGGATAGAGTGCTGGTCTAGAATTAGCAAAGCCAAGTGCCTTGTAGCCTCAAGTCACCAGAGGGGGTTTCTTAGAGAATGTAAAGGCCAAATATGGCAAATATGCTGGTGATAAAATTTTGGTCAAAAGCAACAGAGGGCTCCACAGAGTTGAGGCACATCAGAATCTACTCAACATCAGTGGGAGGGAGGAAAGAGTCAGTTCTGAATTGAGGACCCAGAGTCAATAGTATGGAGCACATCAAGAGCACCAAGTATTACCACTGTTATTTGCTTTTTTCAATCTAGGGTTTTTTTGAGATGGAGTCTCGCTCTGTTGCCCAGACTAGACTGCAGTGGCATGATCTCGGTTCATTGCAATCTCTGCCTCCCAGGTTCAAGTGATCCTTCTGCCTCAGCCCCACTAGTAGCTGGGGTTATAGGCACGCGCCACCATGCCCGGCTGATTTTTGTATTTTTAGTAGAGACGGGGTTTGGCCATGTTGGGCAGGCTGATTTTGAACTCCCGACCTGAGGTGATTCACCCACCTTGGCATCCCAAAGTGCTGGGATTACAGGCATGAGCCACTGTGCCTGGCCCAATGTAGGTTTAAATGTATGTTTTGGGAAGAGATACTAGATCACAGTATTTATCAAACTGTGGGGCAAAATCAATTAGGGGGTCATGAATCATTTAGGACCCAGCAGACATTTTAAAATGAAACAGAACAGACTAGAACATATCAGGCCATGTTCCATGCTGCAAAGTCAAATATTGTTGCAGAAACTTCTGCGTCAATGAAATACGTATGTATTTCTTAACGTGAGTCAGTTGCCAAAAGTTTGAAAGCCACTGCTTTTCAGAACATAGATTACCAAAGAAGAGAAAAGTATGTCTAGTTTTTAAAATGCAAAAAGACAGACTCACCTTGCATCTGGAGAATACAAGCTGGAACCTTTCTCAGTGCCTCAGGCTTAGGAAGAAAACCCATCAAACTTAGAAACAGCCTCAGAATCTAACCTGTTTGTTCTTTGCTCTTACTTCCTAGAAAGGTCAGTGGATTATTACCGATTCCTGGATTGTCTGCATCCCAGAAGAAATTTTTTTTTCCCTTCCATGGGGGATATCTTGCAAGTAGAAACTGTCTGTGTTAGCCTGGCAGAAGTGGACTGACCTGGGGAGTCAGGGTTAGCAACTTATAAAGTGGGTGCATGTGAGAGGCAAGACCAGAAAGCCTGTGACGTATTCCCCAGCTGCACAGCCCAAGAGTCACCTTCCTACTTGGCAGAAGCAAAAGCTCTATTAAATTTTGAGAGAGAATAATGCTTGTCTTATTCACATATTAATATGATTTATTTAAAAACCCTGATCCTGTTGCCTCAGAACGACTTATAATGCTCTGTTTATCTCTTGGATCGCTGACAATGAGAGTTCAGATTTCTCCCTCCAGCCTTCTGAATGATCTTTTTTGGAGCTAGTGGGAGCCTCTTGTACTTGCTACCCTATACATTACATAGTAACATGGAAACCTTGATTGCTGACTTAGGCCAATTTAATTAAAAATTAAAAGAACAGACTCTAGCTTAATGAAAATTCCTATGGATGGCCACCCAAATTTGCTGAAACCCTGAAAACTTGATTAGTCCCTTAAAAATAGCATTGATTACTTATAATTGTCATTGGAAGTTCAGTTTCAAAATTCTTTCCTCAGGTTAAACAAGAAATCAGTTCTGACTGAAATTTATACATCTGCTTCTTCTAATTATCAATGTTTCCACAATGTTGCCTGTGGAAATGTTGATAATTTAGAAGAAGCAGATGTATAAATTTTTGCTCTGATGGGAGTAGATGTTAATGGAAATTTTAGAAGTAATTTTCTCAGGGCGTTTGAATGGATGAGATATTACCAAGTTATTTGGCCTGAGCTTCTTGTACTTAGTTTTATAAAGGTAGTGACTAACTAAGTTACACTTCAGAATGTTTCTATGTGTTTTCATCTGTCCCTTCAGTTTTCTCCAAGAGGTACTGTCATTATGACTAGGGCTCAGCTGCCAACTACATGCATTAATCCCAAATTACATCAGTCCTCAAATTATATTGCCTTAGGAACTTAGACTCCTGGGTCCTGCGTTCCCAGGGACAGCGGACAGCTCCACCTGAATCTCCAGGGGCACCTCAAATTCAACCTGTACAAACCTAAGTTCATCATCTTCCTGCCTCAAACCTCTGCATCCTCCAGTGGAATCCCTGCCTGAGGGGATGGTGTTCAGCATTTACCTCATTTCTTAAGCTAGCAGTCTTGCAGTGGTCTTGAAGGTTTCCCTTGTCACCAGCTTCCACATTAGAGTTTTATCACTTCTTCTTCAGATATGCCGCTCACATCTCAGACCCCCTGGCAGTGTCTGGCTCCGGCTTCACTATCTTTACCTCCATGACAGCCACGGCTTCTTAAGGGCCTTCCTCTCTCTTCTAGTTCCTCGTCCATGTGTCTTCTGTGTTATCTTCCTGAAAAACAAATAAACATATTCCTGGTGCCCCTCTGTGTGACTGTCCCTTGTAGGATAATTTCTGTTATCTCTCTGTTGTCTGTAGGATGAACTGGAACTCCTTGAGAAGACAAATGCCTTTCACAACGGGCCCCTCTGTTCTCTGCTCCTCTCACCTTCGGTGCTTTGGCCACCCTGGGTTTCCTTCCACTGCCTTCAGATGAAAGGTGTTTTCATGTTCCCTGTCTTTGCAACACTCTTTCTCTCAGAATGCCCATATGCATTTTCAGCAAAACACCTTTTTATCCTCCAAGAGTAAACTCAATGCCACCGCCTCTGGATACCTTTTGTCATGACTCCGCGAAGTTTGTTAGTTTGTTGCTACCTCTTTTTTCCAACTTTCTATTAGAGCACTTTTCACATGGTATCATAATTACCAACTAATGTGTGTGTGTGGTATTCATTAGGGCTGCTCTTCAAATGTCGATGCATCTTCCCAATCTAATTGTAAGGTAGAATTGCTCTTTCTGGGCTTCTTGTGGTTGGATGGGCCAATAACCAGTACTGGGCAACAAATTGAGAGCAAAAGAGATGAGTGTCGTTTCTAGGATGGCACATTTAATTGCCTGTACAAGACTCTTGAGAGATCTTTTTTCTTCTAGCGTGGTGACTAGCAATGTTAAAGGTGGCCCCTGCTCCATCAGCCTTGGCACCTCCCAATCCACAGTGCATGCATAACATGAGCAAGAACCTTTGCTAATTTAGGCCAAGGAGATAGATGTTGGTATTGTTTGTTACTGTAGCACACTGTAGCCAGTCTTTCCTGATACATTGTGTGTCACTCCCATGGGATGGGACAGTGGACTCCTCAATGGGCTCAGTGTATTATCTTAGTGTCCGTATTGTCTTGCAAGTGCCTGATAAGGGTTCAATGACATACTTGTTGAATGAATGCATACAGAAATAAGGTATTGATTATTAGAGAGATAAGGAGAAAGGCATTAATAAAATTATTGTCTTTCTATGTCTGTTAAAAATAATGGTCACTTGAGAAACATACTTAAATAATTCAAAACTGCTGTCTTCGATAACAGTTTTCGTTCAGTTTTCTGTGCAGTTTTGTATTCTGGTTCTGGACCTTGCATTGCAAGGTGGGGAATATTTGCTAAAGAAATGGCACAAGATTAACATGTTTCATTTGCAAATCTTGGTATGGTTGGCCGACTTTTCCTAATGGACCCTCAGTTCTTTTTAGGAAACAGCTGTGTTCATTACCTTGATGGGGCAAGCCCCTGGATAAGCCAGAAGTCTGCGGAGACCCAGTACACTGGCTTCAGATGTCTGCCCAGTTATCCCCACAGAAGTTAAGGAACTAGCTGTTCTGAAGCAACTCTAACAGGACTTTTTTTTTTTCTGGTGTGATGGAAAATGACATGGAGCTGTCCTTGAGCCAATCGTGTGTAGCCTTTGTAAGTGACCAACACTTTGCCAAAGTCCCACACACAAACTAATCATTTGCGTTTGGAGCTGCCTCCTCTGTCTTCCTGGCAGAAGCTCAACATTAGGAAATTGTGACTAATGGCAAGGAGAGAGAACCCTTGAGGCTTATCTAGCCAGGGAGAGTTTCAAGGAGCCAGGAAAAAGTAAAATCTGGCTCAATTAACCAAGATAAGATAGGAACAAGCAAACTGGACAATCCTTTCAAAAGGGACAAACACAGACACAGGGATTTCTGAAAGGAATCATGGTAATTATTAGCGTCTGGTTATTATTTTATTGCATGGAAGCACATGCAACTTGTGCTTCTCCAAACCTGTGATGCAGGCAAGAGATTCTAAAGCCTTTGCAAGCTGTAAATACAACATTTTTTTTTTTTTTTTTTTTGTAAGAAAAGGCGAGAAGGAGTGCACTTAACAGAAGAGGACCAGCCTGGTAGCACTTCCCAGAGCTACCACCTGTCTGCTGTGCTTAGGCAAGGCACCTCACCACACTGCATCTTGGCTTCCTCATCTGCAAAATGCTGTGTTATTACAGCAGTGTGTTGTAAAGATTCAATGAGGGAATGCATGTGAAGCTCTTACTGTTCTTATTAAGCACACACTGAGCTCTCCAGTAAGCGTTAGCAGTTACACAGTTCTGAGATATGCATTAGGAAGTCCATTACGTAAAAATCCTGCTCTGCTCCTTAAAATGAACAAGAGTGGAGGGGTTATGGTTTAGGGGTGAGGGGCAGAGACGTGAAGCATAGGAGATGAGTGAGCATTTCTTGTGGCAACTTGTGCTTTTGGTTCCTTACAAGTAAACTGTCTTATAAGACATACTTTTTGGTCCTGTTGTCTCTGCAGAAGGCAGCAGCAGCTCAGAATGGCAAGCTTTCTGCTGACGGTAACAACCTGGTAATCGAACAAAGCCCACAGTCTTTGCTTTGAAAAACCAGAGGCCCAGGAGTAGCTGTTTTCTTTCAGACTGCATTTGAGCTTTGTCAGCTGGCTGGGCTGAAGTTTATCCTGTGTCCACTTCCCTTATCAGCCGCCCATGGCAGGCACACGCTTCTTTGGTCAGTGAATGGCAAGACTTCAGGACTCCCCGTTGACAGAGCTAATCCATCTTTCTGCTGCTTCCATCTTGAAATAACTTTTGGAGCAGCTTGTCGGGAGCATGGAAGCAGCCATGACAGCTGGGATATTTTCTCAGGCAGGGAGTAGCCTTTTTCTGTATGGAAACTCCAACGAAGCTATGTCAAGGGGATGGCCCGAAACATCTGGGCTTGTTTATGGGGGGAATGGGAGACATTCTCACAGGACAGCCCGATGTACCCCACTGATAAGCCCTCTAACACATTATCAGGAAAGGAGGCTTCATGGATAGGAGAGCCCCTGACAAAGTCAAGATATCCCTCATCCCTCCCAGCCTACTGGAGCCAGCTATTGTCCACATCACCCACTGTCACTAGAGCAGGGATGCAACTACTTCCTTTTCCTGGAATGGGCTTCTGGCACTGCCCCCACTTCAGGGTCCCCATGGCTCCAACATCTGCAGATGCACTGACATAGAGTCATTTCCATGTGATCAGTCTTAGGTTTTGGGGACCTGTTTTCCTTTGACAATAGAAAGCAAGAGAGTGGAGACCTGCTTCTCACCATTCATTCTCCTCCCTCTAGAGCTTGATTTTCCTCCATATTAAAGATCCCAGATTCATGAGAAACCAAGTCGTCTTAAAAGCTGATTAGAGTGAAACCAACCTTCCTGCTTTTCTCGTCTTCCCTACAAAGTCAGAAGTCAGGTTAGAAACTCCCTTGCAGAAAAGAGTCCATGTAGTTTGGCCAGACGGAATGTTGCGATATGGAAGCTTAGCCTGCTCAAAGCAGGTGGGTAGGAGGTTTTCAAGCTGGGCCCAAAGTCCAACTTGGGTAAGACCACCTGATTACACAACTCCAGTGGATGGGGGGGCGGGCCTTCCCCATCATAGACTGTGCGAGTGGCGCCCTCTGGAGTCATGCGGTGCACAACATGCCCGGCAGGAGGCAGCAGCCTGAACTTGAGGCTCAGTTCCTACAAGACCAGTGATTTTCAGCCTCCTGTGATGCTCCACACACTGGCATGTCAAGACAATAGGAGGTGGTTGCAGGTCACTGGTTACTAGTAATAAATAAAGTACAAACATTTTCAAACACATTCCTTCTTTATTACAAGTTAAGGGAAGCTAAGATCATTGCTAGATCACTCTCACTGTGAGGGAGATATGCTGGCTTTGTTTTTCATATTTAAACATTAGATAAATGAGAAAGAGAGCAAGAAAACAAAGACAAGAGAGAGAGCTAGACCGAGCGAGAGAGAAGGTGGTGGAGATACAGCTCCAGAATGCGAATTAGTTGTAACTGAGCACTTTATCCTACTGTGCCAGGGATATGAAAGTCATTAGTCAAATGCGTTGCCATGGAAACAGAGTCAAAGATCACCAGACAAAACTATGAGCTCTTAGGGCAAGAATTATATCTTAGCCATCTTCCTAAAGTTTTTCATGCTGCCTGACACAGATAAAATGGTCAATCTACATTGAATTTCAATTGTCACTATCAGTACTTCTGGCACCACTCTGCCTATGGGGATCTAGTGAGACTTTAGCTTCCATACTTCAAAGGTGGGATGTCACAGCTTGTGAGGCTGTGAGACATGGGGCTACCCTTGAGCCGACTGTGTGTTGCCTTTGCGAGAACCCATTTCTTATCCCTTGACTCAGATGACATTTCTCTGCTTAGTACATAGTGACCAGCCTTTTAAAAATAATCCGTTAAAAGAAAAGTGAAACCCCAGCTGGGCATGGTGGCTCATGCCTGTAATTCCAGCACCTTGGGAGGCCGAAGTGGGTGGATCACCTGAGGTCAGGAGTTCGAGATCAGCTTAGCCAACATGGTGAAACCCTGTCTCTATTAAAGAGACAAAAATTTGCTGGGTGTGGTGGTGCATACTTGTAATCTCAGCTACTCAGGAGGCTGAGGCAGAAGGATTGCTTGAACCTCGGAGGCAGAGGTTGCAGTGAGCCGAGACTGCGCCATTGCACTCCAGCCTGGGAGACAAGAGTGAAACTCCATCTCAAAAAAAAAAAAAAAGAAGAGTGAAACCCTTATTAAATTTGGCAACATTGTTTACCCCTGCTTTTTCTCATGGCGTTATTATTTATCTTTATTTTAAAACATGTTATAAATGTATCTGTCAGCAACATGGTATGTATTTGAAGAGAAGTAAGTGGTGTGCTTGGTACAGATCCATTTTTTGAAATGAGAAAATCAAAGCAGTAAATTCAGAGTTACATGGAAGGAGGATCTATAAAGGCAGGTTTCTCCTATGCTGTGTTGTGAAACACATCTTGGCTTAAAAATCACAATAAGCTTTGGCAGTGCTAGAGTTCATGGGGTCCTCAGAGATCACCTAAAGCAGCCTTCTCTTCACAGAGGAGGTCATTGGAGGGCAAGTGAACTTGATCCTTGAGGAAAAACATGATCTGCCTTCTGCAGTGTGGGGCAGTAGAAACGTGGCTGGGGATATGGGGGTTGAGCAGCTTGGCACTCATGCTCACATCTTGGCTCTTCTACTTGCTGTAAGATCTCTGGCAAGTTCCTTAACCCAGTCTCTTCATACCTAAAGTAAGGGTACAGTCTTACTTTGCCTGTGGGGTTGTAATGTGAATTAGCAGAGAGAGCACCTTTTACTGCACTGGCCATGTAGTAGTCACAATTGTCATCATTAAAAAGTGCTTTCTGCTAACTGTCTTCAAGGCTATTCCCTGTCCCTGATTAAATAAATAATCAAATTCTCTATAAAGACCATCTTTTCTTTTCATGGTTTTTTTTTTTTTTTTTTTTTTTTTGAGATGGAGTTTTACTCTTGTTGCCCAGGCTGGATTGCAATGGTGCAATCTTAGCTCATCACAACCTCCTCCTCCCGGGTTCAAGCGATTCTACTGCCTCAGCCTCCTAAGTAGCTGGGATTACAGGCATGCACCACCACACCCAGCTAATTTTGTATTTTTAGTAGAGACAGGGTTTCTCCATGTTGGTCAGGCTGGTCTCGAACTCCCAACCTCAGGTAATCCACCTGCCTTGGCCTCCCAAAGTGCTGGGATTGCAGAAGTGAGCCACTGCGCCCGGCCAAGACCATCTTTTCTATGCAGGCAGCCAATAATTGGCAAAAACTCTTTCCCTACCACTGCTACCTGTGTACTTGGAGACAAAATTTCTGGGCTTAAGGACTGGGTACATGGCTTTTGTCTCAGTGTTTCTTCATAACATATCTTGGGGAGTTTTCAGGTCATTTGTAAATGAGGGCAAGGCTCTCTCTCAAATGGGACTTCAGCTTCTGCATAACTCTCTACCGTGCTGTTTGAAGTTGTTGATATTTTGCAAAATGGTGCAGTATATTCTTATTCTTTTTAATACACCTGAACCAAGGCAGATAACCGTAGATTCACGTTCTAGTGACGCTCCACATCTTACCCGAGATCACTCACTGAGTTTGCTGCAAAGCCAGAAACCTATGATGCAAAACACAAGACCACATTCCCTCCCTTCCTACCACATAAACTAAGAAAATCTCATGAAGCAGATGGCTAAAGACAAATAAATGATTCTCATGCAATTTGAGGCTATGCTAAGCAAACAAGATGCTCAAGTATGGAAGGCTGTCCTCTTTGGGGCTCTTATTGTATTTTTTCCTCTACAATATCTTAGGCCTGGACTTGAAGTTAGGATTTCAATTTTAAGGTTTATAGTGAAGCACTGATTTCTGTGGTTGCTTAATTGGCCAATGAGTATGTAGAAAACTAAGGGATTTAGAACAGCCTTCAAGTTCTTCTCTCTAGCCACCTCTCTTGTTCTGCCTTGTATTATGGCTTATTAGGGGCATGACTGCTGCATTAAAGCCGACCAGGAATAATGCCTTATTCTTCTTTGCAAACTTTTCTGTCTGACTTAGTGCTGAAATCTGAGCATAAACAGTACTCTACTGTTAACTAACGGCATAGCTTTGGAACTCTGATTTTATCCCTCAAAACACATCTCCTGCAGTCTTTCTTGTTTCAAGAAATGGCATCACTATCTACCCAGTTGCCAAAGCCAATGCCTATGTTATACATTATTCCTCTCTTTTTTGCCCACCACCTCACCACGTCTAATCCATCAGCAAATTGTGTCAGGTCCCCTCAGAGCTGGCATTGGCTGATGTGGTCACACAGATTGTCAACATGGGAAAATTCTCTCAGACTATTTTGTAAGTCATCTCTTCCATGGACCTCCTGAGGGTCTTCATCCTCCCATCTCAGCACCCCAGTCCCTTCCACCAAGCCCCCATCTTCTATCCTCCCTCATGGTCTAACAACCAAATGGTCAATTCCTAGCCCAGGAAGAATCTAACCTTTCTGAGCTCCATTGTTCTCATTCATTGTAGATGGGGACAATAATGTCACAGTTAGCTTTACTATGAGGATTAAATAAGAGAATGTATTCAAGGTTGTAAACTCATAAGCCCTGGCCTGCCCAATGTGGGCACTCATAAGTAAGCTTACTTCCCTTCTGCTTTGATTAATATGGTGGGAGAAGCATGGCCTTTGGAGAAAGATAGACATGAGTACAAATCCGGGCCTCACCTCCTGACCTGTGTGACCGGGGAAATGAACAAACATATTTGAATCTCTGTTTTCTTGTTTGTAAAATAGGAATAAGGAATATCTAGTGCTGTTCCTGGGCTTAGAGGGTATCTATCTTCATTAAATATCAACTTCCTTTGGCTAACTGAGTTTGCATTAGTGGATGGCTTTGTAATTAAGAAATGTAATGAATGCTTAAAAAGTCTCCAGACTCTCTACTAAAAATTCAAAAAATTAGCCGGGCGTGGTGGCAGGTGCCTGTAGTCCCAGCTACTCGGGAGGCTGAGGCAGGAGAATGGCATGAACCCGGAAGGCGGAGCTTGCAGTGAGCCGAGATTGTGCCACTACACTCCAGCCTGAGCGACAGAGCAAGACTCCGTCTCAAAAAAAAAAAAAAAAAAAAAAAAAGTCTCCAGACAACAATGAGATACCACTGTGCACTTTTAAGGATGGCAAAAATATCAAATGCTTGAAACACCAAATGCTGGCAAGGATGTGGAGCAACAGGAAGTCTCATTCGCTGCTGGTGGGAATGCAAAATGGTACAGCCACTATGTTAAAAAGTTGGCAGTTTCTTGCAAAACTGAACATACTCTTACCATATGATCCTTGGCGTTAACCCAAATGAATTAAAAACTTATGTTGACACAAAAACTTGCACATGGTTGTCTATAGCAGCTTTATTTGTAATTGCTAAAACTTGGAAACAACAAAGATATCCTTTACTAGGTGATATGGTTAGGCTTTGTGCTCCCATCCAAATCTCATCTTGAATTGTAGTCTCCATAATTCCCACATGTCTAGGGGGATACTTGGTGGGAGGTGATTGGATCATGAGGGTGGTTTCCCCCATGATATTCTCATGAGAGTGAGTTCTCACTAGATATGATGGTTTTATAAGGGGCTTTTCCCCCTTTGCTACTCACTCATCTCTCTCCTGCTGCCTTGTGAAGAAGGACGTGTGTGCTTCCCCTTCCACCATGATTTTAATTTCCTGAGGCCTCCCTAGCCATGTGGAACTGTGAGTCAATTAAACCTCTTTCCATTATAAATTACTCAGTCTTGGGTATTTCTTTATAGCAGTGTGAAAACAGACTAATACAGTAGATGAATGGATAACCAAACTGTGATACATCTAGACAATGGAATATTATTCAGCTCTAAAATGAACTATCAAGCCAGGAAAATATATGGGGAAACTTAAATGCATATTACTAAGTGAGAGAAGCTAGTCTAAAAAGGCCATATGGTTCCAACTACATGATATTTTGAAAAAGGCAAAACTGTGGAGATAATGAAAAGATCAGTAGTTGCCAGGGGTCAGGGGAAGAAAGGAATGAATAGTCAGAGCACAGAAGATTTTTTGAGCAGTGAAACTTTCTGTATGATACTACAATGATAAATATATGTCATTACACATTTGTCAAAACCCATAACACGTATAGCACTAAGAGTGAACCATAATGTAAACTATGGACTTTCGGTGATGGTGTGTCAATGTAGGTTCATCATTTTTAACAGATGTACCATTTTGGGGGGGCTGTGCATCTGTGGGGGAAAGGGATATATAGAAACTTTCTGTACATTCTGCTCAATTTTGCTATAAATCTAAAACTGCTCTAAAAATAGCCTATTTTTAAAGAGTCTAAAATTCAGACTTTTTCGAAGAATTGCCCTCTATCCTAAGAATTATTTTAGACACTTGTAGCTTTTTGGTAGGAAATTGGTAGACATCATATGTCCCTTGATAGTAATTGTCTCTTCCCATGCCCAGTGTACCATAGCTTATTTTCCTTTGGTAAAACTTGAATGTACTTGGCCTTGCAGATATTTTGCTGCCTGTGGTTAAGTCAGACATCACAGTGAATGAAAAGGAGCACTGGTCTGTGGTAGATACAGTTTGTTCTAGCACAGGAATGCCAAAACAGAATACTTTGAACCACTGGAGCATTTTCCACCCTGGGACGTGTAGCTAGTGGAGCTTGTTGGCATAAAGGTGGTGATTGCTTTCCTGATTTTGTCCTTTGTTTTTGGCAACCTCTAGTTTGAGTCAAGATAATAACCCTCTGGAAGAGTTTCATTGAGGCTTTGAGAATGAACAGTCATTCCACCTCAAATCCTTTGTAGAATGAGGTGGACTATAAATATATCCTATGTGAACAAGTAGGTAAACAACACGCATTTCTGTTGATTACCTTGTATCACTCATTTTATTAGGTGAATCTCATCACTAGATAGAAGAGTTGAGGTGCTGTGAGTTTACTAAAGGCTGGGGTACCAGGAATTTGCATGTGAACCTATAAGACTAACTCCTCTGTTCCTCACACCTGCCTCTTTCCTGAGCACCAGGATGGTTGAGGAAAGGGAGGGTTAGTTAGGAGAAGGTGTGCCTCTGTCCCCTCCCACCCTGTATGTCCAGGCCACTCAGTTCCTGGGGTATTCCTTATCAAGGGATGCAACCATAAGCAATCAGGAAGGAAAGACAGTGCTGATACCACCATGGGTTCCGCTTAGTTCTTATGGGTGTTTCCAGTGTTCTCATGGAGGACAGTTCATGGGCTCATTGAGTAAATCCAGGAAGAACATTCTTACATCTGTGTGATTAATCAGTCGGCATTCTTATGTTCTCAGGGCCTACCTGCCAGGATTTGGGTTCTCAGTCAGAGAAGCATCAGCGAGTAAAGTGTAAGAATCCCCTTTTCTACTTTCCTTGCATTCCCTGAGTACCCCAATAAATGTAGGAACATCAATCAGGCCCAATGCTTCCCTACACGGAGTTTTAGAAGGGTATCATACATACCCTGTACTTCAAATACCCAATGCCCAGTTCTCTCTGTATCACTGGACTCTAAGGGAATGAGGTTTTCCAGAGAGATTTATTTGGGCTTCATTTTGAATGCACTAAGAAAATGAGACCTGTATGAAAGTGAAAGTAGCCTCGTTTTCCACAGGAAATCAGATCTAAAATGTGAGCGTTTTCGTTTGTGTTGGCTTTGAGTTTGGGGTGAAGGTTCGTTTAGATTCTTGTTTTCCTTAAAATGTTCCTATCCATAGATGTCCTGGCTAATGAGGCCGAGTCATTTGATCTAAATTGGCAGATGTTTCACTGAAGTCACTAAGAGTTTGGCATAAATAAGGATTGAACAAGAATTTAGGATTAATTTCCTTGGTCCCAAAAGGCGGACTAAGTTTTTGGGACCCTTGTTTTAAGGACTTGCATCCAGATTGCCATCCACCATCTGGGTATTTGACAAAAAGAATTTGGGTTTTTAAAAAAAGTCTCCCCTTAGTCCACTTCTAAACCCACATAAAAGCAGTTTGGGACTGGTCAGAGCCCCACAGAAAGAAACAGGAGACTGAGATTTTTGGATAAAAGTTTTTCTTTTTTACGGAGATAATTGGCAATAATACTGACTTTCAGCCTAGACTCCATATCCTTTATCTCGATCAGAAAACATTTTGGATAGAAAGGTGGGGTGGGAGTGAGCTCATTGCCTGCAGTGACTCCCGCACAGGGCCCCTGAATAAGACATTCATTGGCAGAAAAGCAGTGGTTACTGAAAATGGCTGGGGGAAGCCTGGAGAGGAGGGGGAGTGGAGCGGGGCTTGGGTTCCTTCCTCCTCAGGGGACCTATTTTTTGCTTTACATGCAAAGAATTGCTTTGTACAGCCAAGTTGGTCTTGATCTTGTTTACATAAAAAAATCGAACATTTATTTTGTGCTGGGTTATTTTTTTCTTCCTTTGTCAGCCAGAGGGTCCTAGGCAAATCAATAAACAAAGACCCTGCTCTGTTTTCACTTTGTGGTGGGGGATTGGACTGGGTAACCCTTCAGTGACTGGATTAGCTTTTTCTGTGGGGACTGACATTTGCTGCTTTGGTCAGATGAGTTGTCAGTGACATGCTGGTTGTGCTGGAGACCTAGAGCCTCACGGGACAGTGGAAGGACATGCAGGACCTCTGTCCAGAAGGTTATGTGGCAGATGGTGAAAGCAGGAGAGAAAGAAAACTCTCCTCTCTGGCCTCTGTGGAAGTCAGCTGAAGCCCTGAGGCATGGGATATGGTTACTCTAATCTTAGCCCAGTCAACAGCTAGCATTATTGTTGATCATTAAATTAACCAAAATGCCTTTAAAAACTGCAGCCCTGATATTTGATCTGCAGTGTTTCATGATATGAAATTCTATAGTGGGGCTCCATGCTGGGGGCAAAACAATTTTCTTTTTTTTTTTCTTTTTCTAAATTTACCTGCCGTGAACTTGGACTGACCCTTTGTTCTTTTTTTTTGGAACAACATGAAAAACAAGGGAAAAACATAATCATTGTAAAAGCCTTCTCTTAACCAATGTTGAGCTAGTGACTCTCCAGCTGTTAAAGTTCGCCACAGTGGCTTTCATAGTGGTTCATCATGTATTCATCCGACCATTTTAGTTCTTCTTTAATTCCCATTAACTTTGATTGGAGCTGCATGGTTGAGGTGGGGGAGAACAAGGGTTTTGGTGTTAGGCAGACCTGGGTTTGGGTACTTATTCCATTCCTTAGACAAGTTATGTAACCTCTCTAAGCCCTGTTTTCTCATCTATATAATAGAAATACTGAGACTTATCTTAGAGATAATATCTACAAAGAGCTTATCATAGTATAGCATACCACCCACAGGCTCCCAATACATGGTCCTCATTACTGGTTTCATTTTTCAAACTCAGAAGTGTGTGGTGACAGGGTTTCTCAAAGCAAGAGGGCCTGTGTCACCACTGGTCTGGTTTCAGTGACTTTTCATTCTTCCAAAGGGTTCTAGAACAATCGTTAGTGGTATGATCAATGGCATGTGTCATACATAATATATTTATTTGTGTGCATGTAAATATATCAAACATGCCCTACCAAACACTCCCCAAAAATGAAAGTAAATTAATTTGAATTAAGCATATTTTTTTGGTCAAACTATATTGTTGCCCAAATTGGACATAGCTCATTACTTTGAGTATACACATGATTGAACAAGTATAAAGTAGTAGAAAAAATATTGAACTCATCAAGATATTTATGAGTCTAGGTTCAGCCACTTACTATCTGTATATATTTGGATAAATTATTTAACTACTTTGTTAGCTGGAGAAGTATATGGATACTAATTAATGTAGGTTGATACAAAAGTAATTGCAGTTTTTTGCCATTACTTTAAATGGCCAAACCTGCAACTATTTTTGCACCAAGCTAATAGCTAATATTTAATGAGAATTTACGAGTGGCCAGGCACAGTTCTAAACTCTTCACATATATCAAACGCGTTTAACAATTACTTACGTACAATCCCATGGGATAGGAAATATGCTTAGCCCCATTTTGCAGATGGGACTGCTGAAGTTCATGAGATTAAGTGTCTTGCCCAAGTCACACAGTTGGAAGGTGGTAGAGATAAAATCTGAACACAGAGAGTTTGACTAGAGTCCATTCTTTTAGCCACTTTACTAGTCTCCCATTAGCAGTGATACAAAGGACTGGGGGCCACAGGTCTGCGTGTGAGCCCAGTAGCATCCTTTGTAGCTATGCCATCCATATGAGATTTCTACCTAGACATTTTCACCTAGATTTCTACCTAGAGAATTTATTGGCTTTGGCTCAGATAAGGGGCTTGCAGCAACTTGAGTGTAATAACATGACATGATAAAAACCATGTGAAAAGACCAAGTTAGCGTGAAGTCATACCTCATGAAAGGATTACAGTCTAGAAGTCATTGCTGGGGGGGTGAAAATGATGTAGAACCAAAATTAACCTTGAAAATCCCTTAAATTGCTCATCACATTCTGCATATCTAAGTCCGTGCACACAGCCTGTTACAACACTGATAAACCACAAGGCCATGGGCTTGCTACAAACTTGGGTGGGCACTCCACATGTTCCAGTGACCAGGCTTTCCCTCCCTGTGACAACACTATTTAAATTCATGTTCTTTCTTGCTGACTGTATAAAAATTCAAGTCATACCTTTATTTTTTATTTGTTTCTTTCTCTAACTCTAGTTTTCTTTCTGTCCTGTAAATGTAGTATTCAACAAGGTTTAAAGCATACTTCTTGAATCTTTGTTCTTCTGCAACATGGTTTTCAGCTCTGACACCCATTGAACCTACCACTTAGTCCAACGCCACAAACAGTTATTGAGGGGTCCCCTGTGTGCCAAATTCTGTGTTTGCTGTTCTCCTACCCCTCAGAAAGCTCCAAACCTACAACCTCCTTCTGAACATTTCCACTTAGAAGTCATGCCATGTCTTCATCTTAGCCTGTTTAAACCTGAGCTGGTTGTCTCTCTTGCCTTTTGGGAGTTACTTCCTGACTTCCTTCTCTCTGTTGCTGGCAGCAGCTTCTCCCTGTCTGTTGATCCTGACACCACAGCAACATCATAAGAACCTCCTCTGTCTTGTCCCCTACGCCTGAAAAGGCACCAGGTCCTGACTTCTGTAATCTTTTATTTCTTTTGCCTCCAAACTATTCCAGGAGCCCCCGTCAGTATCTGGCCTCCTGTACCTCGCCAGTTTCATTAGGACATGCATGTTTGTGAGACTAATTTTCCTTAAAAATTCTTTGTACTGCTTCCAAGATAATCTAAATGCAGTTTGGCTACAACCTAGTGATCCAGGGTTATCTGTATCTCTGCTTCTACAGAATTCTACAGGAATACTTTTCTTTAGTCACACAGTTGTGTTTTTTACTGTTTCTCTGTTTCTCTGCCTGAATACCCTATACTTATTGTAAAGATGGCAGTTCTGAAAATTAATCTACAAATTTAATGGAGTTGCAAATTGAGGTGCAAATCGTTTCATTTTTGTAACTTCTAAAATTTATCTGTAGGAATAGATGAACATGAATAGCAAAAAATATTAAAAAAGAAGAAATTGAAGGGAAATGTACACTAAATATTAAATTGTGAAGTTACATTCAAATAAATATGCAGAAATTTTATCAGAATAGATAGAACAATGAAATAAGACAACCCTAAATGCAAGGATATCTCTCTTTTTAGTAGTGAAAAAGTATTTTTTAATGTGAAATCATGGTTTATCCACTAAATGAAGCTAATGTAATTTTGATTTAAAAAATCAAGAATCTTTTACCTCTCACCAATAAAACAAATCTTGGGAAGATAATAAAATGAAAGATAAAATATGCCACAAAAGCACTGGAAGAAAGAAATCTTAGTTAACTATTTATATAATCTGGGTATGTGGGAGGGCTTTTTAGCCATAAACTGAAGGCAAAAACCATGAAAAACACATTTGGATATGTAACTACATAAATATGAAATTATGCATCAAAGTTATCATAAACAGAATTGAAAAGCAAATGGCAAAACTGAGAAAAGTATTTGTAACATACGAAACAAACAAGAGATTAATATATTCAATATGTAAAGAACTACTACGCGCCTATAAGAAAAAAATAAACACTACAATTGAAACAAAGGGGCAAAGGCTAAAAATAGGCAATTCATAGAAGAAATATAAATGGTCAATAAAATATAAAAACATGTTTTTATATGTTTTTAACCTTGCTTCTAATCAAATAGATGCAAATTTAAACAAATTACTGCTGATAAGTAAGACTTTATTTATTAACTTATGTACTTCTTGACAACTTTTAAAAGGAACATGCAAATAAAATAAAAAGAATAAAATGTGCTACTGTGAAACTTGTGTAAACCTGTAAAGCACTTACTGTTTTCTAGATCTTAAGAATACTCTTATAGGAGTATACTTATTAGAAAGCTAACTGTTAACAAATACATTGTTAAGAGAAAAAAGTAGCCTATAAATCAGAATGCATAATAAGATCCCATTTTGGTGAAAATACACGTAGAAATATTAAAAGATGGAAGAAAATCTAGATGCATATATAATAAAATTTTAACAGGGGATGTTTCTGAATATTGCAAATATGGATAATTTTTTTATTTTCTTGTTCTTGCATATATATTTTCTAGTTTTTCAACCATGAGCTTTAATGCTTGAAAAAAACTTTTAAGTATAACATAAAAAATTATGTAACTTGTAAGTGCCAGCTTGATGTATAACCACAAAGTGAGCAAAACCACTGTATTAGTTTCCGAATTTTAGCATCTTTTGCAATCTGGATAGGCCAAGAATCTCTAAAATTATCAAGTGCTAGTTATTTGTTGATTAGCAGTTCTTTCCTCAGTTTGTCTCTTTCTTCTAGTGTTTTACTACAAGCAGCAGCAAGGAAAAGCCAGGCTGCACCTTCCATACTTTGCTTGGAAATCTCCTCAGCTAAATATTTAAGTTCATGGCTTAGACATTCTTCCTTACACTCAGTGTTAGAACTAAATTCAGCCAAAAAAAGAAAAAAAAAAAAAAAAAAAAGAACTAAATTCAGCCAAGGTTTTCCCACTTTATAACAGGCAGAGCTTTTCCACCAGTTTTCAAAAACACATTCCACATTTCCTTCTGAGACCTCACCAGAAGTGTCTTTACCATTTGTATTTCTTTTAATATTCTATTTTTGATGAAATATGTATTCTCTAAGATGATAGAACCATTCTCTTTCCTGCCCTTCTCTTCTTTCTAACTCCTCACCAGAATGACCTTTAAAGTCTGTATCTCTGTCAACCATCTCTGTAGGTTAAACTACATCTTTCCTATCAGTTGCCTCAAAATTCTTCTAGCTTCTGCCTTTTAGCCAATTCCAAGGCCACTTTCACATTTTTTTAGGTTTTTGTTACATCAATACCCCATTTTCCAGGACCAAAACCTGTACTGGTTTCCTAGAGCTGCTGTAACAAATTACCTCAAACAGGGAGTGGCTTAAAACAACAGAAATTTATTATCTCACATTCTGGAGACCAGAAGTCCAAAATCTCTAGATCTTGGCTGGGCTAGCCCACTTCTGAAGGCCTAAGAGAAAAACTCTTTCTTGCCACTTCCAGCTTCTCTGGTGGCTTCTGGTGTTCCTTGGCTTGTGGAAGCATAACTTTAGTCTCTGCTTCAGTTTTCACTTGAGTTTTCACATGAACTTCTCCTTTCTGTATCTCCCTGTGCCTTTTTCTTTTCTGTCTCTTATTAAGACATTCATCATTGGATTTAGGGCTTGTCCTAATCCAGGATGACCTCATCTTGATTACATTTGCAAAGACTTTTCTTCCAAATAAGCCCACATTCCAAGATTCTGGGTAGACACTATTTAGTGTACTTTAATTATACAGCTACCATCTAGGTCAAGAAATAGAATGTCCTTATGCCCTTCTAACAATCCTTATCCATCTCTCATCTCCATAGGTTATTACTATCCCTCCTAACACAAGAAATTGTCTTACCTGTTTTTAAGCTTTATATAAATAGAATAATATACAATGCAGCTTTTTACATCTAATTTATTTGGCTCCATATTGTATTTTTGAAATGTCCCTATGTTTTTGCATATAGTAGTGGTTTCTTAATTTTATTTATACATAGTATAATACATGGTATATCACATACTTTATTCATCTATTCTACTTTTTTTTACTTTAGATTCAGAGGGTACATGTGCAGGTTTGTTACCTGGGTATATTGTATGATACTGAGTTTGGGGTATGAATGATTCCCGTCACCAGGTACTGAGCATAGTATCCAATACCACTCTACTTGGATAGATATTTAGGCTTTTCCTAAATGGGAAAAACCTAAGTTTGGGGTTACTATGAATAATGCTTTTTTGAAAATTCTTGCACATGTTATTTGGTACACACATGTAAGTGTTTTAGTGAGATGTATACTTCAAAGTAGAATTGCTAAATTATAGGGTATTTGTATGTTTGGATTTAAGAGTTACTTCAAACAGTTTTCTAAAGTGGCTGTGTGAATTTGCACCCCCACAGCTATCTGTTTGAAAATTCCAGTTGCTTCACATCCTCGTCTTTATTTGGTATTGTCAACCTTTTCTTATTTTGACCATTCTGGTGGGTGTGTAGCAGTATCTCATTGGGGTCTTAATTTACATTTTCTTGATGACTAATGACAGAGCATACTTTTTCATATGTTTATGCATTGCTTTTTGTATATAAATACAAGAGTGTAAGGTTGTGTTGAAAAAGTGCTCTCCTGTCACAAACATTTCTACGGAGCCATCTAGGAGAGCTTACATCCAGAGAATCCCTCAAAAATAAGCTGGTGAGAGAAAACTCACTTTAGTCTAGAGATGAATCCCCTTTTCTTCCCTGCTTGTTTTCCAGCCTTCTCCTTTGTTCCAGTCAGAAAAAGATTATCTAGGTGATGTTTGGCAAGCTTTTTAAAAAAATCTATTAATGGCAAAATTCTCTTGAATTACTCTTAAACTTTCAAAAGTTCACTCCTTTCCCTATACACACATCCCACTCCTATAAGAAATGGTCTCCAATACCACGGAAGCCTAAGTGAGGCATAGTTACCTAATTTAGGCTTTTGCCTATTTGGGTTATGTAGTTGTTTTTCATCACTCATCACTCCTGGCAGAATTAGAGATCTAACCCTTTTTCTGCATTAGGCTGTGATGAATCATGTCAATTGCAAAGAATTTGTCTTGTTAAAGAGGACAGATGTGGCTATGAATGACTCAAATATGTGAAAGATCATTAGTATGTTGGATGACAGGTTTGGGACTAACAGTGGCAACTGCTGACATTTGCTGCATGGTTGCTTTGAGCCAGGCCCTGTGCTAAGACCTTCATTGACATGACTGAAGTATTCTTCACAATAGCCCCATTAAAGGCAGTGAAGGGAAATTAGAAAGCAATGGACTGTCAGCCAACTTTGCAGGAGCAGCTTATGTGAGTTCTGGGCATTTGACTTGGCTTCTTTCACTACCATGATCTCTATAAGAAGAGCAAGCCCCAGGTAGTTGTAGCCATTTACCCTTGGTATCAGCATGGATCTTCAGGTAGAGCAGACCTGAATGCATCTCGAAGCCTGAGTTCAGCCTAGAACACCAGAATCCCACCCCAATCTGCAGACCTATGAGTGTAAAATAAATATGTGCTGCTTAAACCTTAAAGCTTTATGCAACAATCCCTTGTGTTACCTTTAAGCTACTGAAATTTTGACAGAACGTTTGTTATTATTCGATAGAAACAGAATAATAGAGCAGTACTCTTTTTACATCAGTTTCCTCAATGAGTAAATTTAGGCTTGGAGAAATTAAACAATATCCACAGATCACAACCTAATAAGAGAGGGAGCCAGGATTCAAGCCAGGACTGCCTTATTTCTGAAGAGTCCATGCTCTTAACCACTACACTGTATGTCCTTCCAAATTTGCAACAGGCTAGGGCGATGGGTCAAAAACAATAGGATGGAGTTTCACTGGAAGGAATGCATGGCTCAATGTGTCAGTTAAAACAACAGCAACAAAAATAATAGTAAGTAGGATACAAGCAGAGCAAGAGCAAGGTGCTCCCTGACCACAGGCCTAGTGGTGAGAATCGAAGACTCAAAGCTCAGCTGTTGTGGAAAAGTGGCTCGATACCAGGCCATGTTAGTGGAAGTCTGCTGTCTGGAAAAAAAGAAAACGGCAATTGTTTTTTCTCTAGCTGATCAAAGGACACCTGGAATATTACACTTAGTTCCAGGCAACAGATTTTAAGAGGAATATTGGCAAGCTAAACTACGTCCAGATGAGAGCAAACAAGATGCTGAGAAAACTCATAGCAGTTGTAAAGTGAAGGAGCATAAGTATTTAACCCAAAGAAGAGAAGCCTCTAGAAGGAGTGATGGCTGTCTTAGGACACCTAAAGTGCTAAAAGGGGCAACAGGGAGGCCAAGTTGTAATCCCCTCTCTCCTGGATGATCACGACTGCCCACAGCAGCCATTGCATTCACCATGTGCATGGTGACCTTTACCAAACACAAATGTGACTTTATTATCGTGGTTCCCCATGCTTCTTCCCTTAGCAAACACTCTCAGTGCAAACACATCCACATACACAGCCACAGATCCACATACACACACACACACACACACACACACACCTACATATATGGTCTTCTACATACAGTTTCTTCAGAACATAAGGGCAAAGCTCAAAAGATAATGCTTTGTTAGAGGTCTGGGGACAAAGAGCCAGGTAGAAGAGAATTAAGTTATGGGACAAAGGGAAAAAATATGAAGTGATGGTGTGATTATGATGCCAGATACAGCTCCACAAAGAGACACACATGGTTGGTGGCTTGGTCAATAGTATATTACCAGACAGGCCGTAAGGAACCACTAAGCCTCTGATACTCCACTAAAGGGAGGAAGAACAGGGTGGAAGAACCCATTTGTTGAGTCTTTCCCATTTCCTATGGATGCATTCCCTAAGGAAGTCAGATCCCAATCCCTCTGACAGCTGATAGGACGAAACTCTAGTGGCAGGAAGAGGCACAGCCTCCATGGGATGGCAAGGTTGGGTCTGGGCACCCAGGGCCATGCTGGAGCCCACATTGGTGGCCTATGTGCATGCAGGTGGGGCTAGGGTGAGGCAGCAGCTCCTGAGGCTGCATCATCCAGGGCGGTCCGGGAGTAGGCAGCCAAGGGTTTGGGAGAGGGTTGAGGAGAATAGAATCTGAAGGTACATATATAGGGTCCAACACACACACACACACACACACACACACGCACGCGCACACACACACACACTCTTTAGTTGTTCCCACTACTTTTAGAATAAGGAAAAAATCCTTTGCATGCCTCTTGCCCACTCACTTTAGGTTGGAGTCACTCTGGGTTTCTTTTGGTTCCTTGCATCCATTGGGATCCCTCTTGCCTTGAGCTTGTTCTCTCTGGAACATCATTGGCCCCTAACGCCATCCAAGAGTTAATTCCTGTTCATCCTTCAGCTCTCAGCTTGTTATGACTTCTTCAGAGGAGCATTTCCAACAAACCACTTCCCTGCCACCTATCCTGCAGCCTAGGTGGAGCTGTGTCATTGAACTATCTTTTCTCTTTCTTTCGCAGTACTTAGTCCATACCCATCAGTCATGTTTGACTAATGTCTGTCTCCCAAACTATACAATAAGCTCCATGAGTGCAAGAAATGTGTCTCTTGTTCCCCAGTTTTCCAATGCACCCCCAGTTTCTGCCCAATGCCTGACACCAGAGCAAGTGCTCATTAAACACATAAAGAGCTTCAAAATAAGAGAGGAATTATATAGACATTGCATGACAAATTAAGACCAGTTTATACATTATAGTTATCTCCAAAAGAGTATGGGCTGCCTCGGGTGGATTTCATTTCTCTGTTAGTGAATTCTAAATTGATTCATACATCAGATAAGTGTTGGCTGAGATAACTTCTAAAAGTTAGTTCTGAGAATCTGTGCTCTGAATACTCCATGCATTCAAATCATGCCCTGGCATTAAATTATTGTGAGACTCTCTTCCATTCTTTCCACTGGCACTATCACTTTCCTTTTTGATTTCCCAACCCATGGAGCATCCCGGAAGCATTTGACACTTCCAGCTTGAGACTCAGGAGTCTTGACCCTGTGGGTCATTCTTGTTGTCCTTTCTGCTTCTTGTGGTTTGAGTCTGTGATCCAAAGAATGGGGCTAAATTTGTAATCAGCTCTGTTTATTCTGCCCATTCCAACACCCAAATTTGGAGAGGATGTGTTGGTGGGGAATCTCACAGAGTGTCAGATTCAGTCGGGGTAGGATGCTGAATAGAGATCGGGAGGAGGTGAGCAGAAGCAGAGAGAGACAGCACAAGGCAGCCTGTCACTAGCTAACATGATCTGAGCAGGTCTCTGCAACTTCTCAAAGGCTGGATCTTGGGGAATCCCAAGGATGAACACATAGTGTTGCTTAGCACGCTTCTACTATAGCATGTTGTTGGCTCTGGCCAGCTTAGCATGTGCAAAAAGCAAGGATCCCTGAAGGATGGCCTGTGCAGCAGCTTATTTCTTTAAGAGTTTGTTATTTTTTGCAACGTTCTAATGTTCATGGCCTATGGTTTGCCCTGGTGAATGCTTGTTAATGCAGTTTCATTGTTGCCTAGGGAAAAAGAACCCCAGTGACCCACTGTAATAACCACTTTAATGTGGGGCCTTTGCTTTGGGCCTGTGTAGGATCCTTTAACAAATGAGCAAAAGTGGCCAAAGTTATATGAAGCAGCATTGCCAGAGGTTTGTGATAAAATCTCTAGTCACTGCCAGGGACAGTGTGAACCCTGTCAGTCTGAGGATTAACTTTTCTGTAGTAACAGCTAAGATTTTTTCTTTTTAAGGTTTCACTGCATGCCAGGCACTGTGCTGGGTGGTAGGGATGAGGATAGGGAGATACTTTCATTTGCATGATTTCAATTAGTCATCTTCATAACTCTCTAAGGTGGATATTATTATTCCTGCTTTACCAGTGAGAAAATGAAGACTTAAATGGTTCAGGTGACACATCCAGGGCCACAAGGTCACAGAGGTAGCAAATATTGGGACTAAGATTCTGCTCCAGACCCATTACCTGTCCCACACCAGGCTGCCTCAGAAATAACTTGAGCCATTTGGCCTAAGGCTGGGTATTTGGCCCCATTAGTAACAGGAGTGAGGCTGTTTCTCCACCTCACCTGAGACCTTTCAAAGAGTGAATTGGGGATTGTATCTATGAGCCTTTCAGCTGGGCATTCTCCATCTTCCCTAGGAAACATATAGAAGGTGTTGACAAATGTCAGAATAAATCAGAAAACTTTTGACCAATCATTGCTGTTTGTTCAGCTACTCGTCTTAAATTTCCATTCCAGTGATGAACTAAACATTTTCCTTTGTCTCTCAGATTTCAACGGGTACTTTAAATCCCCAAAATAACACCCACTTCACTGGGTTGTTGTAAGGAGAAATGGAAACTTATAATGAAATGCACATATGACCATATTCTCACTATCACCTCATTACATTACATAAAAGTTAAGATCTGTAACATGCAGAAAGTTGAAATATACATATACAGACAAAAGAGTCTGACACAATTTTTTTTTGTTTGTTAATTTCTTTTTTTTATTATTATACTTTAAGTTTTAGGGTACATGTGCACAAAGTGCAGATTTGTTATATATGTATACATGTGACATGTTGGTGTGCTGCACCCATTAACTCGTCATTTAGCATTAGGTATATCTCCCAATGCTATCCCTCCCCTCTCCCCCAACTCCACAACAGTCCCTGGAGTGTGATGTTCCCCTTCCTGTGTCCATGTGTTCTCATTGTTCAATTTCCACCTATGAGTGAGAGCATATGGTGTTTGGTTTTTAGTCCTTGCAATAGTTTGCTGAGAATGATAGTTTCCAGCTTCATCCATGTCCCTACAAAGGACATGAACTCATCATTTTTTATGGCTGCATAGTATTCCATGGTGTATATATGCCACATTTTCTTAATCCAGTCTGTCATTGTTGGACATTTGGGTTGGTTCCAAGACTTTGCTATTGTGAATAGTGCCGCAATAAACATACGTGTGCATGTGTCTTTATAGCAGCATGATTTATAATCCTTTGGGTATATACCCAGTAATGGGATGGCTGGGTCAAATGGTATTTCTAGTTCTAGATCCCTGAGGAATCGCCACACTGACTTCCACAATGGTTGAACTAGTTTACAGTCCCACCAACAGTGTAAAAGTGTTCCTATTTCTCCACATCCTCTCCAGCACCGGTTGTTTCCTGACTTTTTAATGATGGCCATTCTAACTGGTGTGAGATGGTATCTCATTGTGGTTTTGATTTGCATTTCTCTGATGGCCAGTGATGACGAGCATTTTTTCATGTGTTTTTTGGCTGCATAAATGTCTTCTTTTGAGAAGTGTCTGTTCATATCCTTCGCCCACTTTTTGATGGTGTTGTTTGTTTTTTTCTTGTAAATTTGTTTGAGTTCATTGTAGATTCTGGATATCAGCCCTTTGTCAGATGAGTAAGTTGCAAAAATTTTCTCCCATTCTGTAGGTTGCCTATTCACTCTGATGGTAGTTTCTTTTGCTGTGCAGAAGCTCTTTAGTTTAGTTAGATCCCATTTGTCAATTTTGGCTTTTGTTGCCATGGCTTTTGGTGTTTTAGACATGAAGTCCTTCCCCATACCTATGTCCTGAATGGTAATTCTTAGGTTTTCTTCTAGGGTTTTTATGGTTTTAGGTGTAACATGTAAGTCTTTAATCCATCTTGAATTAATTTTTGTATAAGGTGTAAGGAAGGGATCCAGTTTCAGCTTTCTACATATGGCTAGCCAGTTTTCCCAGCACCATTTATTAAATAGGGAATCCTTTCCCCATTGCTTGTTTTTGTCAGGTTTGTCAAAGATCAGATAGTTGTAGATATGTGGCATTGTTTCTGAGGGCTCTGTTCTGTTCCATTGGTCTAAGTCTGACACATTTTTTAATGTTGAGCAAGAAATTTGGCTCTGAGCTTCCATCTGGTTTAAGTAAAAATGGAAACAAGATCAGGTATACAGAACCAATTTTCATACAGATAAAAGCTATAGAAAATGTAGTTTCTCAAGGGACATGGAAATATCCCTGTCACTTAGATCTGAAATAAATTTCTTTAGAATATTGAAAAGGACAATAAATTATGTAGTGACTATTGTCCTCATCATCCCTCCTCCTCCATTTAATTCAATAGTACTCTTATGGTGTCTCCATATTATATAAAGGCAAAATACCAAAGTGCAGTCATTTAAAGGAATTCTGAAAAAGGACTACAAGATTATGGTTCCTTGGTACATATTTCTAGAGCTTCAATGAATCCAGGATTAAAATCTAAAATAAAAAATAAATGAAATGCATATTTTTTATTTATCCTCTGTAAATAACATTTTAATCAATAGAACTTGAAACAAAAGTTGAACAAAAGTGAGTTTGATGTTATATAAGGACAAATGTGGCCTCAGAATTTCTTCATGAAGGTAGGCTTAAGAGAGGAAGCTTTGTGGCAAGTACAGGTGCTGGGTGGGTGACCAGTGTTTTCCAGTTTGCCCAGAACTTTCCCAGTTTTGAGGCTAAAAATTCTGCATCCTCACACTCTGCTACCCTGCCCATCTTAGTCCCAGGGAAACTGGGACAGTTGGTGATATGGTTTGGATTTGTGTTCCCACCCAAATCTCATGTCAAATTGTAATCCCCAGTGTTGGAAGAGGGGCTTGGTGGGAGGTGATTGGATCATAGGGGGAAGACTTCCCCCTTGCTGTTCTTGTGATAGTGAGTGAGTTCTCCCGAGATCTGGTTGTTTAAAAGTGTGTAGAACTTCTCCCTTCACTCTCTTCCTCTTCTCCAGCTATGTAAAACATGCCTGCTTCCTCTTTACCTTCTGCCATGATTGTAAGTTTCGTGAGGCCTCCCCAGCCCTGCTTCCTGTACAGCCTGCAGAACCATCAGCCAATTAAGCCTCTTTTCTTTATAAATTACCCAGTCTCAGGTAATTCTTTATAGCAGTGCAAAAAAGGACTAACACAGTTGGTCACCCTAGTGCTAGGACAGGTGTTTCAAAGCCACATTTGCATAGCAAGCACACTGTTTTGACTTGGATTGCATGTTTATATAGGGGTGGCTTTGGGGGAAACTGATGGCTTTCTCCCTCAGAGCCAATGCAGGCACTCTGTTGTCAAATCTGAATGCTTTACCAGTGTGATGAGTGGTGGAGTCCTGTCTTTATGTAAACCTGAGGAACCTAAACAAGACACGTTGCTGACTATACATCCATCCCACTTTGCCCTTCAGTGAGTAGAAAAATCCTAGGTCAAAACAAGCATGGGGGAGTTTTCTTCACTGAATGTCTTTTGAAAATTAAAGAGAACAGCCTAATGTAGTGAAAAAACATGAGCTTTGGAGTTGGCTTACCAAAGTGAGCCTCCCGGCTTTGCCACTGATTAGCTGTGGGATTTGGAGCCTTTCACTTAACCCCATTGAGACTTAGTTTTCTCATCTGTAAAGTGGTCACAGGGATGTTATGAAAATTAACTGAGATACTTGAAAGCCCTTGGCATAGTGCCTAGTTCAACAAATACCTGTTTCCTTCTCCTTTTCCCTTCTCCGTCTAGAATGAATAAAGTTTGCCTGCAGGTGGGAGATTTGAACCAAAACAATAATAGCTCTTTAGATAAACCTCAGCAGTTGGAATATTCCCACTGCACCACAATGATGAGTGGAGAACTGAACGTCTTGGGGCCGTTCCTAAGTTTGGTTTGTCTGCTTGCAAAAGATGTGATTTTGCAAAGTACTTTATAGATACTAAATATTAGTTTGGCTGTATCTAAAACATGTTTGGAACATAGAATCTCTTCTTTAGCCAGTAAAAGTGTGTGTACTCTCTTTCTCTTTCCTTTTTTGGCAAGAATCATTTTTTCTCCACTTTTGCCTTCTATGTTGTTAGACTTACTAGTTGTGGGCTTTTGGGCAAGTTATTTCCCTTTAGTAGACTTAAACTCCTTAAAACAAAAGGGTGAAACTAGATAGTTTATAAGGGCCCTTAAGATTCAGCATAATGTTATGTGGGGAATAATGTTCTTTTATTAATTGAGCAGATATTTCTTGAACACTACTTAGTCTTAATAGTACTTGGTACTACTTAGTCTTAGTAGTACTTGATACTACTAAGTACCAAGCACAAATGCACTAACTGAGGATACAGCAGAAACTAAACAAGCAAAATTTCTGCTCTCATGGAACTTACATACCAGCGAGGGAGGCAGAAAACAAAGTATAAATGAGTATATACATTTAAGGGGTGGCAAGTGTTGCAAAGGAGAGCGAAGCAGGGAGAAGGGAGAAGGAGTGACAGTAATGGTGAGGTGGGGAGGCTGAATCTGATGGTGCTTTTGAGATGTGGTGGGTGGGAAAGTTCTCTCCAGTAGCTGCACAAATGTGCAGAGACCTGAATCTAGTATAGAACAAGCCATGCAGACACAAGGGAAGGGGTGTTCTGAGCAGAGGATACAGTATGTGCAAAGGCCCTGAGGTCGGAGCATGTGTGCAGTTACAGGGGATATCAGGGAGGCCAATATGACTCTGAGTTGTGTGAGCCTGGGGAGAGTAGTTAGGGATGAAGCCAAGGAGGGAGTTGGGTGTCTGATGACATAGGGTGACAAGAATATGTCACCATCGGCTCAGAATCTGTACCCAGCACACATTCTCCTGCTGATCCTAGCATAGGATCAAAGCCCATCTGCTTCTCCTCTCTAATTTCTAGGTGCTGGCTTCCCACCATCACTCTTTCCATGACACTGTGTTTTTTAACCTCATCGGATCCATGAGGAGGTGTCTTCAGAGATCATCTGTCCCACTAGGGCACGAGAGGGCTCAGAAGTTCGACTATCTGGCCTGCTATTCCCCATTTTTATAGGGATGAAGGCTGACCCTGGGTGCCTTCTTTCCTCACCTCCCCACCTGGACTGGCCCTCAGAGGTGTGGAACACATGCAGTGTGTTTAGTAAGAAAATTAACACGTGCTATTTCCTATCACATTAAATATGAAACTGTGGTGGAAAGCAAACTTTGGGGAAAGGTAAACCCCTGTTTTGTTAATGCTTCGGCAAGATTTCCCCCAATGGCTCTGTGCTTGCTCTAAGCTGGATTTACACCAAGCTCACCCTTCTCAGCACCTGTTTTTCTCTTATGTAAGGGAAAAAAAATGTCTTGAAAATCTGCACTGGGCATTTGCCATGCTAGACTGAGAAACACCAAAGTTTAACCTTTGTTTTTTCAATTATCTGGCTAGTCACTAAGGACTGGCCTCCTACATCCAGCTGAAGCTACGCTATATCTTTAAGGGGGATGTGGAAAATCCTCCTCTTTATCAGAGTACTCAGTGAAGATATTGACAGAATATTTCTTTCCATGGGATTGACTGCCTCTTTCTTATACTCCAAGGAACTGGCAGAGTCCAGGACAAGCCACTCAAGCCTTAATGCATTTGAAACCATCCCTAACCATTTCATGTTCTGGGAATTCTCTGTGTTCGGTAAAGGGATGTTAATAACATATTTTTGAGTGGCTGCAAAGTTCTAGGAACAATGCCAGATACTTTTTACATAAATCGTCTCCTTTAGTCTTGGCACAAGACTAGGATGGTGGATTTGATGATCCCCACTTTTCAAGTGAGGCTCAGGTGAAGCACCTAAAGTCTCATCACTGGTGGGTAGGAGAGCCAGGATTTTTTTTCTTTCTCTGCCTCCCTTTGAAGGGTCAGTCTCCTGTTATTCTTTCTAGACATTATTGGCCTTCACACTAATGAAGACTGGCTACTTGACCCAATCCATTCTCTCTTCGAATGCCAGCTGGATTGGAATTGAAGTTTTCGGGAAGACGTGGCACAGCAGAACTTGTGTTTCAGACAATGGTCTTTAAATAAAGATGCGCTGGGCTTGGCGCCACACCTACGCCCGGCCTTCCCCAGCCAAAGCAGAAAAAGGGTTGCGCAACTCTTCAAGCAGTGCAGGGCTTCAGAACAGCTGGTTCTGCTTCCTCACCTTGCAAACAATCACCAAGAGTTACAGGAATCTCACCAGGGGCGTTCGCTTCTCTTGCCTCCTCAGCTTCACTACATCCCTGAGCAGTTGGTTGTGCTTCCAATTGCCCTTCTTCATGCAGAGCTGCAGGAAGCCTGGACAAGTGACGTGACTGTCCTGGCTCCAACAGTCTTGGAGGTGGTCTTTGAGTTTTGGTTTCCAAGCACCCAGGTGTTTTAACATCTAACGCTTTCTCCTGTGGGATTTCAGCCGGGATGGAACTTCTCTGGCTAAGTATGAGTTAAGTGAACCCAGCTGTTTTGGAGATTGGGTCACTGAATTGTTCTTTCTGGCCCCTTCTGCCTATTACTTTGCTTTGGAACAGAAATTCCACTGCATCTGCCTGCGGAGAACTCAGCTGGTGTCAGCAGCATCTTCTTGGATCCATCAGCACTCACTGACAAACAAGGAAACTAGATCCATGTTGGACACACACTCTTCTCAGTTATGTACTTTGTTTCTCTGTAATCCCTCTGGTATTGACAAATAGAGCTCCAGGATGCGGCGGCTGTGACAGCTCCCGCAGACAGCATGTATTAGCATCCGCATTATCGTCCTGGCCCTGACAGCCTGGGCACTGGAGAGAGGATTAAGTGATTAGTAGTGTGTATGTTACAGCCATCTTTTTATTCCTTGGGACTTTTCAGTTTTGCTCACTTCATAAAGACATAAAAGAGGGCTCTGAGTAAAAACAGATGCATTTATACATTTCTTTGGGTCTGATGGGCAGCATATGTCGCAGACATTTGGATGATGTTGAGACATTATCAAATTTCTTCATGAACACAGCAAATCATCTTGCCTTTGTGAAAACTATTGTTTTAAGGGCTGGCTTCAAGGTATATTAATTAAAAAAAAGATCTGTTTGCATCTCCAGTGTATTATATTTGATGAACTGGCCTTTGAAGGTGTGTAGGTTGGATAATCATTTAGTAAACTTTGTTCCCTAGAAATTTACTAAAGGGGAGATTGGTGTCAGGGCGCTTTGACCCTGAGATGGGTTTAATGTGATTGTTAAATATTATCATTTTAAATGGAAATTTTTTTTCCCGATTTGATCAAATTCTCTAAAATATTCATCCACAAGAAGTGGTCCAAAGAAATATCAGTCATCTCTCACACTGTCATTTTTATGAGTCATATTATCTTACACATTTCTAGAGTGGAAAAGCCTATCACAGTCATTATAAATTAGAACCTTTAGTCTGTATCATAGAGTTTGATTTTTACATTGTAAAATGTTGACCTCATATTTTACGTTTTAATTCTTCTTACTTCAGTCATTCAACAAGCTTTTTTTGTTTGTTTGTTTTGTTTTATTTTTTAGATGGAGTCTTGCTCTATCACCCAGGCTGGAGTGCAGTGGCGCAGTCTCAGCTCACTGCAAGCTCCGCCTCCTGGGTTCACGCCATTCTCCTGCCTCAGCCTCCTGAGTAGCTGGGACTACAGGCACCCACCACCACACCCGGCTAATTTTTTTGTGCTTTTAGTAGAGACGGGGTTTCACCATGTTAGCCAGGATGGTCTCGATCTCCTGACCTCGTGATCCACCCACCTCAGCCTCCCAAAGTGCTGGGATTACAGGCGTGAGCTACCGCACCTGGTCTCAACAAGCTTTTTATTGAGCATCTACTATGTGGAAGTGGCAGAAATCCAGAAAAATTTTAAAAGTATTCTTTGCTCCCCAAAAGTCCACATTCTAGTTGGGAGAAAATACTATTATATTGGTTGTAGAGATGTTATAAGAGAGTTCAAAACTGAGTGCCAAGTGGGATACAGCAACAGTCTGTCGAGTGGATTCAGTGCAGGGATGAATCTGTCGTGGTGGAGAAGGTAGACAGGGCTCCATAGAAGAGGGGAGATTAAGATGGCCCTTGAAGGAGAGTCATGCCGGAGGGGTAGGGGAAGCAATTAGTAGTTCATATATGGGGTTCAAAGTTACATTGGAAAGTGAGATCAGAGCAGGCTGACCTTGAATCATCCCATTTGGGGAGTTTTTACTCAGAGCCCTCTTTTACACCTTTATGAAGTGAGCAAAACTGAAAAGTTCCAAGGAATAAAAAGATAGTTGTAACATAGACACTACTAATAACTTAGTTTTTTCCTGTAGGAAGAGGGAGCCTCTAAAACTTTTGGAGAAGAGATGTGAATGAGAATGCCAGTTTAGAAAGAGAATGCTAGTTTGTTCAGAGTTCACAGGATACACCAGCGGGTAGGATGAGGCAGGTGGCATGGAGACCAGGCAGGCGACCTCTGCAGTGATCCAGGGGTGAGGTTAGGAGGGCCTGAACTCTAGTTACCATGGGAGAGGAGGGTGAGGTTTTACAGAGGAGGAAGTGAACTAAGCTAAGTTATTAAGAGTAGGAGTAACTGACATTTTTGGTCCCCTTCCTCTCTGCCTGAAAAACTGTTAAGCACTTTACATGTTTTTAACCTTTACAGAAACTCTGTGAAGTGAGAACTCTCATTAGTCCCATTTTCACATGAGGAAACTGAGGCTTGCAGGTGTCAAGTAACTTGACCAATGTCACATTGTAGGAAGTGGGTGAGCTGGGATTTGAACTTATACTTCAAACTCTTAACCCCCAAGTGTGCCTTACTATCTGATCATTGAGGGGATGGGGTGGTGGGGAGTGGAGAGGAGAAGTAACTTTTAAAAAAATACTGGAAATGTAACTTTTCAAAATAAATTTTTTATTATTATTTTCTTGGCCTGAGTTAAATAACTAGTTTGAAATAGAGATGAATAAATTATATTTTCAAAAAGAAAAAAGAATAACTCTATGGGTTAAAAGTGAAGTTCATTCAAAATGTGCTATCTTAAAATAGATGCGAATTTCAGAAATGCAACATGATGTTGATCTTAATCCTCTTATTTACATGTTCTCATACACAGAGTACTGTATAACGTGAGTCTGCCTGTGTGTACATGCGTGTAACTGTCACCCAGGGACTCAAACAAATGTAACCTTGATTCAAGCTTGAGAGAAAAAATGGCTGTCATTTTGACTTTTTAAAAATTATCTGTTTATTTCCCTTTCTCTGTCAATAACTCCTAGTTGTAATGCTGAAATCTTATAAATACGGCACAGTTAACTTGCAAAAGGAGCTTAGTGTTCTCAGGGCAGTCCAAGTTGAACAACACATAATTTGGCACAATTTGGCGGGCCTGAGTTTAAGACAAATACAAGACTGAGAAAGCATAGAGGCTTTATTATTTCTAAGTGAGTTCATGTAGTGTACATGGGTTGAGCTGATCAGAACTCCCACCCGACCCTCCCTCTGCCCCATCCAAGGCGTTTATTCCTTATGCTTTCATAAGTGTCACATTCACAGCACAACGTTTCTCTTTCCCAAATAGGCATGTTGCTGTTTCAAATTAACATCTGTGCTTACTGCAGAATAGTGAATGCCATCTTCTTTTGCCCCGCTGACCCTGATGGTGTCACTGAGGCTTTCAAAGCAGAGTGACCAGGCACAGCTATAGTTTTCTGCAGTATCAGGAAAGGGGTGGAGGAGGGGAGGGCTTCACCGTCTAGTCCTAGTGCTCAAAATGACACTGACACACAGAAGAAAAGGATATATATGTAGAATTGCTTGAATTCTGGAGAACAAGACAAAAGAAAACTGAGATGTGTCAAGTATCTATGTACCAGTCACTATATTGTATAACTTGGTGGCCATATACTCAGTTCCAGATTTTGCCTAGCATAATTATCATATAATTCCCTTTCATTTTCAGAAATATCCTGGTTTGGATAATAAATTATATTGTCACCCTATGTACACTCTGAACAAGGACTCTTTAGGCAAAATCTTATTATTTCCATTATTTCTGGGAGCTGGGTCTCTGAGAGGTTACCTATCTCAAAGCCACACAACAAGAATCTGGCAACATAGATTTTTCTTTTGCTTCATCATGGTACTTCCCAAAGAGTGTTTAATCTATACCAAAAGACTAGTACTCATCTAATAATAGGACAAAGTAATGTATTTTCAAAGCTATTTGCAAGGAAAGCATGTTCCTTCAGTGTTTCCCAATGGTGGGGAGCTGGATTTGTCCTGTGTTTCCAGACACTGTCTCTCACTTTGTCCCCTTGTGAGACTAGGGGTGAAATATGGAGAAACAGATGAAGAACTGGTGGTCACAGTGGAGGCTGTGATATGAGCTCATGGATTTCAAGAAAAGTAACAGAGCTATAATAGAATCAGACACAGAACTGTTCCTGGATATTATAATTATAAAGTTGGGGACTGAGCCAACCTACATGCCAGAGCCAAGGATGCTAGTAGCATTTACAGTGTCATGCTTTTGCACTACATTCTGTCAGAAAGTAATAAAGTGCTTTATCCAGTGCGTGTTTGATATTAGCCAATCATAGACGACTAAGGTTCTTTCAGGCATTTTGAGCAAACTTACACTACGGGAAATATGATGGATAATAAATAGCCTGATACAGTGGGTCTGAAAACCTTGATTCCACCTCTGCATTTCACATTTACTAGACATGTAATGTTGCTCAAAGAATAGACCTTTCTCGGATTCTGTTTCCTCATCTTAAAAAAAGAAAATAATCTGACATTAGATTATAAGGGGTCCCTACCAGTTTTTGTAAATAAAGTTTTACTAGAACACAGCCATCCCATTTGTTTACATATTGTCTGTGCCAGTTTTTCAGCTACAATATGAGCTGAGTAACAGAGACTTCATAACCCACCAAGCATGAAACATTTACATAAGGCCTTTTACAGAACAAGTCAGCGGACCACTGGATTAAGTGATCACTGAGGACACCGTCACACTTTGTATGTGTCTAACTCCAGGAAAGGAGAGTGAGAAAGGGAAGAAGGTGTAGTCAGAGTTATAAATCTGAGTAAAAAACCCAGAGCCCACCTTGCAAGCAATCCGCAAGTCGATCGTCCTAACAGTGAAAGGTGCAGCATCCCCTATTGGGCAGGAGGACTTTTTGCATGTAATATGGGCTGGAGGATACAGAGAAAGGTAAAAGCTTTGTGCGGGTGTGTCAGATCATTAAGACTCGTGTTCAATATGATGGCCACTGCAAACCAGCAGGGAAGTTTCTGTTTGCCCCTGATGCCTTTGAATTCATAAAGCACATGCTTTAAGTAGAGAAACGTGGGGAACTTGGGTCCTCCACCTAGAGTGTAAAGCTTCTTGGGAGAGAAGTAAGACTAAGAGGACAGGGAAAGCATGCTGAAAAGGACTTAATCATGGCGAGTGAAGCCAAAGCTAATAAACAGTGCTGGATGGGTTCTCATGGCCTCAGACAGTGGGTGAGGATGGTTATTGTTGCAATTGCAGTAAATCATACTAATCCCAATGCCAAAAGCCACTTTGAATGATGAAGTGAAGCAGCCTGCGATGGTGACCAGGAGGCTCTGAGTTGCTGCCCCAGCTGGGTGAGGCTGCTGTCAGCCCTCGCAGGCGAGCTCTGGATCCTGTCTTAGGGGCCCAACTCTGCCTTCAGAGGAGACTTGCAGAACTGGCAGATTTCAGTTTGATTTGGAGTTTTGTTGTGTGTGTCTTGGCAGGAGGCGACCCTCCTCCATCCACAGAGCGCCCCGGATTAATGGCTAAAGTAACACCTACTGGCGGGACCAACCCAGGCTCAGAGCAGGCTTTCTGCTGTTGATTCACGACTCCTCTTGACTCACAGCCTCATTCCGTTTTGTTGGCTGTTTGAGGCTCCTGCCCTAACGTCCAAACTTCGTGATATGAAAAACACCCTGAAGAGTAGGTGTGCTTTCCTTCCCAGCATGGAGCACGTGCTCTGTGGTGGGGAAACCTTATGGGGAGACAAGAGGACAAGTTGTTTTGCACAGTAGTGAATCTCAGGGCAAAAAATAAAATTAGCTTTAACTCACAAAGTTTTGACCTGGGTGCTTTCTTTCTTAAGTTGCCTTGAACTTCTGCTCACAATATTGGGGAATGGTTGAAATGAGGTCCCAGGAACCCAAATCCAAATGGAGACTTGGGTTTGTTCCTTTTAGTGCCAATGAATTGAAGTGAGAGTTGCCACAACCTCGATGTGTTTGCTTCTCCTCCATGATAAACCTTTTTGGGAATAAAGTTGGATAAGGAAATATATGACTATATGTTTGTTTACTTATATATATTTTGCCCTTTCTCTGAACCCAAATTGTGCCAAAATATTCTATTTTCTTCTACTTGGTAGAAGGGTGGAGATATTTATTTCATCCCAATCTCCCTTGGGAATCTAAAGAAAATAAAAATGTTTCCTGAACATTTTTAAAATGGGTTAATTTACCTTGGAATGTGGCAATTACACTCTGCTACATATAAAGCATTTATTTATACCATTGGCAGACATTGAATAATGTGAATTTTCTTCATTTTTGAAGGCTATAATCCCCAAACCAAAGGAACGGTGTGCAGCATCTGTTGAATTTTCTTAGTCCTTCCATTACAATGACGCTAAAAAACAGAAGAAATAGGAATGAAAAATGAACTGAATTTCAGGTAAAGTAAACAGTAAGTTCCCACTATGCAAAAGGGCATGCAAAATGGAACTGCCAGGCACATGACTCTGCCTGTGTGTGTTTGTGTGTGTGTGTGGGTGAGAAGTATGGGGAACCTGAGTAAGGAACCAGGCCTGGAGTGCAGATGCAGGAGAGAGTGTTCTGGAGTTCACGACTTTTGGAATGGGAATGATTCTATGTCTGCTAGAGCTCTTTTGTGGCTTATGCTTGCTGGCCTGTGTAAGGGCAATAGCCATCACCTATGAGTTTTTAGGCAGAAAATCTGACCTGGTCCTCCTTTGTCCGTGTTAGAGCTGTAGGAAAAACCAAATGTTGGCACATATGAAAGGGGAAAAAATGGACTTGCATGCTGGGTCCCTGAGAAGACAAAGGCAATGAGATCCACTTAGGCCAACCCTTCCCCACCACCTCTTACCTGTCTTGGCCAAGGACACTAGGCACCGAAAGGTAATCCAGGTTCCCACATGAATAATTGCCTAATAAGTTGCTTGATTATCCTGTAGTCTGGGCAACATTTCTTATTTCTGCAGTAACTTAATTCAACTGAAATTTCCCCTTCGTGGTCACCTTTAAAGTAAAGATCTCAAAGACGTTAAAACCACCAACTAAAGTTAATTATTTTCCAAGTGACCTAGACCTCAAAGAAAGAGACTTGTTTTCATCTCACCTTCTCACCCTCCATGAGTAGTAGCTGTATATGGATTATGGGAATTCCCATGGAATCATCGTTCTGAAAGGAGAATCTAGCTGGAGCTGTGACCTTGGCATTGGAATTCATTTCAAAATTGACACTCCAGGGGAACTTTCCATATGCCCCACCTCCAAGGCACAGTGCGCACTTCTAAAAGTCTCAAAGACATTATTTATAACAGTGTCTGACAAATGGTGGCACTGCACCAAAACGTGTAGTGTGGATTTTCCTCCTCTTGGCTATATTTGCAATTTTGAGCCTCCCAGGCACATGGCAAAGTCTTACTTTCTATGTGAGCCAAGAAATTTCATCAAGCTGATACTGCCTGAAGGGATGGAGAATTGAGCACCTTGTTTGCACTAGTAGGTGGTCGATATATATTTATTCAATAAAATATTTTTGCTTTTAAATAGAAGTTGAGTTTATAGGGAGGTGTTGTTTTAAGAGAAGCAAAGTGACTTGCAGAGAGGTCCACTGTCTTTAGTTAGCTCTTTAAACTTAAGCAGTACTTTATCAAGTTGACATTTTTTTTAAAAAAATAGTATCTAATATTGGCGAGGGGTTGGGAATGGACATACTGCTTCTACATTGCCAGTATGAGTGCAAATTGTTAAGGGCTTTTGAGTAAAAGTATTTGTGTACTGCAATAAAGTAATACCTCTTTTAATAATTTATCTTAAGGATGTAATCAGTGATACAAATAGAATTACATATATAAGGATTTTCATAACATCATTCTAAAAATGAAAAAATGGAAATAATAAAATGTCCAGTAGAAGGGGGTAGTTAAGTAAATTATCACATAGATATTCTGCAAACATAAAAACAATTTTTGAAGACTATTGAGTGTCAAAAAGGATTGTTACCCCAATATAATGTTAAGTGAAATAAAAAGCAGGGAATGAAACTAGAATTAATGAAATAATTTTAGTAAATAATATCTGTAGGAAAAGGATTAAAAGGACATAATTACCAATATTTGTTGGTTTATATCTGGCTGGTAAGATCATAGAAATTTTTCTTTACCCATCATGTTTTCAACAACAAACATAGCATTTTAAATTAACACTTATAATTAACTCATAATTCAAAAATTCCTAAATGTAATTTTTGTTTGAAGAACTAAGAAATTTATTAAAGGATATAAACAAAAGTAACTTTATTTATTTGACCAGTCCCTGTTTTATCCATGAAAGTTGAGGCCTTTTATAAGAAATACATATGGTAAAATGATGAAACATAATTAAAAAAATCAGGATTGAAGAAAAAATAAATTTGAATGCAATACTAAGACTAAAAGGTAAAAATAGAACCCAGACCTCTAGGCCATAAAGGCATACCTAATTGCATTAATTGGTCCATAAATTGGATGATGGTTCCTAGTGGCTGAAGCAGAGGCAAAGCCCCTGAGCAGTGGGTATGATTTTTGCTGTGCCTGAGTAGTAAAAATTTCCTTAGGGGAAGCAAAGTTTTTCAGCCCCCAGCTTAAGAGGCATTAATGTGGGACTTTATCTGTGAAATGAGGTGAACAGATTCCTTGGCAATTTCCCTATTGCAGAAGTTTCGATAAGACTGTTTTTGTAGTACCCATCAATGAAAGTCAATGGTGGGTCTTAAAACATGATTTAGTGAGTAATTGTATGGGGCCTGTCCTACTTTGGGTCCTTCCTAAAACAGAGACCAAGACAAGGACTTGTGTAATCACTTCCCCTTGAGAGTAGGGTGGCTTAGTGACTTGCTTTTTAAGAAACAGGATATGGCACAGATGATGGGATAGCAATTCCATGATTATAGTCCAAGAAATTGCTAACTTTTGTCTTGTTGGCAAACTCTGTGCCTTGCTGGTTTTGATGAAGTAAGTTGCCTTGTTGGGAATGCCCACATGGCAAGGAACTGAGGGCAGACTCCAATCCAAAACCAGCTAGAAACTGAGGCCCTCAGTCCAGCAGCTCAAAGGAACTGAATCTTGCTAACAACTGTGTAAGTAAGCTTGGAAGCAGATCCTTCTCCAGATGAGCATTCAGATAAGACCCAGCCCTACGTGATAGAGTGTACCTGGTAAGTGGATTGTAGCTTCATGAGAAACCATAAACCAGAGGACCTGGCTAAGCCAGGACTGAAATTCTGATCCACAGAAGCTATGAGATAATAAACATGTATTGTTTTAAATCATCAATGTTGTGGTAATTTGTTATGCAGAAATAGATAATTAAATACAGTCATATTCCTGAGATCCTGGGACTCGCTGACTAAATCCACAACCCACACTATCAGTCACTTCCCTGCTAGCTCTGAATTTACCTCCTTTAGGAAGTTTTTCTTAACTACCCTAGATATAATGAACTCGGTTTGTGACCTTTATCACTGTAAATATCTTATTTAAGCACTTTCTATATTGAATTGTAATTTTCTGCTTACTTATCTATTTCGTATTAGACAGTGAACACTTCAGGGACAGGGACTGATTCGTCTCTGTAATGCTGGCACCTAGCCCAGACCTGACACTCAGATTCTTTGGAAATATTTATTGAGTTAATGAATAATTAATTTGTTTTGTGAGACAATGTAAACATACCAACAACTCAATTCTAAAGATGTTTATTGATTTCTGCAATGTGGCAGCTGTTGGGCCGGGTGCCAGGGACTCAAACTTAAGCAAATCACTATTTCCTACCTTAAAGTTGCCAGAGCCTAGAAGAGGAGTCAGATATGCAAAAAACTGACAACACAGAACAGTAAGCAATATCAGAGAGGTGTGAAGTTGAACCATATAAAATGGCTATTAGTGTAGGTCAGAAACAATTGAATAACGGCAATGTCCTATGATTCAACCTATTAAAGATTCTGCTGCCAGGACACAAGGTAGAATAATTAGCGAATCTGATACGGTCTTGATCTGTAAGGGTTTTAATTCTAAGGCTTGGAAAAATGACAAAGACATTGAAATCCTTAGCAGACGGTAGAGGATACCTTGGACAGATAAGCCAGAGCAGATAATCCAGGCACAGCTTGGCTGGGTCATTTCCCACAGGCTGCAAGCACAGTGCCAGCTGGGGCTGCAGTCCTCCTGAGGTAAGACTGGGGCAGGATGCACTTCCAAGCTCACACACATGGCTGTTGGCAGGATTCAGTTTCTCACAGACTGTTGGACTTAGGGCCTTGGTTCCTTGATGGCTTTTGGATGAAGACCACCCCCATCTTTGCCATATGGGTCTCTCCATAGGGCAGACTGCATTATGGCAGCTGAATTCCATCAGAACAACAGGTGAGAAAGCAGGAGGGAAGTTACAGTCCTTTATGACCTAATTTTGGCAATAACATCTTGTCACCTTTGCAATGTTCTATTTGGTAAGTTTTGAAGCAAGTCAAGTCACATCGAATGCAGGTCCAGCCACAATCAAGGGTCGGGGGCATTATTGGAAGCCATCTCAGAAGTTCCCTGCCACAGCAAGCAATTTCCAGACTCTACCAGGGACTTTTGTCTTTGTGGTGAGAATCTCCTGTTCCCTGAGTTTTGCTAATCTTCTGCTAGACCATAAGGAAATGTTCTGGTAAGCAGGGAAGGGGATGAAAGGATTACAGTCAGAAGAATAATCATTGACTAATACCCAGTTGTGTGCTCAGAGTTATATCATGACAGAAGGGAAAGAAACTCCAAGGAGCATGAAGTCAGTACCCCTTCTACCTTCCCAGCCCATTTACAGATGAGGGAAGGAAAAGCCCTGGCTGCTCTAATGAAGTCAGCACTTTCATAATCATAAGACAGCAGTGAATTGGGATGCAGTTCAGGTTGTGTGAACTGAGTCATGATGCCCACCATTGAGTTATGCTACTCAAGGGGCTCAGGTCTGACTACTTCTGGGAGCACATGCTCAGCTCTGGGCCACCAGTTTTAAAAGACACTCGGGATTACCTGAAGAGGACCAGCCAGGATTTAGAGGAGCCTGGACTCCACATGAGAAGAGGAGCAGTAGGAAGGATTGGGGTCTCTTGCATGTGGAAGAGGAGACTACAAGGGAACATGAAAACCATTTTAATCAGTCTGGGAACAAGTGGACTTCCTCTGTCTAGCTTCGGGGGACAAGAACTAGGGAGAGAGAAGAAGCTGTCGGGGCAGTGATGGCTGATTTCAAGGCCTCTCTCTCACTAGAGGTGTGTGAGCTGAGTGAGGCTGGGTTATGTGGAATGATGTTGGTGCTTTCTTGATTAAGTAAGAGCACCCTAACTCTAGCAAGCTTGAGCAGAAGTGGCTCCCACAACTGAACACAGGGAGAACAGAGACAATGGGAATGGCCTCAGTGTTCTCCACTCATCTGTCTTCTCTGACCCTGTATGCAAACCAACTTTGCCATGAGGTGGGATTCAGGAATGTCGACAGATACGGGCTCATATCTTAATAGCCTTATGGTCAGGTAGGAAGGCTGTTTCCAAGTTCCTGTCCACAAATCCAAAAATTAACTAAGTGTCTGTCATACACTGGACACAGGCCAAGACACTGAGGATGCATCAGTGAGCAAAACAAACATCCATGTCCATGTGGAAGTGACATTCTCGAGGAATTGGCCTAGGGAGATTTAGATACCCATCCCACCTTCAAGTACCTCTCTGGTCCATCCTTTGCACTCTGGGAACCTCTGACCATGTGCCTGCCTGTCCTAACTCAAAAACTTGCATGGCTGTACTTTCTTAGAGCATCTCATTCAAAATCCCCAATATGATAGTCAGGGCCCTCTACAATTGGGCTCCACTTTCTCTACTTTATCCATCATGCACTTGGCTAAAAGTAGAAAGGAAAAGAGGCCTTTGTGGTTCCCCAGGCATGTTCTTCACTTTTGTACCTCTGTCCTTTATCAGATTGTTCTTTTAGCCTAGAATCTCCCACTACCATCTCTCCTGGAAAGTTTAGCTTTCTCTTAAGCTCTATCTCAAATACTTATCTCCCCTATGAAGCCTTTCCCAATTTCTCTGCATCTTCTATCATCCTTTTCCTCCCCTTCCCTGTCTGTACATAGTTTATTTCCCCTGCCAAGGTCTAACTCATTTTGTGTGCTCTGTAATACATAGTAGGGCTAGGTTCATCGTGTCCCTGCCATTGCTCATGCTGTTCCCTTAGAAGCATCAACCCTTCCCTTCCATTCCTACTTGCAGAAAGACAACTCCTTCTTCACCTTCCATTTACTCCCTGCTCCTCCTCACCATGCAGCATTCAATCCTCTACAGAAGGAATTATATATCTTAGTACATCTCCCTTTGTCATTGAATGTTCTGAGTACGACTAATCTTCCTGTTTGATTATAAGCTATTTGAGGGCAGGAGCCTCCTCTTTTCAGTTAAAAAAAAAAAAAAAGTCTCCAAAGTGTGAAGCCCAGTCCTTTGCACATGGCACTGAGTTAACGAAATGCATATTGGCTTGATTGCAATTAGGTTGAATGTAAAACCCTTAAGACCTGTGCTTTCTGTGGGTCATGGGTCCAATGTGAATACTTAGAGAATGTTGAACCACACTAACATAATACAGGTAATTTTGTTTGTTGTAAGAATGTATTTTCTTTCTCTCTCTCTTTTTTTTTTTTTTTTTTTTGAGATGGAGTCTCACTCTGTTGCCCAGGCTGGAGTGCATTGGCACGATCTCAGCTCACTGCAACCTTCGCCTCCTGGGTTCAAGTGATTCTCATGCCTCAGCCTCCCAAGTAGCTGAGACTACAGGTGTGTGTCATCAGGCCTGGATAATTTTTGTATTTTTAGTAGAGACAAGGTTTTGCCATGTTGGCCAGGCTGGTCTCAAAGTCCTGGCGTCAAGTGATCTGCCTGCCTCAGCCTCCCAAAGTGCTGGAATTACAGGTGTAAGCCACTGTGCCCAGCCTGGAAATGTATTTTCATGTGTAAAGAGTTCATATGCAACAAGGATCGTTTGTCTTGTGCTGTTGTTGCTGGAAGTCTAGCTTGCTCATGCAACAGGAAGATGAGGGTATAGCACCAGTGTTGGCTTTTTGAGAGATAACTGAGGGGCTGAGGAAAGTATGAAACTAAGGCTATGCCACGATGTCGTTGATCCTGTGACAGAGTTCTGTCCCTTTTCTCCAACTCTTTCGGTCCAGCAATATGGTCTATAAAAGGCTTTTAGATTGGCCAAGCTCTCTGGGTGGCCCTGAGCTAAAGCAGTGCGTGAGCCTCTCATTCATTCACCCCACAAATAGTTATTGAACCCCTATTCAGCATCAACCACTGTGCTAGATCCTGGGGGTGCAGCAGTGTTATGGGTTGAATTGTGTCTCCCTTAAAAATATATGTTGGAGTTTTAGGCCCCAGTACCTCAGAATGTGACTGTATTTGGAGATGGGGGTCCCTACAGAGGTAATTTAAACCACCAAAAAAGTCTATTCCAGGGAGTCTTACACTGGCAGACAAATGTGTAGTAGATTTAATCTGGGTCTTTTTTATTTGTTTCTCTTGCAATTCTCTACCTAGTTCTTAAGTAATTACCTGACAGGCAAAGGGGCTGTAATGCCTTCTTTATGTAGGCCTGAACTTTCTTTAAAAAACTGATTATGGAAGGCTAATAAATTAAGATCTTTAACATAAAGTGAGGTGACATTTAAAGCAAAATAAAAGTTATTTAGGATTTTCACATTCGGAAGCAGGAATAATTGCGTTAAAAAGCTGAAACTGGAGGTGAATTCAGCAACTGGCAATCTGAGAGACTATTCTCTTCCCCCATGACAGTACTTGGCAGCCCAATTGTTGCAGAGCAGAAGCCGTTCTTTCAGAAGGTTTCAGAAGCCATCTTGGTTATCTAGTTGAAAAATCACAGTGTTGATAGTTGATTCAGTTGGCATATGAGTCATCTTATATTAGGCCTTTTAAAACTCAACACCCGAAATCTTGGATGCTCAAATTTCAGCTGGATTGACCTTCAAAATCTGGGAAATGTGTCAAATGGTGTTAGCAAGCCAAAAAGCTCGCTTTTGTTTTGGTTTCCTACATGCTCCTCTGAATGGACACAGCTTAGAGGCACGGAGGGCCTTTGCCATGTGGGCCTGGGTCATTGAGATCTGATCTGTCAGTTACACTGGGTTGTCTAGACGTAGGTGTCGTTCTGGATTGCCTCCAAGGTCATGCAGAGCAAGGGCGGCCAAGTAGGAACAAACCAAACACGCCCTCATTCTGAAGCTGGGAGAGCTCAGCCTGGCCTGTGAAGCAGGCAGGGAAGCCCCGACTCCAAGTCTTTTGCTTTTCTACACCTAGCACCTTCTGCTCTGCCAAATTTGTCTGAGTTTGGTGCCTTATTTCTGTCCACTGCAGTGGTAGCCATCCTTTCCTCTCATAACCTTCTGTTTGTGGGCTCTCTTCAACCTTGAAGGCCTGGAACCTTATTTATATTTGAACTCAATTTTACATATTTTCGTTCAGATTATCTGGGTGATTCCCTGATGCCTGCTGCTGTAAAACTTATATCTCATGCCCAGAAAAAAAGCATATCACATTGGGAAACATTTCTATTTTGAGGGGGCCAAATGAGGTAACTAGTCGTTGATTCTCGCCAACCCTGTCCTGTATCCCCAGTGTCTGTGTGACCTCTGATGATTAAAGATTGTAAAAGAGTCTCCAGTCTGGGAAGGGAAGCTCAGGTCCTCCCCAGGATCCAGGCAGCACAGGTTTGAGAATAGCTTGGTGGGTGGGTGAAGGAAGGCCATGGACTCTTGTACATTGTTGGTGTGCTTAAATATGATGGTGTCAGACTTCTGGTGTTTAAAATAAGGCCTTGAGCCTTATAGATGCATCTTGAAAAGCAACAAAGGACAGCATGAAACCTGAAGTTAAAAGTGCTGGCCCGGCCAAGTGTGGTGTCTCACGCCTATAATCCTAGCACTTTGGGAGGCCGAGGTGGGTGGATCATCTGAGGTCAGGAGTTTGAGACCAGCCTGGACAACATGGTGAAACCCTGTCTCTACTAAAAATACAAAACTTAGCTGGGCATGGTGGCACACACTTGTAATCCCAGCTACTCGGGAGGCTGAGGAAAGAGAATCACTTGAACCCGGGAGGTGGAGATTGAAGTGAGCCGAGATCGCACCACTGCATTCCAGCCTGCGTGAAGGGAGTGAGACTTCATCAAAAAAAAAAAAAGAAGTGTCGGCTGGGCATGGTGGCTCACACCTGTAATCCCAGCACTTTGGGAGGCTGAGGCGGGTGGCTCACCTGAGGTCAGCCTGGTCAACATGGTGACCAGGTGAAACCCAGTCTCTACTAAAAATACAAAAAAATTAACTGGGCATGGTGGCAGGAGCCTGTGATCCTAGCTCCTTGGGAGGCTGAGGCAGGAGAATAGCTTGAACCTGGGAGGCAGAGGTTGCAGTGAGCCGAGATCGTGCCATTGCACTCTAGCCCGGGCAAGAAGAGCGAAACTCCGTCTCCAAGTTAAAAATAAGTATTGCTTGGCAAGGAATGATGTCACATGCTGAGGGTCTGTTTTGTAGTCTCTTTACTGTAAAGCTCTACTTGAATTGATGTACTTGTTCTCATTCCTTCTGTCTTCCTGTCTTCAGTCTTACACACACACACACACACACTCACACTTACACACACACACACATGGCCAGGATTAAGGTAAGTTGAGTAAAACACTTGCCCTGGGCACAAAACTTAAGGAGATGCCATAAAAAAACCCACAGTAATCAAGATAAATAATATTTTAATGCAATCTTTTTTAAAAATCAGAATTAATGTTAAAAACCCATGATTCACAGAATATCAAAACTTTAAACAGAGGCAGGATCAGTATTATTGATTTTTCCTTTGCCTCAGGCTCCAATACAGTTTGTCATGGCATGGTACTGTAACTGATCCTGCCTTTATTTAAAATGTTGATGTTTTGTTTATTATGGATTTTCATGTTGATTATGATTTTGAAGGTATCACATTAAAATGATGAAGACAAAAATGATTTATCTTGATTACTGTGGTTTCTGGAGCCCCCTTCAATTCTGAGTGCTTTACTGGCCACCCCCAGTCCTGGCCCTGCAGACACAGGAGTCAGACAGACACATGTAGACAGGCACAGGTAGACACACACAAATGCCCTCTCTACAGTTCACAGGAATGTCGTTTTCTTAGTGTTAACCATTATGCTGGCCATTATTTTATCTTTTTCTCATGCTTTGAGGAGTGCAGCTTTATATAGTAGTTCTCTCGTGAGAATCACCTTGACAGGGAATATACGTTATATTATTTTCTTTATCTTGATAGCATCTTATCAGCTTATATATAAATTGTGCTTTGGCCCTCAGGAAGGGATCTCTGTTGATGTAAACATTTTTCAAGCCCTTCAATCCCAAACTCACCTTGTAGATGTTTCCACAGTAGAGGTCCCCTGGGGCGTCAGACCTAATAGGCCCCCAAACAAATTCAACATCCCTGCTGTCCCAAGCCTCCAGCATATTTACATCTTTCACCATTCACACAGTTAACCAAATCAGAAACCTGGGACCCTGATCAGCCCTTCCTGCTCCCCTTCCTTCATTAAGCCCTTTCCAATCTGCTTTTGCAGGAGCTTTTGATTTCTTCATCCACCGTCACTGCTGGTTGAGGCATTTTCTCTCTGCTCTCCTCCAAATGGACTAGAGCCTCTTTACCCCACCCCTCCAGACCTCCCATTGCATTGCAGCTGAGGGACATCTTGAAAAGCCAGGCTGGAAGTGCCTGCTGGGTGAGTTGATCCCTTTGCATGGTTGTTGAAGGGGTGCTGGGGTGTGTGCTTGGATTGAATGTCTTCATGTATCTGGCACTGGTTTAGAGCGGGGGAGCACACAGATGGCTCAGCTGACCTCATCCCTCACCACCCTCCTCTATGCCACCTGCTGCAGCTGCACGACACTCACCAGATGCAGCATCATCCTTTCTAGTCAGTGGTGGAGATGACAAATCATTCTCTTGGCTTTAGTTAGCCACTCTCCATGTGGTACTCCATGGTTGGAAGTGTATTTAGCTTCACTGTTGCTAAAGCTGGTCCATTTCCACCCGAACCTGTTTAGTTTGGTGCAATTACAGGTTAGCTTAGGTTTGGGGGAATGGGAAGAAGACCTAATAGGAAGAGAGGAGAAAAGGAGGGTATTAGAAATATTCTATCCAGAGGAATTTGTCAAGGCTAGGAGAAGATCTGGAGTTTTCTCAGAGGCCACAGGAGACACCCATTCCAGAAGTCCCTAGAACTGAGAACAGAGTTGGCATGGGTGGAAGTTGAAGTCTAAATCTTCACATCAGGGAGCTGGAGAGTTGCTAACCAAAAGGTGTCACATGTAGGGATAAAAGCCAGAGTATGGGATCAGAAATCCAGAAACTAAGGGATAAAAGCAACTGGTAGGAGACCAAGAGTGGCCTGAAAAGGGCATTGAGTGATTGCCCAGGTGGGATGTGGGGAGGTGGTGTCAGCCACTGGCTTGTGCCTGTCTGGGACAGGGTGCAGGTCAGATGTGATCAAGGTCTGGGGATAGGATGTCTCAGATATGTTAGGTCTGACCCCAAGGTCGTAAGGGTCCACTGGGTGAGAGCTGGAAGGAGGGATATTCAGTTGGGTCAGACTGCTAATCTACTACCTGTATCCTTAGAAAATCAGTTTTCTGAGAATCTTCCCTGAACCCTTCTTAAATCCACTATTAATAAAATATGATTGCCTGCTAAAAGGGCTCAGTAGCTTCTCTTTGGAAAAAAGAGAGAATCTGAATCACTTTGGTATTTAGTTCGTGTGAATTCCCTAGAGTTGAATGAAAGAGAAACCTGGAACTGCAGTAATGCTGCTTTTCAGCACATTTTGTTATTCTATAGACCAAGAACTAGATCTTATCTCCCCAAACATAACTATCTGTCATATGCATTTCTACATTTTGGATTAGCCATGATAGATGGAGAAGGAGGTGGTGTTGATTCTAAGCACCACGTTTAAACACCAGAGTTGTTTCCTTTCCTTCTATCATTTTCACAACTCTGCTAATTGCATGGCAAATGACTCACTGACAACGGTCAGAATGAGCAAGGGTTTCATAGCTGGACAAGATAGACTGGGCACGGTGTGGCTGTGGACCTGAACTTCACCCTCCTTGGAGGTGGGGGAAGGAGCATGGGGAGCCCTCATCCCACTGCACTGAGAAGCCTTAACCATTCAAATGGACATGTCCAGCCATTTTGCCCTGGAGAAAATTGGGCCTCTATTTTTCTTGCATGGTTGGGAAGCTTCCTCAGGGGCTTTCAGGGAGTTATTTGGCAGGGGGTGGGGACCTAGTGAGGGATAAGGGAAATGGCATGACCTGCAGCCATACACTTATGCTCTGGAAAAGGAAAGACTGTCCGTCTGGTTCAAAGTTGCATCCTAGGGCCTAGCACAGCACTTGGGACATAGTAGGTGCTCAGCAAATACTTGTTGAATAAATGAGTGGGAACCCTTTATCAGTTTTGTGAACCCAGGCATATTTAATTATGTAAGACTCAGTCTAATCACAAAGAAAGTAGGGACATTAACACCTGCCCTAACTTTATTACAGATTGTTGTCAGAAATTGCTTTTTAACCATGTACAAATGTAAGTCATTATAATTAGACTTCCTCTGTAAAAGAAGCACATTGCTTTATGAATACCATAAAAATGCAGCAGATGTCAGAAGGGAAAAATTATCCAATATGGGATGATAAATCCCTGGTGAGCCAGAGTGCTCAGAGAATGAGGTGTTCTAGCTAACTGAATTTCTGTTTAAGTAGGAAGTAAACAGAAAGTCCTTTGTTTCAATCCACAGTGATACTCCAATTCCTTGTGCTAGGAAGAACAAACTGATCATAGTACCCCATTAACAATGAAGGCTACTGCTGCATCTTTTGGCCATGGTTCTTAACACCATTTCTTCTATGCTATAAAAATCGCTGAATGAGGACAAAGCGGAGACATGTTTCTGCCATCCTGTGGACAGGCTTAGCTATAATGCTTTTTGAGTATTAAAAACACAAAGTGTTGAGGAGGGTGGGACCAGGCAGGGCAGAATCATCTGATTGTAAGGTAGCTGTTATATGATAGTAGGGCAGTCCAATACTCAAACTCCAAAGAGCATCATTGCTGTTCTGTTTTTCAGTCAGGAAACATTTATTGTGTACCCACTATATGTGAGGCATTGGGCTAGGTTCTGGGTTTACAACTATGAAGTTGGCCCAGGCATGGTGCCTCACACCTGTCATCCCAGCACTCTGGGAGGCCAAGGCAGGTGGATCACCTGAGGTCAGGAGTTAGAGACCAGCCTGGCCAACATGATAAAATCCCGTCTCTACTAAAAATACAAAAATTAGCTGGGCATGGTGGCACATGCCTGTAATCCCAGCTACTCAGGAGGCTGAGGCAGGAGAATTGCTTGAACCCAGGAGGTGGAGGTTGCAGTGAGCTGAGTTCGCGCCACTGCGCTCCAGCCTGGGTGACAGAGCAAGACTCCGTCTCAAAACAACAACAACAACAAAACAAAAAACAAAAAAAACTATGAAAATGACATGGTCCCTGCGCTCTACAAATCAACACAATGCAAGGGAGATTTTTGTTGTCTTATTGCTTTAAGGTCTAAGAGAGGTTTTTTCATCGTCTTATTGTGCTGTGCTTAGTGAGATGGTAGGGCTGATCACAGGATGCCAGATAAGCACTGAAGTGTGTTCAGCTGGCCTCCTGGCAGGGACGAGGGGACACACGTGTCCGGTGTGGCCCACCTCTCAGGAGATGATGATACTCAGGTGGGCCAGGGTGTGGTGCTGGGTGACTGGCTGGATTTAAAGCCCGTTGCTCTGGGTTTTGGAGAAGGACTCTAAGCCCAAGAGGTAGTAGAGTCATGGGCAGGGAAGCCAAGGTGCACACAGCAATCTCTAGATTAGGCTGGGGGCATGGAGATCAGATCTGGCCAGACACGTGATGCCTTGGCCATCAGATACCAGGACCCCTCAACTCCACTTAACATCATGTTTATTCATTCAAGCATTCCTTCAGTAATTTAAAGCTTTGAATGTCTGTTCCTTCATCTGCGATTTGGGGAAAATAATGTAATAAATATACACTGTGCCTGGCACATAGTTGGTACCCAATGAGTGGTAGCTGGATAGCTAACCTCTTGTAATTTTAAACGGTTTTCCTTTTTCTCTTGTTGCAGCTTTCATTCTTCACCTTCTCATGCTCCAAGGGAGATGTTTTGTTGTCTTATAGCCAGAATCTTTTTCCTTTTGCAGCATCACTATGTGGTACATTTTCTCTTTCTCATGTGTAAGAAACCAGAGGGGAAGGAAGAGGCTGTGAGAGAACAATTGTGAGATTCGCCTGGTGATATGCTTTTGATAAGAATATGGAAGATGAACTTAATTTCCATCTTAGAAAGGATGTAAATGCCTGAATCTAATACATTCTCAATGAATTTCCTTCATTAGGAAAAGTATTTCGAAAGGAATTCCCCAAATTGAAAAGAAGAAAAGTTTAAAAATGTTTTTTTAAAAATTATATTGATACCATGCCAGCGGCTGAGTGAAGAGGGACACTTCCATTCTCATGGAAGAGTCTAGTGGACATTTTTTGTTTCTTGGCTTTAATATCCAAACCCCCAACCTTCCTGCTGACACTTCAATCTTCCTTTGTGGAAATGTCCTTTTGTGTGTGAGTTGACATGAGAGCAATTCCCAGAATATGCCTCACATTGTGGGACCTGGGTGTCCAGATTCTTCCTCCCTACTGCTCATTGTCATGTTCAATGGCCAAGCATGTGACCTAAAGGCCAAGAGTGTGATCTTAGAGCCAGGCTCATGACTAAGCCCCACCAATCAAAAACCATTTCTGGGACTTTGACTCTTCAACAAGTAAGACAATGGAGAGGAAGCATTTCAGAGCCAGGTTCATTCCTGGTTGCCTGGAGTGCCAGGTCCATTGGGGTCCCAGCCACAGGACTCTCACTTCTGGCCCTCAGTGCTCCTTTGGTTCCTGCCATTGCCCAAACCTAGTCCTTCAGCATCCCTTTGATCCTATGAGTTGTCCTGATTTCTTTCTAATTTTTTTCTTTTCTGCTCAAGTTAGTAAGAATTAAACTACTATAGCATCGCTGTTTAAGTGCTACATTGGTGATAAGGAAAAATCAGGTGAAGAGGTTAATCCTTTATATTTTTTAAAGTATCTCTTAAAACAACTGTTCTTAAGACCTCCTGGATTGCATCAATTCAGTGATTTGACTGGAGACGGTGAAGAGGTTGATCCAGTTTTAGGGTGTTAGTCAGTGAAATGTTGGTTAGGGAGATCCCAGAGCCTTCTATATCTTATCTCTTTCCTGAAATTCTCCACCTCTAAAAAGATAAAGGTTTCAAGCCATTAGTGTGGATCTTTGCATTACCTTATTACCTTTTAATTATTTCTTTATCTTTGGCTGAATAAGCTCTAAATAGAGCTTATTTAAGTAAATACTTTAAAATAAGTGTAAAGTGCCAAGACACTGAGGTTTACAAAATGACCACCACTCATGTGATCCAAGCTGGTCTACAGATGGAGGTTATTATGAACATGCATTTGTGTTGAATGAATCAGCCCACTGCAGAAGAGAGAGTAGGAGGAGGTCTCGGCAGAGGCGGAAATATTGTTCAGAGTTTGCTCTTTTAATGGTACTTGGCTGCCTCCTACTCCAAACCCTGTCACCCTTGGATGATGTTTCTGAGAATAAAATATAGCAACGTGTAAGTAAGATGGTGATGGGTTGGGTCTCAAATACAATTTTTCTGAGGTCTCTTTAGGTGAACTAAAGTTCTGGAATCAGAAGGAAAAAATAATAATCAAGGTAAAGGACTTCAACATAAATAAATTCAACAGAAAATTATTGATGCCCTATTCTGGGCCAGACACTTTGCCACGCCCAGAGGGTATGGAGATGAAGAATGACCAGTTCTTGTCCTCAAGGAGCTTAGAATCTGCTGTAACTTGCAAGTGTGGGTGAAGTTGATTTGTGCTACATAATCACTTCAGACCAAAGGAGATGCAGGGCTGGAGGTGGCTCACATAGAAGTACTCATAGTTATGCCACCCCAGACCTGGCATGCCTTCAATTCTGACCACAATTGATTGTCCAACACCCATGGATCCTGTAGGGTCAGTCAACAGATTTGTGAGTAAAAGAGACAAGAAGACAGGAGGAAGACAAAGTGAGAAAATAACTGCAGAGCAGTAAAGAGGCAGCTCTGAAATGGGGAAGAATGAAAAGCAGAATCAAAGGTCAAAGATTCCAAAATGTCTAATCTCTGGACTGGTGCCATCTTGGTGATTTTTTTATCATCTATCACAAAATGAGAAGAATAAAGACAATGTAGTATTTTACATCATAAAACACCTTTGGCAACCTTAGACCCGTGTATCAGTCTAAGGTCACCAAAGGTCTCCTGTGGGAAAGATTGTCATTTAGTTTAGGAATATCTTCTTCCTAATTTGAAACACCAGTGATTTCAAGATAGCAAGCCATGCAACTGGTGAAATTATAAAGTTGACAGCTCCATGAGAATCCCCACAATGCATTATCCAAATCTGCAAAATCTACAAGTCGGGAACCACTGATTGAATGAGAAATTAGGACACAGTTCCTACTACCTGAGGTACTTCTGCTCTTCTGAAGACTGAGGCATTTCTCAGGGTGGAAGAAACAGCCCTGGATTCTTCAAGTAGAAAATGAAGAGGAACTGGCAGATGAGATTCTGAAACCAACTTCCTTCACAGCCTGCAAGTGTGATATGTTCAGCCCATTGGAGATTCTAATTTCAGGAGAAGCCAGCCTGTGGGCAAAGGGTCAGACCAGTGTTTATGCCTCAGAGTGGAAGAGTGGAGGAAAAGAATGGGTGAGTCAAGATACCTCATTCCCTCCCACTGGAGTTAGAAGGAATTCCTATCTTCCTCAGCAACCTCACCCACAAACCAGCTACAGGAAAGACTAGAAAACCATTCCAATAACTGGTGGGGAAAGTTGCCTTAACTTTCTAAGATGGAGTTAATAATAATTCTTCATCTCAAGTAAGGAACTCTAAATCAGTGAGCTTTCACCTCAAGACTTCTTCTTGGAGGCTGCAGAAGTGAACAGCGCTTTCCTTGGGTCACTGACAGGGGCTCTGAAGAAATGCTGTTGGTGTGAGGAAGCAGATCCATGAGGCTTCTCACATTGCACAGGAGAAGACTCATGCTGCCCTCTTCTTTTTTCATGATACGTCCAACTTAGCCATAGGTTAAAAGCATCATACTGCCTTTCTCTGCAGGAGAAGACTATTGTATTAGGGTTGCCTTATTAATATTAATCAGTGCTATGGACTGAATCATGTCTCTCTGCCCTCCCTTCCAATTCATACATTTAGGTCCTTACCTCTGGTGTGACTTTATTTGGAGATAGGGCCTTTAAGGAGGTAATTAAATGAAGTCAAAAGGGTAGAGCCATAGATGGCCCTACTAATCCTATGGAAATCTCTGCTTCCCTGTCTGTACCACGTGAGGATACAGTGAGAAGGCTGCCATCTACAAGCCAGGGAGAGAGTCCTCCCCAGAAATGGAATCAGCTGGCACCTTGATCTTGGTCTTCCCAGCCTCTAGATATGTGAGAAACCAATTTCTGTTGTTTCAGCCACCCAGGCTGTGATATTTTGTGATGGCAGCCCAAGCAGACCAATACAATCAATAATTATCACACAAATTGACATTTATTCTTTAGGAATAAAAATTTACCCCTAGGAAGTGGTTGAAGTCTCTGTGGCCACCACATTGCCATTCAGAAGGAGAGGGATACTAATACTATTCATATTTTTACCTACTTGCTAGGTATGATGCTAATAATTTTATATGCACTAGAGATAGGAAGCTGTGGGTCAGAGGGATTATGGAACTTGCCCAAGGTCACAGAGCCAATAAGTAGAAGGTTCTGACCTGCTAGGTTTGCTGGGCTCAGAAGCCAAGCTGTCCCTGTTTGCCTTGCCTCTTATACCATCTGAACCTGCATCCGACTGAGCTCTTCTCACCTTCCTCATCTAAGCTCCTGCTTTTACTGTAGCAATTAGTATCACCTAATAAACTTGTGAAGGTTCTTTTGAAGGTTCACTAAGATCCATTGTTTATGTGATCCCAATTTTGCAAGAGTAAAGAAAAACCAAATGAAAATATGTATTAAATAAAGCTTATGTTGCATTAAAAAATATTGTCATCAAATGGTAATTGTGGTTATTTCTGAATAGTAGGATAATAACTGATTTTATTTTTTTTACCTTTTTTGATACTTTTATTTTACACTCTTAACTTTTGTAATTATAAAAACATTTTGTAATTATAAAAAATGTCTTCATAATGAAAAGCAAGATGCACTATCCCCATCCCACGGCATTTATGTGCCATGCCACAGCACAGGAGGGTTGGATGGCTTCTCATCTGAAAGCCTGAGCAGCAAGTTCAGGGTGCCAGAGACCCACAGAAGAAAATGGCAGGAGCTGGCTCCAGAAAGTCCCATGATGGAGGGGTTGGGGCGGGGAGGAGACAATGACACTGATTCAGTTCCAAACCTGACTGGGAAAACATGAAAATTATGACCATCTGGAGCCTCAGTGACTGGAGGTCAGGTGCGAGGTGATCTTTGGCCAGGGCCTCTATGGCTGTGACTCCAGCTCAGACACCACCTCCTCGGGTGCCCCCATCTTTTCTCTGTACTGAGACATGGGAGAAAGAACCACACCTTCTTGTGACCTTCAGATGACCCAATGACTTAAGTGGGATGGCCACTGTCAAAGTGACAATTCCAAATAAAAGAGAGTTCCACAGAAGCCAGCCCATATCTGTGCAGGTCTGCCTTTATCAAATAGTAAAGGCGTGAAAGGCAAATTCCCTGTTTGTGCTCCAGAAAGTGTGTGGCCAAGATGGGTGAAATTCTCCATGATTTTCTTGGCAACGATCAGCTGTTTTTCCCCTCTTAGATCTTCTGAAGTGCCATTTTTGGCAAAGGTGCATGAGAGAAATATTATATGTTGAGGAAAAGGAAACAGGAGGGTTCCTACTGCCCCCAGTTTCATAATGAAAAGCTGTGAACAGTCAGGGGCTAGGGTTTCTTTAGAGAAAACTTGGTGAATGAAAGCTTCTTTGAAGTGCTAGAATATTCTGGACAGGATCTTGCTAATTAGGAAATAAAAGGCCTATTGTGTTTTTTCCAGGGAAATTTTGGAGGAAGGCTGTGACCTGGAAAGAGTAGTGCTTCTAGAAGCAGTCATAGCTTTTACCAAGTCCAGGCACTCTCCTGAGTTATTTGTTGATGTTGGAGGAGCGTTGTGAGGGAATTACATATTTTGTGAATAGTAGGATATTCTCCATAAATTTGTCTGCTTTTTTTTTTTTTTTTTGAGATGGAGTCTCACTCCATCACCCAGGCTAAAGTGCAGTGGCACGATCTCAGCTCACTGTAACCTCCACCTCCTGGGTTCAAGCAATTCTCCCACCTCAGCCTCCTGAGTAGCTGGGATTGCAAGTGTGTACCACCACGCCCAGCTAATTTTGTATTTTTAGTAGAGACAGGGTTTCACCATGCTGGCCAGGCTGGTCTTGAACTCCTGGCCTTGTGATCCACCCACCTCAGGCCTCCCAAACTGCTGAGAATACTGGCATGAGCCACTGTGCTCAACTAAATTTGTCCACTTTTGACATTAGTTTTTTTCTGATTCTTAGAAGGCAGGGACCCTGTTCTGTTTGTCTATTTGCTCCTTCAACAACAATTATTACACATTCATGATGTGAACCACTTGTGCTACACACTGAGAATACACACACACATGAGCGCACACACACACACTGCCTCATATATATGTATGGCTATATTAAACATATATTCGGTATGTATACTATAGATACGTATATAGTAGTGGGCTGAGTGGTGGCCACCCAAAAGATATATCCATGTCCTAATCTCCAGAACCTCTGAATGTGACCTTAATTGGAAAAAGATTCTTGGCTTATGTAATTAAGTTAGGGATATTGAGGTGAAATCATCCTTGATTAAATTCAGTGCAGTTGTCCTTATAGGAGGCATGCAGAGAAGACAGACAGAAAAGAAGACAGTGTGACCACAGAGGCAGAGATTGGGGCAGCTACAAGGCAAGGGATGCTGGAAGGGGCAAGGAATCGGTTCTCCCCTAGAGCCTCCGGAGGGAATGTGGCCCTGCAAACACTGATTTTGGACTTCTAGTCTCCAGAATAGTGAGGAAATAATTTTTTGTTGTTTTAAACCAGCCAGTTTGCAGTACACTAATTGGTTGCAGCAGCCACAGGAGACGAATGCACACAGATACACACACACACACACACACACACACACACATACATACATATGTTTTATATATGAGAGCACAAGGCAGACAAAAAGGTTCCTGCTCTCATTGGACAATGAAACATCGTAGTTCACAGGCATCAAACACGTAATTGAAATAAAGAGCAGTGAGGGTTATGACAGAGGAAGAACAGGGATCTTGTGGGAACATATGAGAAAGCCTTACTCTTAGGTCAGGCAAGGCTTCCCCAAGGAGAGGGCATTTAAATTGAAACTAGAAGGTCAATAAGAGAATCTGCCACTTATTGAGCATGTGCTTTGCACCACATGATGTGTTCGGTGCTTTGCATAAGTTATCTCATTTAAATCTCTTAAGGTAGGCACAACTATTTTATCCATGTTACAGATACGGAAATGAAGACTTGGAGACTTGGAGAATGAATTATTCAAAATTGCACACCTAGGAAGGGTTATGGCTGGGATCCAATCCCAGGTGCTCTGACTCTGGAGCCTTGACTTTTCATCATTATTCCCCACTTCTCTTTAGTCTATGGGAAGATGAAGAATAGGATTGAGCCTGGCTTTCTAAGCAAAAGCAGTGAGCAGGGGCCTTGGCACATGTGATACGTACAATAACTACTTTTCACATGAATGACTACATCGAAGTTCACCTCTTATTTTGGAAAAGGAGAGCTTGTAGCAAAAGGACTGATCTCTTTCACAAATGATGTCTTGGTTTGTGTGCCTCCAGAAGCAGATACTAAGATAAGGACATTAATGGAGGTGATCCCAGGAAACACTGGTAGGAGAGTGGGAAAGTGAGGCAGGGAGGAAGGGCAGCCAAGATAAGGGTTCATCATCAAGCAAGTTACTACTGGGAATCTAAAGCTTAGTCCTGCTGTGGATCTTTGGGAGCCAGCATAGAGCACACCCTGGGGTAGAAAATACTAATACCCATTCGTTTTTTTGTTGAGGGCTATTCATGGGGAGCATAATTCCCTTGTACTTTTGGCCTACAAAGTAGCAGCAAAGCCCTTCTGTCAGAGAAACACAGCTGCATTTCTCTGGGAGCTTGTAATTTGGGCTAGGGACCCTGAGATAAGGAGGAAATGGGGCCATGGGAGAGTACTAAGAACATCAGCTAAGGTGGTTGGAAGGATTCACTTTCTACCTTCCTGGTTCTAAGGTTGCACATGGAGAAAGAGGTTGGGAATTATATCCCAGAGATGCCAAGCATCTAAACTAGGCATATTGTCTCTGGGGAGCCTGAGTCTCCCAGCCCAAACCCAAATTCAGTCAAAAGCCCTTCAACAATGAGCAGCTAGATCAATTCTATGTTTTCTTCTTTCTTCTCTCCTATATTATTGAGTTATGTTTATTGTGGCTTGAACATTGCCTCCATTTCAGGTGAAATATTACAGAGAAATAGGCAACCGTGTTGGGGTTTATATGGTTTGGCTGTGTCCCCACCCAAATCTCATCTTGAATTCCCACATGGTGTGGGAGGGACCCAGTGGGAGGTAATTGAATCATGGGGGCAGGTCTTTCCTGTGTTGTTCTAGTGATAGTAAATAAGTCTCACAAGATCTTATGGTTATTATCAGGTGGAGTTTTCCTGCACGTGCTCTCTTTGCTTGCTGCCATCCATGTAAGATGTGACTTGCTCCTCCTTGCCTTCCACCATGATTGTGAGGCTACCCTAGCCACGTGGAACTGTAAGTCCAATTAAACCTCTTTCTTTTCTAAATTGCCCAGTCTTGAGTATGTCTTTATCAGCAGCATGAAAACAGGGGTGGGGGTGGATGGGCCATAAGCTAGGGAAACATAGATAAGGGGAGGAACCCTACACATGGAAGTCACCTTAGACTCCCAAATCCTGTGATACAAGTTTAGCATTGGAAAAAAAAATCTTTCCTTTTTCTTTTCTTTGGAGGGTAGTGGCTGAAGGGGAGCTGAAGCCAAGCATCTCCTTGCATATCTCAAGTTCAGTGACAGAAGAGCTTTTGGACTCTGCATACCTTTTAAAAGCAGTTACCTTGGCTTTCATAAAATTGAATGTGAACGTAGGCCCTCTTTGTGTAGAGAATTGTTACCAAATCCTCCCAGAGGAGAACAAGCACATGATGAGAGTTTAAATAGAGGGAAATGGATCTCTCCGCTCTCTCACACTGGTGGCAGAGGTCTCTTTCTCAAAGGAAATAAGGCCACAGAGAAATTAACTGTTTGGGGAAGGAAGGAGAGAAATATTTTCTTTGCCAATCCAAAAACCCTCAATATCCATAGAAAGGGGGTCATTTTCAGAGGCTTCCAAGGAATTTCCAGATGGGGAGGTGTAACAACATCTCTGTAATCCCCCCTAAGGATAAAATGAAATAAACCCAAATCTTTGGCAGAAGTAATTGCAATGAGCAGCTTCAGAGTTGTTTCCCAAATTGGGGGCCAGGGATACCTGGGAGGTGTTGAGGTTGAAGCTGTCAGAATGTCAATGTATTGCCTAATGGGAGTAGCAAGTCTGACACAAACCATCCTGGTCAGGAGTGGGGGCATAGGGAAAGAAGCCTATGGGGAAACAGGATGACAGGTGCTCACTGGAAGAACTGGGGAATAAAAAAACTAGAGATGTGCTGCTCTCACCTGGTGAGCAAACAAGGTGTCCAGCACTATAAAGTCTATGCTTTATAACTATGTTTTAAAATAGTTATAAATTTCTATAAAGTTAATAGAAAATTTGAGGTATGGTAACACCAGCACAGCAGGAGATGACTACTATTGAAAAGAAAGTGTGTTACTCACAGATCCCAAGAGAAGGGGCATGCCATGTCATGGGGGGTACACAGATCAGTGATGGGGTCAGTCAGGAGGCAGAGGTGGGACAGCATGGGGGGCAGAGGCCTTCACTGTGTTTTTGTGAAAAGGAACAGGCAAGGCAGGGTAAGCAGGCTGAGGATTGGCTGATTGGAACAATTTCAGCAGACTCTGGGGCACAGGGACTGTCCCTAGTTGTCTGGTACCTGGCCCTGGGGTGATTAGGGCAGGTGGATGGTAGCCTGGAGTGCGAGAGGCCTATAAAGGAGATGGCTGGCCCTCTGGAGTGGTTGGTTTGTATTTTAAAATGCTCTGTGCTGAGTCATTTACTACCTCTAGGAATTGGCTAACACTGGGAGGGGTCGTCTCTTTAGGGTGAGCAAAGCCCCAGATGTCAAAGCATCAGAATACAGAAAACAAAAGACATTGTTAATACAGCAAAACAGCTTGAAGGTTGTCAGCACTATTTCTTTTTCCTTTTTCTTTTTGATCCTTTGGTAAAAGGTTAAAATACTTTGTATTTTCAGTCATGACTTCTGTTGGCCACACAGACCAGCCCTAGAGTATCTACTCATGATGGGAAGTGGTGATGTTTGCCCTGAGCCTCACTGGGAACAGAATTTGAAATCTTTCTCAGCAGAAGGCCTCATATGCCTACATACAAAATCTTATTCATTAATAATAAGCTCCAATGGAGACTTTTAATCATGTTTGTAAGGGCTGCCATTTCACAGCAACCCATTAGAACCAAAGCCTTCATTATTTGAGAGATGTTTTTATGGGAAGTCTGTTGATATCACACTTTGAAAGTGAATTAGTGATGAGCTTGGATAAATTGAATATTCAAAAAGAAGTCAAGGAAGGCCCCCATGGGAAATATGGCATATGGTGTGGTAGTAAATGGGGTTCCTGTCTCATCCTCGTAGGTTGCAGCTCTGAACTCTGGTTCCCCTCTCTCTCTCGGGTTGCTCTGCCAAGAAGAGACCAGTTGAAGAATTACTCATAACACTGTATTTCACTATATGGCATTGTTATTACTTCTATTTGCATATTAATGTTCTAGAATCGGATGGCAGTGCAACTACATACATGACACCAGGGAGTATAGGAAGAAGGAGCGGGTGGTTTACTACAGGACACAGATTCCTGTGTTTGATCTAAAAAATAAAAAGGCAGTAAATACAAAATGTTTTTAAACAAGAGAAGCTTTAAACCTCAATGGGCTTTGGTTCTTGGGCTTGTTAGAACAGTTTGGTCTTTGAAACACTGAGTGAGCTCTCAGGGAGAGCCGAGTGCTTGGAAGCAGAAGCACATGCATTGCAAAGCCAATGCTGGCTCTGAGCGCTGAGGGTATCCTGGTGCAGTGCAGCCTCCAGAAAATGGAGCCAGCAGTTCACTTGTGTCCAAAAGTCTGATGCTCACATTGCAAAAGTTCTCTTGGGTCGTCTCATGCAAAGCAACCCTCTTCAACTCTGGGTCCTTGGACTGGGCTAATCCTACCCGTTTTAGCCTCTGAGGGCTGCTGATAGGGAGACTCTACCTTCTCCCTCCTAAATACCGCTGCCTGGGCAGACTTCATGGGGATACCTGGAGCTGAATCCTTCATGATGGCTTTTTGCCACCACTGCTGGTCTTGTCACGGGCTCCCACTCCTTCTTGTCAACACTACTCCTCTAAGTGCAGAGTGAACACTGGTGTGATATGGTAAGAGGGAGAACTTTCATAATTTGCAAGAGAAAACATTCTCACTCTTACTTGTTCAAAAGCAGACATTGTAGGGTGAGGAGAGGGAGAACAGTAAGAAGGGCTGGTCCACTCTGCTCAGAGTTTTCAGCAGCACAAAGCCACCCAACTACCCATGGCCCATCTACATAAACCCTTATCACCTGCAGGTGTTCACAGTGTCATTCTTTAACAACACAGAAAATGGGCAGAAGAGAACATGGAACTGCTAAAGCTTTCATTTTGTCATATGAAAATTTAAAAAAATTTTGTCTACTCTTCCCATCATTTCACATAAAAATGGGCATTGTAATACCAAAAACGTTGATTCATTGTCTTATATTTTCTCATTTACTCACTGTCTGGTGAAAATGTTGGCACAACAAATGTTGACAATGTTGCTAGGCTAGACAGAAATAATGATGACGTCTCTTTATTGAGCGCTTACTGGCTACTAGGTGCTGTCTAAGCACTTACACATGCTATCTCGTTTTTCCCTTTTAAAGTTATTTAGTGGCTCCCTTTGGTCTCTTGCAGTGATGGCAAATGCTCATTTCTGTCAACTTGGATCCATTGATAGTGCCCTGCCTGTGGCACTGTGTTAGTAAGGATCATAAGGATGAACACAGGCTCAGCTGGAAAGAGCCTGGATTGATTAACAATGCCTGACAGGAGGTTGGGGAGAGAGGGGACAAGGTGCAGGGAGGGAAGGGGACACAGGGGAGGGTAGGAATTTTGGATATTTGCCACCCCACAGCCCTCTAAAAAAAGTTTAAGATCAAAGGGCTTGGTGGCTCATGCCTGTAATCCCAGCACTTTGGGAAGCTGAGGCGGTCTGATCATGAGGTCAGGAGATCGAGACCATCCTGGCCAACATGGTGAAACTCCGTCTCTGCTAAAAATACAAAAAATTAGCCTGGCGTGGTGGCACGTGCCTGTAGTCCCAGCTACTTGGGAGGCTGAGGCAGGAGAATTGCTTGAACTCAGGAGGCGGAGGTTGCGGTGAGCAGAGATCGTGCCACTGCTCTCCAGCCTGGGCAACAGAGCAAGACTCCATCTCAAAAAAAAAAAAAAAAAGAAAAAAATGTTCAAGATCCTTAGTAGGTAAGTCAGGCCCTTTACTATCTGGCTTTTCTTGCCCTTCCAGACTTGCTTCCAGCCCCTGTCTTTAAATATGGTGCCAGCACTTCTCCAACTGTAAGGTGCCCAGAAATATCCAGGGGATCTCTTAACATGCACATTCTTATTCATAGGTCTGAGGTGGGGTCTGAGATTCTGCATTTCTATCAAGCTCCCAGATGCTGCTGGTCCAAGGACCACATTTGCAGTAGCCAGGCTCTATGCCACGTCAAACCCGTTACCGTTCATTCCCTGAACCTGCTGTGTGCTTTCACCCATCAGTTAACAAGGGTTAATTACCATTTATAATTTACTAGGTGCCAGGTCCTGTGCTAAACATTTTACATAACTCATCTTATTTGCTCCTGACAACACATCTCTTAGATAGATAATATTATTACCATTTCATTTTACAAATGAAAAAAAAAAAACAGATTCAGAGGTTAAGTAACTTTTTCAAGATTAGACAGCCAGCAAGGGGCTAGAACCCAGGCCTGCTGAACCACAAAGCACACACTCTAGCTTCTTGCTACTCAGCCTGTGGATTGGCAGTATTGATATCACCTGGTAAGTTGTTGGAAATACCGAGTCTCAGGCCCTACCCAGACTCACTGAATCAGGATTTGCATTTTATCAAGAGCCCACATTATTCATGTGCACATTAAAATCTAAGAAATGCCATTGTAAACATCCATGACTCTTCATGTTTTCTCATTCCATTCTTTCAAAATAAGAAGTCTAGAATCACAGGTCACAAAATCAGGCTATTTTGATAAGGATTTAAAAATATATATACTCTGACATTTTGACAGTGCAAATTTAGCCCAAAGGGCTCTTTTACTGAGTAGCTTGAGAAAATTTTGGCTTTTCAGAAATTATCAACACAAAATAAAATTGACAATGGCTACAATCTGCATATAAATGAATACAATCTGTTATACATACATACAATCTGTTATAAATTATACACACATACATACATACAATACAACATACAATTTATGTTATACATACATACAATCTGTTATAAATGAAAATCATCTAAAAGATCATATCATGTTGGTCATATTGGATACTGCAAAAATTGGCTCAGGAAAACAGACTTGTTAGAAATAATCAACATGGAATAAAACTGTCCACAACTAATATACAGATGAATAAACAAAAAAACTGATAGAAGAATCAAGTCTTCTTAACCAAAACTAAATCACTAAAATTGGAGCAAAAACATTGAACTTATTAGAAATAGTGGTCTCAAGAGGAAAATTCACATAGGAAGAGATTATTACGCTAAAATTATTTCTAGACAACAACAAAGCCCGATTCATGATTCAATATTAAATTGCATGAGTACAGGAATCTGTATCTGTCTTATTTATTCCTATATTCCAGTATCTAGAACAGTGCCCAGCACAAAAAAAGTAGCTCAGTTAAAAACATGGTTTGGCTCTGTGTCCCCACCCAAATCTCACCTTGAATTATAATCTCCATAATCCTTAAGTGTCCAAGGGTGGGACTAGGCGGTGGTAATTGAGTCATGGGGGCAGTTTCCCTCATGCTATTCTCATGATAATGAGTGAGTCTCACAAGATCTGATGGTTTTATAAGCATCTGACATTTTCTCTGCTGGCTCTCATTCTCTCTCCTGATGCCCTGTGAAGAGGTGACTTCCATCATGATTGTAAGTTTCCTGAGGCCTCCCCAGTCATGCGGAACTGTGAGTCAATTAAACCTTTTTTCTTTATAAATAATAAAAAAGTGTTGCACAGCATCTTAAAATTTACAAGGAAAATAATCTGATAAAACTTCAGAACAAAAATGAAAATGGAAAAACTATTTTAAAAAGTTTAAATGTGTGGTATATAATTTAAAAGAAGTAAAATGATTTAATAGCATTTGATTCAGAAAATACATTTCATCCAAGAAAGATTTTATGAGAAGATGATTTGTCAGTGTTGGCAAAATGTGGATGAAAAATATAAAACATGAGTCAAAATGGGCTAGAAGGGTGGGATCAGACTACCACCTGGTCAAATGGTGGAGTCAAAGTTATGGAGCAAAGTAGCTGCATGAAAACCATCTGTACTCCTTCCTTCTGGCAGCAAATCTTAATTATTCTTCCATGCCTAACTGAAATTTAACATCTTGCATTGAGCCTTTTCTAATCCAAAGCAGAACATTTTGACCCCAATGTTTGCACTCGTACCATTTTTACCCAAGGATGTGTTGATTTTACCATAGCACCTTTCAGAATTCATAAAAGTTGAGAGAAGATTTTGAGAGTGATAGGGTACTTTCATAAAAGAACAACCTTCCAGTATCTGAGAGGAATCACAATTTTGTGACAGTTTAATAAAATAAAAACTGTTATTCAATTCATACTATATATTACCAAAGATTCAGTGTTACATGATTAACTGCCTAAAAAGTCACTTCTTGTTTGTAAGATTAAAAATGACAAAAATTCACCAAAAATGAATAACTTAGGTAAGAAATACTCAAAATAAAATAAAATTGTTCATAGTTAAACTATACATGGTAACATTGGTTTTGACTAAAATTGATGGAATAATAAAAGCAAACATCTTTTAAAATGTAAATCTGAATAATTGATCTCAGGAAACTGAACTTGGTGGAAATAAATAATCACAGAATAAAATCTGTAGTAGACAATGGCTTTAATTTGCAATGCTTAATACAGAGAAAAAATCTTTATTGATTAATCAAAAATTGGTCATGCAATTTAAGGTCAAAGAATTGACTTTGATGAAGACAATATTGGTAAAATAAAAATAATAAGAAAAAGTTTGGAATTTAAAAAATTGCCTTGTATAGAAATTGATAAAAAAACTCAATAAAAATTCATCAGTGTTGTTTCATTTACTCAACAAATAGTTATTGAGCATCAGTTACGCACAAGGCTGTAGTGATTAAACAGTGAATAAGATAAGGGCTTTACATTCTCAAAGGAGAATCTAAATTCCTGCCTAAAATGTTGGTATTCTTCTACATGAAGTTAAAATATCCATTGCATGAAAATGATGTGTTCTCCTTCACTGTTAATTCTTTTAGGAAGAAATTTACAACTATGTATTAGAAGACTTAAAAGGGTCCATAAATTTTGATTCAGTACTTATGTTTTTAAATATGTTCCACAAATACATTAACTAAATATAAAAGAGTTATATCCTAAAACGTTGATTGGGCATGGTGGCAGGCGCCTGTAATCCCAGCCACTTGGGAGGCTGAGGCAGGAGAATCGCTTGAACCCGGGAGGCAGAGGTTGCAGTGAGTCGAGATCATGCCACTGCACTCGCCTGGGCAGTGAACCTCGGTGAAAAAAAAAAAAAAGTTACTTATAAGAGAGAGAAATTAGCACATACCCTAAATATGGAGTATTTGGAGGAATATTAAGGAAACTATGCCACATTCCCTTGATGGTTGATGGTTATTTTCCAGAGCAGCAGCTCCACGCTTATATCTGATCATTTATGTTTGTGTGGAAATGAAAATAATATCCTCAGGCTCCTTAACAATTTCGCAAGCTGGCCTGTTGTGGGTGGCTGTGTGATGTCGCTGAGTGACAGAGCCTTGGAAACGCAAAGGCTGCTGCTGTTTCACCTCCAGGATACCAAACACTCAGGGCTTGGGAGGGCTGGAGTTGGGGCAGTGCCACGGGATCAGAATGTGATCTCCGTGACTGCTTGGCCTGCTGAGACCCAGAGGCTCAGAGGCTGGAGGATGGAGGGATGCGACAAAGAAATGTGAAACATGCTCCATAACCTCAACTAAAAACCCAGCATTCCTTCTTTCTTGTATTCATTTATTCACTCACTCAACAAAGATTTATGGAGTGGCTGATGTTCCCCAGACATTGCTTTAGATGCTGGAGATTCGGTTGTGAGCAAGAGAGATGAAAATTCCTGCCCTTATGGAGTCTGCATTCTGGTAGAAGCAGACAGTAATGAAACAAAATAAATAACTAAATTAAATAGTATGTTAGATGTTGAGAAGGAGGATGGAAAAAAAATGTAGCAGAGAGAGGTAGCACAGGGGATTGGGTCTGTAATTCTGGACTGGGCAATCAGAGAAGGACCTGATGAAGAGATGATGTTTGAGGAGATTTGAGGGAGGAAAGAGAGCCAGCCATGCAGGCACCTGGGAGAGGGTGCACCTGACATGGGGAAGAACTCCCTCTGATATTTTCTAGCCTTGGACTTCATCTCTGCCTTGGTCTGTCTATGGTGGTAATAACCTAATTGAAAAACTGACTCTAGGTTAATGGATTATTGGAAATTTGCAGAAGGGACCCCAAGGGAACAGAAGTATCTTAACACTTGTTAGAAATTATTTTTAAGTCTATGGCTTTCCAACCTGTCCACGAGCTTCTGAGGCCTCACAGACCCTCTCTCTGCCATTAGAGTTTACACTAATGTTTCCAAACTGTGGTCTTCAGGGGCTTATTCTGAGAGATAGTTGCTCAGCAAAAAAAGGTCTTGTTTCTAAATAAAGTGGGGAGATACAGTGCGCTGTCTTCCCAAAGCGAAGATTACCTTTGAGAATCCCTACAATAAAGAAGCCTGTTGAATTTTCTTTAACCCTGGGTGTCCCTAACTTATTCTCATGCCATGACTATTACGATACTATGGAACAGATGTTCATCAGAAGACATTGGCTCACACAATAGTGTTCCATGCTGGTTATAGACTGTCCGGTTCATTGTTTCTTCACTCGTCCTTGATGTCAGTTTTGTTGTATTGTCAGGCAGGGCTTGGGGATAAAATTCTCCGGTACAACTACTGGGTCCTGGACACAGAGGACAAATACACGAAATCATTATGGACCAAATGTAGATGGTTGCAAATGTGGTCCTACAGAAAAGGTTGCTCAGGGCTTCTTCAAAGTGAGTAGAAAAATATCTGGGTAAGAGAAGGCCTTCTTTCCAGTGTAGACAAATGCAAAGACACAGTTTCATTGCACAAGTAAACATGAATTTGGGGCCAGGAGGTGGGGTGGGACTGTGAGGAATTTAGGGGGTAGACCAATTCTACAAGGAAAATATCTCGAAGTATTCTCTTTGCTGTCCATCTGCTGTGCTCACATCCACCTCTCCTTACTGTCTCTGCCCCTTTCTTATTCTGTCTGTGGCTGCCGAGAGAGTGCTGGGCTCTGGTTATTCTTTTCTTCCTCAACTTTTCTGCCATCTTTAGTCTTGTTGCCTCCTATTTTCTTCTTTCCTTCTGGCTGGACTTGTGCTTCCCATTCCTAATTTTCTGTTTCCTTTCAAACCTCCTTGTATTCCCTTCCTCCACAAATGGTTCCACGTCCTGTGTATGACCCACCCACTCTGCTGCCCACTTCACAGAGTCTGTCTTTTAACCCTGCTTCCATTTGGCCTTTTTATTCTGGGCCCTTGCCTCAGAGGAAGACAGACCTTTATTTCTTTGGTGTGTGTTTTTGCATCACCCGTGTGACATCTATGTTTGTAAGGCAACTTCAGCTTGGCTTACATTTTCAATCATGCATAGGATTTACATGATAACAAAATCTCCTGTCTGGGAATGTGAGACAGATTCCTGTAGTCACTGCATTCATCACTCCCAGGGATTTATTCAATCATTCCCTCACTGAGTAATGTTTATGTGTGAGGTACTAAGGACAAGGAGATAGAAGACATAATTCTGCTTGGAAGGAGCTCATGGTCTAGTGAGAGACACAGTGACCAAAGCAGATAATCTCAATAGAACGTGGCAAGTGTTGCGCCAGCGGCCAGGAAGGGATGCTATTCCAGGAGAGTCCCTGACCCAGCCTGGGAGGGTCAGGGATGGCTTCTCAGTCTCAATGGTAATTAGAACGGTGCAAATTTGAGCTTTCAACTGAAAATTGAATTTGGAAAACTTTTATCTTTTACTTTGAGTCTGAAAGTTCCTCAATACTTAAAGAGTTTTCTGATAGGATCAGTGGCATTATTTATAAATGGTATTTTAAAATACTGTAAATGAAAAGTGTCAACATTGGGAAGATTTGCATAACTCAGTGTAATATTTTCCAATATATTATGTTATAAAATCATGCGTGGATAAAATAATACACTCAAAATGCAAGATAGGCAATGGATTTAATGTAATTGAGTATAAAATGCTCAATTACCTGGTTTCAAATTCTATTCTGCGACTCACCTTTATTAAAACTAACATGCGTAGAGTTTTGGAGTATAGTGAAAGAAAAATATCTAAAATTATTTGAAAAAATTGGAACATATTCCTGCTTTTCCAACTATATAACTATGTGAAGCTGGATTTTCTTTCTATACTTCAACCAAAACAACATATTGCAAAGTAAGGAATACAGAAGCAGAGAGGAGAATCCTGCTATCTTTATTGAGCCAGATATTAAAGAAATTTGAAAATATGTAAAACAATGCCACTATTCTCTCATTTTTTTCTGTTTTGGAAAATATAGCTATTTTTCATAAAATGTGTAATTTAATTTAACATGTAATTGTTACGTTACAGTTAAGTAATTAATATTTAAAATTTTTCTCAGTTTCAGTTTCTAATATGGAAAATATTGATAGCTATACCCCACATAAACTAAGCTCTTTGGAGTCCTTAGTAATTTTTTTTTTTTTTTTTTTTTTTGAGATGGAGTCTCACCCTATCACCCAGGCTGGAGTGCAATGGCATGATCTTGGCTCACTGCAACCTCCGCCTCCCGGGTTCAACTGATTCTCCCGCCTCAGCCTCCTGAGTAGCTGGGACTACAGGGGCGTGCCACCACATCTGGCTAATTTTTTTTTTTTTAATTATACTTTAGGTTTTAGGGTACATGTGCACAATGTGCAGGTTTGTTACATATGTATCCATGTACCATGTTGATTTCCTGCACCCATTAACTCGTCATTTAGCATTAGGTATATCTCCTAATGCTGTCCCTCCCCCCTCCCCCCACCCCACAACAGTCCCCAGAGTGTGATGTTCCCCTTCCTGTGTCCATGAGTTCTCATTGTTCAATTCCCAGCTATGAGTGAGAACATGCGGTGTTTGGTTTTTTGTCCTTGCGATAGTTTACTGAGAATGATGTTTTCCAGTTTCATCCATGTCCCTACAAAGGACATGAACTCATCCTTTTTTATGGCTGCATAGTATTCCATGGTGTATATGTGCCACATTTTCTTAATCCAGTCTATCGTTGTTGGACATTTGGGTTGGTTCCAAGTCTTTGCTATTGTGAATAGTGCCGCAATAAACATACGTGTGCATGTGTCTTTATAGCAGCATGATTTATAGTCCTTTGGGTATATACCCAGTAATGGGATGGCTGGGTCAAATGGTATTTCTAGTTCTAGATCCCTGAGGAATCGCCACACTGACTTCCACAATGGTTGAACTAGTTTACAGTCCCACCAACAGTGTAAAAGTGTTCCTATTTCTCCACATCCTCTCCAGCACCTGTTGTTTCCTGATTTTTTAATGATGGCCATTCTAACTGGTGTGAGATGGTATCTCACTGTGGTTTTGATTTGCATTTCTCTGATGGCCAGTGATGATGAGCACTTCTTCATGTGTTTTTTGGCTGCATAAATGTCTTCTTTTGAGAAGTGTCTGTTCATGTCCTTTGCCCACTTTTTGATGGGGTTGTTTGTTTTTTTCTTGTCAATTTGTTTGAGTTCATTGTAGATTCTGGATATTAGCCCTTTGTCAGATGAGTAGGTTGCAAAAATTTTCTCCCATTCTGTAGGTTGCCTGTTCACTCTGATGGTAGTTTCTTTTGCTGTGCAGAAGCTCTTTAGTTTAATTAGATCCCATTTGTCAATTTTGGCTTTTGTTGCCATTGCTTTTGGTGTTTTAGACATGAAGTCCTTGCCCACGCCTATGTCCTGAATGGTATTGCCTAGGTTTTCTTGTAGGATTTTAATGGTTTTAGGTCTAACATTTAAGTCTTTCATCCATCTTGAATTAATTTTTGTATAAGGTGTAAGGAAGGGATCCAGTTTCAGCTTTCTACATATGGCTAGCCAGTTTTCCCAGCACCATTTATTAAATAGGGAATCCCTTCCCCATTTCTTGTTTTTGTCAGGTTTGTCAAAGATCAGATACTTGTAGATATGCGGCATCAGTTCTGAGGGCTCTGTTCTGTTCCATTGATCTATGTCTCTGTTGTGGTACCAGTACCATGCTGTTTTGGTTACTGTAGCCTTGTAGTATAGTGTGAAGTCAGGTAGCGTGATGCCTCCAGCTTTGTTCTTTTGGCTTAGGATTGACTTGGCGATGCGGGCTCTTTTTTGGTTCCATATGAACTTTAAAGTAGTTTTTTCCAATTCTGTGAGGAAAGTCATTGGTAGCTTGATGGGGATGGCATTGAATCTATAAATTACCTTGGGCAGTATGGCCATTTTCACGATATTGATTCTTCCAACCCATGAGCATGGAATGTTCTTCCATTTGTTTGTATCCTCTTTTATTTCATTGAGCAGTGGTTTGTAGTTCTCCTTGAAGAGGTCCTTCACATCCCTTGTAAGTTGGATTCCTAGGTATTTTATTCTCTTTGAAGCAATTGTGAATGGGAGTTCACTCATGATTTGGCTCTCTGTTTGTCTGTGATTGGTGTACAAGAATGCTTGTGATTTTTGTACATTGATTTTGTATCCTGAGACTTTGCTGAAGTTGCTAATCAGCTTAAGGAGATTTTGGGCTGAGACAGTGGGGTTTTCTAGATATACAATCATGTCATCTGCAAACAGGGACAATTTGACTTCCTCTTTTCCTAATTGAATGCCCTTTATTTCCTTCTCCTGCCTGATTGCTCTGGCCAGAACTTCCAGCACTACGTTGAATAGGAGCGGTGAGAGAGGGCATCCCTGTCTTGTGACATCTGGCTAATTTTTGTATTTTTAGTAGAGACGGTGTTTCACTATGATGGCCAGGCTGGTCTCAAACTCCTGACCTGAGGTGATCCACCTGCCTCAGCCTCCCAAAGTGCTGGGATTACGGATGTGGCCACCATGCCTGACCCTATCCCCATTTTCTATAGAAGGAAACTTAGACCCAGAGAAATTAGGAAGTGTGTCCATACTCACTACAGTGAACACCCTTGGCACCCCTGTCAAGTGCCCATGTGGTCATGATCACCAGGGCTCTGCACCCATTCCCCAGTTCCGTGTGCCTTGCTGCCAAGGGCTTATGGCTGGAAAATTCTTCAAAGGCTTGCCTGTGGGCTGCCATAGCCACCTCACCTGTACCCAAGCATCCAGGAGTTGATTACTGAACCTCCATCTACTAGCTGATGACCAATTGGTGAACCAAAGATCAGCTTCTTTGCCTCTGGATGAATTCTGGGGTGCAATTTACACTTCTGAGTTCCCTGAGAATCAGGTTGGGACTGGCCTTCAACCAAAATCACACCTCTTTACTTCTCCTTCTGTAGTGGGCTTCTCAAACATTTACCACTTTCCCTGGGGAGTTCTTTGTTGATGGATCACTTGAATCTTTGCCTTGGGGTCTGCTTCTTAGAGACTCTGAAGACTGTCACTCACCTAAGTGGCAGAAGTCAGGATTTGAACCCAAGGCAATCTGACTTGAGCACAGGTGCTTTTAGCTAGCACACTGGACTGTGTGCTCTCAGATTACTGGTGTAGGCCTGTTAACAGGTTAGTCCATCCAGTTGCAGAGTCTACAAAACTATGCTTCTTATTTACCACACATGAAAGTGTCTCTTTCTACCGTGTGAATGGCAGATGCACCTGACAACAATAACTTAAGCAAACCCAGAGAATGGCCGTATGATCTAGGAAGAATTTTGTTTCAGTTTCGAGCTAAGGAATATGGGAGTGGCCAACCTGGAGATTCACTCCTTCTTTATGAAGAATATCTGAACTGGCCTGTTCCTTGAAATACAGGCCATCCGGGGAAGGGAAGGCCCTTCGTTCTGGGTTAAATGGAGGTTGCTAGGTGGAGGTTGCTAAGCCAAAATGCTATATACACTGCATACTTTTTACAAATAATAGTGGGTCTTCCTGCTTAGTCCACTGTCCCTGGAGCCCCGATAGGTAAGTCTTCAATAAAGCCTGTATTTCGTTCGCTGGCTCTAGGTCTTTTCTTTGGCCTCTCAGACACAGTGCCATCCCTACAGAAGTCAATAGGGGTCCAGCAGACACCTTGAGAATGTATGTTCTTCACCTCTTTGGAAAAAATCCTTCGCAGAGGGGAAAGTAACACTCCACTAGGTCTTCATGCTTATTTAAATCCTGTCAATCTAATATAACTGTGTGTTATAGGCACATGCCAGCTTCCCTCCACCTCTCACACCAAGTAAAAACAAATGCAATATTGATAAACTTTTCTTTCCCATGACCCATGGTGGTTATAGATAAGTTAATGGAGAAATAGTAGGTTGGCAATAACATTCCATGGACTCCTTCTGCTGAATCAGCAGTAGCAGCTAGAATTTCATAAGCTGTCACCACTTCAAGAGAGGAGAAGCAGTAGCCTGGTGTGCATGTGTTGGTCACACCCACACTGTGCTGAGCTCTGACTTCTGGGCAGTGTTGAATGCATTGGCTGTTATTCCCCAAACCCCTCACCACTCCTGGATTTAACCTGAGTCAGGGTAAGTCTAACCACCCGTCAATCGCCTTTATAGAAAACACTTTGGGTCCTGACTATTGGTTGCCCCTTTGTTTTTTGAGGTCCTTGAGTTTGTCTTGTGCTAAACTTCATGGAAGGCACAGGAAATGTATCCCTAAAGCAGCCTTAGCATCAAAGACATTTCTGTGAAAACACCCCTCTCCACTACAACAGAACTGTTTATTTTTTCAATTAACAAAGGATAAGGTGGTCCACTGGGGAATTTTGGCTTAGAGCCCCAGAATTTAAATATGTATGCAAAGTAGGGGGTTAAAAAGACCTTAGATTAATCCAGTTTTTACAACTCCTGGGGCTGTGGTGGGGATGGGGGCAGTTAATTTAAGCACTAACTTTTGAAGGAGCAATTTTCTCCCACTTTGGCTGCCTGGGCTCAGGCCACAGAGGCAGGCTTTAAGTATTTCACCTAACTACACTCAGGCGACAAGCACAGGACCCTCTTTGGCATGCCTTGGTATCTATTCACATTCTTCTGTTTAGATTTGTCTCTCTCCCTGGACAAATGGCACCTTATTATCTAACTTGAGCCTTCGCATTCAGACTTCAAGACACAGTCCATGTTTTGAATTAAGGAAGAATGAGCCTCAGCATGAGCCCTGGGGAATCTGGGTTAGGTGATCCAACTCCCCCTTGGGTTAGACTGAATGCAATACTTTTCTTCTTTACCCTGCTAGCGGGTCTATTGAGTTTCAAAAGAGATCAAGCACATATGTAGAAATTCTCTAAATTCTATAGCTCTGCTATGCAAAATTTTCTTCGAAGAAATTCTCGAAAAGAAAGTGAAGGGGGGTCTCATCAGGATCTACTAAGATTGTTTAAGAGGGTAGAGTAAGAGGCCACACATTGAAAGCATTCCTTTTTGTTTCCTTCCTTACCTTAATTCCTCCAGTCTAAAAGTACAGATGTTTGAAACTCTTCTAGGAGTGGAGATGACCAATGACTGGTCTGACTCTCGGAGAGGCTGGACTTCTACTACCTTTGGCAGAGAGCCCCAATATGATTTTTAAAATTTACTCTCAAACCCATGGAACTGGGAAATATTTTCAACACTTAGCCATTTGTTGACTTGAATATGTGAAGTCTTGCAGAGGAGCTATTTCTTTTCATTGTGACCTCAATATAATTTATAGTGGATGGCATTCTGTACTTGATTTTGTCTCCTTCTCTCCCTTCCTCCACCCCATTTACATTCACTTGAAAGAAAAGTCTCTTAAAAAGCATGTGAGTCATGACCTGAGCATCTATGAACAAACTGTGACTCTTCTTAAGACACAGGACACTTCCTGGGCATTGTGTATTCATATTTATGTAATAAAACTTAAAAATATGCAGAATGCAAAAGTCTTCTGGCTTAAAGTTGTTTAGAGTTTGCACAACCCATATAATAGCAACCACCTCCAGAGGTGGATTTCTATCTCAGTTCAGAGAATCCACTAACATGTGGACCAGCCTTGGGCAAAATTGAGAAGTGGGAGAAAACTTGGTTTGCTTCCTTCAGCCCCTCCACTTCTCAGCGAGTGTCTTGCTCTCTTCTCCTCTCCCTGTATCTCTTGCTGTGTGCTCAAACCCACCCATCCTGGTGTTAGGTAAGGCTGGGTTTAGTTTAACATGTTAATGTCCCTCTACATTTAAATCTTATATTTAATTATAAAAGGAAAGGGTCTGTCCGTTTAAAGGCATTGTGGGGGACCTAAGCGGGGATGGAGGACACAGAAAAGAAACTTCTCGAGGAACTTTGACCAAGAGAAACACCATCTGAAAATGCCTAAGCTAACAAAACTGAGTTTAGGACATCTGCCTTTGGCCCATTCTCATTAACCACCACGTCCCTGGAGACTGGTTTTCCTCCTAATATGGTGAAATATGCCAAAAGCAAGTAAATTCTCCTGTGGGATTTAAAGGATTTAACTGAATCACATGGAAAGTTACCAGATTTTCTGAGTGATTTATGTGGTAGAAGCATGGTTCTATTTGGATGAACTTTTTGCTGTCTCACAGAAAAAAGAAAGTAAAATATTCAATATATACTCACCAAGTGGTTCCAAGAACCTTGTCTTGAAAAAAAGAAAAAAGACATAGCCTTTTTCAAAGGTTAGTTTAGAAGTATTAAAAAATCATATTTTTATGGTAATAGTTATCACATTGCCAATATTTTTCCATCAGCATTGTAAATAAAGTAACTTTCTTCTTGTTAGTGCATCATTGAATTGCTCGTAAGTAAGAAAAGGGTGTGTAAGTGTGGTCTTAATCTAAGTGTTAACACACTGGTTAGAAATGTGAAGTCCCTTAAATTTATACAAAAAACCTTAAACACATGAGATAAATTTTAGAAGCTGTTAACCACACGGAGATGCTGGGTTCCAGACACAAGCTCTTGCCCCCTCAGAAATCTATAGCATCTCTTCAAAGTTGAAGTTCAGTTCCACTTAGAAAGGCATTATTTCCATTCTCAACCCTATTTTAAAATGGAACAGCAGAAGTGAATTCTACTGAGTTCAGTTCATATCGCAGTGACCCTAAAAAAGTCCACAGAAAGTAAACTTCTCAATCAAATGTTTAGTTACCATTGACTGCAAAGACCCCAGAGAGAGCACGATATTTTTCAATGATTGTAGCAAAATATATTGCTAGGAAATCCAGAAAAAAATATAAGACTAAAGTCTGGCTTTTCAAAAGCATCTTCAACCAGAGAGGCAAGAAATATTAAAGAATGTTTCATTATAATAAAGAAAAGAATGACCTGTTTTTAAAAAGAATGGAATTATGGGGATCCAAATGGAATTCAAGTAATCCTGGTTGCATCCTGCACTCCAGTATTTTGGATGCATTTGGGAATGCTGTTGGATCACTCTGGATTTGCTTTTTCTCTATATTCTACCCGACAAGTTTATATTCAGCAGTATCCCTCACACTGTGTGAAAATTAGCAGTGGTTCAAGGAGGAAATTTGGGGGTTTATATAAAGTAAGTGATGAATCTTCTTGGCTTAGAAATGTGGTTCTTAAAATATAAGGTTTATAGATAATTTTGAGAAACTTATTAAAGTCAAGTAAAAGAAAACATGCATACCACATACACATTGCATTTTGCATTCAGTTCCAGGTCTAGAAAAATAAGAAGCTTCAGGTCTAGAATGTCATTATGGGAAGATTTCCATTTAGTTCTGTTTTTAAAATATCCATAGTAGGTGAGAGGAAAGAAATAGGATCCTGACCTTGGGCAGCGATATAATTCCTTTTACTAGTGACCAATTAATCCAACCCATCAGAGTAACATTTAATCTTTCTTTTATGTGGTTTCTGAAAAGGAACAACAGAAATGGCACTGCTAAGAACTTTACAGAACTGGAAGTAGTATCAAAGTGGCTCAAAACCAAATAAATATAATGTAATATACACCAAATTCAAGTTTTAAAGCTAGTCAAGCTAGGGAAGCAAAGGAGGAACTGCTGATTATTTGGGGGAGAAATGGTAGAAGGGGGGTAGAAAGGGAAGGCCAGATGTTCAGTTTTCAACATCAATGTTTCTGAAGCCAAGAATATATTGCTGACCGAGGCATGATAAAATGTGCAGGGATTTCCAGCAATCCACAGTCAGCTGACCTGCTAAGGAGAAAAACAACAATTTTAAAATAATAAAGTTAGGCTGTAAATATAATTTTCTTATCTGGGGTTCTGGTTATTTATACCTCAAAGTGAATAGCTGCATAAAGAACTTATTGTTTCTCACTGGAAAAAGCTTGAAGCCAGGGAATGCCTTGACTTCATGAGATTATGAAAAAAAATGTTGTATTTTTATGTGACAGGTTGACGTGGATTTTATTCAATAGACAATCTGACATTTATCAAGATGCTTTCAATTACACCAGAAGAAATAGAAGTCTTCATCTTATTGCTGTTTATGTGGCAGTATTGTTCTCCTACCATGAGTTGATGGAAATGAATCGTTTTATTTTTCATTTTAGCCATTTTACAAGTTTGCTATTGTTGTGCTGTTTTTAGAATAAAATGATTTTACCAATAACATTGAGTGGCTATACCTTTTCTTAATAATGGGAAATTTTATAAATTTGGCTGCTTAATGACATGATTTAGAAGTTTGCACTCTGCTCACTTTTGATTTGACCTTGCAATTACCAAGTTGAATAAAAATGACTTTTATAAGGACATGAATCCAGCTGAAACTTCGCATGATTGGAATCTTTTAATTTTTGAAAGTTGTGTTCCATCCAAAAGCCTTCTGTGGTTTGTGTACCCCAAGAATAATTTTCTATCCAAGTCATATTTGAATAAAGTAAAGGATAACAATACGTCCTATGTTTCCAAGAAACCCAATCTCCTGCAGGGGTGAGAGTCCATTATCTTCTTTTCTGCCACCCTTTACAATGTAGGCTCATAGGAGATTTATTTGAGAGCTCATGTACACAAAGATGATATTATTGCATTACCCAAGTCACACAGCAGAAATTGTCAATTTTATATCAGGTTTTAAAGATTACATCCTAATAAGTATATTTTATTTCTTGTCAAAATATACTGTTTATGGTTTTCAATACCAAAGAGAGAGTAGATTATTTTCAGTATAAGTAATCCTGTTGTTCTTTTTTTCCTCCTCTACTCAAGATAGACAGAAATTTGAGGGCTATTTTCTTAGAAAAAAATGACCTCAATGTCAACTGTCTTCTCCAGCTATAATTTTGGCAATCTCAGTAACTACCTGGTGACTTTGTATTGTCCCTTATTGTGGATTTAAACATTCTGTAATAAGAAAAAACTCAACTTTTCAAGTCTTTGGCCTATTTATTTATTTTTTTAGCTTAACCTGTTCTGCCTCTCTATAAGCCATACATGGAAATAAGGCCTGTAAAACTGGTAAGATAAATGTAAAGATCAGGGATCATAGGAAACTCTACTGAGAAATAAAATTATTTTTAATAGAAATTTTTAAAAATATAGTTTGGTGTCTTGGGCAAATAGAGTAGCAGTACTGTTATTCTGTCTGTAATTGATTTTAAAATATTTCAACGTAGACTTCAAGGTGATAAATACTTGCATTGATTTGTTTCTGTACCTAAAGTAGAGGGTGGTTGGTTAACATTTGAAAGACTCTAATCAAGAGTCCATGGGAAGCTATTATAAGGTATGGTAGGCAGTCTCCCAGTGTTTCCACCCTTGTGCAGTAATCCTCCCCACTTGAGTATAGGCTGGACCAAGCAATTTGATTGAACAAATAGAATATAGCAAAAGTGTTGAGATGTTCTGAGAGATCAGGTTATAAAAGATTGTGACTTCCATCTTGCTAGCACTCTCTCTCTCTCACCTTCCTTGGAAGCTGATCCTTTTGCGTCGAGCCGTGAGATGACAGTGAACCCAGCTGACGCCTTGATTGCAGCTTGTGAGATACCCCAAAGCAGAGGACCCTGATAAATTGTATTTAGATTTCTGACCCACAGAAACTGAGATAACAAAATGTTGTTTTAAGCCATTAGATTTAGAGGTAATTTTTTATGCGACAACAATAGATAACTTATACACAAGAGCTACAGGGATCACATTTTGATCTATACTAGTTGATCTAACAGTAGGTGAATTATATGGTATGTGAATTATACCTCAATAAAACTGTTTAAAGATTTATATCAGGGCATTTGTTAAATAGCATAAATAATATTAGAAATGCATTCATCTGTGAAAGGAGTGGTGTACAAAAAATGTGAGTTGACTAGAAATAATGGACAGCAGAATACCTCTGTTTTTGCACGAGAGGCATAAGAATGTGGAAAGCCCAGAGCCTTGTACTCTCCCAAGTGGTACCCTAGGCCCAGGACTCTCATTCAGTTTTAGATTCGGCCATAACATGGAGGGATCATGTGGCTTGAATGGACTCAGGTTAGCTAAGATCTACTGTTAGAGCACAGTGGCCTTTGCCCCAAGTAAAACCCTCAAGCAAGCTACATTTCAGGGAGTCTGAAGAATGCAGTGATGCCTCCCTGAACTTATATGAGCAGAGCTACTTTTCAGGGAGTCTGAAGAATGCATTGATGCCTCCCTGTACTTACATGAGCAGGTTCTGTGATATTTTTGTGCCTATATGTTAATAATTGCTTGTTCATGAGGCAGCATTTGGTCAGAGATTTGATTTCATTGTAACATATGATCTGCTTTTGAGGGTATGAGAGACTTGCAGCACTCAATAGAGGCTAAAGAAATCAACCAAAAAGAAGTGGACAATTGTGAATGACCAAGTTGACTCAGGCCATTCTGCAACAGAACTGATGAGACAAAGTCGACGCATGAGACAACTGACTGCATCCCTTGCAAGGTAAAGTAGCCTCTGTGTGTCCCCTAGTGTTTGTCTTTGTTGTGGCAAAATGATTAAACTGGCCCCTCATCCCAACCACCAGTTAATTTAAGTAATGTTAGAGGCACAACAGTACCAGTCATTCTCTCACTCAAAGACCTTTCGTGGTATCCTATTTCCCAAGAACTAAGTCCAAGTCCTTTGTCTTGAATACAAGGCTCTTACAACTTTTGTTTTCTACTATCCATCATACACTAAATTGAACAACTTCGGGAAATTGAACAATTCTTGTATTTTCTTGCTTCCTTATCTTTGCTCATTTAATTCCATCCATCTGAATGATCTTTCCATCCATTAGCTTTGGACAAATAGTGTTTGATGTATTTCAGGCCCTTGAGTACAAAGATAAATAAGGCACAGTCTCGTCCCATAAGAATCTTATTTAGTGTGTGAGTGTGTGAGTTGGCCATATCAACAAGCAATTCCAATAAAATTTGGTGAGTGATTTGATAAGTTTCTATGGGTAGATTAACTGTGGTCACCAATTCTTTGTGGCTCCTCTTATGAAAAAGAGGATTCTCTCTCTCCTCCTTGGGCCTGGGCTGTCCCTGTGTCTTGCTTTGACCTATAGAATTCAGTGGAAGTGACACTGCTGTCATTTCTGAGCCTTGGCCTCTAGAGGTCCTGCCAGCTTCTGCCCTCCCTCTTGGATCTCAGCTGCCATATTAGGACACCCAGTGAAGTGGACTGGATAATGAGAGGCCACTCGGAAGAGAATGGAGGTGGCTCAGCTGATGGCAGCACTGTATTAATCATGTTTTGTATTTTCTGTATTGTTAAGATGTTTGGACATCTTGCAGGTCATTCAGACCTGGGGAGACACTACCCCTTGCAGAGCTAGCTTACTCCTGGGGGTGTTCGCCTTTCATGTATAGGCTGTTCGGTCCAGTGCTGTCCCCCAACCCCCTTCACCTAACTCCCACACACCAAGCCAATATCTCTCCTGTCCTAAATCAACCCAGGGCCAGGTATCAGACAACCAGGGACAGTCTTTATGTCTCTGAGCCCCCCAGAGGTATTCAAATGAGATGATTCTAAGCTTTGACTCTGTCTTGCCTTGCTTTTTTGCAAAAATCTCGATAAAGTCTTAGGTCTAGGCTTCCCGCTTACTCTTGTTTCTGCCTCTAAATAAAAAAAAAATCAGTTCTTTGCCACGTGGTCCTGAGTGATTTGGAGTGCCCCCTTCTCTGGGGAAATGTAAGTAACAAAAATCTTCTCTCAAGGTCATTAACCTCTCCATGTTGTCACTCAGTCTCTTCTAATAATTAAAATGCTGTGGGTACAAATTTTAGAGCCAGCACTAATTAGTGGGGGGGGCTATCCAGCCTCAGTCAAACCTTCAGATGATCATAGCCACGGGAATGATCTCAGGTGAAACTAGCAGAGCTTCCCAGCTGAATCCAGCCCAAATTGTAAAGTCACGAGAAAGTGAAGGTTTGTGGTATAGGGAAGAAATTCAACAGAAAACTGCGCATTGTCTATAGCACACCCTTCCATGTTATCAGATTCTAATTCTATGGAAGCTATTTCACAGCCCTGTGAAATTGTAAACAACTGATCTCAACCACAAATAATTCTTGTCTATACAGATTTAAATAAATTCTGTGCAGTGGAGGAACAGCACTCTCTTTTCCTGCAAAAGTCAGTTTTATCCCATTTTTGCTTTCAACATTCCTTTGCTCCATATACATTTATGCTTCTTTGACTTCTTTGAATTAGTTATAATATCTATCTGTTTCCTTTGTTTTATTTAACATGTGCTTATCCTATACTTACATGAGATTATGGTTTTACCTTATTTTGAAAATTATCCTTTAACGTAGCTATCTTAAACCATTCAGTTTTGTAGTGTAGCAACAGATGCAGGAAGGCAATAATGGAGAGCAGAATCAATTGCTTACATCCCATTGGCTTATACTTCTTTGCTACTTTTATTACTAACAGAAAAATGTCACTTCTGTATAAAGAAAAATATTGGAAGCACAGCCTGGAACTCTGACTAAAAAGAAGCAGCAGAATCATGAGGTTAAATGTGTGAGCTCTCCCCATTCAATATGCCTGGGTTCAAACCCAGACTCCACCATATATCAGCTGTGTAAACTTGGGCACGTTTGTGGATATCTGTAAGTCTCAATTTCTTCATGAACCAAAATCATACACACTGCATAGTAAGCACTAAATAAGACCATGCAGCAGACACCTTTGATTGCCCACCTGACGTTCACTTCCTGATTTCTGAACAGAGCCCTTGGTTCATCTAGGTGTCCACATTGTCTCCAGCTCCAGAGAGGTGTTCTGAGCAATGTAAACCAAGAAGCCTATGGTCCTTCCCTAACATCTGCAGTTATTTAGGAGAGGGCACATGATTGAATTGACTCAACCATGCAAACAGGAATTGTTTGCATCCCATGTTGGGAGAAAAGTGTTCTTTTCTTGTTTTTGTCCTGTTGGGTGGAATTAGGACAAAAATGAATGCTGATTGCTGCAGGCAGCCATCTTATAACCAACAGGCAAAACAGCCTTGGGACAGAGGCTCTGTTGAGAGTCAGAAGAGCAGAAGGACCAAAGCTGTGAGCCCAGAGCCTGGCCTATGGCCAGTGTTCAGTCCACGTAATCTAAGCAGCAGTCTGGGTTCTGTTGATTTGGAGAGGAACCTTCCTTTGGATTTGTACCAAAAGGATTCTGGCATGTTGGCCAGTGAGAATTGGAAGGGCTACTCTATTTCCCGTAGATTGTGTAAGAAAAGAGGATTTTTATCATGTGACCAGTCCTAAATGATTGTTCCCCTTAAAACCAAAACTCAAATATAATCGAGACATTGGCCTTTGTATTCAATGCCTGTAGCCATAATTCATTTTCTGTCAAAATACAGGGTTTTTTTCCTGCCAAACTGTTGAAATCACAATTTTCAAAAGTTTGGCAAGGAGCATTTTCCAATCAGAGATAGCATATTTTTATGGTGATTTTTGCCCATTACATTGTAAAACAATAATAGCCAAAGTCTTGCTTCTGGTCATTGAGTACTCTGAGTATTTGCTAGCACCACCACAAAGTGACACTTCTATTTCAAGCCCTCTTTTGAGGATATGATAACAAAGTGGAAAAATTTTGCTACTGGCTATAATTTGGCAGATTAGACTTAAGCTTCCAAGGATTCTTCTCAATACAGTTTTGCCAAAATTCAGACACGCACACATACACACACACGTACACACACACACACAGAGCTTGTTTTTTTTCAAGAAAATAAAATAAACAAAAAACTGCATGAAGAAAGAAGCAAACCCTTCTACAAAGTGCTGAAGTCTTGCTTTCTTCTAGTCTCTCATAAGCAATAACCTGGTTTTAAGTAATGAGACAAGACAGGGAGTTCATCCAAAGTGATGCCCTCCCCCTGCTTTTTTGATGGAGTTTTGAAATAAGGAGACTAATTGGCAAATATTTAAAGTTGAGGAAAACGGCAAAATTTGTATGCTTTTGAAATAGAGTCATAGGATTCATCATTGTGTGATCTTTATGGTGATTTGTTTTATCTCCTAATGAGAAGAGAACCCATGCTTATTCAGGCTTGCCGATTCGGGCAGGTCTTTGTATGTCCCAGTAGTATCCAGGTGAATCTCCATGGTCCAATGTCAGCTTGGCTTCTGCACTAGCATCTAGTCCCTCTATGATCATCAGTGTCTGAGAAGTCTGAGTCCTAGTTAAGGTTAACTGTAAAATCCAGTCTGTTGGTACAATTCATTAAAAGACAATTTACCTATAATAGCTACTTAATGTGTCTGCAGTATATTTTCACCATAGACAAAATCAATAGAGACGATCAATAAAAAGAATTATCACAAATTTCCTGACAACTCCATGGTGGCAGCAGCTGGGAAGCCACGGCAAAGGGGCGGGCCTATTGGTCGGGCTGCACTGGGTGAGAGTTTGTCTCTCAGCCCTCGGAAGACAGTCTAGACTGGTTATCTCATAGTGCCAGCCTTGTGGCTCCCCAAGAGAGCTGCCCACAGTTCCTTTTCTGGTTTATCCACAAGACCCTTTACCTTGATCTCCTCCTACTTCCTCCCCTGGCTCTCAGCCCTTCCCTGAGTAGAGACGGGATGGGGTGAGGCTTTGAGTCTGGTCTGTTTTGATTTTCATTCTTGTTAACCCCAACCAGGAAACTCTTCACAACAAGGGCAGCCAGCTGCCCATTCATGCACAGTGAGGTTGCCCTGTGGAGTTACAGTAGAACAAACATATGCTTTCATTCCTGAGTTCCTCATATTGTTTATTGTGTTTACCTACGTTATCCATGCACAAAAGATTTGAGCCATCTTACTATCATGACAACACATACTACACAGTACAAATGGAATCGGAAGTCAAGGTCCTGGACCAAGACATATGGGACTGTTTAGTGGCTACAACACAGTTGCACAAAAGGAGATAATGATTGCAGACAGACTCCCGAAGCCTTCGAATGCTGAGTCTACCTGCCATGAGACTACTCTCTTGGGACTTATGGTTATGTGAGTGAATGAATGCTTATATTATTTTTAAATATTGGAAATTATGTTTATTGCAGCTAACCATGTTCTACTTGTACAGATAGTCCCACTAGTACAGATTATCTCTATTGTATGGGTGAAGGCAATTGAGGTTTGACAAGTTGACTCAGCAAATGAGTGGCAGTATCTGGGCTTTTTCCTCCTGTCTGACCTAGAGTAATTTTTTAACTTTCCCTGGAGTCCTGATAAAAAATGCAGATTCCTCTACTTCACTCCCAAAGATTCCATTTAGGAACTGAGGTGGAGTCCCAGGAATCTCCATTCTAAGCAAGCAACATAGATCGTTCTGATGTGAGGGCTTCTTGAACCCCATTTGAAGACTCATGTCCCCATGTCATCCAACCCCTCAATCAAGCTCATTTCTTTCCAAAGCCTATTCTTTCTCCAAACATTTTGGGCTGACATCACCATAGCATCCACACATCCACTCCTATCCCTCATCCCAGTGCCAGAGTAAATGCAGACACAGGTTTGCCTCAATATAAAAGCAGAAGGTCCTAGTTCTCTGGGATCTGGGGTTAAAAAGTACGAACAATCAGGAAGGGTCAGAGGGTGGGAGTACTGTCTCCTCTGTCCTCCACTTGGGAAGTATTTGTCAAAATGGACATCCTGGGTGGTCACAGATTGACACAATCAGCTTTACTTATTCAACCAACCAGCCCGCCCATTACTTGGGTGTCAACTCCCAGGAAAACAGTGAAGTGAAATGTTCATGAGTCTTTGTGGGAAAGGGGAGGGGAGGAATTGGGGAAAATTGCGCACACATTCATTTTTATTTCAAAAGAAACCCACATGGTTTGTTGTCATTCAGCTCTTTGGCTTTGCCTGAGAGACACAGAATCCAAATGTAATATTGTAGAAAGCTGTGAAACCAAAGTTTTGAATTTTTCTCAAGAATCTCATTTTTAATAATAAAAAATCACCAAGCCCATGTGTCCCATAAAAATAAATGAACGTTTTCACTCATGAACCAATAAAGCAGATTAAAGTTGGAAGCCACATAATACTTTCTGTGTAGCTCATCCAGGCCATGCAAGGCCTTGGAGAAGAATTCATTTTATGTTTTGCAGATGGGGGAAACTGAGGAAGCACCAGGTCCATGTGCCTGGGAAAGTAACCTGCCAGCTGCTCTAATTTGGAAGAGCAGCTCTTTGGAGGGTTGGAGAAAAGCCCAGACCCTGTAGCATGGCATGTTCCAGCCGAGTCGGGGTGTCCAGCTGCACTTCCGGCTGGGACCGTCTTGCCCCCGAGGACCTGTGGTTCTTCAGAGGGTCATGTTGCTTCATGCCTTGTCCCTGCTGCCCTTTCTTATGGAAATATTCTCCTGCTGTTTTCCAGATAGCACATACCCACTTAGCCCTCACTCATCACCAGAAGCTGTGGGTCTTCCCACGTGGCTACATTCTCTGGCCCTGCCACAGCACTTTAACACCCACTGACATTTACGGCCACCCCACCATCCCCCTACCAAACACACATGGAGTCTGTTGAAGGATCCTGCTTAATTTATCTTTAGGTGCCCAGGACCAGTCACATGGTCAGGCACATAATACATGCTCATTAAGTGCTTGTTGAAAGGATAGGTGAATAAACTCATGCAGGCATGGGGTAATGTAAGAAAAAAGATGACACCTTCAACCTCTTGTTGTTCTCTAAAAGAAGTTGGAGGAAGAAACAGGAGGGAGGAAGCCCATTCAAGTTTCTGGCCAGCCTTTTTCCAGGGGATATGTCTCCTCGCTTGGTTTCAGGAATGTAAATACTGGAAATATAGTTCAGATTCCTTTCACTGGTAAATAACTTCTTCCACTTAAAAAAAAAAAAAAAAGGAAGATGGAAAACTGACAGTCATTGGAGGGGAGTGATTTTTGCTGGGCTGCCAGGGAACATGTTTGTGGCTGTGATGAGTATTTGGGCAAAGACCCTACACAGAGGGCTGGGATCACTTAAGGCCTACCCTATTTAGGGGGAGAATTTTTGAAAGCTTTTTTTTCCCTTGAGAGAAAGACTTACACCCCAGCAGCTGCTGTCATGCTACTGCCAGTTTAGTCCTCAGTAAGAAAACCCCAGGCTTTGACACAATTACCTCTCTTGCTCCTTCTCCACAAAGGCTGGAAATTGAGTCCCAGTCCCACAGTAAGGGGGATGTTCCTTCTAGCACACAAGTGTCAGCTTCCCCACCAGGGGGCTGGAGCCAGCCTGGGGCTGACATATTTACCCAGGCCTCCAGGCAAGGCAGCCGACTGTGACGCGGAGCTGCCCCCTGCCTAACCTAAGCTGTCCTGCTGGCTTTCTTCTCAAGGATCAGGTAGGCCACACTATCTCCAAGCAACCTCCCCTCACAAAAGACTGAGATAGTTGAATTTTCATGGTGAGAGACTGGGAAATTGGGAATGGTTATTGATGGGAGAGGTGTATGAGATGGAGCTGGGGAGAAAGTTCTGAATCTTTAGTAGAATGAACTTTGCTCATTTCAGGGAAGCCCATGATGTATGAAGGGGAATTAGGGGGTGGAACAGGACAAGGAAGGGAATTAGCCTTCACAAGAGCCTGGTGTGGTAGTGCTGCTTTATATGTATAATTTCACTTAATCTACCCCAATTCCCAAAAGACTTGCATTACTATCTGCGGTATGCATATGACAAAACCGAGGCTAAGAGGGGCCAAGAGACAGCCTCAGGCACCACAGTTATTAGGTTGGTGCAAAAATAATTGCTGTTTTTGCCCTTAGAAGTGATGACACAATCGCAATTACTTTTGCATCAACCTAGTATGCGTGGGGGCCAGGGTGTGAATGTGATCTGTTTGCACCAAAACTATGAACAAAGAAAAGGAGTAGGAAGATAGTTTAAAAATGAAATAAAATAGATGGTGCTAGAACAGTTTCAAATCAGGTCAGCTTACGTTTCCTAAGTGGCTTTTCTCTGCCGGGCATCATCCCATTTAATCCCAATAAAACTACCATAGGAAATTTCGATGGAAAACTGAGATTTGAAGAGATCGCTCTATTTGTCCACAGTCAGAGGGCTCAGCATTCACGGAGTCAAGACTTAAACTTGGCGGCAGAAATTCTAACCACTGTGGTAAGGCAGGGAGGAACGCATGTCTGCTGTGACATATAGGAACAAGAGAAAAGGAGAATGGGACTGCAGACTGATGAACCATCAGGAAAATAATGCCCTCTCAAAGGCGTCAAGTTAGGTGGGGCAGAATCCACAGGGTTTCAGAAAATAAGTGAGGGGAAGAGAGGAGGAGAGGAAAAGGAGCCTGGATGCCTGCTACAGTTCCTAGCACCTTCCCACTCTCCTCCCAGATCCCAGGGTAAGTGCAAGCTTCCCAAATGCCAGGATATTTTAAGCTCTGCTGTGGCAGTTTTAAACACGAACACACATTATTTGACATTTGTCTCAGTGAGAGGGAGTTTTATGTCCCTGCCCGTTGAGTCGAAGTGGGCTTGTGACTTGCTTATTTATAACCAAGAAAATGCAGCAGAAGTGACAGCAAGTTTTCTAAGGCTTGGTCAGAAGAGTCAATGCAGCTGCCACCTTCAGAGGCCTGAGCTTCTGTGTGAGAAATCTGACTACCACAGGGCTGCCATGCCTTGAGGAAGCCCACGTCACATGGAGAGGTCATGCATTGGCTAACAGCCCCAAGTGAGGTCCCAACCAACAGCAACCATAAACCACTAGACATGAGTGAAGGATTTTCCAGATGATTCCAGTCCACAGCTGTCAGGCCACATCACCACCCTCAGCTCTGTCTTTGTATTTTTGCAGTCCAGGCCCCAGACATCATGGAGCAGAGACAAGCTATACTGCTGTGCCCTATCAGGATTCCCAGCACACAGAATCCACGAACATAACAAATTGGTAGTTAGATGCCACTAAGTTTTGGGGTGGCAGCAATCGTCACCAGAACATCAACTCACTTCATTTATTTTTGGGAGGAGCCATATTCCCTCCCTTGTCCTCCAAGGTGGGAAAGACAAGCTTTTACTTTTCAATAAACTGTGGTGGATACACATGGTGACAGTGCTCCACAGTCTATGTGGGCTGATTGCAGTGGCATTCTTTCATGACGATGCTTTCAGCCTGGCTAAAATGAGCCAGGTGCTTTACAACTGTCCCTCCTATCTGGGTTACCAGGTCCCACTCCCAGCCTCTTGCCCATCCTTCACTTCCAGCTGACGACTCCTCACCCTTCCCCTGCCTTTCCCATTGGGTTGGCAGATGCCTTTCTTAAGTGTTCAGGCCCCAGGGCGAAAGCTTCCAGTCAACTCTAGAGCCATTTACGAAGTTCATGGTAGTTCACGCCTCCATTCACCACAACCCCTGGAAGCAGCTAGTGGCTCCTGGAGTCTGGCCTTTTGTGAAAGTGGCTGAGTATGAAACCACTGCAGTGAGTATCTATCTGGCTCAGGTTCTATCCTACTGGCGCAATTCCATGGTTGTTAAAATTCTTCAAAGAGCTAGGTGAGCTCATTTCTCCTAAATTAGTGCCTGGTAGGAAATCTTTCATTTTCCCAGCACAAAGTTCATTATCGTGCCCCAGTGCTCACTCATTATTAGCATCCCTTTTAGCTACTAAACAGAGAAGAAAGTTTAGAGTCCAAATCAGGCTTTTCTTGCTCTCTTTTATCTTCTTTTTTTGAGTTGACGCTGAAAACTAGCATCTTCCCTGCATGATGTGCCAGTAAGATTTTGGATCTACATAGATTAACATCTTTCTACTGATAGTTAGTGCCCTCACCACATTACATTAACTGCCTGAGCCCCAGTTTCCTTATCTGAAATATGCAGATGTTAATTCTTACCCAGGGTTACTGCGAAGATGGACTGAGATAACACTGATAGCCAAGCCTGCCAGAGGTTACACTAGTTGAAGGACATGGTCAAAGATCTTATTATTTTTCTTGTGGTTGCTATTGTTTGTGGTTATCTTTCAGCAAATTTGATTGGCTTTACCTTCCAAATAATCCCCAGATCTAGCCATTTCTTACCACCTCCCCTGCCAATCACCTGGTACTCTCCTGTCTGGTCTCCTGATTTCATCCTAGCTGCCTTGTACCTCTGCACACAGGAGCCAGAATAATCTTGTTAAATCTTGCCATGTCATCAATCCCAGACTCCAAACCCTTCAATCACTTCCCTTCTAACAGTTTTTATAAACTCTCATTACAAAACTTGGCCTACAAGTTTTTAACTGTGGCCTACAAGTCTGTGCAAGATGGGACTCTTAGTACATGCATACCTTCATCTTTTTCTCCTCTTTCTTCTTCTCTCTCCCTTTTTGCTATTCCTCAAATAGCACACACCTGCCTTAGAACCTTTACACTTTCTGTTTCTCAGCCAGAGAATGTACAGCTTGTGCCTTTACTTCCCTCCAGGCTTGCCTCAAATGCCATCCCCTCAATGAGTTCTTCTCTGACCATCCTATTTAAAATAGTTTCCACTGCCTCTTTTCTGCTTTAATTTTTGGCAGTTGGTCACTTTTTTTTAATATATAAGGCTTAATTTATTGTGTGTTTCTCCCAACTAGAATATAAGCCCCATTAGAGCAAGGGTTGTTACCTCTTTTGTTCATTGTTGTGTTTCCAGTACCTAAAACAGTACCTAGCATATAATAGAGCCTCAAGTTTAAGGTGAAATTAACCACAGAACATAGAAATAAGTCACTTAGCTGTTTGCTAGTATTTTATCTTTTTTTATCTTTTTTTTGGGGGGGAGACAGTGTCTCACTTCCGTTGCCCAGGCTGGAGTGCAGTGGCACGATCACAGCTCATTGCAACCTCGACTTCCCGGGCTCAGGTGATTCTCCTGCCTCAGCCTCCTGAGTAGCTGGGACTACAGGCGTGTACAACTACACCTGGCTAATTTTTTGTATTTTTAATAGAGACAGGTTTTAGCCATGTAGCCCAGGCTGATCTCAAACTCCTAACCTCAAGCAGTCTGCCCGCCTTGGCCTCTCGAAGTGCTGGGATTACAGGCATGAGCCAGGGCACCTGGCCCTGCTAATATTTTATCTTAATGCAAATAACTCCTGTACAATCACTGCATCATCAACAGTTTTGTTTGACAACATTGCCACTGTGATGCCCTTTTCTAGCTTGAGAACATGCTAGTAATAAACGCTGTGAGTAAAAATCCAGCTGAAGTCAAAGGATGCAGGAATAATAAGGCCTGGGTCTTCTACTTGTTGGTTTAGAAGGCCCCCAAGAACCAAGGCGAGACTCTCATTTTCAGGACTGGCTATATAATTGGCAGGGCCTGGTGCAAAAAGAAAATATGGGGATAGGCTCTTGTTCAAAGTTATTAAGAATATCAACACAGCAGTGGTAAAGCAGTAAACCAAGATGAGGGCCCTGTGACTGCACAGATCACAGCACCAAAACGCTGGTCCTGCTCATGTTCTACAACTGTGTACACACACACACACATTTGCATCCAATAAAAACAATCTTAGCAGATTTGCTTATTTAATGAACTTTATCCACATTATCTCTTCAAATTGCCAGGAGACTGGAAAAATTAAGGGTATTCACTGTGCCCAAAGTCCACTGGTATTCGGGCTTCAAAATTTTTTTTCTTTTTTTTTTTTCTTTTTTGTTTTCAATGAGACTGTGAAACAACTTCAGTTTTAGTGCAAGAAGATTAAAAGTTATCTGAATTACTGTCCCTACCCCTTGGGACAATACATCACAATCTTACTGTGCAGACAGTGCTAAGTGCTGAGGCCAGAAGTGTTCAAGGAGAGGAGCAGAGGGAAGCAGGAGTTCCTGCTTCATTTCTGGTCCACTGACTATTACCCATGGTCTCACCATCAGCATCAGCAACAATCTTTGGCTTACTGGTTTGCAAATACAGATGAGCCTAAGAGAGTGAGGAGGAGGCTGAGGCATGGCCCAGCGTGGAGGCAGAGCCTGGGGACCAGAAGCCATCAGGTAATTTAGTTAATGATGGTGATACCTGCTAGACTATGCTAAGGAATTACTGGGGAAGTCAGCTCCCTTCCTTGGAATTTATTTTCTTCATCTTTCAAAGAAAGGCCATGCTGTTCGGAGGTTATTTTTGAATATTAACCAGACTTTAAACATTCTCTTGCATTTTGATTTTTTTGGAGTTAGGGATTATAAAAAACATAAGCCACTGGGCCCCTTTATTTACATTTTCCTTAAAAACAAAGAGAAGCCTTTTGCATATTTTCATAACAGGTCTGTCTCAACATCTTAAATTAAAAAATGACCTGTTTCTTTGGCTCTGAATATGGTTTGGATGATTAAGTCTGCTTCTAGGCTCTCCCATGAATATTTTTAAAAATGTAATTGCAAAAATCACAGTTGAGTGTAAGAAATATGTAACAGAAACACATTATTTAAACCCTAAGGTTTCCAGATTTTTAGAAAATTCCGAAGATGAGATGATTTGGCTACCAAGGTTTTAAAAGTATTAAACGAAAATATTGAAACATTAATTTAACATTTCAATGCCAATTTATCACAAAGCAAACTGATTTGAGCCTATGGAGATCTTTCTTGCAAGACTTCAAAGTCTTTTTGTAAAGATAACTAAAATAAATCCATACACTATTTAAAAAACTCTATCTACACTTAAATCTTAAGGTGAGTTGCTTTTTGTAGGTCAGAAGTAACCCATTTGTATGAAAAGGCATATGACCATTTATATTTACAAGAGTAAACTTTGCTTTGTGCTCGTTTTTGTCTTTGATATGGGCTCTTAACAACATTTCAAGGTAGCTTGGCTTGTAGTAATTGCTTAAATGTGTTCATTAAACTGCGGGCATCAGTTTAATATGAAGAAAAATGTCACAGGCTACTAGAGCCTGGTATTGACATAAGAATTCTGTACTCAGCTAAACATGTTTGGTTTCTCTGGTTCTACACCGGGTTCTCACAAAAGTAGAACCAACTTTCATTTTGACCATTCTGATTGTACCATTGTCAGAGGAGGAAGGAAACTTGCTCCAGGAGTGGGAAACTGGGGCAGGAATTGCCTTGTTCTGTACAACCTTAACAAAATTGCTGCACTTTTTAGGGAAGGCTAGCCGAGCACAGGAATTCCTTTGCCTGAAGAAAAATCCACAAGAGAAGCTGAGTTATCTGTGATCAAGGAGTCAGTCTAAGTTGGGTTATCTTAATGGCCCCCTAGCCTGGTTCATCTATCTGTGCCAGGCGAGCTCTCCCTGCATCCTAGAGCACAAGACCAGCTTCTGTCCTGGCTCAGGCTGTGATTCTCCTTTTTTAAGATTCTAGGGTCTACCAAGACCCTCCTCTTCTTCTGATCTTCATATTCTTTCTTTAAATGTGTTAATGTTCTCTCCTCAGGTCTCCACCTCTCAGTCTCCTTGAGGGGATTTTATATCTCTGCTTAGATTATATATGGCTCCTATAGAGTTCTGAAGGCTCAGAGGGTCACCTGGTCACCCTGTTTCCAAGTTCAGATGACGGTTGCAGGCAGAGGGTCCCACTTCTGTACCTGAGACATGCCTGACAGGGGTTTTAAAGACTTCATTCTTGAATTGTGTTAAATTCGGGTCTAGACCCCAAAATAATCATCGTTTTCGTAATAAAACCTATTGGGTTGGGTTGAATCATTGGATATTGCCAATATTCAACTTTCTTTTTTTTTTGTTTACAAATATGGTCGATTCATATGGTTCTACCTAATATACCTAATACTGCAAAATGTTTTGAGACATCAACGTAGAAATATTGAGACTTTTGTTTAATCTTTTTATTGTATGTTTCATGTCCCCTAATGCTTTTCCCTGTACCCTGCATACCTGTACTAAGACTACACATTCTCACACATAAACAAGCACACACATGACTTATTCTTCTGGGACCTTATAGAGTTAAGAAGTCAGATGACAATGAGGTGACACATTTGCATGAATGAAAGGCTCAGGAAGTTCTACTCACAACACTCTTGTCCTTTGTTCAGGATATCCACCCCTCCTCAGCTCCACACCCCCACTTCCAAGCTCTGCCAGAAATCATGTTATTAGCTTCAAAGAGATGCAGACAACGTCATCCAACAGGCTTGGTGGCAGGCTGCCTGCGTATGGAACAAGCCTCAACTTTGAGTCACAGAGATCTGGCTTCTGCATTTGATTTGATTATTTCTTGGTGGGTGATCTTGGGCAAATTACTTCGCCACAGTGTATTTCAATTTTCTTACATGTTAGATAGGGATAATAACATCTACTTTATAGAGTTGAGGGGGCCAAATGAGATAATGTATGTAAAGTGCCTGAAATGGTGCCTAAGACATACAAAATAGGTGTTCCAAACTAATGTGAGAGCAAAGCAAGAAAATGGAATTTCCTACTTCCTGGACCTTCTAGCCTCCGTACCTACCCATATCGCACGTGGCTCAGAAATCAAAGAGCTGCTTAACTTGGAGAGACACGTGGCCTGGGACAGTGGGTGCCTTCGTGGTAGGCAGTTAGGTGAATGAGTCATGGCTGGCAGCTGCTTTGGGAAAGGAAACTTGTAGCTCAAGAGGCACAGAAGCAGTGTTGTGGCATTAGTGACATTTGGACTGTTCCCTCAGAGTAGTTAGGATTTAGACATCCCCTAGAGGCCAGCACAGTCTCACTAAATTTTCTGCCATGATGGAAATGTGCAAAAATCTGCACTATCCAAAACGTGGCTACTGAGCACTTAAAATGTGGCTAGTGTGGTGGAGGGGAGAATTTAAAATTTAATTTTAATGCATAAAGTTGCGTGTGGCTATTTGTTACAGTATTGGCTATCTCAGAACTAGGCAGAGGAAACCACAAAAGTGAATCATAAGAGCAGAAAGTCCTGGAGCAGACATGGGGCAGCCGCAGGTGATATAGCTTGGCTGAAGCATAGGCTGTGGGAAGGCAGTGGGAGAGAGATGTGAGGCCAATTCTTCCAGCTTAAAGAGTTTAAATGTTCTTTTCTAGGCAATAGGAGCTACAGAGGGTTTGTGAGCAAGGGAGTTACACCATGTGGCTCTACTTCAGCGTGGTTAATCTAACAGGAGGTAGGGGAGTGGAGTCTTTCTGATGAGACCAGATAGAGGCTGGAAAGGGAAACACTTAGAAGTCTTACTACAAAAACCCAGGTGGAGCTCTCACAGCATGCTGGGCATCGTGCGAACAGCTGTAGCTTGTTTATTGTTGGTTAAGTTGCATGCCCTCAAGTAAATACAAAAATAAAAATCAGAATCAAGATGTTTGTTTTTTAATGGGCAAAGCCCATTAAAAATGTATTTGCCTTCACTATACCACTGTTTTAAGTCTCCCGGGCGGAAGAAAGGAAAGCCGGGATAGATGACAGAGCTGACACCTAGATTAGGCCTTGATGTTAATCTGGCTGGATGTGGCTTTTCTCATGACTTGATAGGACTCTTTTTTCTTTCCACATGCATTTCTGAATGAGACCCCCTACTTTGCTTCCAGACCCAAAGCCTTCTACCATCTTACTGCCTTGATGAAAGCCCAAATGATGCCGTTGCAGAGCCCAGTAGTTTGATTATTTGTGGACCAGTAGAGTTATTGTCTGCACTTGAGGAACTCTCCAGAAAGGTAGAGATATATTTTCTCCTTGAGATCTCTTCAGTTTGCAGGCAATTACATGATGGCTTCCTCTCCCCGACCCCTTTTATAATCTTCCCTTGAGGGGCACTTCAAGAATCAGGCTGCTTGGGTTGGAACCCTGGCTTACTGTTTGAGTTTGTGCAAGTTACTGACATACCACCTGCCTCACGGTCTGGTTTTAAAGACTTAGTGAGTTAAGGTACCCAAAGTGCTTAGAACTGTGCAAGACATTTACTGTATATATATTTATAATTATTATTACTAACCAACAATTATTTGTACACCTGCCTTGACCTACCAGTTTGCAGTGGGGTCCGGGCAGGAGTACTCTAAGGTGGGAAGAAGCAGCAACTATCAAAAGACCATTTACAATATTTGGGTGTGAATCTAAAGGAATTGATAGCCCAGTACTGCGGCTCAAGCCTGTAATCTCAGTGCTTTGGGAGGTCGAGGTGGGAGGATTACTTCAGCCCAGGAGTTCCAGGCTGCAGTGAGCTATGATTGCACCACTGCACTCCAGTTCGGGTGACAGCTGGGAAAGAAGCCATAGAAATGCTAAAAAAAAACGCAGAGGAGTTAAGCTGGAAGGGAAGGGGAGAGGATATCTTTCCAGGAACTGGAAAGCACAGTTTTTATATGCGTGGGAGCAAAATTTGCACTTTCAGGCAGATGACCCCGGCTTAACCACTGTCAGGGGCGCAGCAGGCGCTTCTTGAGTTGCTGCAACCGGGGCTGTGCTTCTCCGGCGGTCCCAGTGCTGCCACCTACAGGGTCTGCGAGGCAGAGCGCGCCGCCCTCGTGTCTCTCGGGAGTCTGGGTGCTGGGCAGGAAGAGCAGGACCAATACGCTCCTCACCAGCCATGCCATTAGCTTCTTTCTCTCACAGGCTTTGAATGCATCTGCCCCTAGACACAACAGTTCTGGGACACATTTCTAAACATTATTTCTAAAAGGGGGGGATAAAGAAAGAAAATAAGACAAAGTTCCACACCCAGAAGAGAAAGTGCACATCGACATGTCACCATGTGCTGGGTGATGAGTTAGTGGTTTGGCATACGTTACTGAATTTATTCCACAAAATAGATATCATCAATATTGTCATCCACACTACAAGGGAGGTTAAAGAATCCAGTACACAATTGTTTAGAGCCTGGGCCACTCCAATTCTGAGGTCTGTATATGTCAGAACACACTACCTGACTTAAATTATTTTTCTATCTTTCCTAAGTATAAAAGCACACATAATTAAGTTGACCAAACACGATCTTTGCACATGGTAAATGCCTCTTACCTTGACCTCTTGCTTTAAAAGCTGAGACATTTCTAATGAAGATGTTTTAGCAGATAGAGTCACTTACATAAGTGAGTCAGCTTCTTCTATGCCAGGGCGTAAATCTTTGTCCATTAGTACATTATTTTTTATTTATTCAAGCCAACTTGAATGAATTAGTGTAGGAGATAAGAATACCAAACAAGGTGCCCTTTCTGGCTTTTACTAACTCAAACTGTCTATTAATTAATTGACATCTGGGCACACTTGTACTACAAATTGACCATCCTATGGTAGTAGCAGTGCTTCTCAAGCTTTAAAGTACACACCAATAACCCAGGAATCTTGTTAAAATGCAGATTTGGATTCAACCAGTCTGGAGTGAGGTCTGAGATTCTGCAATCTTCCCAGTGATGTAGACGCTCCTGGTTCAGGAAACACATTTTGAGTTTCAAGGAGCTAGAAGATCTTGAAGTTCTTTTGAATCACCAAAATAAATTTTAATTGGTTTGCATATTAATTAACTGTGCAAGCAATTAAATTATAATTTATTATTAATTATATTTTATTGTTTTCTAATGCTTTGAAAGTCAGTAAACTATATATTCCACTTGCATATGTCATGATAGCAAAGATATGGAATCGACCTAAATGCCCATCAATGATAAACTAGATAAAGAAAATGTGGCACATACACACCATGGAATACTATGCAGCCACAAACAATAATGAGATCATGTCCTTTGCAGGGAACTGGATGGAGCTGGAGGCCATTATCCTTAGCAAAGTAACAGAGGAACAAAAAAGCAAATACCACATATTCTCCCTTGTAAGTGGGAGCTAAATGATGAGAACACATGGACGTATAGATGGGGACAACATACAATGGGGCCTATCAGAGGTTGGAGGGTGGGAGGAGGGAGAAGATCAGGAAAAATAACTAATGAGTACTAGGCGTCATACCTGGGTGATGAAATAATCTGTATAACAAACCCCCATGACATAAGTTTACCTATGTAACAAACTTGCATGTGTACCCCTGAACTTAATATAAAACAACCTTTTTTAACCCATTAGGACATTGAAGTTACCAGAACATTCTATTCTTTCATCTAGGCTGGATTACCACGTTATCTTTAAGAACTCTGTGGCTTGAAGGAATTTTGCCTTCAATCAAAGAGTAATTTAGGCACCATGAGAATTACTTTCCAAACTATAAGGGAAAGTAATGACTATACTAACAACAAGTTGTCAAAATTAAACTTCCAATTTTTCAGGTTTTTCAAGCCCACTCTTTTGCCCCTGAGGGAATTAACTGCACAGAAGAATAGAGGAGGAGACCCTGTGGCCCACTTTAGAACCAAGACGGCAATCCCAATCACCTAGATCTTGGGGGTTCATTAATGCTTACGCTTATCAGTCTCCAGATGTTCACGGGCAAAAAGTAACAAATTCACAGATGATACAGAGCAAACACTTATTATGATGCCCAAAGAACAAAAGCTATTGGTAGCAGTGAAGAATAAAGTGACCCACAAATAGGCTTCTATTTACTTGTTTGTTTTGTCTGGGGCCCATTTAATTGCATCTGTTCGCACTACAATAGCTAATGCCCAGCCATTATTTCCATCATAAACCTCACTGGGGATGAGAAATGCAACAGAACGAGATCCTCATGAAATTGATTTTTTTCCTCCATCAGTTAAAATATTCAGCAAAGGTGTTGGGTTCTCCTCAACTCCTTTCCATTTACACAGATAAAAAATATATATACATTTAAATGGTTAAAGGCCATTTTAAAAACATAAATGGCTACCTTCTATGTTTTAGAGAATATAATGTCTCAAATTAGAGAAGTGGAAACTGTGGGACTTTAATGTGAACAAAATGAATGTATGGCAAATTTAGTGGGAATAAAGTACGTATTGAATTGAAGGGCCTTAGGATTGATTGCTAGGTTTGCCTAGTAAAGACTGACATGGACTGTGAAGATAAGGGCAGGCTCTAGCATGGAGAAAGAGGCTGCTGACATCCATGCCCTGTGATCTCAGGGATCCATCAAGGCCAACCTTTCCTGCTCTCTTTCTTCCTCTGCAGTTCTCGTTCTAGTGCCTAAAAAATGTCTACTTATAGCCTTAGTCCTTTAGGTGAAGGCATTGCTTATAACAGATGCTATAGTACCTAGATGTTGGATGTATTGATTTTGCAATATTATTATTGTCAATAATATCTATGCTGACCAACATTTACTCAGAGTCACCCATGTGGTAGACTTCAGGAAGAGAGGAAAACTCCTCAACTCAAGTTTTAAAAATCCAGGGGGAAGAGCTGAGGTCACTTCCCAAATCCTGGAACAATAAATGTGGTCAGAGAGATGAGAAGCTGTGATTGGCCCAGCATGGACCTTACGACTTCTGTGTTTGCTGGAAGTGTGTTTGGGAATGGGGAGTATAATGATTGTGGCAGAGTTCACTAAGACCACATATTTTGAGGAATGTTTCCTAAAGAAGGTGCATGCTTTTCTGGAAAAAAATTCATACACACCACAGCTTTGGGCAAGTTCTTAATTTATTTGAATTTCAGTAGGATCGTCTGTAAATGGAGAAGTTGGATTAGATGCTTTTTGAGGGTTCTTTAATATCTAAAAGTCTCTAGTTTTGTTACCTTCTAAAATATAACATTATATAAAATAATTTCATATTCATCCCTGACAAGCAAGCAGAGGTGATGCTATCTCATCCTATTGGGTGGGAAAATTGAGGCTCACAAAGTTAATTAACTGGCCTCAAATCATTAGAATGTCAAGTGGCAAAATTAGGACTAGATATTAAGTCACTGGATTAGTTCCAAAGAATTCTCTTGGAATGCTTCCTGCATTAGTGAAATTAGTTTTATTCATTCCTTAATGACACTAACTAATCCAACTAGTGGTTAGCTGCTATAAAGTAAGCTAGGGTTGATGAGATAGTTTTGATACATTAAATCTTGGGCATTTCAACTTATTATTTTGCTGCCTTCTGAGATATTCTGAAGTTGTTCATTAATGTGATGTCTTTCTAATGGGAGATACTGTAAAGCATGGCTCAGGGAAGGAAAAGCTACTCAGAATTCAAGCTGAAGCAGACTGCTTTTAGGAAAACATTGAGGTAAAACATGGGAGGCACTGATTATGATCTTCCAGCTCCCAGACACTTGATATTATACCACAAAGCTGATAGTGGTCAAATAAGTCACTGTTGTTTGTTTTAGGATTTCTCTAAATAAATATTTGTAACACACAATCAATGAAATCTCGAAAGTCTATGGATGTGTTTTATTTTTAATAAGACCTACTTTAATTGTACATTCTCTCATCTACAAACATTTATTAAGGTAACTAAGAAATAGCTTAGAGGTCCTAATTGTTCACTGTCTTTGTTATGCTACATTATATAAGTTTAGCCTCAAAAATATTAAGTCTGAAAGAGAAAACAATCTTTAATTAAGAATTACAAAAATATAATTCAAAAGCCTTAATACACGTGCCTTTGGTCTGCTAGTTATTGAATTTATTCTTAATGAAATAAATATGAGTATTAGAAAGATGTTCACTGAAGCATCTTTTACAGTAGTAAAAAGTTGGAAATGACCTAGGTGGGAGATTATTTAAGAGGATTATAGTACCTTCATCACATAGAATATGATATAGTTGTTAAAAATGATACTGTCAAAGACAAAAACATTCACAATAGCTTAACCAGTAAAAGCATGAGCTCGGGAATTAGCCTACCTGGTTTCTGATTCCAGCTCAACCAATTCCCCATTGTGTGAACCTGGACAATTTCTTACCTTTTGTGTTTAATTTTGCTTGTATATTCAATGGGGCCAATGATAGTACCTACCTCACGGAACTGCTGGGTGAGATGAGGTGATGTATGTAAACTGTTCAGCAACAAGCCAGACACAACGATAAGGTTATAAAACAGGAGAATGTTTTGTTTTTGTGAATCTGTATTTCTAACTTTTTGGCCAAATGATTATATGTTAATTTGGTAGCAAATAAGAAAATATAAAAGTTTTTTATTTAAACATGTTTTAAAAATTTCAATTATGGTAAAATATATGTAACATAAAATTTACCATCTTGTTTGTTGTTGTTGTTGTTTGTTTTTCGTTTTTTGAGATGGAGTTTCACTCTTGTTGCCCAAGCTGGAGTGTAATGGCATGATCTCGGCTCACTGCAACCTCCGCCTCCTAGCTTCAAGCGATTCTCCTGCCTCAGCCTCCTGAGTAGCTGGGATTACAGGCATGCACCACCATGCCTGGCTGATTTTTGTATTTTTTTAGTAGAGATGGGGTTTCTCCATGTTGGTCAGGCTGGTCTCGAACTCCCGACCTCAGGTGATCCACCTGCCTCAGCCTCCCAAAGTGCTGGGATTACAGGCGAGAGCCACCGCACCCGGCCCATCTTAACTGTTTTTAAGCGTACAATTAGTACTGTTAAATACTTTCACATGATTGTGCAATCAATCTCCAGAACTCTTTTCATCTTGCAAAACTAAAACTCTGCCCGTTAAACAACTCCCCATTCCTCCCTCCCTACAGTTCCTGGCAACGACCTTTCTTCTTTTTGTCTCTGAATTCGCTACTGTAGGTGCCTCATATAAGTGGAATCACGCAGTATTTGTCTTTTGGTGATTGGCTTATTTCACTTAGCATAATGTCCTTAAGTTTCATCCATGTTGTAGTGTGTGTCAGGATTTCCTTCCTTTTCAAGGCTGAATAATATTTCATAGTATATCCTCACCACATGTTGTTACTCATTCATCCCTTGAGGGGGACACTTGGGTTGCTTCCACATTTTGGCTACCACGAATAATGCTGCTATGAACATGGTTGTACAGATATCTGAAAGTTGTTTTTTTTTTAAAAAATAAAGAACATTGAAGTTCCCTTAAATTTTATAAGATAGACGTAAATTACATAAGATACTTATATCTTGTAAGATATTTTTCTTGGCTCTGAAAGTGCTTTAAACATTAATAAATACAAAAATATATTAATTAACATAGATAGCTATTTACTGAGCACTTATTTCTTGTCTTTGGTATGTGCTAAATGCTTCAGATGATTTCAGGTTTAGCTGCCAAGTAACAAAACACATACACACACACACACACACACACACACACACTAACAAGCATTAAAACAATGTAGGTGTTACTTTTCCCCTCACATTCAGGAAAGCCAGAGGCATCAGCCCAGGCTTCCATTGCACTCCATGGTGTCAGAGTCTAATCTCATTTCTTGTCTGCCATTTCCCAGAGGCATTTTTCCAAAGGTATCTCCAGGGGAAAGATTTTGCTGGAGCCTTACTTACATTATCATGTCTGTATTCCAGGAGGAATAGAAGAAGAAAGAGCATGTCGTTCCGTTAGTGACATTTCTCCGTTTCTATCCCATTGGCCAGAAGTTAGTCATGGGATCACTACTACCTGTATGAAAGACTAAGAAAAGTGATCTTTATTGCTGAGAGCCATATACACTGCACAAACTGGGGGGCTCTATCTTGAGAAAGAAGGAAAGACTAGATGTTGGGAGGCAGCCGGGAGTCTCTGCCAGATCGGCCATACATGTTAAATATCAGCCTGGTAGTATACATCCCTATATAAGTAAAGTTGAACTGTTTCTGAGTCTATAGATAATCTTGAATAATAATTCTGCAGTAACGCTGATTGTTCTCTCTCTGTTGATGTTTACTCCAGTGAGATCAACTTAAAGGCTTGAAGCAGGAGAGCTTAAAGTAGAAGAGCTAGTGAAACCTAGAACAATAGGAGTGAGGCATTAGCTTAATATTCTGGTACCCTGGGTTGGTCTTGAGAGCTCCTTGGCCATCCCTCACTTCGGATAGATAGGGCTGCAGCTTTGGTGCCAATGAAGCTGGTGATTAGGTAAGCTTGTTTTGGGGAGTGACTTCTGGATGGAATGTGGAGAAGAGAACTCTTTTTCAAAGATCGTTATCTATGAATTGGCAACACTGGTGCCTCCCTGACAGTGAAGCCAAATTTATATCTGATTTTTATAACTTCCAATATCAAAATGACTTATGTATTCAGCAAGCCCCTGAAGATGAATCAGTACATAGAAATATTTTGGATGTTTTGATGGAAATTGTTAAAATCTTTGTTTTAACTATGTAACTTCATTTTATTTTAGTTGTATAACTACAGAATTTGTGACACTCCAAACCAGTTAGTTTGGCTCATGGACATTGAAATGAACGAGTACTGTGTGAAACAGCGAACATTATCCCATTACTCACAGCATACCATTGTCCTTGAGGCAGGGATTGGGATGGACTCAGGGCCAGGGAAAGAGTGAAGCGGGCTTTATTTATTACAATATTAATTTTAAAAAAATATAGTAATTTTGTTATTTCCAGGAAACTGTGTTTAAAAATGTCACTTTCCTATCCTCATCAAAATGCCCTGCTTTAGAAATAAACTCTGTAATGAGTACAATTATATGAAAAGAATCTTAAGGCTACAAAGAATGAAGAAAAATGATTAAGTAAGAAAAGATCAGGCCAATGATTTAATAATTTAATTTTAATAATTATCATTTATATAAATTATACAATATCATGGGGATGATGCTTTTATCATTGTCCTCACTCCCTCCTATCTCCTCCAAAAAACGTCATTTCCGAGTCTCTTATTTTTTGGAATGGCATTAAAGCCCCAGGCAGAATCTAGAGGACTTCTCACCAGCAGCCTCAATGGTGCCCACCCCTCTCTGAAACTAAGCGAACCTGTAGCAAAGCCTAGAAGAGAACTGCAGTTATTCAACATTTTAGCCGAGTGACTTCAGAATAAATTCAGTTTAACCAGTGAGCTAAGTTGTGGTCTGCTTTTTATGGTGTTACAACTTATATTCTTGGTACCAGTTTATTTCAATAAATATTTGAGTACTTATTTCACCAACTCTGTAATTTTAATTTGCATCATATCTAAAATATTCAGTGGTCCTTTCCTATAATTCTTATGACTCATAATCTAAGAAGGAAAAACGTTTATAATGGTAAACATCATGATCAGGGAGCCAGAGGAACCCTGTTTAAATGGATTATGCCATTAACTAGTTGTGTGACCCTGGGCAAGTCATTTACCCCTTAACCTTTAGATTTCTCATTTTTAAAGCGAAAGGGCAGGGAGTTGGTTTATATGATGTCTAAGATCTCCAGTGCTTTAAATAAATAGTTAAAAGTGGCATTTCTACTTTCAACCCAAGAAGAATCATATAGCCATAGCTAAAGAGGTTGAGAATAATGATTCATATAGAGAATCCACTCCATCACCTTCAAACACGTGAAGGTGGAAATGGTGCTCTCTAGTATTACATTGACCACATGTTCAGATTGCTGAATACACCTGCAGAAAAAAAATCCATTCTAAAGAAATGCAGTCTGGTTGTTTCAAAGAAAAATTAGGCACTTACTCTATGGTAGATTTCCTGTTGGTCACCTGGGAGTGAATCCTTCAAGAACCACCTGTACATTTCTCCTTATCTCCAAGCCTCCCAACAGCTCCAGCTCAGTGGGCAGATGGGGCCAACGGAATTCCTGTTCCTTGTTCTCTTTGTAAACCCTGAGTCTCTCTGCTGTTACTCCCTGCTGTGCCCAGGCTGCCCTTCCCTCACTAGAGCCTGCCTCTTCATTCAAAGCTCAGTTTCGAATGCCACCTCCTCCAGGAAGCTTAATCTCCTCTTTGAAATTTCCATGGCGTATTATCTTCTCTTCTTACCTTCACTTCTACCTTTTACTATATTCATTATAAACATAGTTTATCCCCCTTACTAGACTGTAAGATCCTTGGTAGCATAATCCTTTATCTTTGTCAAGTGTAAATGCCTTTTTTAAAGTGTAACTTTCTCAAGTTTATGAAATACCTTGCACCCTGCCCTAGTGGTAGGTATCACAATCTCTTTACCCTGTTTCCTTTGGGAAGGGTCTATTGGTTTCTATTTTTAGGAAGCTGGGTTGATGTGATTTCTCTAGAAGCATCTTTCAGACTTGAATCCACGTAACTAAGTTGTATGTTCAGTTGAATTTTTCAGTGAGAATGTAGCATCATAGTTTTGAGAGGAGATGAAGAAAGTTGCTCTTACCACAGCCCTGGCCCCTTTTAATCTGATTAGGTTTCACAGTTTATTTTCCAGAGAAAGTGATGAGTTTTGTCTAATTGAGACTGGGACAGGCCCAGAGTTAAATATTGGTCTTTGGGCCCCATCACCTCTTTCCCCTTGAAAGATGTCATAAGCAGACCCAAACACACATTTTTTTCCCTCATTTTGATTTCAGCCAAAGCCATTTTGGGATTTGGATGGTACCACTATTTATTTAGTTAAACTGTGAAGGCAGATCTATGTGCTTTTCAGTGCAGGCATTCTTTTTTCGTTTTGACCTGGAATATCTCTGTTTTGTGTAGACAGAGACCAGTTGTCAGCTGATAGATTATCACTTGAAGGGGTGGTGGCAGCAGTAGATGCATGGGAAAACATCTTGATAAGGCCTTGGAGAAAAGGCTGCTCTTTCGGAAGCGGGGCCCATTTGCCAAGAAGGCAGCAAGGGAAATCGCTGGTGGCAGAGGCTTATAACAAACAGGAAGAAGAGACAGGTTTGCCAAAGGCTTCTGTGCATTTTTCCCCTTCGCAAACTTTCAGACAGATGAAAATGTTTTTAAGGTGGTTTTTGGGTTTGCACCTACAGGGAGAGTTACAGTGCATTCCAAAGCACCATGCTGCACATTATGGAAATGCCACACACAGCTAGATTCTGTCATAAAGAAATTTGTCATGCAAATTCTAAGGATGTTTGGCTGGTGTCAGGGAGGGAAGGCATATCAAAGTAACTCAGGCACACTCTTCAAATGTCTTGCAATTTCATAGCATGCATTTATCCAAATTTATGGCTAAGGCAACAAAAGGTCTCCCAGCTTCCTTATTCTTCGGCTTTCCATAATTAAATTATGATAAACAACTTTATCTAAAAGCCTCATCCAGGGACAATCTTTTTAGATAGAGGAGATAGTGGTTTCAACTGATTGTACTTATCTGCAGCAATAAAGGTTTCTATTTATTTGATTTTTAATTTTAATTTTATTTATTTTTTAATGAGTCCCTGGAAAGTAAGGCTGGATTTAGAGATTTTTCTCTTTTTGCATATTATCTTTATGATTAGTAAATACATAAACACACTGCTTTCCGAGAAGCTGCCTGGCTATGGCTTTATTTGGGTGGGGGGAGGGAGGGAAGGAATCACACATCAGCCTTCTCTTTTAATTTAAATTTTACTGTAAGAATCTATTTTGGGAGGGAAATGGAGCATGCTAAGCTAATGACAGCTTTCCCTTCTCTTATTTTTCCCACGTCAGAGCAACGTGCTCGGATCAGCTCCTCGGTGTGTTACGATGTTGGCAATGTTGCACTAATTAAGTGAAGTCTCCAAATCACTCGAAAAAACGAATAAAATAAACAGTCAACGAGGCAGGGAAGGGTTAAGGTGAAGCTAGATTAAACCTGTCAGCAAACAGATTCATTTATTTTCAAAGCTATAGTTTCCACAATAGAAACAACCCACTTTGCCTGGAGACCCTTAGGTCCGTTCCGTGGGGACCCAGTTTCAACTCTTGGACACAGGAAGTCGGTGGTCCACCGTGAGCTCAAGGACAGCTAGCTGATCGTCAGGTCCTAACACTTGCCAAGCGTCCCTCACTCCCACCTCGCGCCTTCGTACTTTGGTTTCAAAAATTATCTCTGCGATTTGAGTAGAGGATGCCACTGCGTGGGCAGGAGGAGGTGATTCAGCAGGGGGATCACAGGAGCTGACTCCCCGACACCCAGTGCTGCAGAGGCGAGAGGGCGCAGCCGGGCTGAGGGAGCGACGGAGCTCTGAGCTGCAGAGGCGGCCGCGCGGCGGCCCCAGCCAGAGATTAGCGGCGGGGCGGGGGTCCCTCCCTCTTTTCGGGTGAATGAATGATTAGTCAAACACCACCTCCCCTCCCCGGTCCGCCCGAGATTGGAAGGGAGGAGTCTCGGAGCGACTGTTCTTTTTTTAAGGGCGAAAGTCTTTTGCCTCGGTACGTTTTTAAATCGATCTTGTGTGTGTTTTAACTTCGGTCATCCCTAGTGTCAGGACGCGCAGACAGATAAGCACCGAACACTGATCTCTAAGGCCACTTGCCCCTCAGTCCGCTCAGCCCCCTGAGTTCGCTGTCGCGCCCTCGCCAGAGGGAAGCAAAGCAGGGCATGAAAAGTTGCGGGGGCCCTACTGCCCCGGGTGTGTCGCTCCTTCCCAAAGCTGGGGCACCCGGGAGCGAGCAGGGTGGTGGGGCGCCCCTGTGTCCCGTTTGCTGCTCCCTCGCAGGATTAGGGCACCCGGGCCTGAGCGCTAGTGCTGCGGCATCCCCGGGGCTCCTCCAAGAAAGGGAGGAGGCGCCGCGCTCGCCGTACAGTGGAGACGCGCCTTCCCGGCTCTGGTCCGCGCCCCGGGGCCGTAGCCTCCCTGGAGGGGCTGGGGAACTGAACGCTGGGCCGAGAGAGTTCCCGCTGCAGCTATCGCGCAGTCCCTCCTGCGCCCGGGCGCCCCCAGCGGGTTCGGGGAGGCGCCCGGTGAGCCCACGTCTCTCGCGGAGGAGCGAGCGCGCTCCGGGCGGGCCGAGAGCCGGCGGGGCTGGCAGGAGGTGGGGAGTGCGGGAGTGGAGGACGCTGCGGCAGCGACACCGACAGCCCCAGGAGCAGTAGCGGCAGCCCGGGCGGCGGCTGAGCGGCAGTGCGCAGTCGGCAACGCCGCAGCTCCTCTCAGGCTATCTCCGGCTGCCGCAACACCCCCTCCTCCTGGCGCCCTCTCCGGCGCGGAGGGGCTGACTGCTAAGCCACTGCAAGCAACTCCCTCAAAAAAAAAAAAAAAAGAAAAGAAAAAAGCCGCATCGGTGGAGCCTGGCCGCAGGACCCCTCCTCCCCGGGCGCCCCCCACCCCTCGCCTCTCCCCCCGCCCTCCCTCACACCCCCCCGCCCCCCAGCTCCCAGGCGCCCGCCTCCCTCCTTCGCCGACTGTCTCCCGACACGCCGGCTGAGAGCCCTTTTTGACTGAGAGCTGCGGCAGCTGAGCAGAGGCGGCGGCGCGGGACCTGAAGTCGCCAGGGATTCCCTCCAGGTGACGATGCTCTGGTTCTCCGGCGTCGGGGCTGTGGCTGAGCGTTACTGCCGGCGCTCGCCTGGAATTACCTGCTGCGTCTTGCTGCTACTCAATTGCTCGGGGTTCCCCATGTCTCTGGCTTCCTCCTTCTTGACAGGTAGGGGAGGGGGCGGGAGGGACCGGCCCTCCGGGACGCGGGTTTGGTACCTGGGAAAGGTGGCGCTGGCTTGCCCCGGGGATGGGAGGGTGGGGAGCGCGCACCTTGGCGCTTGCCCTGCGCTGGTCGATGGGGATGAAGCGAAGCCCCGGGAGGGCTGGGAAGGCTGGGAGTAGGTGAAGAGGTTGCGGGCTGAGAGGCTGCTGCCTTCAATGTAGTAATAATAGACATTCTTCTATTTGAATTTGAGAAATTATTTTATTTATTTTTAATGTTTTCCTCAACTTTTGTTTTAATCTTTATCTCTCTCTGTAGAACTCAAGAAAAAAATTTGTGCAGTTTTCCGCACATCTTCCTTTCTCATCTTTGGGGTTGCAATACATCCACTGTGCTAGGAGTGCTTTTTAAAGCACTGGCTCTCAAGACCTTGAATTTAAAGAAACTATCATTTAAAAAGGGCACTAATAGCGGGATATAATAATTATATGTTTTCAGGCAGGTGAAAACCTCAGCTGCGATTCTGAAGGACATACTTTACTGACACCTGGTGCAGAAAAGAAAATATCGAGTCAATTTCTAAGAGAAGGGAAAAGAGGATTGCGTTTCAAAAAGTGATTTAAACCTAAGACAATGCGAGACAGATCCATAGAAAGGCCTGTTCATTGACACAGTTCTGAGTTTTGGTCAATTTAAAATCTGCCCCAATTTGAGGTTTATTTATTTATTTATTTGCGTATGGGGCTGTGTGCTTAGTTGAAATATCTTCATAAAGGAATGTTATTAAAAATCCAGTGAAATACTTGGAATTGTGCTTAGACCATCTGAGAACAGGTAATTTATATCATAGTCTTTTCTTTTTTAAACCTGTTTAAATAAAATTATTGAAAATGGAGTTTGGGGACAGGGGTTTTGCTTTGGTGAATTTAATAATTTAAACCACAATAAGAATTCTGAAGTTCGGGTAGAGGTTTCAAAAAGGATTAGTGTAAAAATTTTAAATGTTGAAATCATACTACTAAGCTAACTTTAAATGAAACATTTTTTCCCCCTGAATTTCAGGTTCTGTTGCAAAATGTGAAAATGAAGGGGAAGTCCTCCAGATTCCATTTATCACGGACAACCCTTGCATAATGTGTGTCTGCTTGGTAAGTGTGGAGATCAGGTAATATGAACTCAATTGCTCTCTCTGATAAGGTGAATCCATTAAATGTGATAATATAACCAGATCTTACAAATTGTCTTTATCATTACAAAATTACACATAACTGTACATAGTTTGTGAGTTGAATCCAGTTAATTTCTGAGTTTTATGGACTTTGGCAATTTCCATTTCATCCAGCTGGAAATTCTTATCTTTGACATCATCCTTATAGAAGTAAATTTCAGATAGGCTTTGTATGACATCTCAGTGAAAATTATAGTTTGTAATATCTGTTTCCGGTAATGATTACTACAACCAAATCCTTGGGACAACAAAACTTTCTGCGTTGGTTCTGTCATCTAAGCTCAGTGGGAAAATGATGAGATAAGATTTAAGTATGAAGGTTAGGAATAAGGTATGCGACAAAGGGAAAGAGAGGTGACAGCCACAAAAAACAAACATGAGGACAAGATGTAATTCTGGATTTCTTTCTTGGGTTTCTTTGCCTGTTTTACCCTAAACTCTCAAATACTGTCTTTATTTCTGATTTGGAAGCATGAGTTGGAAAGGACAATTCCATCCTTAATAGAGAATGACACTTGGCTGTCAGCTGCTTAGTTAACACTATCAGTGATTAGAAGACTCAAAAAATAATTTGTTTCCATTTATTTTAGTTTAGTAGTTAATGATAAGTCTAATAAGTAACCACCTGGGGGAGATTAAGTAATGTGAATAAGAATTTCTGAGACAAAATATAGACCTACAAGATAAACATTTTTGCTTAGGAGTGTTTTACATGCCAATCACTTTTGGCAAAATTTGGTTAGAAACTACACGTTATAAAACCTTGTTGGAAATACATTAAGGCAGTCAAATGCAAAGCCCCAAAATGATAGAGGACTACTTGTTACTAGATCAGCATGCTGTATGGAACTGGAGAAGGAATTCACTTCGGTTTAGGCAAAAGCCAAGCCATCTGAGTTTATACTACCTAAACTTTTTCATGACAAGAGTTGAGGTCAATGTTTTGAAGTGATAACTGGGTGAAGGTAAATGGCTGTATCAAACGATTATCAGGTTCGGAAGACTAAGGAAATCAACAGAAACAAGTAAAAACGCACTGCATTTGCTGACACAATAAATATTGCTGATTAATAAAACAGAGCTGAAAGAGGGTGTATTATGATTGCGTATTTATGGGTTGCCGTGTTCATTGATGATCTTTTACTAAATAATTTGTTGAAAAGAAGCTTTCAGTTTAAATTTTGACTCAGTTGCAGATTTACAAATGCAGTGTGTGTGTATGTGTGTTTAATCTTCCTTTGTAATTTTTCTTATCTGTATAATGTGAGCGAATTATTTTATCTTAATCTATTAAGATTTCAGAGGAAATTACCTTGACCAAGTAATATTTAAATGTGCTGAGAGCTTCCCATGTAAATATATTGTTTTTCACTTCAGCAATATTACTACTTGTAAAGTTTACGTACGTAGTTTGAGTTTTGTAAACTGTTCCCAAATAACATTATGAGAAATTCTCCCCACAGCATTCCCCCCTTTTCAGTACTCCTACCCCTGCTAAAAACAGTGCCTTTCTGTGAAAGTGGAGACTTAGTGATAAGAAGATAGATGTTAGAGTCCTGCAGTTTTGAAGGTAAAGAGTAAATCTGAAAAGAGGCATCAGTTGGAATTCAAGTGGGAGTGATATTTATTACAGAAAAGTATCAATTAAATTCAGAAGGGCAGTAGGTTTATTTATGTCTTCAACATTTAAGTAACAGTTGTAGGTATCTGCCTTGGGTGAGTGCTGTCAGAAATCCTTTCTAAATATGTAATATTAGGACTTTGGCTATCAGCTTCACCCGTTACAGAGCTCTTTCATTGGCCGAAAGGCTCCGTGATATGTTATCATGACCTTTGCAGGGGTTTAGAATTATGGGGTCCAAGTTGTCACAGTCATTGCTGCTTCCTAAACATTTGTAATGACTTGGTAAAATTGAGTAATAATAGATGGATGACCACTTATCTCTTTGTATAACACTCTTGTACATTTCCAAGAACCCACTGCAGTTCATGGATTTCAAAGCACTCCAGACAGCCAGGAAGCTACTTGGCATTTTTGTACCTAGGCTGGAAGGTAGACCTATTTAGCAAACTGATAATAATAGCAATGGTAAACATTTATGTTTACTATTTTTATTTTATTTTATTTTTGCTTGTAGGGCCTCATCTAAGCCTGCATTATTTCATTTAATCTTCACAAAAATCCTTTGAGGGCTTTTACCTTTATTTTACAGATGAGGAAACCGAGGCGTAGCAGGCTAAGTAGCTTGTGAAGGTTGCATTTGAGTAAATAGTGGAGGTGAAACTATCTCAGTTTTGTCTGCCTCTAGAGCACATGCCTATAACCATAAGAAATAGCCTATTTGTTGAGTTAAAGACGTGAGAAAGTAAGGAGAAAATAGAAAGAACATCCAAATTATTTTACCTTTTGGCGTTCCTTGGGTTATTTTGTTTTTTCTTTTGAGTCTTTCAGGAGTTCAGTTAGTTGACATTTGTTAATCGCATTATATGAAAGGAAAATCTCGTTATGATTTCAGTTGACCTGCAGGGAGCGTTAGTGGTTAGCTGGTTTTATGTATGTACATTAAGAGGGTATGTAATAGTCTCAACTGTACTTTGGATAAAGAAAATAGTCATATTTAGTTTGTATTGGTCCAGCCTTTTGGCAGAAAGGTACCTAAGGCTGAGTATAAGCTCATATCTTATTTCATAACATGTACAAAAAAAAAAAAGAAATAAAAAGCTAACGTCAACGTATGCTTAAAAAGGATGTAAAATGTTACAGTTGGGAGGAAATAGGTGGCACAAAGTCCTGTATATAATTACAGAGTAAAAACTTAAAAAAACCCCACAAAAATCAACTTGGCCTGATTTAAACTTTTAAGCTGTGAAATATTTCAAAGGTTGGAGTGAGCTCATTTCTGTGGAGTTTTTGAGGATGACAGTGGGCGCAGTGGCCACTGTAAGCAGAGCTGAATAATTTTATTCTCATTTATCATCCTCTGCGTAGACCTGAGCATCTTGCCAGAACCAGTCCCAGTCCAAGAATAACTGGTTTGTTAGGGTGATGGAATCTCGTTTTAAAGTGTGTGGCCCAAAAAGCTTCAGTTCATCTATTTAAGGGGGTAGGTGAGAAGTTGGATCATGGTCCTAAAATCTAGGGAACTGCGTAGGCAGTTTAGATTAAACTGCATGTGCTTTATTGTTTAGTCAGAAAGCAAAGCATAACTTTTCCCCACCTTACAAAATGGTCTTTTATGGGGCCGAGGAAAGGAGGCCAACACTTATTACTGTTTTTGTATGATATTTTCCCTGCTTTCTTGCTAGAATTATTTTTCCCATAATGTCTAGGAAAACACGTTGGTGCCTGCCCTGGAGTACAGCTGAGAAGAGAGCCAGCCACACCTAGATAAATGAAACTGAAGCCATTCTCTGATCTTTGGGACATCCCTAGGTCCACCAAGCACACATGAGAAGTGGTGCTTGATCTTCTCAGCCTTTTCCACCTAACTGTAGAATAGGAGGACATGGCGGGAGCCAGTGAGTTGGGCCCAGTGCTGGAAACCTGAGAAAACTTTGGAGGCTGGGACTCAGAAAACCTGAAGTCAGAGCTTAGTTTGGCATACATTTTGTTCAGCAAAAAACATTATTCCGAGGTTGAAATTTCCTCTTTAAAATCCAGAGGTGCAATGTAGAAATGGACCCTTTGCTCATAAAAAGCAACATGAAATTCAATGTTACAAGAATCAGGGCTCCACCTGTCTTGGAGCCAACCAAATAGTGAAGACAGAGAGACCTTGTCTGCTGTCTTCTACTTTTTTAATCACAAAAATCTAATATCGCTGAACAAGGAGCTCCCAGCATCTTAGATTCTCTCTGGTGCCTTATCTCCATAAAATCCTCATGTTCTTCGTTGTTCAAATTAACTGGCTGGAGAATAGATATCTATTATCTAAACAAGTGTTAGGCACATGTTTGAGGATGAGGGAGATAACATTGCATGAGGATTCAATTCATGTGTGTGTGCATGTATGAAACAGAAAGAGAGAAGATATAAAGTAGACCAGATGTGGTCAAAGAGGTACTGCACTCAGTATATGCACAAATACTTAGATTGCCATGCTTTTTCCAAGTTGTTTCAGGTCATTTCTAGACTTTGGATGCTCACTAAGGAAGCAATCAGATTTATTTATTTTTACTCTGTTTAGAAGGTGATGTGACCAGTTACCTTTCAACAGAACAATTTTTGGGAAAGGTAAAAATTAATGTATAGGATTGTGTCGGCAAATTCACAAAGACTAGTTCTGAGAGTTATTCTTGTCCATGCTTTATTCAGGCTCAGAGAAGTAGAGCAAGTCTCATGAGATCACACAGTTACTAAGAGACAGAACTGGGATGTGAAGTCAGTTCCTTCTTTGCTAAACCAGAGTTTCCCTCTGCTGGAAATGTTTACTACTTAAAAACTTCTACAGATACCTTCAAGAGCTTCAGAGAGTCCTTTCAACCTGCACAGAGCTAATGTAGGCTCTCTATGGAGGCAGTTATAGTGGTTTTGATCTTGCAACCCAAACTGTCTAGAATTTGGAAAGCCTATGGAAGACATGGGTTTTGGCTGGCATCATAACATTTTGGCAAAGAATTTTGGCCCAGACATCAGACAGTCTTGGGTTAAAATCAAACTGGTGGTGAAGTTGAGACAACTACCTCACCTTTCCAAACCTCAGTTTCTTCATCTGGAGAGTGGGATGGATGTCAACATCTAGTTCACAGAGTTGCTACGTGAATTAAATGAGATGTAGCACGTAAAGTTTGGCCTGGGGCTTGGCATAGAGTAAACACTCTGTAATGATTTTTTATTGCTGTTGTTGATGATGGCATTATTTTTAAAAATTCTTATTTCCTCACGTGGACTAGGATGCAAAGTTTCAAAAGAAAATGATAAAAGGGACGACTGATGAGACATAGAGATAATGATGGCAAACCCACCCATTGTTATGCATGAACTGCATGAACAAGGTTTGTCAGAAATGTTTAGTGAGTTTTTCTGTCCCTCCAGGCTTGGACTGGGCTGATCTAGGCTGCTTCCTTATTGGTGCAGTGATCCCAGTGATCTTTGGGCCCTGGTGTAAGTTTTCCCCTCGCTTTCCATTAAACATAAAAAACAAACAAAAAAACCCACAAAAAACAAAACCGACTTTCCGTGGAAGAGGGGCCTGCTTTCTTGCAGAGTATTTACATTTCTATGCCTGTGGGGTCACCTTCACTTGTACTTTTATTGGCAGAGGGATTGGGTTGGGACTCGGTAGCACTGTAATTCTGGAAAAACTGCCTAGTGGCTTGGCATCATGGGGATTTTCCTGGCCCACCTTGTGGAAGGCTCTCGACCCCTTTCCAGAACCTAGTATGTTTTTTTTGCCTACTTACTCACTGCTCCCCTTCCCATCCCATTTCAAACACTGTTTATTTTGTTTTGAGGTACTGGACTTGACTGTGGGTATCAACAGTAAATTGTGTTTTAAGTGTAGGAAATAATGTTGAGGAAAGAGAGCCCTTCCCCAGACTAGAATGCAAATAGGGGGAGGGCAGTAGAATAGGAGATAATGGGAAAAGTCAGGCAAGGCAAAAATGATGGAAAAATAAAACTAGTTAATATGAATTTGTTGGGTAAATAAAGGATATCAGTTTTTCACACCCTCTTCTATGGCCCTTCTGTATAAATGATGATATATTGAGTCCTTTGTGCTATAAAAGAATATGAGTAACACCACCTTTCATGGCACTGGAAGGTCAAGTGTGCTTGTTGAACTTAGTTAAGATCAGCAAATGAGCTGGGTGTATATTTTAAGACCTGTTGACTCCCAGTTCTAATTCTATAAAACACCACTCAAGGCACTAGGGATAGCAGGTTATAAATTCAATAATATTATTCTTTCTTCCTTCTTTCCACACTTCATCCCCTCTTCCATTTTATTTTATTATTTTTAGCCCTTTCTGTGTTTGAAGCATTGTGCTGGCTGGGGAACTTTGAGGAGACAAAGACCAACAGGACAGATTCTTGCCCACAGCCTAATGGGGGAGACGAACACATATATTAATAAGAAATTTTATAGGAGTGACAGAAAAGCACTGTAATAGACTCAAACCCATGTACTAAGGGGGCTGCCAGTGAATTCTGACTAGGGTATCTGGGACCATGATGCGAGAAGAAAGATGATCCAGGCAAAGCCTTGCTGGAGGAAGGACACAAAGAGAGTGTGCTTGGGACTGTGGAAATGGCAGCGTCTATTGTGCCCAAAGCTGTGATGGAGCTGGAGTTAGAATCTCCATGGGAACCAGCATGGGGAGCACCTTGCATGTAATAATAAGGATATCAGTTCCATTCATGTAACTGGGAGGAGCCACTTAATATTTTTGTGCAAACACATGACACAATAAAATACATTTTATATAAAGGTCTCTAGGAGCTTTTGTACGGGATATACAGAGTGTGAAGAGGCTGAAGTTTGGACAACAGACTGCAGGGATATTGTGTGGTCAGGTGAGAGCAAGCAGCCTGGAGTAGGGGTGGGCAGTGGGAATGGAAAGAAGGTGTTGAGATAAACCAATGTTGCTCAGTCTTTTGAATTTCTTTGACTACATTCCAGTTCTAGAGTATTTATGTGAATACCAAAGGTATTGAAAAAATTAGAATATTTTGATAGACTCCAAACCATGCCCAACAAGACACAGTTGCTAAAATGCAGCAGTAATTACAGTGGAGTGATTAGTAGCACAGCCACTTTGCTTGTCACTTGGTGTCTCTAGAGCAGGGCACTGCTACTTGAATAGAGTAGTTCTCTTCCCAGAGCTCACTCTCGAAATTACATTTGGGGCACCAGCTCTCTCCTTTTACTCACAGTGACACCCTGCCTTACACTGCTGCGTGATCCATTTGGTAAATTATTCAGTCTGGTAGGTATGTTCATGATAGTAATATATGCTCAGTTTTAGCACAATTTTTTTTTTTTTGAGATGGAGTCTTGCTCAGTTGCCCAGGCTGGAGTGCAGTGGCATGATCTCGGCTCACTGCAAGCTCCGCCTCCCGGGTTGACGCCATTCTCCTGCCTCAGCCTCCCGAGTGGCTGGGACTACAGGCACCTGCCACTAAGGCTGGCTAATTTTTTTTGTATTTTTAGTAGAGACGGGGTTTCACCGTGTTAGCCAGGATGGTCTCGATCTCCTGACCTCGTGATCCGCCCACCTTGGCCTCCCAAAGTGCTGAGATTACAGGCGTGAGCCACCGTGCCCGGCCTTTAGCACAATTTTTATACACTAATCAGGATTGGGTGGCTCACCTTTAAAAAGTGCACCAACGTGCCATGACTTTGAGAACCACTAGTCTTGCAGAAGTGTTTTGGAGCCCACGTTTATAGCGCTTGGCAAGAAAATAGATGGCAGAGGTGAGAAATGGGAAAAACTGAAGAGAATTTTGAGAAGTCTAGCCAATGTCATAGACACTGTAGGAAGAGAAGGGGCCATGTGGGTGGGCGGGGAGTAATCAGTTTAGATGTAATGTGTTGGGCTTGATAGACCTTCAAGGTAGAAAAGCCATGTAGGCTCTTAAAAGATTGTGAGTTTGGTATAGAGAAATCAGGACTAGAGGTTAGCAATTTGTTACCTGTCTGCATAGAAATAAACTTCAAAACTTTGGGAATAAATTATTTGCCTTGGGGAGGGGTCTAAATTGAGATTTTAAAAAAATGGGCCTATAATATTAATTAGAAGAAGGGTTATATCTAAGAGAAGGATAGAAAAGGAGAAACCTATGAAAGAGATGGAAAAATTATAGAGGCAAGAGGAGAACCAGGAAGGCACATGCCAAGGCAGAAGACATTTGAAGAAGACAAAGACTAGTGGCATTAAACATTGCAAAGAACTGGAAGATTCTAGGAGAATGTCAAAGAAGGAACTTTCTCATCTTCTTGGACTATTTGAAACAATGAACAATGGTCCCTTCTCCCCAGACCCTGCGTATTTGCACATGGGATTGAATTGATCATAGATGAGATTCAGTGGATCCCCAGTTGGCAGGAATCCAAAACTAAGATTGCTGTAGGGATTTTGAAAATTTAATGCAAAAATCACAAATTTTCCCAACTTTGACTTTAAAAGATCTTAACAAAAGTGAATAAATACCACATGAAATTTTAAAAGGTACCCAAACAAAACTAATTTCACGGATAACAGTAATATGCTTTTTGCAAACGTCATTGGAATGTTTCTATAGTTAAATGTAAAATGGACCAGGCCACATTGAGGGATTTTTTTTATTAGGAATAAAAGCAATAATATAAAAGAGTCTGACTAATATAAAAACTTACTATTATAAACTTTTAAGTTTGCTCTATTAAACTGTTAATGATGCTTTAAAAATATTATGATATAATTTAATGTCTTAAATTCTAGGTCTTCGGGTAAGATATTTTCTTTTCTCATGAAATGTTTAAAGCCTATTTTGTCAGTGAAATGCAGCTGTGGTGTGGGGGCCTGAATGTATGTGTGTCTGATTGTATGGGTTTGAGTCTCACCTGGTTGCCTGGTAGCTGTGCACCACTGAGCAGACACCTTACCCTCTCTGAGCCTTCATTGTGAAGTCTGGGACAAGTCTCAGTGGTATGTGCCCTTCAGCCGACTTAAGTGATTGGCTGTGGACATTAACTGGGGTGATGGGAATGGGTTAAAGGCCAAGATGCGTGTGAAAGCTGTTTGTAAACAGTGTAAATGACATTGTTATTAGGGGCAAGAACTTGAATAGAAGAAAGTGAAGTGTATGCCATAAACCACTTTTCAGCAACTAATTCAGTGAATATATTCTTTGGGAACGATAGCTTAGTGGTTCTCATTTCTACCCTTTAATAGTTGTATGGCTTTACGTAAATTGCCTAACATTTCTGTATCTCAACATCTCTATCTTCATCATGAGGCTCTTGTCAGAATTGTAAGTTATAGCATGAAAAATTCTCAAAAACATGGTCTGGGCCATGATCAGCACTTTAGAAATGATAGCTACTTCCACCATTGAAGTGTCATGGAATGACTGCCTTTGCCATACTTTAAATTAAATGGACTGTATGTATGGCAATTTATTGTCAACACCTATGAAATGTGTTTATTCTGAATTTTTCTCAGGGTAGACAGTGGAAGGGCAGAAGAGGTGACTGCTGCTTTTCTGTTAAAGATGGGAAACCCTGGTACTGTTTGGGGCTTAGGAAGATGAGTTGCTCCTCTATTTTTTCTTTTCAAAGCTTCGCCTGCTTAACTCGTGCCAATTTACAAACACAGTGTGGTTTTCTCAGTGAGGCCCACTTGTCCTCTGCAGTCCTTGCCATTAAATCAGGAAGTGGCAGGTAGGAGGCAAAAATGTAAAACTAGTGACCAGTGGGCCTGCTGAGCCTGAAGCTTCTGAGTCCTCTCCATTTTAAGAGTGTGATGTGGCCAGCATCCTGCTTTCCAGCAAACCACAGGCACTAGTGCATACCTGTGGGATCGGGCCTCCTTCTAGAAAGGGCAAGCCCAGATGAACTGGTGTGACTGGATTTGGACATGTAGGCCCTGCACATTCATACAGCCTTCTGTGCTTGGGACTAGAAGTCCTGCCAACTCCTCTAAGAGCCTGCTGCTTCTTCTTCTCGGTAATAGCATGTTCTGCCTTGTAGTGTAGTGAGTTGGGCGAATTCACGTCTTAAGGGATGGTGTCTTAAAGTGTAAGAACCTCGTCGTGGTCATCTCCGTCAGCTCCGTAGCTTCAGCAAGAGGTCCACAACCTTGGGACTTGAGTGGGAGTTAGACTGGAGTTTCCTGTTTATAGTTGGGGTTGTTAACACTTGGGATAGCTCCCCCCCAGAATGGAACTCCAAGTTCCAAAACATGATTCTCCCAGAAAGTTTATCACAGAAGGTCAACCTCCTCTATAAAAGACATCCTAAATAATCATTACATAAACACTGTCTTTTTTTTGAAAGGAATGTAATCACATTTGAAAATATAAGATCATATTGATATTTACATCTGCTCTTATTTGTGATAAAAGGAACATTCCCTTTTATAGAAGTAGACTGTTGTCAAAAGCAGAAATGTCCCCGACAAGGCAGGAGGTATAGACAAGGAAGGTTCTGGGACGATCTGGCTTCCACTTTCAAAAAGTCACAATGAAAAATGTCTCCTGAACCCTGGAGCTGGCATTCTCCAGTCATTTCCAGCCCCTTTCAGTGAGACTAACTCTGAAATCTTGACACAAGCCTTCATGTTTATATTAGGTTTTGGATGTTAGCTCTGTTGGCTTCTGGTAGCTGACTCTGTTGAAAATTATGTTTTTCTTTTAAGGACAAAGGCCTTATTGTATGTACATGTCGTGTAGTGTAATGAGCTTTCTTTCTTTCTTTTTTTTTAATGTTAGGTAATGGGTGGTACTGACCTACCTCTGCCAAATGAGAAGTTCAAAGATCTGTAAACTAATGGGCAATTGTAAGGTTTCATGCAGGTAACTCAGCGAGAGAAAATGAGAGGGCGGGATGGGTGGTATCTTCACTGACCACAGCATGTCCCCCAAATGCCCTGCTTCAAGGGAATAGACATAACATGACTCTGGGTGAGGATCTGCAGATAAATGATGGTACCCAGAGACACTTCAAAGAGAAGGACAGAATACAAATAAGGAAGATAATGATCATCGCATTTTAACTTATAAAAACACGCCTTTCCAAAACAACTCTTGTATTCTTGGTCACATATATAGTATTTGACCAGATGATTTTTCATGGCTGCTAATGCTGTCGGCATAGGCCAAGCACCCTATTTTTAGGCCCTGTGTGGTCAGTTGGCCACTCTGGTGGCACTACTGGCCTCTTTGGCTGTGGGTGACCTCAGGAAGGCTATTTTTAGTAGGGACAGCTTGGCCCATGGAAAGGAGGTATGAAAACCCAAAGCTGCTCTTCCACTTCTTTGGGCCTCTATAAGAAACATTTTTAGCATCTTTTATTTTTATTTTTATTTTTTGTAGGACAGGATCTCACTATCACCAGGGATGGTCTCAAACTCCTGTCCTCAAGCGATCCTCCTGCCTTGGCCTCCCAAAGTGCTGGGATTACATGAGTGAGCCACCACACCTGGCCAGGATCTTGATCTTAATTTCTTCCCCCTTTTCTCCTTTTAAAAGCCTATTTTCTGAGGTTCCTCTTTGAGGCATGTCTATGGACTGTAGCAATAACATTAATGAATGACATTTTCATTCTTCGCCATGTTGATTGCTCCATATCTTATTAAGAGATACTGGGGGATCCAGTTTCCATTATTTTCTAATTGAACAGAGCCATTTGTGCCAAGATACTAAAATTGCTCCCCCTTTGCTCAGAGAGCAGAGGCTGCTCCGCATCAGTGGCCTGTGGGGCTTGCAGCTTCTGCCTCCGGTAAAGCCTGCCTCATTTTGTTCCTTTACCGCCCAGAAATTCATGAATTCCAGAGACACTCACAGCCTGCTGGGTCTCTCCTGCTTTGTGGATTTATGGTGTAAAAGCAGTAGCATCAAGACATTCACATAGCAGTGTTTCTTTTGGTCTCAGGGGAACACTATTTTCCTGAATGAGAGAACATGAAAGATGAAGCAGATATTCTCCCACTTGGGAGCCGCTATGCCAAAACAGTTAAGGTCTTGCCTTGGGCTTGTGTTTATGCCCCTTGGGGGGAATGGGGCCCATTAGACTTGAGTTGTGGTAATTTCCTGTTTTCAAGCACATGTGAAACAATGATTCTGGTGCCCAGTGGGACCCACCAGAGGTCAGCTAGCTGCAGCTCCATTAGCACATAGATGAGTACCAGGATGAAATTCCTTGTCCCTTAGAGGTGACTCAAATCAGAAGTTGTGGAAGAGCTGGCTGGCAGGGAAGGGGGCAGGAATCTACCCTTTTTGTGCATCTCATTAGTCTAGGGTGGCTTCTGTTGGAGGAACCAGCCCTTTTATCTCCCTGCTGGGATGTGCTGGAAATGCATATACCAGATGGTGTTGCTTCCTTTTCCTCCATGGGTGCATGTGTGTGTAGGGGGATTGTTAAAAACTGTGAACTTTTTTTTTGTTTCATATAAACCATATACTGACTAAGGGCAAAAAAAATTTCTTAAATTACTTTACATGCTAATGGGTCATGTTACACAAATCTGGAGTCCCTAGATTTTGGAGTTATGAAATTTTTGATAGTTGGCTGATGTTGACCTATAGGAGCAGCAGTTTTATGTGGTTCAACCTAATGTATGCTTTGAGGACTTTAGACTTTTTCAAGGGAGATATTTATCCTCTAGGTTATTGCAAGGGATATATAATCCTCCAGGTTATTGCAATGTACCTGAATGAGGGGGTATTTAAATTCAGTGTGAATTTGCACTGGGTTCATAAACTAAAGCCAAAATGTGGTGGCATAGTAAAAATGCCTCTCAATCTGTGAACCTCCAACTGAATTAATGGGCTCTTCTGTATATATCCTCAAGACCCCTCTGAGGGTGGTGGGACTGGGGGAGGGAGGGGAGAAGCAGCGCTCAGCTTAGCACATGGTAGGAGCTCTGCAGGAAATGTGGGAATGGCATTGCAGGACTGGAGTAGGCAAATGATTGATTGATGGTCATTAAACTCAGCACACATTTATTGAGCATTTATGTTAATAATATCCTGAGGCATTGCAAGACAGGAGCAGTACTTTTTACATGAAGAGAAGGGGATTAAATTATGGTTGAGATAGTTTTGAAGTTAGATGTCTTTTATTGCTTTAAAGTTCTTTGAAAATTGATTAACTTATACAAGCCAGAGATATTAACTCTTGTTTGGAATATTCAATTAGTCAGAGCAACCTGTTATTCCTTGACTGTGCCAGATTTTATAAGTTTATGTGTCTGTGTACATATATACATATATATATGTATTTATATAACATTTGGATAATGGTTTTAGTCTGGAAACTACCCTCTATCATTAGAATCTTAAATGAAAGTGTGAATGAATGTGTGATGAAACTAATAGTTGTGTATGTGTGCTGGGGGCCCATACAATGGAGCCTGAACACTAGTGACAAGGGGCACACAATTCTGTTGCCTGATGTATCCCCTTCCCTGGGCCTCTGCCCCTTCCTCCCTCAAGGAGCCAGTTTGGCTACTTGTCTTCTCTCATACAGTTGTAGGTCATTAACAAGTCAGTGGTTAGAATTTTGCCTTTAGTTTTTTCTGTTATCCCACCAGGGGCCCAGCAGTGGTGGCTCTCAGATTTTAATGTGTGTAAGAACCACCGGGGAAGGCTAAAAAATGCAGATTTCCTGTGTCCTGGTCCAGAGATCCTGATGGAGTAGGTCTGGCTGGCTCCTGTGCAGACCAGGGAAACTCCATTTTTTTTTTTTTTTTTTGAGACAGAGTCTTGCTCTGTGGCCCAGGCTGGAGTACAGTGGTGCGATCTTGGCTCACTGCAACCTCCACCTCCTGGGTTTAAGTGATTCTCCTGCCTCAGCCTCCTGAGAAGCTGGGATTACAGGTGCATACCACCATGCCTGGCTAATTTTTGTATTTTTAGTAGAGACGAGGTTCCACCATGTTGGTCAGGCTGGTCTCGAACTCCTGACCTTACGATCTGTCCACCTCGGACCCCCAAAGTGCTGGGATTACAGGCGTGAGCCACCACACCTGGCCAGAAAGCTCCATTTTTAATAAACCCTTCCAATGACTTTTATGCAGCGGCCAATTTTTGAAACACTCTTTCTACCTGACATGTAATGGAAAGAGAAGGGTATATGAATATAAACATAAACATATATGTTTATATTTAAATCTTGGTTAGGTACAGTTGAAATTCTGTTATTGATGTAAAACTTTATAATAGGTCAACTATCATTTACATAATGTTGCTTTCGTGGAAATTTTACACAATTATCTTGCACATTAGCTGTCTTTATTGAAGTGTTCTTTTCCTATTCATGTCATCTTTATCAAAACTCCTTTAGTCACCCAATCAGAATGAACTCACTTGTTCCTTGAAGACTTTATATTGGTTACCTTTTTATTATACCCTTACTCCTCTCTCCTCTAAATTTTTATTGATTAGTTACATGACTTTCTCTTCTACTGGACTTGAAGCTTCTTCAGGGTAGGAATAGCATCTAATTCTCATGATCAAAATATCTAGAACAGCACCTTGCAAACTTTAAGTCTTAATAGATATTTTGCGAACAAACACTGTATTCATAAATTGGGGATAGTCCAAACTTCATTTTCCTCAAAGCCACCCTGTGAGGTAGGGCCGGCATTCTTAAGAAACCAGCTTCATAGTTGAGCTCATTAAGGCTCAGAAAAGAAAAAGCAAGGCGAAAGTCCCACTGCAATCAGCGAGAATTGGGACTGCAATTCAAGTACCAGAATTCTGTCCCATCTCAGGCAGAATCCACAGAGCTCTTTCAGAGAATGTCACCTAACCACAAGGGTTGAAAGAATACCCCCCGGGGTCAGTGAGAGAGACCCAGCAAGTAGCTTCCCTGGGGATTATGTTTTCAACAGTCCTTGCAGTCCAGTTAGGTAGGGTCCTGCCTGGCGCCTTTGGGTGGGACAGGCTGACCCGCTGGGCTGCTGCCAGTCTCTTCATGGAATGGATTCCCACAGGGATACACTCTGTTTCCTGTGGTCTTTCTGGGATGGGTAGCAGCTGCAGGACGAAGCTGACGTGACGTTATGTTTGTTGCTTCTTCAGCATGAGCCAACTAGATGGAGCAATCTGACACAAAACCCAGGGTTTTATGACTGACCTAGTGGGCCAGCCGCATCTGGAGGAACCAGACGCAAACAATGCGGAGTTGAGGGCCAGGTGAAGCGGGATCCAGCTCCCCACTTCACCCCAACCCCTTCGACTTCTCAAAACCTCTGCAAGAAGCTGTTTCCTTCGGCTGGCAACTTAACAGCCAGCAGGTTCCTTCCTTGTGCGGAATAAAGCCATTCTGGGAAATTTTAGTTTTCTTCTCTCCCTTTTGCTGCCCTGTTTCTGCCCACACCTTTCTTTCCCTGCTGAGAGAGAGTGTAAAGTCAAGCCGACCAGGCTCTGATTCCCATCACCTTCACAGAATTCTGGTCATGTTGCCGGACAATTTCCCATACTTCAAATGGGTATCCTTTAAACTTTTTTTTTTTTTTTTTTTTTAATTAGCCTGGCATTCCGTTGTTCCAGGGATTCATCTCCATCCTTATTATTTTTTACCATGTTATTTTCTTTCTTTGTCATTAGTGCAGAAATTCCATGATGTCACCATTCCCCAAGTTTTGTGTCTAGTTTTTCTCAGTCTCAGCTTTTAATTCTTGAGTTCAGCCTGATACTGAAATATACAAAAGGCATTACAGCAGGCTGGCTGTTCCTCCTCCATGCAGCATGGCGGTTAGACATTTGTAGGGATGAGCTTGTCCAACTCACCTTATTTTGTTGTTGTTGTTGTTGTTCTGTTTTGTTTTGTGTTAGGCTTTTAGAATCCTGAAGTCACGGTTTTTAGTTTTGGTCTCTAGTGATAAGCAGAAAAGAGGGATGAGGAAGGGGCTTTACTGGCCCAACCAGAAACAGAAACTAAGAACCCATGACTGTATTCTCTCCCTTGGACACCCCTCAGTGTGCCACGTGGAACTGCTATCTAGGCAAAACTGGATCATCTGGTGGAGAGCTGGTGGAGACCCACCTGTGATCTTGACCCAAGGCTCAAGAGAAGGATTACTGGGTTAGCTAACGGGCTAGCTTGGAGCAGTGTCAAGTGTTCAGGTGGGGGTTAGTAAATATTTTTTTTTTTACTAATGGTGATGTGCTGATATAATTTAGCCTGGTGAAGATGATGCCCAGGGGAAACTTTAACAGCCTTCTAATATGTGGGAAGGAAATATTATGTTGAAAGTACAGAGAGGAGTACTAATCCCAAAATTGCAACACATTGCTAGCTTGTTTCTCCATTGACCTCTGTCTCTTGCTTGCTTCCAGACTTGAGTCCCAAGATGGTTGTGGGGTCTTGGCTTCTCTGCTTCTTGGCCAGTGCCTGCCTGTATGTGTAGACTCTTCCCTAGATCCTTGGATCCTAGTTACCCTGCTGTAGATGAGTATCACGGTCCTAGCTTTGAGCCACATTTTTTGGCATGAGACATAATTATAAGAGGCCTCTGACTGTGGACTCTGTTCACTCCCAGGCTTTGGCTTCAGGACTCAGTATAACAGAGAAGAAAAACTTAAATTGAGAGATTTTCCCTTTCCCTTTCTTTCTATTACTCCCAAGTGTTTAACGTCCCCTCTGCCACACACACCCATCTGTGATACTCACCCAGCCTTTGGTCACTAAGCTCTAGTGGGTCTGTGCCCTCTTCTGTGGGGACATTGGTCCTAGACCTTTTCCCTGGAATTCTTAGCTCTTCTAGCCAACCAGAATTTTCCTAAACTTAAGTCAAATCAGATTTCCTCTGAGACGTAGGTTGGAAGGTGTGATAATTAGTAGTAGTGGGAGTAAGGAGTGGCCAGCAGTAGTCTAGGCAGCCTCTCCTGTGAGCCTCAAGTAGTGGGTAGCAACCCTCCCAACCTGGGGTATCTTGGTTGCTAAAATACCTGGCACAGTGGCAGGTGCTGATAGAAGGTGACCTCTGGTGGTCACTGAATTAATGTAATGACTGCAGCCAGGGTCACTTACAGTTGTTCATGCACACATTTATGTGTCTATGTGGGTAAGGACTCATACATATGGCGCTCTCTCAGCATTTGTGTGATGGACTTATAAGAATTATGTTTTATTGGTTTATTTTTCTTTTTGGTGGATCTTCCTTATCTTTTCAAACTTTAAATATTTGAGGGTCCCAGGATTCAGCCAAGACGTTTTCTCTATTTATATTCATACCCTAAGCAATTTTATACAGATGCATTGCCTAAAACCACTGGTATGCTGATAGTTTCCACATTTATGTTCCCGCACACCCACCTCCAGTCCAGCTGCATCTGTCCACATGTCTACCTGGTGTCTCCACGTGGCTGTTGAGCAGGCATCTCAAACTGAAAGTGGCCTGAATGGAGATCTCCTTTGTCACCACTCCTTAAACCTAGTTTGCTCCAGCCAGTGACATCAGCTGCATGGCTCCATTTTTTCAGGCCATCCATCAACCATGGGGTCCTGGATTCCTCTTCCTCTTACATCCCATGTTCAATTCATTAGCACCTTTTTCAGTATAGTCTTGAAAATATGTTGGGTTATTTCTAACTAACTGTTACTTCTCTTGACTTCGGACAATATGTTATCCACCAGTGACCATTTGAAAGTATACAAGTTATTTGACTTACTTGAGCAAAATCTTCCCGTGGCTTCTCCTCTCACCCGGAATCCAGTTTGAAGAATAACCACTGCCTACAGGGCCCTGCACGCTGCGGCTCCGGATGCCATCTTGGCCTCAGCTCCCAAAACGCCCTCCTGTCTCACTGTGCTCCAGCTGCGCGCTGGGCTCCTCCTCACTCCTGCGGGATACCCAACCCCTTCTCCACTGCAGCTTTACTTTTTCCAGTGCCTGGAGCACACATATCCAATATATTGACGTATTTTCCTTCCTTCACTGAGGTGTAGGAGTAAATGTCTCCTTAATAGAGGGTCTTTTCTTTCTTTTTTTTTTTTGAGGGGGGAGGACGCAGTCTTGCTCTGTCGCCCAGGCTGGAGTGCAATGGCGTAATCTTGGCTCACTGCAACCTCTGCCTCCTGGGCTCAAGCGATTCTCCTGCCTCAACCTCTTGAGTAGCTGGGATTACAGGAACGTGCCACCAGCTAATTTTTGTATTTTCAGTAGAGAGGGGGTTTCACCATGTTGCCCAGGCTGGTCTTGAACTCCTAACCTCAGGCGATCCACCTGCCTTGGTCTCCCAAAGTGCTGGGATTACAGGCGTGAGCCACTGCGTCCGGCCTAAAGGATCTTTTTCTGATCACTGTCCCCAACAGCCTCACACCTTGTTATTCTGTTCCCTTGTCCCACTTGATTTTCTCAGAGCCCTCCCCAGTGCCCATGAGATCATGCGTGGGTGTGTTCCCTGCAGTTGTCCCTGCTAGAACGTCAGCTCTGTGAGGACATGGCCTTCCCATGTTCATTTGTACCCTCAGTACCTGGGACAATGCTGGGCTCATTCAGTGCATATTTGTTGGGCGGATTCATCTTTGCCATTGGGTTTAATTTTTTGATTTGGTAATTTGAAGATCTAACGATTTCTTTTCCCCAAAATAAATGATGAACTTTTCTTTGTACTCTAAACTTTGCTTTTTCTGTCATGATGACTTGCCCTTTTCATAGCTTACATTATTTTGGGTATCAGTTTGATGGTGGGAAAACTAAACAAATCCACTGAAAGATGAAAAGTCGTCTCCAATGAGCACTAGTGTAATCATAACAAACTGTGCAATGAGCAATATAATTCTAGAATAAAATTATTTCCTGTAGAAAACTGTTTTTTAAAAATAGATATTACCACTCATGGTAGACTTGGTAGCGTGATAATTATTGGTTTTAGAATGTAAGTTAAAATCCAGTATGTTATGTTTTATATTTTACCTAAAACATAGACGAAAGACTAGCAAAGTGTGTTAAATATTACAATTTCATAGAGCAAGAAAATCATGGCACAAGATAAGCACCCATTATTTTCCTATGATATATGTGAAACAAACTGTTCTACTGCTCAAAATACCGGGTGAAGGTGCTACACTTCACTTGGAGCGCACTGGAATGTCATCATAGGAGATTCATTTGTGAATTGTCAATCTCCAAATGCTGACAGATGTAGGTCAGATTCTGTCTCAGTGAGATAATTGTTTAACAGAACTTTTTAAAGGCTCATTTCAGTGGACCATGAACCAAGAGACTTTGGATGATTTCAAGGAGTTTGTGGCAGTGGAATTTGGTCAAAACTGACGATTCCTGCCTCGCGTCTGAGCTTCTCTGAGCTGGTAACCAGCACTTCTTGCCCCTCATGTTGCAACATGGGAGGTGCCTGTGCTGTGTTTATGCTTTAGTCTCTCTCCCTCTTGGATTGTAAGCTCTTCTAGGGCAGAAGATGTGTCTGATTTATATTTTCTATTCCCATCAAAACCTGGCATAGTGCCTGGCCTGCCGTAGGGGCTCAAAAATATTGGTTAAACAGATTCGTGGATTTTTAGTCAGATAGATCTGAAATCTGCAGTGATTAACCTGCAGAAAAATCCAAGTTTATAGCCCCATGCCACATGTTTCTAATAGCCATTTGTTTTTCTGCAGAAACTTTTGCCTTATTTTAGATATGCTAAAGCTTCTGGAAGCCGTTTTGCGATGGAACCCTTGTTAAAATTAATGATTAAGGGTTCTAATTATGGTTGATATTTTCCTTTTAAAAATGGGCACATGTTGTGAATCCCTTCAGCAACAAGTTTATGTCGATAATGTTTTGTGTGTAATTGGCCACTCTCGTTTCTTTATAATACCTTAATCTCAGAAATGGATTATTTGCAAATCTGGCTTTCTTTGATGGTTTAATGAGTTTGCAAATGGACACTAGTGGATTAAAATTACATTCTAAACCGAGGAAATAAATCTGTGGCTTCTCCAGTTTTTTTCTGACATCTGCATGTGACCCTTGGGAAAGCTTTGGTGAAGAGAACACAGTGCTAATGGCCTTGGTGAATGAGTCAGACAAACCTTAGCTCACAGAATTGCCTTCATACAGGGGACGCTGTCCAAGGCTGACATTTTCAGTTCTACGAACTTCTAACCAGCTAGAGAGCTCCTATTCCCTTGCTTCCCTACCTGACATTACTTGGGCTAACTGGACAACCTGGTACCAATGTAAATATAGCTTGGGAGCAGAGATCTTTCCAGCAACTGAGATGTCACCCCGCTCTTACTGTTACACAGAGGGAGGACTGCAGGATCCAGCTCTAAAGCTGATCGGCTTTTCGTCCCAGGGGTACCTTTGAAAGGCTCTGTGATTGCTGGTGGTCAGGGTCAATTGTGCAGATGTCTTTAAGAGTGTCTCACTGGTGACCAGAAAGTTGCTTTGTCAAAATGACAGATGGGCTGTGAGTGGCTCCTCTGCCCTGCCTATTCCCATGGATGTCAGCTCCATTTACTTGTCAAGATCAGGTATTTTTGTAACTCCCAACAGCGCGTGGGCTTTCACGGGGCAATCCATGAAAAATCTTCTGTTTCATTGGCTCTGTGGCTTGTTGTTGACCCACAGGAATGAGGGACACCTGAGGACCTGGTGGGTTCAGTGTAGGTACGTTATCCAGGAAGGACACATGTGCTGATGACAAGAGTGACAACCTTCCAGGGCTGGCCTCACAAAGATGTGGTTTTGCCACCACCAATTGCCAAGGGAATCTAAGACATTTTGTTTCTGTGATTTGTACGTGCTCACTCTTCTACCCTTGACAGTGAGTCATTTTTATGCATATTTAAAAGGTCCATTGAGTCATCTTTCTTTTGATACCAGACAGCCCATCTTCCTATATTGCAGTAAGTCAAGAAAGGGGCTGTCAAAATAATATCTCCAGCTATCACCTTCTTTAATGTCAGGTCTCAAGCTTTCCTATGGAGTTACCTAATATTATTACCACTTTTAAACTCTTTACCCCCACTCCCCACTCCCTCCAAAATCCCTGCTAACCTGGCCAGAAGATTCTGCACTGTCACCCCAGGACTGGAAAGCCCCACTAATGCCTTCTGAGCCCTGGATCCTACAGGTAGTTGGAGTTGGACCCCCAAAATGTGGTTCATCATCTTCTACTTAGTTCAAAAGAACTCACCAGAAAGGTATAAAAATATTCATAGAATTTCATCACCCCTTTCCTTTTTGTTTTCCTTTTGGGCAGAGGAAGAAGCAGATTTATTATTTATCATGTGCTGAAGGGCGCCCAGCAGTGTAAAACAACCAGAGCTGTTGAGGAGGCAGCCGGGCCTCCTGCATGCAAAGCCGCATTGCTTTGCAGGGCTTCCTTCTCCTTCACCCCTGGCCTGCAAATTCTTCCCAGGAGTCTTTTGGAAGTGTTCTCTGCAGCACCGACCCCATCCCACATCCCAGCTGTTGGAGTCTCTTCTGTCAGGAAGAGAGAAGGGTTGACTGAGGCATTTGGGCCCAGTAAAGGCAGGACACCACCATGAACCCTCTCGGTTCACATGCCTGGCAGAGTGAGATGCAACCTACCTGTTGTTTTTTTGGTTTGCTTTTGGGAACAGAGCACGGTGGCAGAGCTGCATCTGTGGCAGGGCCCATGGGACTCGATCCCTGGCTCTGCGTGTTCCCTCCATTCCAGTTACACAAATGTGCCGTTGCCAGCAGACCCTTTGCTTATACGACGTGCAGTCTAATAAAAAACAGGCAATGCTACTCTCTTTTGGGCTACTATTTTTATTTGGTGGTTTTTTTTTGTGTGTTCTGCCATCTCTAATGTTTTGGTTCTATTTCAAAATATGAGTAAACAGAATGAGGAGCTGTTTGACACTGCCCTGTTTTAAATCAGACTTCTACTTGAGCAGCCAGGACACTCTAATGGCCTGTGTTTCTTTGTTCCATGAGTTTCTTGAAAAAGCCAAAAAAAAAAAAAAAAAAAAGCCAGACCTAAACCCTTAAACAGAATAGAACCCAAAACAATCCCTCCAACAAACTAAAGCCCATTAAAAAAAAAATGGAATAGTTAGGTAACGTAAATATCAGAAGGGCCTCCTTATTAATCCCCCATTGCCTCTGCTGGCACATGTCATATTTTCAAGGTATAGGATCAGGAGAACACTGTCATTTAGTGATGTATTAGGGCCATATATCATCAGAACATCATCTTTGTAGGGGATATGGGTACTAAAAGACACGATTCTGGCCAGACAGAACCGCGGGGGTCTTACTTCTTTCCTCCACCCCCCTGCCTTTTTCTTTAATCTCCCTCTGTTTTGTGTTGCAGAGAAGTGAATTTCTTCATGGGATATGACTTGTTGCAAAATAATCGGGGGGCCCCAGTGGGCTTCATAAAGTCTTTTTAAATGTTCGGGCTTCAAGGGCAGCTTTGTTCAGAGTTTGCACTGTGAGCTGGGCTGGAGGAGGCGGTGTTTGCCAGGGCCTGGGTCTCTGGGGTAAAGACTCGTTGAGCCTAGACAGGAGGGAAAAAGAATAACACTCCCAGATGGAGTGCAATGAATTGCGTGATGTTCTTGCAAGACATTTTAACATTAAGTCTACAAAATTATGGCCGTGGGATGCTGCAAGCCTCCCAGGAGAGTACACCCTTCTGCTCAAATCAAAGAAGAAATGAGAGGACTTGGCAGGTTTGGGTCCAGGTTTTGGTCAGCCTTGCAAATGACCAGGCACTCAGAGACTGGGACTTGTTTTGAGTTTTTAAGTCAGAGACTTAATCTGTCTTTCCTAAAAGGCACTATTTTTACTTCTGTATTCAAAATGAAACCATAAAGCACCAAGGTTTATAAAGGTCTGAAAATGGGGTGCTTAACAAAGGCAAGCATTTAAATTCTTAGTTGCAAGGGAAAGGTGGCTCACTTAGCCTCTAAATGAAGCTATATAGCACACTGATGAAATCATAGGCTTTGATATCAGAGTCCTGCATTTGAATCTCTGCCCTGGCTAGCTATGTAAACCTGAGTGAGCCGTTTAACCTCTCCGTGCCTCAGTTTTCTTACCTATAAGATGTGGTGGGAGGTAAATCAGTGCCTTCTTCCGGCTTGTTTGCAAGGGTTAAATGACAAAATACACAAAACATGTTCAGCATGGTGGGGCATATAATAGATGTTCTATAAATGTCAGGTGTTATTATTCTTAATTGTCCAGCAACCTGCCTGAAAACAGTATGTTACTTCATTGTTTGGTTAGAGATGGATCAGCTTTGTTTGTGGCCCTGACTATGGAAGGGATTTGCAAAAGCAGTGGAGGTTGGGGTTGCAGAAAGGTCTGGAAATGCCACTTTACGTTAAAGGCTTGAGGTATATCGTGCAAAGGCCACAGTTGACACCTCCCATCTCTTGGACTAAACTCAGTTGGGAAAGAGGTCTTGGGTGAAACCACTTCTTTCTGCTGGGGAGTTTGGGTCTTTTGTCCTTTCAGCTTCATGTTCTTCATCTTAGAGATGGTTTTCTTCACGTTGTCTTTCTATTTTTTTTCAAGTTCTGTTGAGTTGAGAGACATGACCCAGAGCCTTGGACTTGTACACTTAGGGTTTGTGGCTGCCCAAACTGCCTTTTATTTTTTTCTTCCAGATATTTCTGTGTAAGAGTTATGGGGAAGTCAATTTTACTATCAGTAATGAAGAATGAGCAAGCAAAAGCTTAATTAAAATAATAAATCATCAATCAAATTTAATACTGCCATTGGCAACCACTGGGCTATCTCAGGGCCCCCCTACCCATGCTCCATTATTATTTTCCAAGAGACTGAGAACAGACTTTGTCCAAAGGAGACAGGCTGGAGCAGGTACAAGCTTGCATTCTCTCCTCTCTGTGAGTTCATGCTCGTTTGCTCAGGATTTCCCCTGACCGAATGTTCTAGAGAGGTCATCACTTCATTTTACAATTTCCAATGATCAGAACTGCTGATAAACAATGAAATCTCACTGGGTTCAGTGGCTCACAGCTATAATCCCAGCACTTTGGGAGGCCGAGGTGGAGGATCACTTGAACCCAGGAGTTTGAGACCATCCTGGGAAACACAGGCCTTGTCTCTACAAAAAAATAAAAATAAAAATAAATTAGCAAGGTGTGGTGGTACATGCCTGTAGTCCCAGCTACTTCTGGAGGCTGAGATGGGAGATCGTTTGAGTTTGGGAGGTTGAGGCTGCAGTGAGCCATGACTGTGCCACTGCATTCCAGCCTGGGTGATGGAGCAGGGCCCTGTCTCAAAGAAAAGCAATGAAATCTGGCCCATTTGGGTCTTTGGTTGCTGCCAACACAGTTCTTTTTTCAGCTTTTGTTTCCATCTCTTCATTCTAGAACCTTGGCTTAAAGTCTGGTCTGCTTACCCAAGTCCTGGGTAATCCCTTCCATGGCACCTCTCATAGGTTACCTTGTACTAGGGCAGAAACGTGGCAGGAGACCTCTCCTGTTTGGCCCAGGTGGCCTGTCCAGAAAATCTGCAGACTAGCCTAAGTACATACTAGTCTATTCCTAAAGTCTCAACAGCCTAGTGGAGCTAACCTAATTTGAATATGATACTTCTGTACATTTTACTGCTGTGCCTTACAAACTAACCTTCCCAGCTGATCCCATGAGCCAGGCTGGGAACTGGGTTCTGTTCCCAGGTCCACTGCTAGCTGCCTCTTAGAGGGATCTGAGTGAGACAGCCTCATTGTGTGCCATTTCTCCATCTGCAAATCTTAAGAAACCTGCGAGGATTAATGAAATAGTGTCTACAGAGATCTTTAGATGAAAGGTGCTATGTAAACCTAAAGTATTATTCTTCTTTTTATGAGAAGTGGTATAATATTGCCTGGGAGAAATTGTGACCTGTCTTCAAAAGTGCCAGAAAGTTCTCTTTGGCTCTTTGGGATCTGGAATTGGGTTACAATGGGGATACTTCAAGGAGAAGTTGACCTCTTTGACTTCATACATAGACTAGAAATTCCAATAAGAATATACACCCTGATGTGGGATCAGCTTCCCCTGCTCCCTCCTCCTTGAAACAAGACACCCATATTCCTAACAACAAATTCCTATTTGAGCCATCTTGAGACTCTCCACATGGAACACTATTGTGTAAGTTCTCTGATAATAAAAATTTGAGTAAGCATCAAAGTGTCCTATTTGTGCTCAGCAATGGTGATGGCTTTTGAATCAAGGTGAAGCTCTCTTTCGTGCTTCTCACTGTGCCAGAAGTTACACCGCAGTGTTTGTGTGATTTGCTGTTGTCTGTTGTCTTATTTTCCCCAAGAGCTTGTAGGTTTCTGGAGACTAGGAACCTTGCTGCATGATTTCTGTCTCCCTCCCGCAGCACTGAGTATAGTGATACGTGTGCCAAGGCTTTGTTTTTCAGCTTTGGAGCCTCCACTGCTAAGCAACTTTCCCTCTCAGAGTCGCCAGGCTGGGGGATCTATCCCAGGAAATTGGCTATTTGGGATGAATGTGGGTCTACCCCCAGGGGTATTTGTATTTTGGTGGGGAATTCTTGAAGGCAGCAAAATCTGTAAGCTCCTCCCCAAAAAAGACTACCGGGATGGAATAACAGGGGACTCCGCCACTTTATTCCCAGCAGTCACACTACCTGGCCCGTGTGCTTCACTGACATATTGAGTATTGTTCACTCGGGCAGAAAAAAATACCACAACCTCACAGCCTTCTTGGTTTCCTGAAAAAAGATCTGTCACTTTGAATTTGCTAGTTTGCCAAATGACAGCTGTTTGCCTCCCAGGCAGGCTTTACTGTCATCAGAGACAGGGATGGCGGGAAAATAATGCCATCATCTAGGGGAAGGGTCTTGTGTTGATCTGCCACCTTCAACATCGCTAACCAAATGGACGATCAGCAGGCAGACACGAGGTATTTTCATTTTCACTCTTATTTCAAGAGATTTGTGATGGTGTTTCACAGTCTAAAAATAAAGGATCCGCCCGCAGACATTTCTCCCTCCATTACCCTCATCATATTAGCTGCTGTGTTTTCCTCTCCAGATTTTGATTCTATTATTTTTTATTATAAATGAAAGGTCAAGGAATACTTTTCGTATTCCACAATAGGATTGGTTCTGGAAGAATCTTTGAAAAAAAATACGTTCAAGACGTTGGGGCTTGGAATAGAACAGAAGCATCTCAAAAGCACGTTTTTCTGGTTGAGGAAGGCACACAAGAACGTTTCACAGCGGTGCTCTGCTATCTTCTCTGTACCCCTCCGCCCTACGCTCATGGGAGAGCTCATTTCCCTCCCCACCAGACACTGGGAAATACTCCCAAGGCTCTGGCGGTCTCAAGGCTGCAATTCCTGAGACCGGGGACTCTGTGCTGCCATCTCGTGGCAGATCTCAGACACAGCAAGCTGGCTGCCGGAATCCTGTTTGAACTTGGCTTGCGGCGGGAGCTGTGGTTTGGCTCAAATCCTTATAGAGCTTTGTTGCCAGTCATGTTGATTTTTAAAAAATGTTTTACTCCCTATGCTCCCCTTTTCGTTTTTCATGTTGGCACTTCATTTAATGTGCCTCCAGAGGCTACGTTTTGGGTTTTGATGTATTTGATCAATGTTAAAGAATCGGTTAACTATCTTCCCGAAAGAAGGCAGTAATGCAGACAGACGCCTTTGACAACAGGTAGACCACTGGCTGGCAACCCTAGAAAGAGGGACACACGGGAGACTGAGAATGAAAGATGCAGTGAGGTTTATTGCTCTTATTCATTGGTTAGGTTTTTTTTTTTTTTTTTTTTAGAGTATTCTGACCTTTTCCTTGAGTGTATTTTTGCTACCATTTCTCTTGTTTAGATCTGGAGAAGCTCAAACTCAAGCTGGGATTTGGGGAAAAGTGTTTGAGGATGCCAGTCTGGCTTTCAGAGGCATGATAGGCACATCCCTGTTGATATCCAAATTGGAACAACTTTCCTTGTTACCAGAAAACAGCTGGTGTCTGCAGACCTTCCCATGGTTGGCCATGACACAGGCCCCTGGAGTTGCTCTGCTCTCGTTAGAGAGTTCCTGTCTGGAGCCACCAGGAAGGCACCAATCTCCCCTGGGGCCTGAGGGCAGGATCCTTATTTTGTTCTCTTCTGCATCCTGGGAAGTAGCAAAGTACGGCATTTAAATGACAGGCCTCTATTTGTATTCTAGATCTGTGTCTTACGTGACACTAGGCAGGTTTCCTAACCTTGATCCCTCCTCTGTAAGATGGCGATCATTGGGAATTTTTGGTGAAAAACATGCACATAAGATTCTTAGCACAGAGCCTGAACACAAAGAGAATGAGTTCAGTAAGTGTGAGCCAGTATTAGAAAATGTTTCTTGAATGAAGATGTGAATGGAATGAGCCCTGACCTTGAGTCACAGTGGTGACACGTACTGCATGTGGGGATGAGGCAGCCCAGGGGGTGAGGGAGTCCTGAAGGCATGGCTTTGCCTGTGCCACTTCTCACCAGAGCCACTGGCTCAAGAACAAGTGTTTTTGTTTCTTGGCAAAATTGGGAAAGTGAATGGAGTGGTCTTAATTAACCTGTGTTTGAATTTACTCTGTAGCTGCTGGACTCAATTAAGGAAATGGAGCAATCAGGCTCTCACCAGCAATTCCCTGAGCTTTTAAATTTTTTTCTTGCAAGGCCCGGGATTCCAAAGACTACTCCACATTCCCACCAATCAGACACCAGGGCAATGATCAGATATGGCAGTTCGGTACCAATGTGACCGTTGATAGAATATTTAAACACTCCCAGTGTAATCAGAGGGGGAAAAAACCCACTAAACCTACAGCTAAGGTTTAGGTTTGTTCTATGTGTGTGTACAAAAAAAAAAAAAATCCAGATGTGAATCTATAAACCATCTGGTTGGAATAGCTTTTGTGCTGGACTGTAATTACAAGCTATTTATTATGAATCTTGGGATCCTGTTATGGATTTTGACTGGCTCCCAGGTTTCTAAGTCAGCAGAGTTCCTATATTTAAGCGAGTGTGTGCCTTCCTATTTATCAGATCCCAGATTGTGTCATCACTTTGACTGCCCCGAGAGCTTTGAACTCTCTGTATGTGAAGATTCTTCCCTTCAGAGAGGAGATGTGCTTGGGAGTGGACCTTGGCTAAGGCCGCAGCCAGGTTGCAGCCAGGTTTGCTGAATGCATAAAGCCATACAGTCCTGGTAACAGAAGCTCTGTTAATGAAGTTCTTTCACAATTCTCCTGGGGTGGGAGAGTCGGTATAAAATATGGCTTGCAAGAGCTATGATTTTCAAAACGAAGTGACTGTCAACAATACCAAGCAGCATACATACCTGGTGGCTATCTTTGATGACTTTGGTGGGAGTTGGGGGAGATTATCAATTTTTAAAAAATATGTCTCTTTATTGTGAATGGTGACCATAACAATGTATGACCTTTGTAGTTTAAGAAAAAATTATAAAAATAAATCTAAGGGCTGTGCCTTATAGTTAGCCTTGATGCCACCATTATCATGGAGAAAAGGGGGTGAGGGAAGGAGTTCTGGGGAGCGTGGGGCCAGTATGCTTGGCTTCGGATTGTAGGTCTGCTGTTCACAAAGGGACTGTGGACAGCTCCTTATCCCAGCTCAGCCCCAGTGGCCACAGAAATACTCTCCCCTGACAGCAGTGGTTCTCAACCCTAGCTGATCATTGGAATTACCTGGGAGCTTGAACAAATACACATGCCTGGTCCTTAGATTAACCAGATCTGAGCTTCAGGGGGTGGGAGACTGTGGCAGTCTTTGTTAAGAACTCCACAGGGGGTTCTAATGTGCAGCTAAGGATAAGGGCCACTGTATCACAGGATTTTAGGAGTAAATGAGGTCAGTCCCTTGAGGGCACTTACCATATAACAGATCCCAAAAAAAGAAAGAGAGAGACAGAGAGAGAGAGAGAAGGAGAAAGAGAGAGAGAGAGAGAGACTGGATGACTCAGGTCACCCTCCCATCATAAGGACAACCAGTAAATGAAAAAACAAAACAGCAGCAGCAGTCCCTACAGGTGTGGGGTGCAGGTGGCTGTGGATTGATGTCCTTTCTCTGGGTGTCAGACAACTCCTAGGACAGTTTCAGGAGAATATTCGCCACATTCATTCCAGCGTTCCTTAACAGAAATGAGTGTCGTTTTCTATATGTGCCATTCAGTGGACAAGTTTGAGCAACACCTGTCGTGGCTTATTGTTTCTGTGCCTCAGCTGGCCTTGCAAAAGCCACGAGGGCAGGGAAATAACAGGACTGATGTGGAAACAGCTGTGGGCAAGGCAAGGCCCAACCCTCCCCGTAGAACTCACTCTCAGGCAGTTGTGACTGTGAGTCAGAGGGAGTGGGATTCTGGGACACACAGACGTTCTGATCTTTGAAAGGAGAGGGGATGGCAACCTGGATTTATTTTAGAATTAGACTCTGGGAGCATCTGAAGCTCTGGAAATCCCAGGGAATTTCAGGGCAGCATAGAAGGTGACAAGTTTTATTTTGGAACTACCTTGGGGTTGGACTGTGGTGCATGAACTTGGCTTGGGCTCCCAGACTCCAACACACACACACACACACACACACACACACGTACACACACACAAGCTCTCAGGCACATACACACACACACACACACACACACACACACACACACACACACACCTGCAGGCTCGCATGTGTCTCCTTGGTTCTGAGCAAGAAATGGTGAGATCTTCTTAGTCTCATGACATGGAGGCGTACTGGGTACACTTGAGAATCTTCTCAAATTTGTTGTCAGGGCTGAGTTTGGTTTTCTTCTTTATTAATACATATTCCAAGAGAGTTCTAGGTTCATTTCAAGGTGAGCAGAGCCGGCCAGTTGCTCCTCTCCAACCTGCCCCCAAATGAGGCACTTGCTGTCATCCAGGGAAGGGCATAGGTGTGCACATTTATGTCTTCATCTTGAGTTCCATCTCTCCCACTGGAAAGCTGAGTAATCTTGGAAAAGTCAGCTACCTTCTCTGAGCAGCAGTTTTCTTGTTTGCAAAATGGGGATAATGATACTGACCTCACAGAATTTTAGTGAGAATGAAAGCCACATCACCTAGCATGTGGTCGCCACTTGGTAAATCTCACATTTTGTTGAATTTTTTGAGACAGTATTTTTGGTTCAGGTGCATACAATCCATATACAAACAGGCATATCCATCTTTTTTTTTTTTTTTTCTTTTGAGACGGAGTCTCGCTGTGTCGCCCAGGCTGGAGTGCAGTGGCACGATCTCGGCTCGCTGCAAGCCCTGCCTCCCAGGTTCACACCATTCTCCTGCCTCAGCTTCTCCGAGTAGCTGGGACTACAGGCGCCCGCCACTACGCCCGGCTAATTTTTTTTGTACTTTTAGTAGAGACGGGGTTTCACCGTGGTCTCGATCTCCTGACCTCGTGATCCGCCCGCCTCGGCCTCCCAAAGTGCTGGGATTACAAGCGTGAGCCACTGCGCCCGGCCATATCCATCATGTTTGTATCTTCTTTAAGACATTTTAACAGCTAACCTTTCAGGAAAAAACCAAAGATGCAAATGTTTGCCACACGTTCATTAGCATAAGTGCTAATATAAGGCAGCTGTCCCACAGCTAGAAAACACTGACGTCCGTGTCTCTGCTTGGCATGTGGAATATTATTTTTTCTTTTACCAAGCCGATCTAATACTCAACTTTGTCATTATTTGAGTTGGAACTTTAGATTGCTGCATTTTAATGCACTCTACTATTAAGGATTGTTGGACGGCCATGTGAAAATATTTTTGTTCTCACGATGCAGTCCTGGCCCAGGTAGCCCAACAGGCAAAATATGGTTTACACAAATATTATCGTTTCTGTACTAAAAGAAACCTTAGAATCTGAAGGAGTGGGAGAGAACTTCTCCCTTGGCAATCAGTTATCTAGGTGAAGCTGGCTTTGTAAAGAAGGGACTTTTCATCTCCTCTCATCTGACTCTGATCTCCAAAGTCCTGTGTTCCTGGATGGGTATTTCTGTTTCAGAGATAACAAAATCCTATTTGCTCTCACAGCATTTTCTTGCCAAGTGAAGGCCAGATAAGAGGGGGGCTCGGAAAACCTCTGTGGTGTGTTAGCATTTGGGGAATTCTGTTTGATGTCTATTTCAAATGTCTCGTGTCTCTTTTTGTCTAGAACAAGGAAGTGACATGTAAGAGAGAGAAGTGCCCCGTGCTGTCCCGAGACTGTGCCCTGGCCGTCAAGCAGAGGGGAGCCTGTTGTGAACAGTGCAAAGGTGATTGATGTCTTGGCCGTCTTCTCTCCTGGCTGCTGCTTCAGACATTTTTATTTCTCTTTCTCTCACCTTTCTTTTCACTCAGCTCCTGGCTGGGGTGCACATGGGTGGGGAGGAGAAGTAGGGTGTGTGTGTGTGTGTGTGTATGTATGTGTGTGTTTGTGTGTATGTGTGTGTCTGGGGCTGGAAGGAAGGGGGCTCTCCTGGAGGAGGGATGAACGTATGTGAGCATCTTCGTATTTGGTTTATTTTCTAAGGCAGGTTGTTAAAATGTTGCAGAGAAGAGGCAACCACCATGCCCCTGCATATTTGTACACACGCACATGAGCATATTTTGTCAACAAGTTTCAACACTCAGTTTTTCCAGGCTCCACACTCACCCTGCCCACCTCTGCCAGAGATGTCTTTAAGCCTGTATTTTATCATTTTGGTCCTCTTTAAAATTTTCCTTTCCTTCCAAATTAGATCTAAGTCCCTCCGCCTGTCTTTGAAGCATCTCTAACGTCTCCTTACTCCAGCCTCATTTTCCATCACCCTCCAGCCCCATGCTCCGTCTGGAATGTGCTGTTCCTGGTCTCACCTTTCTCTTGGCCTTAGTGCAGCTCTTTTTCCCCAACGTGTCCAGGTGCTGCCTGTGCTCAAGGTGCCCAGCCCTCATCTGCCACGTTCCCCTTTAGATTTCTATGGCCTCCAGAAGCCCACATAGACACCGCAGTGGTGTGATTTTCCTTCTCTGCGGTTTCATGTGGATCGTCAGCTCCCTGGGGATTTCACACCGTGTAGATGTCAACAGCGCTTCACAGTGTGGGGCCACGCAGGAGGCAGCATTAGCCCAGTGTTCAGGGTGTGGGCTCTGGAGTCACCTTGCTGAGTCAGAATCCAAGGTTACTGGGTGGCAGAGTGTTCCCTAAATTTCACATCTACTTGGAAGCTCAGAATGTGACCTTGTTTGGAACTAGGCCCTTTGCAGATATAGTTAATTAAGATGAAGTCATACTGAATTTGGGTGGCTCCAAATCCAATGTGACTGGTGTCTTTATAAGAAGAGGAAGAAACAGAGACAGACAGAGACAGACAAAGAGTGGCAGAAGCTGGAGTGATGCTGCCACCAGCCTAGGAGTGCCCAGGGCCGCCAGGATCTAGGAAAGGCAAGGAGTGATTCTTCCCAAGTGCCTTCAGAGGGAGCATGCCCTACCGACACCTTGATCTTGGACTTCTAGTCTCCAGAACTGTGAGACAATAAATGTCTATTGTCCTAAGCCTCAGGAAACTCATCCACCACATTTCTATGTGAGCAGCGGGAGACATGGACCCTTTCTTGATCTCATCACGTCATTTGTTAAGTGAGGACAGCAGGTTGGGCATGGTGGCTCACACCTGTAATCCCAGCACTTTGGGAGGCCAAGGTGGGCAGATTACTTTAGATCAGGAGTTCAAGACCAGCCTGGCCAACACGATGAAACCCCGTCTCTACTAAAAATATAAAAATTAGCCAGGCGTGGTGGTGGGTGCCTGTATTCCCAGCTACTGGGAAGGCTGAAGCAGGAGAATCACTTGAACCCAGGAGGCAGAGGTTGCAGTGAGCCAAGATTGCGACACTGCACTCCAGCCTGGGTGACGGAGCAAGACTCCAGCTCAAAAAACAAAAACAAAGACAAAAAGCGAGGACAATTGTGTTGGAGGGACTCACATGGAAAGATGTATTCACCGTACTGCATGTCAACATCTCTCACGTAATAGAAGTATAACTGGTGCCCTTTGCATGCTTGACAAGCTTTCGGTTTGCTTCTCCATGATTGGTCATGCAGAAGGGAGCTTTCTTATGCTGTAGTGTGTAGCCTTCTTTCCTTCTTGACCTGCTAGTTCCTTTATCACCACCCTTTCCTCCTCTTATCTTAATCTTCAAGGGAAAGAGATACCCAAGACAAACACATTTCCTGAGCATTCTTTTTGGGCTTAAGATGATAAGCCTCTTCTAACCAAACTGGACCCAAGAATAGGCCAGTGAGTGCAGTGTCCTGAATTCTCTTTCTGATGGAAATCCCAATGCATTTGGGGGGAGGTCAAGAATCCTGCCCTGCCCTAAGGTGGACCTTCATGAGAGGGACTCCTGAATGGGTGATAGGGTTTGTCTTTGTGTTCCCACCCAAATCTCTTCTTGAATTGTAATCCCTGTATGTCAAGGGAGAGACCAGGTGGAGATAATTGAATCATGGGGGTGGTTTCTGCTATGCTGTTCTCATGCTGTTCACAAGATCTGATGGTTTTATAACGGGCTCTTTTCCCTTTGCTTGGCACTTCTCCTTCCTGCCACCTTGTGAAGAAGGTGCTTGCTTCCCCTTCACCTTTTGCCATGTTTGTAAGTTTCCTGAGGCCTCCCCAGCCATGCTGAGCTGTGAGTCAATTAAACCTCTTTCCTTTATAAATTACCCAGTCTTGGGCAGTTCTATGTAGCAGTGTGAAGATGAACTAATACAGTGAGTCTGACTTTTCAGGGGCCCTGGGGTGGATGTTAACATGCACCCTTTGTTTTCTCTCTTTCTACCTCATAATACAGTGCTTGTCTCAAGGGTTTTAAGGGACACAGTCCTGTTCACTCTTAAATACTGGAGACTCCCAGTATTTTGGTGAGTTTTTTTTTTTAATTGGAATTATAACTTATGCTCATAGGAGAAGCCTCAAAAAATAGTCTAAACCATGGAAAAGCAGGAAAAAAATACAGTCTCACCATCCTGAAATAACAATTGCTATCGTTTGATATATTTATTTCTGTATTTTCCCATGTAAAAGTGTTTACGGGGTTGATATTTTGCTACCCATATTGCATTATTTATATTTTTTCCTACTTAACATTAGGGCATAACATCTCTGTTATTTGGACATATTGTCCTTAATAGATGCATAAGATTCTGTTGTAAGAGTGTACCAACATTCATTTGGTTGTTTCTGACCACATTTTTGGGCAGTTAGGTTATACCTTGGTTTTTAGCTTTGAATGTGAGTAAAGGCAAGAAGCTAAAACCAAAGAGCCTTGTGTAGTTAAGGAATAAGGACTGGAGGGAGACCCTTGGGAGGGCATTCCCTGAGGTCCCTCAGATCTGAATGTTCACCCAACCTGGGTTTGGCCTCCCAAGGAATCCCAGTAAACTTTTCTGTAACTCTTTCACATTCTGTATTCATATAGGAGAAAACAGCAACAACAAAACAACAACAGATCAGTGGGTAGCAGAAATTCTGAGACAGCAGTAGCAGCTGCATTTCTGATAAGTCCTCTGACAAAAGCCTGCATGCTCATGCTGAAGATTTTGACTGTTCTTGCTCAATGAGAGTGATTTAGTGAGGAATCATAATAATGCAGAAGTTTGCTGATAATACTTTACTTTAGAACTAAATAATGTCTAGGCATGATTGTCTCAGGGTCAAAGAATTTATATATAATAGAATTTATATATATTATATATATTTATATATAATAGAATTTATATGTATTATATATTTATATATAATAGAATTTATGTATATTATATATATTTATATATAATAGAATTTATGTATATTATATATATTTATATATAATAGAATTTATGTATATTATATATTTATATATAATGGAATTTATGTATATTATATATTTATATAATAGAATTTATGCATATTATATATTTATATATAATTAATATATAATATATTTACACATAATTTATATATTATATATTTACATATAATATATTTATATATAATTTATATATTATATATTTTACATATTTATATATAATATAATTATATATAATATAATTTATATGTTAGAAATAAAAATATAATTTTAATACAAATATATATTTATATTATATATATTTTTATATATGTAACATAATACGCAATGGAGTCTCCTTAGCGAAGAAATGGAGCCTTGTTTTTTCAGATCATTTAACACAGTGGTTCCCAACCTTTTTGGCATCAGGGACCAGTTTCATGGAAGACCATTTTTCCATGGACCGGGGTGGGGGGATGGTTTTGGGATGATTCAAATGTATTACATATACTTCACACTTTGTTTCTATTATTATTACATTGTAATGTGTAATATATAACTCACCATAATGTAGAATCACTGAGAGCCCTGAGATTGTTTTCCTGTAAGTAGATGGTCCCATCTAGGGTTGATGGGAGACAGTGACAGATCTTCAGGCATTAGATTCTCATAAAGAATGCACACTTAGATGACTCGCATGTGCAGTTCACAATAGGGTTTGTGCTTCCGTGAGAATCTAATGCTGCAGCTGATCTGACAGGAGGCGGAGCTCAGGCGGTAATGTGAGCGATGGGGATCAGCTGTAAATACAGATGAAGCTTCTTTCATTTGCCCACCTCTCACCTCCTGATGTGTGGCTCAGTTCCTTACAAGCTACAGACCAGTACAGGTCCGTGGCCCAGGCAGGGGTTGGGGACCCTTGACTTAACACATTGTAACAGGAGCACTGATAGCTGAATTCTCCTGTATTTTGAATGGTATCTGCATTCAGAGGTAATACCTTTTGCAGTTTTTAAAGCTGCTCACCAGGCTGTGTGGTCAGGCCTCTTGTGGAGGTGCACACAGCGTGTACCTAACATAGTTCAGTGGGTGCCAGGCAGAATGGGTGCAGGGCGTGGCTCTATCAGCAAGCATATGGGAAGGTGAAATCTGGTATTGTTAGTGGATGACCAATAGCAAAAGCTTACTAGATGCTTCAAGTTACCCTTGAATATTGTTTCCTCTTTGTTTGTTCTTCCTTTTACCTGAGGGAATGTGTATAAACAGTGTTCTCAAAATGTAATGGATCACAGAAGCAGCAGTTAGAATGCAGATTCCTGGGGCTTGCCCAATATAATAGCAGTCAGCAAGATGACCATCCTCTTCATCAAAACAGCAACAGGTAGTACTCCTGGTGGTACTTTCTTGGAGCCAGGCACTGAATCCTCACAAAGTCAGCCCCATTTTATAGATGGAAAAATGGTGACACTGAGGGCCTTAGTGACTTTCCCAATATCACAGAGCTAGTAAGTGACAGAGATGGGAGACAGACCCAGGTGGTCTCACCATTAGGCTTGTAGGCCTGCTGTATCAGCAGCACCCGGCCTGGGCCCCTGACTGTATATTTTTAAGTCTCCACTGAGACCCTTATGCAGACAGGCTTGAGGACCACAGCTATCAGACAAACAACGGAAAGGAAGAGAGAGGGTCGGCCTCGCTGATGGAGAAAGGAGAACCACATCCCACAGCTTTTAGAGGCTGATAGTCATTACCTATCCTGGTCAATATACTTGAGAAAAATCAAGCATGAGACCATGTAGGCGTGAGAAATCTCTTTACCTTTTGTAGTGGGAGGCTGTGTTTTCTCTCTGGCCCTTTGCTGTCCTCCTATTTTGAAAATCACTAGAATGATTAAAAAAGAAATCAAGGAAAACAGCAGATAATGACCAAGAAAACATCACTCTGATGTTGAAGTGCTGGGGTATGCTTATTGGAAGTCTATTCCAGTTATTCGATTGTGTAAGTAAATGGGAGTGGGGGGACTTGAACCCCAAGAACTGGCTCACTTCCTCCCATGATTTGTTGGAACTTTCTTTTCTTTTTCCCTTCTGACTTCTCTCTCTCTTTCTCCTTTCCTTCCTCGGCACAATTATGTTTAATTTTAAATTTAATTAAACACTACATTAATACATTATTGTACTAAAGAAGTTAAGAAAGGAGAAAGAAGTTCTTTTTGAGCCTGTGAAACCCACTCTGCTCAGAAATAACAACTGTTACCAATTTATTGTGTGTTTTCCAGACCTTTTTCAGTTTATTACATGTATATGTAATTTTGTCTGCGTACTTTTATTTTTACATAAATGGAAAGAAATGGTCTTTTGCAGTTTGCTTTGGCCAACCCCCCCGCCCCCCAGTATCAAAAAACAAAAAAATCTAAAAATCAACAACAATGTGACTTAGGAATTTTCCCAGGCAAGTTCATGCTTTTTCAACTCGTGTATGGATTCCATAGTATAGATATAGAGTAATTCATTTAACACCTCCCTGTTGACAGTCGTTTAGATTTTCAGTTTTTGCAAGCTGCAGGGAACCAGCTTGTCATTCCTGTCAGGCCCATGTGTGTCTGTTTCTCAAGGACAGAGACCTAGAAATCACAGTGTTGGAAGAAAAGGTGTGCATGTGTCAAACTATGATGGACATTTTTACTAAATGGCTCCAAAAAAGACAAGGCTATTCTCTTTCCCTCTTCCCTGAGAGTTTTTAAGCCTTTTCTCCATAAAAGATGATAGGGAAAGCTGGTGTCACATGTGGTAAAATTTAGACCTGTTTGGATATCTTTGCCTTCCCTCATTTCCATTCCATCTAACGGATTCCCCCACTTCAGACTGCAACATTCACACTCTTGACCCAGTTCTCTCCTGCTCTGCATTTCCCCATATTACCAGGGATATGTTCCTCCCCCTTTTGGTGGTTTGGTGAGAAGTGGTATCAAGCTCCATTTAAAGAGCCTAACTGAGTGCCATCAATTGCTGTTGTGTTTTCTACAATAAAGTGCAGAAAGCACTGACAGTTGTCAACAAGTTAACACTTAAATGGTAGTGTTTTCATAGAATTTGGTGCAGTATTGCAGAACTTCAGTGACAGAATGGACTAAATTTAGAATATAGGCTAGATGAAGAATGTGGGGAATGTTTTACTGGCCTCATTTTTAAGAATAATTTTTCTTCTATTTTTATTTATTTTTTATAATAATAATAATTATTATTATTATTATTGAGACAGGTCTCACTCTGTTGCCCAGGCTGGAGTGCAGCAGTGTGATCTCAACATACTGCAACCTCTGCCTCCTGCGTCCAAGTGATTCTCATGCCTCAGCCTCCCAGGTAGCTGGGATTACAGGTGTGTGCCACAATGCCCAGCAATTTTTTTGTATTTTTAGTAGAGATGAGGTTTCACTGGGTTGGCCAGGCTCATTTCCAATTCCTGGCCTCAAGTGATCCACCCACGTTGACCTCCCAAAGTGCTGGGATTACAGGCGTGAGCCACAGTGCCCAGCCTAAGAATGATTTTCTCAATGGGAAATATTATTGTTATCATCTTTGTTATCCTAATCATAAAACATATTCTGCATTAGAAACCTTTGAAATAGCTCAGAAATTATTAATTTTTTTGTTTGTTTTGAAACTTCTAATACAGGGTAAGTATGAGAGAAGAAGGCATGTTATCATCTCATTTTTTTCTTGATTAGTCTCTTAAGAAATTTGGGTTATTTAAAATTCCTCATATTTTATAGTTGAGTTTCTATTTATAGTTTATTCTATGTGTACTTATCTATGTGAGCTACTTCTATAATTAATGTGCATGGTTTATTTATAATTACATGGAACGTCATTTTATTCCTTTAAATAATTACAGAAGTTTATATATATTGTAAATTGGTCTTTACTACTATGCTCATTCTTCATGGGTCTTCATGGGTCATTCCTATTCTTTAAGGCCAGGATGCTGATCAGAATACAGCTCCTCAGAGATGACATTGTTCCCGCAGGCAAACATAATTTTATGACAGTCTCGCTCTGTCACCCAGGCTGGAGTGCAGTGGCACGATCTCGGCTCACTGCAAGCTCCGCCTCCCGGGTTCATGCCATTCTCCTGCCTCAGCCTCCTGAGTAGCTGGGACTACAGGCGCCCACCAACACGCCCGGCTAATTTTTTGTATTTTTAGTAGAGACGGAGTTTCACCGTGTTAGCCAGGATGGTCTCGATTTCCTGACCTCGTGATCTGCCTGCCTTGGCCTCCCAAAGTGCTGGGATTACAGGCCTGAGCCACCGCACCCGGACTTTTTTTTTTTTTTTTGAGATGGAGTCCCACTCTGTCGCCCAGGCTGTAGTGCAGTGGTGCAATCTTGGCTTACTGCAAACTTCGACTCCTGGATTCAAGTGATTCTCTTGCCTCAGCCTCCTAAGCAGCTGGGATTACAGGTGCCCGCCACCAGGCAGGCTAATTTTATTGTATTTTTAGTAGAGACGGGGTTTCGCCGTGTTGGCCAGGCTGGTCTTGAACTCCTGATCTCAGGTGATCCATCCGCCTCGGCCTCCCAAAGTGCTGGGATTACAGCTGTGAGCCACCATCCCTGGCCAGTGTTACTGCTTTTATCTACCAAGAGCTCTCATCCTGAGGCTCATGAAAGTTGTGGCATCCATCTGTCTGTCCATGTAGTATTGTTGAAGCACTGTGGATTGTGAGGTGTGATTATCTGGTTGATTTTAAGACCTTTACCTCTATCTGTTTTCTTCATGGAAGTACCAGAAGGACTTATGTTCCCCATTGCTGGATAACAAATTATTTGGTTTATGCTCACCACTAAGTCTTCACAACAGTGAGGTAATTTCTGTCTTATTTTATATATGAGGAAAATGAGGGCCTGGAGAAGTTCAGTCATTCATCTGCCAAGAGGTTAGTGACCCAGGATCAAGCAGAGGGTGACCATATCCTCAAGGAGCTTGCTTCACTAAAGGGACACAGAGAAGTACCATCTGGTTGGGAAGTTCTCTGGGTAAGGCATGCCTGAGTGCAGGGGGAAGGTGTTTTAGTCCATTCCCACATTGCTATAAGGAAATACCCAAGACTGGGTAACATAAAGAAAAGAAGTTTAGTTGACTCAACATGGCTAGGGAGGCCTCAGGAAACGTACAATCATGGCAGAAAGCACCTCTTCACAGGGCAGTAGGAGAGAGAATGAGAGCCAGCAGGGGAAATGCCAGACACTTATAAAACCATCAGATCTCGTGAGAACTCACTATCATGAGAACAGCATGGGGGAAACTGCCCCCATGATTCAATTACTTCCCACTGGGTCCCTCCCATGACATGTGAGGATTATGGGCATTACAATTCAAGATAAGATTTGGGTAGGAACACAGCCAAACCATATCAGAAGGGAAGGAGGATAGCTAGCAGGCAAGGAATCAGGGATGTGCCTGGGAAGGCTTTCCAGAAGACCAATGCGTTTTTATGAACAAGTAAAAGGTAATCACATTCAAAAGGGCTGCTCTGCACAAGACTACCGGATGAAGGTTCTGGCACACACAAAGGCATGACATAGGTCTTAGTCATTGCCTGCCACTCAAAATCACCTGGGGAACTTGTTAAGGTACCAGTTTCTAGGCTTCCTTGAATTAAACAAATCTGATTTAAAACAAATCTGTAATAAGTTTTTGTTTGTTGATTGTTTGAGGAGGAGTAGAGGGGTCACACAAAAAGATAACAGAATCCTATCATGACTTTTACTTATTTTCCTCCAAAAAAGATGCTGATATTGAAAAGGCAATGGTAGGAGAGTACATCTGCTTAAGGACAGAAATATGAAAACCCATAGTTCAAACGTATTCTTAGAAAGGCTTTGTGTGTGCATGCATTTGTGTTCCTGTTTTCTTTAATTGCATTGCTCAGATGTTCCATTCATTTATTAATTTAACAATTATTTGTGAATCCACGGGCCAGGTATTTATAGAATAGTGCTGCTTACCAAATTGTCCTTAGCTTTTATGAAGCCAGAATATTCTTTAAAAGAGAAAGGTAATTAAATTATAACTAATTTCTCTCAGGCAAATATTTCAGTGTGCTTTTGAGATTATTTTTATGCTAATAATAATTATACATTTTTATCCAAATAGCCTAACAACTGGGCAGAAGATTAATCTAATTTGAAAAAACTCAGTATTGTTTGATGAAAACAAATGAGATCATCGGGAGTCAAACAGATGGTTTTGGCAGCTTTTCTGTATTTACTTGGACTGAAAATCACCCTTTAATGTAGGGTTCTTTCATGAACAATAATGTGTTTGTTATCTGAATATATGTTTGTTATTAGTAGATCATAAATGAATAAGGTGTGTTTCAGACATTTATAGGTCAAGTTCCATCTTCTTTCCTCATATAGAGCATGAAATATTAATTGTCCACAAGAGTTTGATGAAGGATTGAAAAAAAAGTCTTTCATTTGTCAAGTGGGGTTTATTTTCCGTAACCTTTTCTTGTCTTTGATTTTTCTGTGTTTTGTCTTGTTTTTCTATGGGTTATGTTCCCATGGGTTGCATTTTTTAATAGTTTAACTTTTATATTTGATTTTTAAAATCCTATGATGTCTCATGAAAAGAAAAAGGCAAAATATAAATATTTGCACATCAATTTCCAAAATGAGGTCAACTGCCCTAGGTTCTGATAAATAAGAATTAAAGAGCAAAACATGCATTGTGAAATTTAAGAGAATTGAGCTCATGTCTATAGACCAATTACTGACCAATGTAAAGGGGGACTATGAATAATGGTAATAGATTAAGCATTATTAATTATAGGTTGCCTTTTCTATAGTACAAGGTCATGAATAAGGGACCTCTTCTCAGTGCTGCTTTGAGAATGACCTGGAAGATGATCATGCCTTTCAGGATATTGCTATGTGGTTGTTTTGGAGGGAGCCAGCTACTTACCATATATAGAAACAAACATTTAAAAAAACTCTTATATGAAGATAATGACACTTTCTGTGTTGACAGAGTGAATTGTTTTATTGTTGAAATCTTTTAAGATGGAAAGATTGAGTTAGCCATGTGCCAATCTGGTTGCTTACTTTTAACCAAACTTATTTTGGCAATCATAACCATGCATTGTCTGCTGCCCAAACAAAAGAGTGGTTCTTTCCTCAACCTCTGCTTTCCTTTCTTTTAGACATGGCCAAATTCTCTGGTAGTTATTATATCTAATCAACCTGGATGCTGTTTGCCCCAGGTTTTGCCTCCCGAATAAGAAATGAGTTGCCTTCCCCTAGAAGGTCTGCTAATCATGTAAACTATACTGTGAAAGAGTTTTAGAGAATACTTTGGAAGAGAAGACAATCCTCCAATCTTAGGCTTTCAGAGATAGAGTTGTATTCAGCCCTGAGGTGGTGGAGATTACTCTTCTGATTTAGCAGATGGGAAAACTTATGTGATGAGAGAGATTGTACAATTGCTCAGATGCAGAGGGGATCTTCTGACTCCCACTGTCCCATTCTTCTTGCTTGGCATATGATATGGTTTGTCTCTGTGTCCCCACCCAAATCTCATGTTGAATTATGGTCTTCAGTGTTGGAGGAGGCACCTGGTGGGAGGTGATTGGATCATGAAGGTGGATTTCCTGCTTACTGTTCTCATGATAGTGAGTGAGTTCTCACGAGATCTGGTTGTTTAAAATTGTGTGGCACTTCTCCCTTTGTTCTGTCTCCTGCTGGCCATGTGAAGATGGTGCCTGCTTCCTCTTTGCCTTCCGCCACGATCATAAGTTTCCTAAGGCCTTCCCAGCCATGCCTTCTGTACAGCCGGAGGAACTGTAAGTGAATTAACACTCTTTTCTTTATAAACTACCCAGTCTTAGATATTTCTTTATAGTAATGTGAGAGTGGACTAATACAGTATCATACTGCCTGTGAGATAAGCAGGAAGGAGGAGAGATGAGTTGTGATGGCTCTAGAGATAAACGAGAGAGAAAGAGAGAGAGAAAGTGAGAGAGAGAGAGAGAAATGAACTTGGCAGTTCTTCACCCGGGCACAGCCCCCTTCTTCCTCCAGAACTGATTATAGTCTGGGTGGACCAACAATTTCAAAGAAAGTATGTAGGCAGAGAGGCTTTTGGAGGTGACTGACAACATGTAGCTTAGGAACCAGTGGCTTTTCTTACTAATTGTCCTTTATCTGGGAACCCTCAACTCAATTTTTTCTTTCCTCACTAGTACTCATGACTGCTTATTACTGCAGCAGTGTTCCAGTGGGACAATTGAGATGAGCTTTGCTCTTATGTGTGTATGTGTGTGCTTGGCTGCATACAATGTCTTAAATAGGTCATGCAATTACACACTTAAAAGCACCCAAAAATATCTACAGTAAAAGTAAGTTTCCCTCCCACTCTTGACCCCGGCGACTTTGCCCTGGAGACAATCTTTGTACCAGGTTCTTGGGGATCCTTCCAGAGCCAGCCTCTGCATACTCTCTCTCTCTGTGTGCGTGTTTCATTTGTGTGTGTGTGTGTGTGTGTGTGTGTGTGTGTGTTTCATTTCTAACCAAATAGAAGTCTCTAGCTTTACTCTTAGCTAATTTAATGCTGAGACTCTAACCTGTCACTTAAAATGTCTTTGGAGATTGCATTCCCTCCCCACCATTGAGCTACTCACTTCCAGTGCCACTGTTTTTTATTTTTCTCATGATTTTGCGCTTAAGAGAATTTCTCACATGCTTCTTGATGAAAGTTGTTAGATTCTGGAATGCTTGCATAGATATTTTAACCTATGCAGTTTAACTAATTTTATCCACCTGGCCTCAGAAATTTGAGTGGAGGTTGTTAATACATTTTTCAAGACAAGAAAAAAGACAAAAAACAAGAGGGATTTCTTTCCCCTGCTCTTTTTCTCTAACCAAAAAAAGATGTATAAAATGTTACAATTCATAGATTGGCTACCCATAATATAAACCAGGCTATTTTGGCATTTCAATAAAAATGACCCTACTTGTTTAAAAGGACCTTGTTAACATTAAAATCATACTTCACAAAAAGCTGTTTTTGTTGTTAAAATTAGTAAGGAAACTTAAAACAGAGATCAGCTTTCCTTGTCAAATTTGTCTCAACCCATTTATTCCTGGGCTTTGTTTTTTAGATTTTGTAGACTTTTGGAAGGCAGTTTAAGGGGTAAGTTTGTGGTTGCCTTTAAGTTAGAAGATTAGATTTCTAAAGCTTGCTGTGGACTTCTGGTGCATCCGTTTTCACTTTCTAAAGTGGGCCAAGTTGCGAATGTTCCTGGCCACGATGGAGGAGCGTGGTAGTTCTGGTCTCCCTGATGTCTCATATGCAAAGTGCCTGACAGCCATATCAGAATGGGGGTAGTCTCAGAGGCTCCCAGACTCACAGAGCTTCCTTCTGCTGCTGATGGCCAGCGTACTAATTTTCTATTGATAGACAACAAGCTATGACAAACTTAACAGCCTAAAATAACATCATTTGTTAACCCACAGTTTCTGTGGGTTGGGGCTCTGGGCATGGCTTAGCTGGGTCTCACAAGCCTGCAATTAAGATGTCATCCAGGGCTGGTCTCATCTGAGGCTCAGGGTCCTCTTCTAAGCTCATGTGGCTGTCGGCAGAATTCAGTTCCTTGCAGCTGCAGAGTGGCTTCCTTCTTCAAAGCCAGCAAGAGAGGACCTTTATGGCTTGTAGACCCTTTTTAAGGCTCACTTAGTAGGTCAGGCCCACTCAGGATAATAACTCAAGTTACACCTGCACAATTTCTGGTCACAGCCTAATCACGGGAGTGACATCCATCACATTCACAGGTTTTGCCCACACTCAAGGGAAGGATTGCACAAAGTAGGTGTATCAGGGGTTGGATACGTCTTAGAATTCTACCAACCGTACCCAGAGCAGCTTTGGGACACATGGTTAAGTAAAAGCATCTATCGAGAATGATAGTTACAGCTAGAAGATAGCTTGCCCAATCAGTGCACACAGTACAAGCTAGCAAACGCTTGCCTGCTTTTGGCCATTCCCTCTCCTCCTCTGGTTAGGTGGCCACCAAGCCCTGCAAGATCTGGGTTTTGCTCTCCCCTGTCTCCCCATCTTCTTCTGCACTTCTCCTGGTGGGATTTTTTTTTTTTTTTTAGATGGATTCTCTCTCTGTTGCCCAGGCTGGAGTGCAATGGCAGGATCTTGGCTCACTGCAACCTCTGCCTCCCAGGTTCAGTGGATTTTCCTGCCTCAGTCTTCCGAGTAGCTGGGACTACAGGCATGCATCACCACGCCAAGCTAATTTTTGTATTTTTAGTAGAGATGGGTTTTCACCATGTTGGCCAGGCTGGTCTTGAACTCCTGACCTCAAGTGATCCACCCGCCTTGGCCTCCTGAAGTGCTGGGATAACAGGTGTGAGCCACTGCACCTGGATGGGAGGCTTTCTTCTGTTTCCCTTAATGTTTTGTGCTCACTTCCTGCTGTGGAATTTTGAACATACTCTAACCTTTGCTTGGAGGGCTTTTCTACCCTATGTTGTAGAGCTGACTTTGACCCATTTTTTAGATTTCACTTTGGACATTCCTTCCCGGCATCCATGGGCACTTGCTGTACAATTAAGTATCTTTTCTTCTTAACATTAACCTCAATTGTGATTCAGCATTTTGATTTTCTAGAACTCCTGCTAAACTGGAAGTTTTGGGAGGGTAGGGATGACAGTATTTTCAGCTCTGATCACTGTGCCTGGTACAGACTGGCTGCCCCCTGAATATATGTTGGATAAAAGGGAATAAGAGAAATATGGGAAAATTGGAACTAAGTTTCAATCTTCCTAGTTCAGCATGTGTCTCATGATGTCATGAGCATATTTAGTTTAGTACTGTTGACTCACATTAAATGATTGCAACTGTTCCTGGCCATGGTGGAGGAGGGTGGTAGTTGAAGTTGAGTGAGAGTGACAGGGAGAGAATGAGAATGGATAAATAGGGATGAAAAATGACTGAATGTCTACCAACGAGTTATAGGCCCTTGATATTTTATTGTTCCTTCTTTGAATTCCATAGAGGTTAAAAAAGATAATTAAAACCACCACCGCTTAAGTATATTTTCATATGGTAGTGGCTGTAGTATAGTATAGTACTAATAAACTTACTGATCACCTAAATGTGATTTTTAGTAGATCTTTCATTGTTTTGTGCAAAGCCACCAGTAATATTCTGCAATTAGGACTTCAGATTTCCAAGGTACCATAATTTTGGTGTGATTATCTGCTTTCTTTTGTAACATCATATAGAATGAACCTTTAATGTAGCTTTGAGTTTTCTGCAGCTGCTCTTTAAATGATTCTGCGACTGCTTATAGCGTGCCTATCATGAAGAGTAAACTGCTCAGCACTTTAAGATGATTTTTCCCCCTCCTGTCTTATAGTATATTTCACTGTGAGAATAAAATCACAGTGATGCTTATCATCTCAAAATGTTTTGGAACCAAAACATTCTTATCTCCTCTGAGGCTTCTAATGACATTCTTTCATGGAGGGCCATAAAGCTGAGAGAATAAAGTGAGGTATTCTAGGTAGAAACTTGGGGTGCATCATCAGAAACCTCGGGAAAGGAATGATTTGACACTGAAGCCCCTGCAGTCTGTCTAGGTTCTCTTTTATTTGCTGCTTAAATTCAGCAACTCTGAAACTGAAAGTATGTCCATATATGTGACATGCATCTATTGAGGAAGATGCATGAGTGTGCAGGCATCTAATTGTTATTTTAAAAATGATCATGATGCTGAATGGTAAATGTTCCTACTGGACTTTGACCAGAGAATACTCTTGTAGTTTCTTCAGAAGCTGATTCCTTTTTTTTCTTTTTAGAATTAGATGTTCTATATTTCTTTTGGAGAGGAACCTCATCTTAGAGTTAATTTGTATTGACTTAGAAATCTGTCTGCTAGAGAGATTGATGTTTAACAAGACTAATATGATAATGAAGGTGAACAATGTACATTGGTATGTTCATGAACTTGAGTGCCTCCTTCTCTCAGTATGAGCTTATTTACACCAGAGCCAGCTAATTATGTTTCTAGTAGGTTGGTGGTTGGAGGACTGAAGATGTTTATCTGCAGACATGCTTGGGCATTGACTGGCTGATGCTGAACACATGAGGCAGTCCTCTGACTGTCCGAGAGTGTCCAGGCATTCTCCGAACCTGCACTGTGAGTTTTAATATATTGGGTTCCGGAGACTGTGGCATGGCCACCTTGATGAGGCTGTGAATGCAGAAGCAAGGCAAACATCTTTAAACCTCCAGAGGCAAGGCCACACAGAGGAGCTGAAGGCAAAACCCTGGCCTGGTTAATATATTCAGACATCTAGACAGGGAACTTCTAAGCCTCGTAGCCTGAGGATTGTATAATAGTCATAAAGACCCTCAGTTATTTGAAGAATGAAGTGAAAAGAAGACAGGACTTGGAAGTAGATGGGGAATCAATTACTGACTCTGCCACTTCTAGTTACTTGACCTTGGCCAAGACATTGTTTTCAGAATGTTTGTTTTCCCCTCTGTATCATGCAGGGGCTGGACTGGATTAGTGGGTCCTGAACCTGCTTGTGTCTTGGAATTGCCAGAACTGCTTGTAAAATACTCAGATGCCTGAGCCCTACTGCAGACCAAATGAATCATAATCCCCAATGAGTGAGGCCCAGGCAACTGTGTTCTTTTTTATGGCAAGACACATATAACGTAAAATTTACCATTTTGATCATTTTAAAATATACAATTTGATGGCATTAAGTACATTCACATTGTTGAGCAACCATTACCACTATCTATTTCTAGAACTTTTTCATCATCTCAAACTGAAACTCTGTACCCATTAAACAATATCTTCTCTTTTGCTCCTCCCCTCAGCCCTTGGTAGTCTGCATTTCACTTTCTGTCTTTATGAATTTGCCTATTCTAGGTACCGCATATACATGCAGTCAGACAATATTTGTCCTTTTGTGTCTGGCTTCTGTCACTTAGCATAATGTCTTCAAGGTTTATCCATGTTGTAGCGGGTATTAGAATTTTATTCCTTAAAGGGCTAGATAGTAGCCCATTGTATGAATACACTGCATTTTGTTTATCCACTCATTTGCTGATAGACATTTGTGTTTATTCCACTGGGCATCTATATTCTGAATTAGCCCCCTAGGTGGTTCTGATGTCCAGCAGGCTTGGGAGCCCCTGGAATGAATGTTCTCCTGGTTAAATGATGTGTTGTATATACCAAGTTTAGGAGAAGGAGAGCCAGACATAATGCCATAAACTGAAAATATGTGACTGTTAGTATGCTTAAGTATTTTTATCTAGGTATATGGGATTAACAGCATGACCTCTAATGCTAATAAAATACCCTAAACTCTACCCAAAAGTTCGTGGTCTCCTATTAGGAAGATAAAAGGTTTCACACAGCCACTGGCATCTAATGTTAAAATATATAGTACTATAAACCGTGATGTGCTGAAGTGGTTATCTTCCTGACACTGTTTTTGTTGATATCACGTTAGTTGCCAGGAATGACCATGGTGGAAGTATTCATACCTTGGAAATCAGAATGCATTTCAAAGTCAGGGCTTTTTCCTCTTAGAGAGCTGGCTGTTAAATATGGGCAGCACACCACTGACTACAAGCCAGGTGCTTGATACTTCTCTTCTTTTTAACAAGAGTTACTAATGAAAGAAATATAATTTAAAAGTATAAGCCTTTGTTGATAAACTAAAATTCAGAAATCAATGGTTGCTCTGAGATTCAGGGAGTGCAGGAGATTCCAGTATAGCTCCCATGAGTGCCTGCTTTAGTTACAGCTTGGATGAGGTGTGGGCTTATGGTGTGGAGGTTTCTCCTCATTCCTCTCCCGGTGTGATCACATGGGTCAGTAGCTGCTTTTCTTGACAGATATTTGGCAGTGTCTTCCACAGTTCCTGCCCATAGATTGAGGCCTTTATCAATTTTTTTTTTTTTTGAGATGGAGTTTCACTCTTGTTGCCCAGGCTAGATAGAGTGCAATGGCGTGATCTTGGCTCACCACAACCTCCGCCTGCCAGGTTCAAGCGATTCTCCTGCCTCAGCCTCCTGAGTAGCTGGGATTACAGGTGCCTGCTACCACACCTGTCTAATTTTGTGTTTTTAGTAGAGATGGGGTTTCTCCATGTTGGTCAGGCTGGTCTCGAACTCTCGACCTCAAGTGATTCGCCCGCCTCAGCCTCCCAAAGTGCTGGGATTACATGCATGAGCCACTATGCCTGGCCAAGGCCTTTATCAATTTTGTCCTGTTTTTAGAATGGGCGAATTTTTCTCTTTAATGCACTTATCTACCCATGCTTCAAATGTAACAAAGAACCCCTCTGATCTCATGGCATGAAATCAGAGGCAGCCACACAGACTTCCAGAAGACTCTGTACAACGTTGCGCTGTTGAATCAGACATCTCTTCTGCTGGCTGCACAGTTCTAAAATCATCCCAAGCAAATGAGTCTCAGCTCAGACTTTCCAGCAAAGAGCCCAGGTAAAAGAGGTGGCAGATAGGAAGAAAAATAGGGGTGCAGGAATGTGTGTTTTCACAGGCCCCCTAGGAATGCCCTTAGTCCTTGGACTACTCGTGGAAAAACGCTTCCCAAAAGTGTACTTGGCAAACATAGGCCGGCTTCATCCCACAGTGAAAGAGGCTTCTCAATGAGGCATAGATCAAGCCTGATATTTCCATATAAGTAATTTTTTAAATGGTCTAAAAAGCACCTAGCAGGGGTATTTTGTAGACATAGATAAGCTTATTCTAAAATTTGCATAAAAAGGCAAAGGACCTGGAATAGCTGAAACAATCTTGAAACACAAGAATACAGTGAGAGGAATCAGTCTACCCAATTTTAAAGTGTGTAGTACAGCTACAGTAATAAAGACAACATGGCATGGACAGAAGCATGGACACACAGATCGGCGGAATAGAATGGAGAACCTGGACTAAGACAGAAATATATCCACTTGATTTTTAACAAAATGCCAAAGCAATGTGATGGCAGAAGGCTAGCTTTTTAAACACATGGCGCTGGAGCAGTGAGCTGTTCATAGACAAACAGACAAACAAGCAAACAAAAAACCACACAAAAACAAACACCTCACCTAAACTTTATACATCATATGATTAGGTCAAAATTAATCACAAACTTAAATGTGAAATGGAAAACTGTAAAACTCGTAGAAAACATATGTAGGAGAATATTTGGGACCTAGAGCTAGGCAGAGTTTTCAGACTTGACACCAAAAGCGCTGTTCATAAAAACGAAAAATTGATAAATTTACCTCATCAATATAAAAATCATTTGTTCTGTGGAAGCTTTGTGAGGACAACAAAAAATCTAATTAGAAATAGGCAAAAGATATGAAGAGACATTTCATCAGAGTATATACAGGTGGCAATGAAGCACATAAAAAGATGTTTAACATCATTAGCTATCAGGAAAATGCAGTTAAAACTACAGTAAAATATTAACTCACCTATCAATATAGCTAAAAATATAAACATCGAACCCTTGGACAACATGGGTTTGAACTCTGTGAGTCCACTCACACGCAGATCTTTTTCAATAAAAGTTATACCCAAGTGTCCCTGCCTCTCCTGTCTCCCCTTCCGCCTCCTCCACCTCCTCCACTTTGTCCACCTCTTCCACCCCTGAGACAGCAAGACCAACCACTCCCCTTCCTCCACCTATGTTAATGTGATGAGGATGAAGACACGTATGATTATCCACTTCTACTTAATGAATAGTAAATACATTTTCTCTTCCTTATGACTTTCTCAATAACATTTTCTTTTCTCTAGCTTACTTTATTAAGAATACAGTGTATAATACACATAACATACAAAATATGTGTTAATCAACTATGTTATTGGTAAGGCTTCTGGTCAGCAGTAGGCTATTAGTAGGTATGTTTTTGGGGAATGAAAAGTTATATTGAATTTTTGACTTCAAGAGGGTTGGTCAAGGGTCAACTGTAGAGTGATAACACCAAATGCTGGCAAAGACGTGGAAAATCTCTCATACATTGCTGGTGAAAATGTCAAATGATTGTTTAGCCACCCCAGAAGTCAGTATGGCAGTTTCTTAAAGAACTAGACATACACTTACCACATGACCCAGTAATTGCACTCTTGAACATTTATGCCAGTGAAACAAAAACTTGTGTTCACACAGAGTCCTGCTGTGATGAATAAATGTTCATCACAGCTTTATTTGTAAAAGGTAAAAAACTGGAAACAACCCAAATGCCCTTCAGTAGGTGAGTGGTTAAACCAACTGTGGTATATCCATACCAAGGAATGGTATGGATACTCAGCAATAAAAAGGAACAAACAATTGATACATGCAACAACTTGGTTGGAGCTCAGAACAATTATTCAGAGAGAAAAGAGTCAACCTCAAAAGGCAACATACTAGATGATTCCTTTAATATTCTGGAATAACAAATTATAGAAATGGAGAGCTGACTAGTGGTTGCCAGAGATTAGAGACAGAGGCAAGAAGCAGACTGAGTGTTGCTATAAATGAATAGCCTGAGGGAGTCTTGTTGTGATAAAACAATTCTGTATGTTACGTGGTTACAAGAATGTACACGTAATAAAACTGCACAGAAACACACACACACCCAGACAGACACAAATGAGTGCATGTAAAACTGGTAAAATCTGAATAAGCTTTGTGGATTGCACAATTGTCAATTTCCTTGTTTTGCTGCTGTCCTGTAGTTATACAAGAGTTAACACTGGAGGAGGTTGAGCAAAGGGTGCATAGAACCTCCCTGTATATTTGTTTGCACCTTTCTATGAATCTATATTTCAGAATTAAAAATAAAAGATAAAGAGTGATGGTGGAATAATTTTGAAAACTTTTCCTGATGAGCCCTGAACACCCTAGTTAATCAACCAGAAAGTTTACATTAAGTAATATGTTTTCTAAAGTATAAAAATCATGCAGTATAATGCATTAGTGACACAGATGGTGTTTCATATGTGTGTTGTAGATAACGCATTTATTCTTTACACTGTCACTGATGTCTTTGAAATTACTTTGAGGAAACTAAGTGTTCCATTCTTGACTTTTTGTCTATAGCCACCGTAATTTTTCTTATGAGGTTGTTGGTTGTTTGTTGTCTTTAAATAAATCTTATTTTCTTAGGCTGCTATGATGCACCCCAAACTAGAAACGTGTTCCTATTATGAAATGCATTAAGGGAGAAAAGTCCTTGCTGCAACTTTTTATACATCACCCACCATTCTTGCATTTGCTCTCTTCTTAGCATAAACGCTTCTAAATATGGGAGTGCCTATTGCTCAGGGCTGAATCCCATTGCAAAACATGTTCTTATTATGAAAAATGTATGAATTCACCCTTAGATGTTTGAAGTTGATGCTTTGAGCCCTCATTATTTGTTGCTTCCTAATGTTGAAAGGCCCAAGGCTTAGCATAGTTGGTAGCCAAATGTAAATACATTTAGAACAGAGTTCAAACATAAATCTTCAACCTCAGCTCTTACCACTCCAGCCACAAAATCTGCATGTAACCTTAAATACTGGCTTTGTACCACCACTGGAACATCCTTTTAAAGTATCATTGAAAGGCAGCATGCCATCTTCCCCAGGCACAACATTTTTACTACTGAAGCTATCACTTTCTGAGCTCCTTCTTTGTGTCTAGCACAACCCAAATAGTGAATGGAACATGGCTTTTAGAGTAAGGCAGAAGAGTGGCTGTTTGTTCCCAAAGTAATTGTGCTTTTTTGAAGCTTGGTTCCCTCATTTCTAAATACTGGGGGTAAAATGTTATCTGTTGTGGAGATAGATGTGCTAACTTTGCGTTATGAGGTCCTTGTTATGTGTTCTATAGTGCTAATATGGTTTGGCTCTGTGTCCCCACCCAAATCTCACTTTGAATTGTGATAATCCCCATGTGTCAAGGGTGGGGCCAGGTGGAGATAATTGAATTGTGGGGGCAGTTTCCCTCATACTGCTCTCTCATAGTAGTGAATAAGTCTCACGAGATATGCTGGTTTTATAAAGAGGAGTTCCCCTGGACATGCTCTCTCTCCTGCCGCCATGTGAGAAGTCCTTTTGCTCTTCCTTTATCTTCCACCATAGTTGTGAGGCCTCCCCAGCCCTGTGGAACTGTTGAGTCCATTAAACTTTTCATTATACATTATCCAGTCTCGTGTATGTCTTTATTAGCAGTGTGAGAACAGACTAATACAAGTGTTTTTATGAGAATAAAATTAAGTCCTATGTGAAAACTCTAAGTTCAATGCCTCACCTATAATAATTATGCAATTATTTAAATTTTCTTTCCTTTTTTTCCCTTTTTCCTCTTGGAAGATTATTTGTATAATATTTTTCAAATTGTTTTTTGGTACCTCATCTTTGGAGGTGGCCTTCAGTGACATTTTCCTGCCTTATAATCTCACAGGACTGTCTCTCCTGGTGTAATATTATTTTCCTTCTTTCTCCACTTTTGTTCAGCATGAACTCAACTTAGTTCTTCCTTCTTTGCCTGTTGAGAGGCAATGAGGGCTGACTGCTTGACAGTGGGGTGCTGAGGGTAGGATGGTTTTTGCAGTGGGATTCAGCCCTGAGCAATAGGCACTCCCATATTTAGAAGTGTTTATGCTAAGAAGAGAGCAAATGCAAGAATGGTGGGTGATGTATAAAAAGTTGCGGCAAGGATTTTTCTCCCTTAATGCATTGCATATTCCCTTTATTGTATTAATTACATTAAAAATTCAAAAGCATATTTCATTGACTAGAATCCCAATTTATTTGTGGTTCATAGAATGTATTGTATTACCTTATGGTCAATGGCAGATACTGTATCTATTATGATACTGTAAAGTTATGCAACTGAGCCACAATTTCATCACTTTACAGTCTCCAATAAACACAAAGATTAGAAATCCAAGCAAGTCATGTGGAAGTTTTTTTTTTCTTCCTTTATACTGGTGAAGTCAGTTGAATTTGCAAGTGATTCACTGTACTCATCTGAAATTTCTGCATATTTGGGGTTTATTCATTAAATCATAAAAAATTAAGTGAAATAGTTTTCTATCATTTTTTTCTATTGTCAATTATTTCATTTCAATCACATATTGAATTCCTAATTGGAAGCGAAACGAAAAAAGCAATGAAAAAAATTTTGTGGTGAGGGAGCACATGCTACTATTTAAGAACTCAGTTCATGGGCCTGATTCTTTCTCTTGGGACTGAGGAAATGGTTTGGCTATAAAATTCCCATTAGCCAAAAATAAGCACAATTGCCTCCAGGATTCACGGTAGGTACAGCCTTGAAGAGTAATAAAAGCCTGTTTTAAATGAAGTCTTAAGGACACTGTTTAAGCCCTAGAATGGATAGTCAGATTTTATGTTTATCCCTTTTGATTATACTTCCATATGTTTCTGGAGAACAGTGTCTGAAAAGTGGTTCATTAAAAAAATTGTATTGGGCTGGGGTAATTTGGGGCTTGTTGACCAAGTCCAGGGGAGCAGGGGTGCCCTATCAGGTGGCCTGGAAGCAGCAAAGCATGGCAGACCTGTCTGGTCTGTTTCCTTGTGCCATGTGGCATGAAATGACTTCAAAGACTCCCAGTTTGGTTTAATTTAAATAAATCTGACTGTTTGTGTGCTTATTAAAAAAATAGTTGAGAATAAACCAGTAGTTAGGGAACCAAAATAGATTTTGAAAGGAAAAGGCACTCTATTGAAAGTTCACTTATCTGAATAGCTCCAAGAAAGCTTTCCTGTTTCTGGAAGAGGAGTGGAATGGGACCACATACCCAAGAGAAAACAGGAGATCCAGTGAATGTCACCCTTTCTATGTTCTATTTTTGTAGTTTGTAGGAATAGCTGTATGTTGGTGCCTACTATTTTTACCAATGAAATTAAACATTTATCAAGTCCTTGCCACAAACAAAGGGACTTGGAATTCACATTGTGCATGGAGAAAGAACACAAGAGCATACCCTGAGTGGGGAAGTTTCATGGAAGGCTTCCTAGAGACTGTAATTTTAAGCTGAGTCTTGAATAAGGATGAGTTAGGCAAGGAAGGAAAGTTTGGGTGATGTAGGTTTCCTTGTGGGGTAATGGAGATGGAGAAAATGGATGAGATTAAAGCTTTCCATAAGGGACCGGCATGTGCAAAATCGCAGGTTGAGATCTTCTGGCCATGTTTTGGAGAATTCTAAGTACAGCTTCTCTGCAATGGAGAGAGTACAAGTTTGGGAACAGCAGAAGAGAGGATGAAGAGGTGAGTTGAGGCCAGGCCCGGGATATCTTTGATGTTTACAGTAAAGGTTCATGGTTTTCAATCCTGGCTACATGTTAGATTCCTCTTCCACTTCCTACTTTTGGAAACTCTGATCCAATTTGTCTAGAATAAAAGGGCTAGGGGTGGGTGCCTGGTCTATACCTCAGCCAGTCTGTGTACCATTGGTCATTGTGAATGACATGAGCAGGCCAGAAAGAGCACACAGTGAAAGCTGTGTAGAAGGATGGCTTAAGAAAGGTCCCTACCACAGCCAGGAGAAACAGTCAGTGAGCCTGTTGCAATAGTCCAGGCAGGAGAGAAATAACCAGCAGCTTAGCTGAGGCTGGAGTAGAGAGGTTGGTGAGGTAACTGGGAGAGAGCATCTGGAAGGTGTGGGAGGGCATTGAAGAAGGAAAGCCCGGTCAGTCCTCCACAAAGAGGCTCCAGACAATAATGACTGAGTGTCTTTTGCTTGGGCACTTAGAAGGCAGCTGTAGCGCAAGAGAGTAAAGTTTTAGTGGAGGGATGGTGGGGTCAGAAGCCAGATTGCCTTAGTTGAGGAACTTGAACATGCATTCAGAAGCTTGTGAGTTCATTGTGAAGGTAACTCCAGGCAGTGACATGGAGTTCTAGGGATGAAGGGAAAGAACTGGAAAGGTACGTTGGGGCCATGTGAAGGCTTTGGGTACCAGGGGGTAAGTTATTCATAATGGTAAGATCCAGTTATTTGCAATTTGACTGATGTTAATGTGAAAAATGAGAGGATTAAGACTAAATAGGAGAAACTAGGCACAGCTAAGGCTCATTAGAAGGCCAATGCCATTTTTTATGGTCCTGATGATTTTTAACAGCTATTTTAACAACAGAATAATGAAAATGTGTGGTATTCTTTCTCCCTTGGGATAATGTGGCCACTGAAAAAGGTCAGAACTAATAGGAAAAATGAGTTTTATTACTTAACTGTGGATTCAATTAATTTGTGCTCTTCCTGTTTTCATTGCCCCATTTTCTCAGTTGGCTAAGCCAAGCTTCTCTACAAGAATATGAATGTTAGGACAAATACTCTGGAGTTCTTTCCCACCCAGAAAATAATTAACATAAAAAAGCCAAAATATATACAAAAGAAAAGTGTGGCTGGTTTAGGCTCATTGTTGTATTATTTTAGATGTAAGGAAGAACCATATTGAGCTTTGCGTGATGGTTTAAATCAGGGTTTTTCAGCCTTGGCACAATCAAAATGTTGAGCTGGTTAATTCTTGGTGTGCATTGTAGGATGTTTAGCATCATCCCTGGCCTCTACCCATTAGATGCCTATAGCTCTCCATATCTTCCAGCTGTGATAACCCAAGATGTCTCCTAATGTTGCCCAAAGTCCCCTGGGTAGGGCTTAGGGTGAAAGGCAAAATCACCCTCACTCGAGAACTGCTGGTTTAAAGATATCGTAGTGATTTTTTCAGAAAATTACCACATCTCCCGCTGCAGTACTGATGATTTTAATGAAGCTTATAAAATCTCAAATGCTTTTTGTCACTAGAAGAAAACTAATGAATGTTTATAAATCCCTTGTAGGGAGTTTCTTGTAAATATTTAAAGAAAAAAAAGCTACTTTACTGCTTGCTGCATATTTACCTGATCAGTCATCTAATTATTCCAGTCACTTACTCTTTTATTTAATTACTAGATCTGCTATGATTTAATTTTATATGGACAAGTGCTGGTTTTATTCCTAGGCCATGAAGTCCTCAAAGCAAAGGATATTATGCTGAATTAGAAAATGCTAAAATAATACTAGCAATTTAGACCTGGATGTAAAAATGTAATTTTCACATGGCACCTGGATTCTAGTGTTAGTTTCATATCTAATTTCTTCTAATTTGGAGTAAGCCCTTTAGCCTTTTTGTGCAAATTTTCTCATCTGTAAAAAGAAGGAGATAAACTATGATATCTGTAAGTTTGCTTCTATTCTAAACGTCAACACTTGAATATATTTATATTATTTCATTGAGTTGTTCCTCCTGCTCCCATAATGTGCCTCTCAATGCAATTAAACCCAGAATGTGTCTCAGAATGTGGTCCATGGTGCTGGTCTACAATAAGTTGAGTACAAAAATGGACAGTAAACAGAAATGTTTAATATAATTTGGTAGTGTATTCTGTGCCTATTACATGTAATAATAAAAGTTGGGCTTATATTTTGTCTCTTTGAAATTCAGTTTTTTCTAGTAAATCACTTTAATTATATTTTATAAAAGTATCAGTCCACACTGGATTAACAAACAAAACAAAGGCTGGGCACAGTGGCTCATGCCTTTGGACCAGCACTTTGGGAAGCGAAGGCAGGCGGATCACTTGAGGTCAGGAGTTCGAGACCAGCCTGGCCAACATGGTGAAACCCCGTCTCTACTAAAAATACAAAAATTAGCTGGGCATGGTGACAGGTGCCTGTAATCCCAGCTACTCAGGAGGCTGAGGCAGGAGAATCACTTGAACCTGGGAGGCGGAGGTTGCAGTAAGCCAATATCGCGCCATCACACTCTAGCCTGGGAGACAAGAGCAAAACTCCGTCTCAAAACAAAAAACAAAAAACAAACAAAAATGAAAACAAAACTGGCCTCTCACTAGAGGGAGTTTGGGAAGCAATGCCTGGATGTATGATGGAAAATTTTGTGTGCATCTCTTTCTACCATGGCCAATAAGAGATAGTATATTCCATCTCTCTGGAACTTAAATAAAAACAGGGCAAGATATTGTCTGTTTACCCTATTAGCAGCATAAAGTTGGTGGCAAATAGAATTAATTGTAAAGAAATTTATCTAACAGAAAATAAGAAGTCATTTATTTTTGAGTACATATAAGGTTTTCTTTGATTGTATCTATATCTGAGTCTTCATTTTGCTCAAGTTAGTTTCATGAATTAAAATAACATGTTTATCTTAGAACATAAACCCAAAGAGCGATGAGAATGTCCTTTCTTTAATTATCTTTTTTTCTGAGAGTCCTTACATATGAAATCCATTCTAATGCTTGATATACTGAAGTCTCCATAAGTAGTTGATGGTAGTGAGGGTAGGTGAAGAAGGAAAAGGTGTGGATTACATACACTAAAGAGATTTTCACAGATGTTTTGGAGTCTGTTCAGTCACTCAGATTCATCCATCATTTGAGAAGACCTGTTATATGGACTCAGATGTGATAGAATGACACATAAACAAGGGTGGTTAAGCAATGGAGCACTTCACAATGTGACCTTCGTCTGATTTTCCAGTATTATTGTCCAATCTTTCTTTATGTGGTAAATTATGGTGGAGAAACAAGGCTTCCCACTGACAGTTATTTGAAGCAGAAAACACTGTTGGGTTCCTTGCACTGTGGACCATTTATTCCAATACCTTTTATCCCATAAAGAGTGGAATAATCCAGACAAACTGGTGCTCCTCCTGGGAGCCCTTTGCACATGACCTGGCATTGCTTGGGAACAGCCTCTTAACCCTGGCCCACATGGATTTTGTAGTACACTTCCTCCTCTAAAACAAAAAAGGCAAGATCTTTGCTTGCACTATTAGCAGCAAAAAATCACCCTTTCTTTCAGTTTTTCAATTCAGATAATGAAAATATATAACATATTCGGAAACTCCACTGGCAGACTTGGCAGGCGTTTCATATTTACTTGGACTTAACATGAATTGGATTTGGTTCTCTGATTTCCCTGCCTCCATCTCTCGGAACAAGTTATTTATTATCTGAAAGTTTCTGTGTTAGTGGATCAGACATGCACATGGCACGTCTCTTGTAAGTGCATTTGTTCAGTAAGATTTATGCTAGCCCAAATTGTTTTATATTGGTTTTCATTGTTGAAAATTTACTGTATTCATTCTCGGTTTGGCGTAAGTATTTGTAGTGTGCTAGGGGTTCCTGTGGTTGAACATTTTATCTCTGTAACACTTCATGCAAAGGAAATTAAAAAATATATAGTGAAAGCATTTCCCTAATGTGTTTCCAATCAGTTGTGTACTTTAGTAATTTGATTTGTAGGAACTAGAGAGCAGAGTATTACTGAGCCATTTTCAATCATTCATAATTCTTTGGGAATTCAGATCATAGTTCCAAGTTTATGAAAACATTTATTGAATTTTTTCTAAGTCCTTTGTTATTCTGCTTGAATGTATTAACAGGGATTTTTTTTTTTTTTTTTAACCACAGCACTGTCTAAAAGTTCTGATGGAAGGAGTGAGTCTCTTTTCTGTCTTGGACAAGAAAAACTTGATGTGAATTGAGGTTGATTAGCTTGCCAGAAATCAGTCATTGAAACAGAGAGCCAGGCCCTTTTATTTCTGCATTATCACATGTGTGTGTTCCTGCTTCTGTACTTTTTGTATTAAGCAATCCAGACTATGTATTGGTAAATCTCTTTGCCTAGTGGGCTTCTAAGGATACAGTGACTATAGGCATCACCAAGTGCATCTTCCTAGATCGTGTAACCCACAGTGTGGAGGGTTATTTGTAGAAACTGACTCAGGACCTAGGCTGTGATTTCCACACTATTGTTTCTTTGGCCTTTTTCCACAGAGACTCAAGCTAACTGGCTTATTTCTTCTTTTGAGGATCTCTGGCCTTTGACTTCTGTTTTTGCCAATGAATAAACATGTGATAATCCATACTTCGGTAGTTTCAGATTCACTTAGTCTAATTTACTACCTAAAAGTAATATAAAAAGTAAGTATGAAATCATAGCTCTTCAAATTGGAGGTAAGAGTTGGAAGGTTTTATCTAGTGAAGACAGTAGCTCATCAACAATCTTAGATAGGTATAAAATTTTGTGTTCAAGTCCTATATTTTAATTTTCTGCTTTTATTTTCTATCATGTTTTAAGCTTCACTTTTGATCTTGAGTTAATTTATTCTCATGTAAGATCCCTTTTAATAGTGGTGTTTTTAGCTCTGTTACTCCTCATACATCATTAGGCATAAATCAAGTCACGAGGTTATACATTTTGGCCATGAGAGTTCATCAATCTATGACTTGGCACTTGATAATATAATTCAGGAGGTTAATCTTCTCAGTAGTCAATGAATTAATGTAAGTGAATGTCAAGTGGATACTTAAAAGGCTTAGTTGTGTTTTGGGGAAAAATAGCCAAAGAGCATGGTGGTTCCTGTGATCGCTAATCTGGGCTTAGAGAACATAACTTATTTTCCTCCAAAAGGTAAAGGAAACCCATATCCATTCTTGGCCTTTCTTCCTGCTTCTGTGTCTCCTGTCTAGGTTGCACCTATGAAGGAAATACCTATAACAGCTCCTTCAAATGGCAGAGCCCAGCTGAGCCTTGTGTTCTACGCCAGTGCCAGGTAAAGTTCAATTATTTCTCTCTCCAGTAGAAAGGAATCCATAGAGTCCTCTTTAGTCACCCCTTCACACAACATAGAACAAAACCCTAAAAAGGCCAAACGGAAATGAAAAAACCAATGAAAAAGCAACTGTATCCTTGTGTGTACTTACTGTGACATTCACCACAACGAGACAGGTGCAGCATAGATATTGTGTAGAACTTGCTTCCAGAAACACACAGCAGAGTTGTCCACCATTGTTAAAATGTGCCTGGGAAAACTCCAGGAAGATGCACATGTCCTTGGGGAAAATTCATGTCTTCCTGTGAAGTCATCTTTGAGCAAAACATGAATTCTTCTTAGCAGAAAGGGGGTATTGTTAAAGGATGTATGTTTCCCTTCTTTGATTTAGAAAGATTTTGAACTGGATCCAATCTGTAAACTGTTACATTGAAGCAATTAGTATACTGTAACTCGATGATTTCAACCTGACAAATTAAAAAACCACCAATTCAGCAACTAGGGAGTCCACTGTGGCTGATCCTTATTGAACTCTGAAAAGAGCAGTGATTCCACATGCTCTAACCCCATCAGGTGTTAAACACAGCAAGATAAACTAAAGCAGAAATGAAAAGCCTAAATTTTCAAACTCCTCCTTTAAAAAAACAAGCAAACAAAAACTTTTTATAAATAATCTGTGACAAATTATGCTCATCTAATTTTGACAAAACTTAAAAATTCTTCTTTGTAGAAAAGGTGCTGTTAAGTCATTTTATCCCTAACCCCATTTCATTGTCCAAGGATATGCTTTTTCATCTAAAGGAAATTGAAAGGTTAGTATAATAATGGATATTTCTCTTTGCTCTTATCTTAAGCATAGTGACATTTAGTTTACTAAAATCTAAATTTTAGGTAGTTATGTTCCTATTACATGCCATGATAGGTATGCTCATTCATAAGACCTTCAGCTATTTATTCAGTTAAATATTCAGCTTATTTATGTAGGAAATCTGTTGCTTGTTAAAATAAGCAGTGGGTAAACACATATAAATAATACATTATTAAATCAACAAATATTTGCTGGATTTTTACTCCAGGTTGCAGGTTCAATCAGTGTTATACTGCAAAGGTATGAGAGCAATAAGTTTCCATAACACCAAAATCCCACATTTGTTTCAAAATTTATACCACTTCACCCACACCTCTTGACCAGCAAAATTTCAACTCTTTGGTAGAGCACTCAGAAAACCAAAGCCATGGTTTTAATGCTAAACAAGACAATCGCATATCCTCTGGAGTCTAGCATAGTATTCCTATGTAACAGTCAGAGGTTTTGAAGATCCTCAAGTTGCATGGACCAGCCATGGGTGAATTTTGCTGCCTTTGGATGAAGACTTTGTTTAAATTAAGTGGAAGCTATTATATGGGAGGGACTATTTTGTTGACTGAATAACACATTAAGCCATTATCCATTGTTAACCCTGAAACTCCAGTTGCCTAGCATCCCTGGTCAGTAGGGCCTAGAAAGAGTGATGCAGGAATCTCTAATTACTGTTGAAAGAGATCTTAAAGTCCAGCAGCCTTGGGAGTCAGGAGATGCTGACCTGTAAAATGGGGAAGAGAAAGTGGATGTTACCTACCCAAGAGGAAGTTTGCCTTTCATTTTTACCTCCTTTCTAAAACCTTGTCTGTGCCCTGCTAGCTAGGATAATATTTTATTCAATACACAGAAAAGCAACCTGCGGTGAAGGGACATACCAAAGGCTGCTCCTTTGCTCAGCTGGGACCTTCCCTTTCCTGACTTGCTTCCTTCTTTAGGTATGAGACCTCATCTTGGAACGCAGGCACCTGTCAGGGAAGTCTTCTTGCTTCTCTGCAGAATGACACAGTGGCAACCTCTCTTTGCATGCTCTTCTTTTCTCGGGGCACAAAATCAGTAGCGGAGGATACAGTGTAGGGCAGTAGGTGAAATATGGATACTGCCACTCACATAACTTGCTGCTTAACCTCGCTGTACCTCACTTTAACTACCTATAAAACAGAAATAGTACTCTCTTCAGGGATAGTTGTAAGCAGAAAGCCAAACTGTTAAAAATGCTTCTGGTAGAGCGCCTGCATGGACTGGGTACAACAAGGTCTCAGATGACAGGAAGTCTAATGATCTGGCCTAGTTCCATTTGAATTGAATTCTACCTGTTTCTTATATCTTCCTACCAAGGGAGCTCTGATGGTGAGAAATTTACCTTTGTTTTCCTGCTTTTAATTTCTTATGGGAAGAGGAAAATTTGAAGATCATGGACAGGAAATTCATGCTGGGAACTAACCTGAATCCTCCATCTGGATTGCAGATACTGAAGAAAAATTGATTTGGGGCCATGCATAGCTTTTTGCATTGCTTCAGTTATGTAACTAAGCATGGATCTTTTTGTGATGTTATATATTGCTAGTAGTTTAGTTGTTTTTTTCTTTCCCATGTGATTCAAGCCATAACCAATTCTCCAGCGAGTGGAAACCTCAGGCCTCACATGATATGAAAACATTTAGGATGTAGCCCTCCTTGTTGGGTTGAGATGATGTGGTAGCAGACACGATGAAGAAAATGACCTAGTTGTTAATTTGTTATATTTGCTTTCAGCCTGTGCCACCCATTCCAACACAGACAACAAAAAACAAACCAAAAATAAAACACAAATCCATTTACAAAATGGGTAGAGAATCTGGAGAAAGCCCTTCAAAGGCCAACTCTGAAAATTGGTTCTAAAAATATTTCAATTGACATTAAGGTGATATTAGAGTCCCAACATCAATTTGCAAATGACTCAATTTTTTTTTTTTTTTTTTTTTTTTTTTGAGACGGAGTCTCTGTCATCCAGGCTGGAGTGCAGTGGCGCAATCTTGGCTCACTGCAAGCTCCGCCTCCTGGGTTCACACCATTCTCCTGCTTCAGCCTCCTGAGTAGCTGGGACTACAGGCGCCTGCCATCACGCCCGGCTAATTTTTTGTATTTTTAGCAGAGATGGGGTTTCACCACATTAGCCAGGATGGTCTCGATCTCCTGACCTCGTGATCCGCCCGCCTCAGCCTCCCAAAGTGCTGGGATTACAGGCGTGAGCCACTGTGCCCGGCCACTTGATTTTATTATTAAGCCCTAAAGTCCCTATTTTGACATTTATAATATGAACTTAAAAATAGTTTTATCTAATCCCTTCCTTTGATGCTTGAGGAAAACTGAGACCCAGACTCTGTGTGAGTCAGGGTGACATTTCTAAGATTACAGAGCTGGCCTAGTTATTTCTAGAAGGTTGGTAAGGATTTAGGATCTCCAGGTGCTAGTCTAGGTTAAGATGCTTATACTCTGACTCACCATTAATGGCTTGACGTGAATAACAATGATAGAAAGTACAGGAAGTGTGGAAAATCTAAAACAATTGTGAATGAGCAGCTAGATTCTGTTGGGTACTTACTGACAGCAAGAGGGTCTTAAAAACTAGATTTAGAAGGAAGCAAGAAATTAGGGCCAAAGAGAAAGCAAAGACAGGGGAAAATAAGAGGTGACAGATTTGCACTGAGTTCTAGACCATTGATTGGGGTGAGCCCGGATCTCACCTCGTTGGTGTCTCATACCTCTTGCCCTGACACCCACCAAGCACTGCGGTTTTTGTGCTTGAGCACTTCTCCTACTTAGGTCACTTTCCAAAAGTAGTAACTCCGTGGGAATTCTGGGCTGACTTTGCTTGTGGTGTTCTGTGTTTCAGGAGGGCGTTGTCACAGAGTCTGAGATGCGCTGTGTTGTTCATTGTAAAAACCCTTTGGAGCATCTGGGAATGTGCTGCCCCACATGTCCAGGTAACGTTCTCAGGAAGGGGAGGCTGGAAATCTCTGTATGTTCTCTCAGGAATGCAAGAATCTCCCAACCCCTCTGGTTGGAAATTTTCCTCACTTTACGTCTGTGTACCTAATGGGTTTAGAGAGCGAGCTCCTTTGCATAGAAATATCCGCTTGGCCGCCTCGGTGTGCCCAGCATGAATGCAATGTGCTGGAGGTCCTGGCATGGGGGTTCTCCAGGCTCCGAGGCCCGCTTTCCACTCCACAGGGCCACAGGTAATGCTTATTTTGGAAGAAAAGGTTGTGGCTTTCTCTGGCTTCCAGAAATGTCTTTTTACTGCTTCATATTGCAAAATCCTGGCCAGAGCTTGCCGTGGTGATGAGGTGACCAGATGTTTTCTGAAAACTGAGAGCTGTGTCCCTAAGTGAATTTAGCTTAGGGTTTTGCTGGTCTCAGTTTTCCATGTGGTTCAACAAGGTGGACCCTCTGTCTTTTTTAGAGGGCCCTGCTTCCTAATTGACAGCAAAAGGATCTTTCCTTTGCAGCGGCTGGAACATTTCCTTTTACTTTTCTGAACAGAATTACAAAGGCCTCCTGCATCTTTTCCTGCCCTTACATACAAGCCTGGGGCTTTTGAGGTGAGAGATTTTTTTCTGATCTCTTAAGCCACTGGCCAATAGTCTCCAACAGGTGTTCTGCGTTTGGGGTTGATTTTTTTTTTTTTTTCTGAGTGCTTTTCCTCAAGAATGGTGATACGACTACTGCTCTGCTTTTGAGGTTAATCTCCAAAGGGCCTTCTGTTCTTGGAAACTTCCTGTGAAGTGGCTAAGGCACCACTGGATGCTCTGCAGAGATGAGCTCCTGCTGCATTCTTAGGCACCTGTCACTTTCCTCCATGCAGTCTCAAAGGCATGGTCCCTTTCAGAGTTCAGCCTTTTCTCACCCTTGAATGACAAGGCTAGCCAGGTTCCACTTATGTCTAACCCTCCTCAGCTCCCCGGGCTGTCTTTATTCAGCCTCTTTTTCACACTGGGATTTCTGTAAAGCTTGTATTGTTCATGAGCTTACATGAAAGCCAAAAACTAGTTGAAAGTAAAATTATTTTTTCCATTATCCAGTTGTTTTGTGTCTATCAAGCAGAGATTGCTTGAGTGCTTTTCCCTCTGAATGCGTTGAAAGGTTTGTATTGCCTAACCGTGTCCTCAAATGCCTATAGGATCTTTATTCAATGAGATCAGTAGTTATCCAGGCTGCACACCAGAGTCACCTGAAAATCCTTAAAAAAATCAATCTTGATGATCAAGCTGCATCCCAGACCAATTCTATCAGAATCTCTGAGGAACATTTGGGTCTCAGATCTCCCAGATAATTTCTATACACAGCCAACCCTGACATTGATAACAGCATATTTTATAGGCCATATAGGTATAAAAATATCATAGCTCTTAAATATGAGTTCAGTTGTGTTGAGTAGACTGTTGCTTTATTATTATCTTTTTATTTTTATTTTTTGAGATGGAGTCTCGCTCTGTCACCCAGGCTGAAGTACAGTGGTGTGATCTCGGCTCACTGCAACCTCCGCCTCCCTGGTTCACACCGTTCTCCTGCCTCAGCCTCCCAAGCGCTGGGACTACAGGCGCCTGCCACCACACCCAGCTAATTTTTTTGTATTTTTAGTAGATACGGGGTTTCACCATGTTAGTCAGGATGGTCTTGATCTCCTGACCTCGTGATCCACCCTCCTCGGCTTCCCAAAGTGCTGGGATTATGGGCATGAGCCACTGCGCCTGGCTTTATTGCTTTATTGACACAGAATCAAATCAGAGCTGCCCACTCCTCATAACCATGGGATCCGTCATGGACCAATATAACCATGGGATCTGTCATGGACCAACAATAATGAAATGGAACACTTCAAGCCCAAGACCTCTCATCCTGTAGAACATTCTCCTCACTTAGGAGATAGTCATATTTTCAGGCTGCCTTTGAAACTGGGTACACAAACAGCAGAGTGATCTATTTCAGCAGTTAAAGTTATATTTGAGCCATTGCTTCTTCCACTCTCTTTTTGGTTGAGTTTCTAGGAAGGAAAGGGCTGAACTCCGTGACTGCTCATATTACAGTGCTAAGTCCTCACAGCCATCCACTGTTTACACAAGAAGAAATTAGGCCCACTGAGAGTAAGTGCCTGCCTGAGGTCCGTTAGTGAGTAAGGGCCAAAGATGGGGTTGGGATCCGGCCCCTCCTCTTTTCTGGCCACCATAGGGCACTACCTCTCATAGCCCACACACACTGCGAGAATTGAGAAGCTTAGGTCCAGGTGCTCTGGGAGGCAAATCTTTAAGAATTGGTGTGCCAGTGCCACCCACCAGCCCCCTGACACCTGGGCAGGCTCTGCGTCCTCAGTTATGGGATCATGAATCAATTTCATTCCCTCTCCTTAACTCCAAAGGCCAACCTTTGGGATGCAAATTGAAGGATCCAGAAGGAACTGTATCCACAAGGCATTATTTTTTTGTCTTGTGAGGGAGGCTTCAGGCAAATCTAGAGAGGGAGAGTCAAGAGAAGCCTTGGGTATCCTCCTTGGTGACTCAGAAGTACTGGCATTGATGGGGGAATGGTATTCTGCGTAATGACAAACACGTAGTCTGTGGTCAGTTTCTTCCTGAAGCAGATTTTAGGGCATTCTTGGTTGACTGCTCCTTCCTTTTCGTTGGGCTCTTTGCTCAGGAATGGTGGGTTATGATGGAAACAGTTTGCATAGAATTTTCATTTCCTTTAAGTGGTCAAGTGTAGATTGTTGTAGTTAATCTGGCAATGTGTATGACAAAATCAGTGGTGCAAACCTGTATGAAAGATTTAAAGCTGCGTTGTTGGAAGTGCACCTTAAAGAGAGATGACTGTGCATCTGCCATAGTAACAGTGCTGAGATACAGCCACTAGGAGGGCCCCACACTTACCAAACCTTCCAGCATCACTGAGAATACCAAGGAGCTGGTTGATTGCTAACTCTGCGTGTCATAGCATACAGATCTTATGCCTGGGGCATTTTTTAAGCCACAGTTTCACTTGGTAATGCAACTTCAGGCTCAGTAGCACTTGTCTGCATGTCTTCCATTTAACAAAGGGCTCTGTATCCAGCTTAAGATGAATAAGGTCAGTGGCCAGATCAGGTGGGGGTAATGCCCATTCTTCTTGTCAGGAGCCAGCTGCTCCAAGAGCTTGGTGGGTTCTGTAGATGGCTTTAGCTGGCAGGCCTTGAACACTCATTCTCAGGGGCGTGGAGCAGTCTTTTACAAGACCCCGCTTTGGCTAAGTTTTGCCCACTGCTAGCTTTGCTCCCAGCACTGTCTTCCATGGAGAAAGTGACCTCAGCTGTCCTGGCCCAGCAGCTTGTGAGGTCAGTCGTGAGGAAAGTGGCTTTGCTGTTAACTCATAGTTGTCCCATGGCCTGTGTGACATGGGGTTCCTGTTTGGTCTGTGCGTCACGCCATTTATGACCTCTCTTTGGAATTTGGCAGTGTCCTGGGCATCTTTCTGAATAGGGAACACCTCCTGGGTTTTGGTCCTATTATTAACTCAAACTTGGAGGGGGCCACAGTCCCTTTAACAGAGAGTGTGGGGCTGAAAACCCGTGTGATACCTCCTGTCCTGCCTCTGCCCCTTCTTGCCTTTGTACCTGGCCCTCTGAACAGTGCAGCAGATGGGTCAGAACTGATTTTGAATTCTAGCTCTGCCACCTGCCAGCTGGAGTGAGTTACTTTCCCCTCTGAGCCACGTTTTCTTTATCTGTGAAAAGAGTGATGATGAAAGTCCCTACTTTGTAGGATCATTGTGGATATGGAGTGAGATCGGGGTACCTAGGACATGGTAGAGGCTGTGCCATTCTTAGGTACTCATTGAGTGGGGCCCCTGGGGTCATCTGCTCTGAGCTCATGGTTGACTTCTCTCCCTTGGCCTTCCATCTGCCTCGTCTGGCCCCCCTGGGTTTGGTCCCTCTGGCAGTGGGCAGCATGATCACCATGCAGCTCCTGGACCCCATGCATGGCTCTCTATTGTGCACTGCTCCCGTTTGGGCTGACCTGGGTTCCACTGTCTTATTTGTTTTCCAGCATCTTTGAGGTTTCGGGTCCCATGCCCATCATTTGCCTCTGTTTTTTTCTTTTCACTATTCAGCAATCTTGTCCACTGGTTGAAGAGGACAATCAGCTGACTGGAGGTGGGCAATGGATGAACTGTGGATAGAAGGATTGTGTCAGGTTGAACGACGATGGCTGTTGCCCTAATTCTAATCTCTTGTCTGCTTTCCAGGGTGTGTGTTTGAGGGTGTGCAGTATCAAGAAGGGGAGGAATTTCAGCCGGAAGGAAGCAAATGTACCAAGTGTTCCTGCACTGTAAGTCCTGCTGTGGATGTTCCCAGGGTGTCCTTTGGGCAAAGCACTGCTTGTACTCACCAAGAGCACCCCTGGTCTCTACAGCCTCTCCCTCATCTCCTCTCTGGGGAAAAGTCAGTCCCTCCTGATGTGGAGCCGAGGGAAAAGCTCATCCACCTGGCTCAGCGCTACTGACATTCCGGGCTGGGAAATTCTTCTTCATGGGCCTGTCCTGTGCATTGCAGGATGTTTAGCAAGGTCCCCTGGCTCCACCAACTGGATGCCAGTAAACCCCTCCAGCTATATCATCACCCATGTCTGCAGACCACCCAATGGGCCAAGGAGGGCAAACTTGCTCCCGATTGAGAAACTCTGCTCTGAAGCATGAGGAAGAAAGGCTGCCTTTCCTTCACGTGCCTCCCTTTTTTGGGGAAAAGCATGGATTTTCTGTTCCTCAGGGGCTGAGGAGCTTTTTGCTGAGGCAGCTGCTTGGTTCTTTAGTGCGGCCAAATAAGAAGCAATGGGGACAAACACAGCTTACTTCTGTGCATCCTGAGGGGTGAGAACCGGGTTTGAGGGCCAATCATTTACAGGTTGCAGAGTGGACAGGAGGAAATGGCCTGAAATGTTGAGTTCAGGGCAGAGGAGGAATCAGTGAGACAAAGTCACAGGCTTGTCTTTCTAAGCATTGCTGAATTCTAAGCCATATACTAACGATCTCTCCAGCATGCTTAGATATAAAAAAGAACTTGGCACATGCTACAATTGTAAAGGGATCTTTTTAATTAATATATGTTAAATTTAGGGTGAAATCAGTGGTGGTGGTAGTGACGGGGAATCTAGTCTTAACCAGCTGCTTCAAGTTATTTACAGTAGGGAGTTAGTACAACCATCTATTTTTTAAGCCTTTAATCTGTTATAATAAAGAACATACAGTTTCCAAGTCACTTGTGACTCAGTATGCATCTCAGAATATTATTAAAAGGAAAATACATGGAGAACTCTAGCATCCTAATTTCACCAAAGCAGAATCATATTTGGAACATCACAAATCATAGCATTTGTCATTTCTCTGCATGTCTTTTCAAAAATCTTTCCTCCTTCCTTCAGCACACATGCACCCAACCTAGAGAATACAGATTAGAGGAAATATGACCAAGTGTGATGGATTTTGTATGGGGCAGAAGGCGGTAAAAAAGGAAGGGAGGTAGGAAGGGAGTATATATGTATATCTCTATATATCTAGATATAAAACCTATGTAATATACATAATATACATCATGTATATAATAATATATAAAAAACACAAAGTAATGTACTCATGAAAATGAGCATGAGCTTGCATATTCCAGCTCAACCTCCATGTTGTTCCTCTCCTGCTAATTATGACTAAATAGCTTTATTTTTTATTTTTTTATTTTTTGAGACACAGTCTTGCTCTGTCTCCCAGGCTGGAGTGCAGTGGCACTATGTCAGTTCACTGCAGCTTCTGACTCCCAGGTTCAAGTGATTCTCCTGCCTCAGCCTCCCAACTAGCTGGGATTACAGTTGTGCGCCACCATGCCTGGCTAATTTTTGTATTTTTAGCAGAAAGGGGCTCCACCATGTTGGCCAGGCTGGTCTCGAACTCCTGACCTCAAGTGATCTGCCCGCCTCAGCTTCCCAAAGTGCTGGGATTACAGGTGTGAGCCACTATGCCTGGCCTAAATAGTTTTATTTTTATATAAATGATTTATGTAAATAATATTTGCCATTAAATATTACCCATTTCTCAATTTTATTTCTTCCATACTGTAAACTATAAAGCTTTCTGATAATTTTTTAAAAATAATCTTGTGCTTTTGAGAGTAGACTGAGGAAAAACAAGGCATATTTCAATAGGTAATTATAAATGTGCATCTGAATGAATTTCCTTTCCAGGTAAAGGTTTGCCAAGGTCAGCTGAGCCTCCTTGGAGAGGAAATTTAGAAGGTGGTAAAGAGAATGGAAAGTTCCTGCAGCTGTACCAATGACAGCCAGCCAGAGTTATCCAGTGCTGGAACTGGAAATGAACTTAGAGATGATATGTACAGGGGTCACAAACCAAAATGTACTGCAGGCATTCTGATTTCGTATGTTTTTAAATACAATGCATGACGAATGAAACACCAAGTTTTCCTGCCTAGTGAGTTGTTGCCAGACCTAGAGTCTATTCCTTTCTTATATCCTTATATTCTAATGTCATATATTCCTGTATTCTTCTAGTTTTCTGCAGTGCCACCCTCAGCAATCAAAGGGCAACTAATGACATTGATTATATTCCCGATATCAACCTTTAGATTAATAGAATAAATGAGAGAGACAATGGAGTTCTTGCTTGAAGGCAGGACATTTGTGTGTCAGCTTGGGTATGGGGAGTGTCATAAGAGGAGTTTTTCTTTTATGAATACACACATTTGAGGCATAAGCTTGCTTTTTTGTAGCTTGTTGGTAAAATAATCTGGTTTTTAATATTCTTTCACGTTTGCTATCTTTTGATGGAGCACACTAAAAAAAAAAAAAAAGTAATGTCTTGGCAGCAAATGGCCCCCTCTTGAGGATGGTAACTGTGGAGATGTTCACTTTAGAATGGAATATTCCAAATGCATGGCCTGGAGGCATGGAGTTTAACTAGGAGGCATGGAGTTTGCCAGTGTTGCCCTGGCAGCCTGCTTGGAAGCTTTGGCATGTGAGGTGCGTGCAGGTGTGAAGTGCCACCTTGCTGCGTGAGAGGGCACAGCTGGAGAAGGGCTTTAGACAGGACCTGTGCGAGGCCAAATGCCCCACTGAGGAGGCTACTAGAGGGGTGTTCATAATGTTAGGCTGCAGCTTCCCCTGTACAAATGAAGACTGCATATAATAACCTGTTGTGCTTTGGTAAAGATAGAAAGATGTATATATAGAGAAATATAAACATATTATGCATTTGAGCATGTATATAGTATTTATGTGACTATATATTTGTATATCTCTATATCTGTAATTGCATGTATCTATACACACATATATATAAATATATAAAAACATGCCTATAAATACAAATGCAAACATACACATTTCTCAGATACTTCTCAACACATTTCTAACATACACATGTTTAAGATTGGATGCCCCAGAAACAGACCCTGAGACAAGTATATATGTGTAAGTAGTTTATTTGGGAGATACAGAAGGCTCTGGCAGAAGATTGTGGAGGGGAGACAAGGATGAAGAAGCAGCCAGTTGAGGGAATGTCACCAAGTGCTATGGTCTGAATGTCCCCCAAAATTCATGGGTTGAAGCTTAATCGCCATTGTGGTGGTATTAAGAGGTGGGACATTTAGGAAGTGATTAAGCCACGAAGTCTCTGCTATCATGAATGGCCAAGTGTCCTTATATAAGGGCTTGAGGGAGGAAGTTCATCTCTCTTGCCCTTCTGTCACTCCCGCCACATAAGGACACAGTGTTCCTCTCCTTCGGAGGTTGCAGCAACAAGGCGCCATCTTGGAAGCAGAGAGAGCAGCCCTCACCAGACACCAAACCAGCCAGCACCTTGATCTTGGACTTCCCGGCATTCAGAACTGTGAGAAATTCCTGTTCTTTCTAAGTTACCCACTCTCAGATGTTTTGTTATAATAGTACACATAGACTTTGACACCATGTGAGCTAGCTACCGTTGTGTGTAACCAGAGCTTAGTCTTGCTGGGGAAAGTCTGGAAGGCAGTGTAAAATTCATACCTCAGAATGTTTTCACTGAAGGAGTGAGAGAACTGAAATATCTACACACCAACTCCAACCAGGGTTTGGTTGAGGGCTGCTCCCGTGAGGTCTTGATTGGGTAGCATTTCCAGCCTGCCCCTCAAGTGGCAAAGTGGTCTTTAGCAGCAAGAGGAAGAAACACAAAAACAGATACTTCTCAACTTACAGTGGAGTTATGCTCTGATAAATGCATTGTAAATTGAATATATCTTAAGTTAAAAATGCATTTAACACACTTAACCTACTGAGCACCGTAGCTTAGCCTAGCCTGTCTTCAGCATGCTCAGAACATTTATATTAAGCATATGGTTGGACAAAATCATCTAACACAAAGCCTATTTTATAATTTTATAATAAAGTGTTGAATAGCTCATTAAGCTTCTTGAAAACTTTACTTAAAGTGAAAAGCAGAATGGTTGTATGAGTACTAAAAAGTACATGTTCTACTGAATGCATATCGTTTAAGTCAAAATATCATCAGGGACTAACTGTACTGGTAGTTAGAAGTGTGGGCATGTGCACACACCCAAGTGGTAAGGATGAGAGGATGTGGGTAGGGCAGCGACAGTCAGCTACAACATATATATGTGTGCATATGTGTCCATTTATATGCACGTAAACATCTATACATTCATATATTTGTGAATATGTATGCGTATATGTGCGGGCGCATATGCATACACGCATATGCATACACACATGTTTGGAATACTAAACCATTAGCTTTTTCCCAAACCTATTCCCAAAACCTATCTGTTTTGCCTCCAGTCCTCTGCTCATGCTGCTATGCTGTCTGTAATTCCTTTCTTCTGCTTGTTCACCTGGCGAATGCTTGATCTTTCCAAGTCTGTTATCACCACTCCCCTGCAACTCCCTGAGAACCTGATTCCCCCAAGGAGAAGCAACTGTTTTCTCTTTTGTATTCCTGAGGCTCCATGGCTCTCATTTGCTATAGCTTCCCTGCCATCTTTGCCTCCCTCCTCCTCCGTGCTTAGCACCACTGGCAGGCGCTCAGCAATGTTGGCACCCTTTTTCTTTCCTATTGCTGTCTTTTGATGTAGTACACTAAGAAAGAGTAATGTTTCCTCTTCCTTCCTGAGACTTCTGCCCTTCCAAGCTGGTCAGCCTATTCTCCTCTGAGAGAGTAACTCTGGTCAGATATCCCCTTATCAGTAGCTTACTGTTTGCCTTGGGGGCACACCCTAGGGAGTTGTGTGTGTGTGTGAAGCATCCCTCGGGGGTATTATCCAGCTCCAGTGGATGAACTGCAAACTCTTCATGGTGTACCCACTTGCAAGTGGCTTGTATATGCCATGTGGCTTGTATTTGAGGTCCAACCCACTTAGTTACACTCTCTGAATTTGTGAAAATCTGTGTGCTGATGTTTTTGTGATGTGGTGACAGAGAGGCAGACCACCAGGAAGACACTCGTCTTATTGAGATGGATTCCTAAGATAAAGAAACAAATGCCTCACACATGATTGTACATCCTGGTTTCAGCTGGTCCGTCTCTACGGCATTCCAGACAGTTGAGAACGTGGTAACGTTTGAGGATTATCTGGAGAGGATTTCACAACCTTTTGCTCTTACCCATTCCAGAAGCAGACCTAACATTTTTAGGCGTGACTATCATCATGACTCACTCAGAAAATGCGGTGCTTTCTTACCATTTGTTAAACTGCATCATCCCTATTTACCCATTATAGAAATAAAAGAGCCAAGAGAATCACTTCTTCAGAGTCCCAATATTCATCAGGGGAGTGACAGCTTGAGTCCCGTTAGCTGTTCCATAAAGCGGTCTGAGTCATACCAGAGTGCATTCTTTATGAGATGTGTTCAGTGCGAATAAGCACTATATTCATGTTTAAATGGAAAGAGGATTCTTTCCTAACACTGAAGGAAAGAATAGTTTTTAAAGTATCCTGAGTGTTGGTTAAAGCACACCTTGGCTTCCTACCTGCTTAATTGTATAGCAAACAGCTTTGTGTGCCTTTGTTCAGTCAACTTCTCAGGAAACAGGATGGTGGCAGTTGGCACAGACATTTCTGTAAAACCTGTCTTCAATGTTGTGAGACTAAAGACCAAGGTGCCAATGAGAGATGTTTGTGTTCTTTTTACCAAACTATTTTAAGAACCCCAGGGGCTCAGTGTTCTTGGAAATTGCTTACGGGAGGGAGTATAGCCCACAGAGTGGTAGGATGCTTTTAAAAGAGCAGCAAGTTCTCTGTCTGTAAAACCAGCCAAATTAACCGGCCAAGATCAATTACTTTTGCTGACAAAGGCGTATTAAGTTCAGAGGATTTTTACCAATAAACATGGGTTGTTAATGGGCTGTCTGTGATGAAGGAGCTGTGCTTTATTGGCTCTTAGAAGCCCTGAAGTCCATAAACACCTTTGCTCTCACTTACACTTTAGATATTGCAAAGTGCTGTCTCCCAGGGAAAATGAAACTCCAAGGAAGGGTATTTGAAGAAAACAAAGAAATTGGAGATCATCATGGCTTCCCTGTCTCTTAGACTGGGTTCTTGAAGATGTTCTGAGCAGCCAGGCAGGGTCCAGCCTCTGTCAACCTCTGTGACCTCATCACTGTCCCTCATCCTTGTCCTCTCTGCTCTGGCCACTCTGGCCTTCAGACAGAACCTCTCCATCTTGCTACACAAAGGGAGGACTCCCACCAGCAACGTGGGCCTCACCTGTGAGCTCATTAGAAATGCAGCATCTCTGTCCCTCTTCCAGGCCCACTGAATTGAAATCTGCTGTTCCACATGATCCCAGGGGTTCATTTGCCAAATAAAGTTTGAGAAGCACTGGTCTCATACCGCATGGCTTTTACCTAGGCTGCTTTTTCCTTTTCTTCCCATTTCTCCTCCTTCCCATCGCTCCTATACCTAGACAGTCTCTGCCCACTCATCCAGCACTGCAAAGCCCAGACATTCCTTCTTTAGGGAAGCTTGTTCCGATTCCCAAGACCAGATCACTTCCTGTTGGGAAACTCTTTTATAGCACCCCATACTTTATGTTCCAAACATCTAAAATGATTTGTAATTAGGTATTTTTGTTTGTGATGGTTTTATTTAAGTCCATCCATTAGGGTAAAATGGTGACTGTATCTTCCGTGCTTGGCACATAATGGGTATACATAATAATCTGCTGAATTCATGAACAAATGGATGCTAGTTTTTATTTTCCTTCTTTTCCCCCACTGCTTCTCTTCTCTCTCTGCTACTTTCTCCACCCACCCCAAACATTTAGTCTTTACCAATTCGGCAGAGAATAGAGAGATGCATGTCATCGTGGATGAGCTCAGAAAGGAGGAGGGATTCATTTCAGCTGCTCTAGAGCTTATGATAAATTGTTTGGTATGGAATGTGTATGACTTCCCTGAGAATGTCTTGTTTGAAAAGTGTTCCTAAGCCTCAAACATCCCCACAAGTTCTGGTGGCAGGAAACTGTGGTGGCAGGAAGCAGTCACCAACAATCAGGGCCACTCACTGTGGCAGAGCTTTTAAAAGAGGAGAATCCACTATCCTCAGAGTTGACCTTGCTCTGAAGTATATGGGAGACATGACTGACCTCCTCCTGCTCCAGCGTCTCCAGCTCAGATTGCAGTTCTCTGCAATAGGAAGCAAAGAGATGCCTCATCATTTCTGTGGTCACATGGTGCCCAACTGTGCTGTTTCTCCTTTGACATGGGGACTTGGGAACTTCAATGCCTGAACCCTCTCTCATGCCCTCTGCCTTACTTGCAATAATATGTGCAATTTGATGCATTTTAGTCGTAAGCTGTCATTATATCTTCCCTGTCCACAGGGAGAAATTTGGCTACATCTGGGCAATAAATTGGAGAATTGAGCAATTATTGAGCAAATTAGATCAATGTGGGCAGTTTATCTAACTAGTGTGGGCCAAAAAGCCCCAGAGGAGTTTTCAAAACTAGTCTGAAATATTGTTGTAATTGCTGCAGTGTTCCATTTTGCACTATGGTTGTACCATCACCCTGAGGACAAAAAGGTCTTGATTTTGAACAGTCAATTGAAAAAAAAAGAAAAGTTTTCTTATAGGGCTGGATAGCACTTGGCCACTAGGAGGGGCCTTCAACTTGCTTAGAAAAGTAGCTGGTGTTCTGCTTGTTTTGTGACTGGACAATGAGCTTGTGAATCTTGGTGTTTTATGTTAGAAAGAATCCGAATAGTTGTGGTTTACCTGTCAGCCAAGGCTTCTAGCGGAAGGTCTATTGTAGTGCCATTTTCATTAGATTGAATCCATAAATGCACAACTATTGTTATGGGATACCAAATTCTGGTTTCTTGAAAATACCACCAAAATGACCTGTTTATAAGGCAAAGCTGAATTACTTGCCTACCATACTCATTGATCATTACCTAGACAAAGCTTTAGTAGCTTTTTGGAAGAAAGAGGGCAAAGGTGGGATAAGGTTTTAGAGGATCTGGCTTAAAAGGGGTCATTCAGTGTGAGGGCTTGATTTGGACTGGGAAAATTTCATAGTATGTTAGTTTAGAGTTGCAGAAAACGGTAAGGCAAGAGCTTCAAATCACATCTTAAAACGTTCATGAGCATAGTTGAGTTATCTGTGTTACTAGACTGTACTTTCAGCAAGTTGAGTACTTTTAGCAAGTTCTTGAAACCAGTAGGAGGCTCAATTTTTTTTATATTAAAAATATAGGGAATAATTGTTCTATATTTTAAATTCTGCCTCATCCTGGACTTAAATGTTTTCAAGACAAATCCTAAATTTTAACCCTTATGCATGTCTTTATTTTATGGCTTATAAGATTCCTTATGATTATTTCTTTATATAATTTGTTTGTAACTGAAATATTCTGTAAAGCTATTCTTCTACACAGGGAGACATTGACTTCATAATGAGCACAACAGGGAAAATAGTTGAAAAAGAAAGTTTTTCTTTGACATTTGAGCATTTGTATGAAAATGCATAGTTTGAAAAGAAATCCACAAATGATTTATTTACAGAGGAATTATCGATAATAGTTATTATTACTGAATGTGTACCCTGTGCCAGGTACATATAGTATATAATGTTAATTTTCACAATTGTTCTGCAACCTAGGAGGTCTTAGCTTCTTTTTTGTTAAAAAAAAAAACAACCCAAGCTTCTGAGAAGTTTAATAGCTTGCCTAAAGTCAAAAAGCTAGCAAGAACTGAAGCCCTAAACTGCCTGATTATAACGCTACATGCCATTTCTCTCTGTCTATCCTCTCCCTGCACCAACCAGTGTAATTCTGAGATATTATCTATAATTGTTGGTGGAGATTTGAAACTTGGAAATGGCATTTGAGTCTATGGAGTGAAGAATGACCAGCCATTTTGAGAGAGAAGTAATGGTGATGCAAACGTTGGGGAAAAAAACCCAAATCTGGTGCAAGAAATATTAACAGAATAAAAGAATAAATTTACACTTCCTCTCTCCAAAGTTCACATGTCTAAGCAAGTTTAAACTCATACCAGATTTCAGCCTTCGGCATTCAGCCTAAGCATTTGTCACCATAATGCCAGTGTGGATGAAGAACACATATCTGTTACCCTCAGGTAAGTTGGAAAATTGAGACATAATCTATAATGCATCTCCTTACCAAGAAAATATGCATAAACAAAGAAAATGTGATAGTTTCTGGGCAGAGCCACCCTCATTGCCTCTGCGCCCAAAAATAGATAAAAATAAATGTTTATCCAGCCGGGTGCAGTGGCTCATGCCTGTAATCCTAGCACTTTGGAAGGCCGAGGTGGGTGGATCACGAGGTCAGGAGTTCGAGACCAGCCTGACCAATATGGTGAAACCCTGTCTCTACTAAAAATACAAAAATTAGCTGGGCATGATGGTGCGTGCCTGTAATCCCAGCTATTCAAGAGGCTGAGGCAGGAGAATCGCTTCAATCCGGAGGTGGAAGTTGCAGTGAGCCGAGATCATGCCACTGCACTCCAGCCTGGGCAACAGAGCAAAAGTCTGTCTCAAAAAAAAAAAAGTGTTTATCCAGTGGGCTTATCTTTCCCTTTCAGAGGTCCACTGAAGTGTAAGCATTAATAGCGATAGCTTCCTTGGAGATTTTATGGAGGAGATGGGTTCACCTAGACATGGCTTTCAGTGTTCTGTGAATGTAAATTTATCCTCCTGGTAGATGGAAGGAGAAATTGTGTCATTGCTTTTGAAGTTACTTTCTCTTATCTGTCTAAGAAGCAGATGTGTTTATAGATCTGAGTGAAATTTGGAATAGGAATTAGAGCTGGTAGAAGAATTAGCTCAATTGATTAAGTCTCACTTCGTTGTATCCTTGAAAAGATCATTCCTTTAATTTTCTTCTTCATCCTTTTATTTTCTCTAAGGTCTGTCAAATTATGAGTTCCTTTTATCCCCTAAAAATCCTAGAACAGATATGGATTTTACTAAATGCTGAAGACTTTTTTAACTATCTGTCCATTCCTCTTTCCATCTTTATATCTCCGTCTTGCCTGTACAGCCAGCCAGTCCTTTGTTAGCTTAACCATGTTCGAGTGTCTGTTTTGTGTTACACACTATGTTAGGCCCTGAGCGTTCAAAAATGAAGAGGAATTCACTTTTCCTTTTCAGCCAAATACAATCTATTGGCTTGTGAAAATAAAACCACAGTGCAGCCTTTCTTGTGCCACATATAAAGCATTGTATGATAATTTTTAAAAGCCTAGATATATTGAGAAATGAAAATAATTGTACAACTCAAGGATAACTACTGTTAATATGATTTAATGTATTTCCTTCTAACTTTTTTCCCTCCATATGTACATATAATTCTGTAGGTAGTTTTATATCCTTGTTATTTTCGTTTAACATTATATTGTGAATATGTCTCCATTTCATGAAAAAGTTGAGAATACTTTTAATAGCTACATAATATTTCCATAAAAGCATAATTTCATCATTTTCTGTTATTAAAAATTAACATTTTCAGTTTTTACTATTTTGAATAATGTGACAGATATCTTTGAAAATTAATCTTTTTTGTTTCTCTGATTATTTCTTTGGCTAAGTTCTATAATTAGTGGGTCAAAGAATCAAATATCTTAAGGGGTGTGTGTGTGTTGCTGAAGTACTTCAAATCAATGTCTTAATTCCCACTCCAATAAGCAGTATATAGGTGTATAGTATATATTTCCTGCACCATAACTATTTTCCATTTGAGAATCTTGTTTTCATGGCATTTGGCTTCTGAAACTGAGCATTTTCCATATGTTTATCAGCCATTTGTGTTTTTTTCTGTAAATTGTCTGTGTTTTTATTTCTAATGTTTCTATTGGGTAGTTAAAGTTTTATTGAAGTTTATATGTGTATGAAGGATCTTAATCCTCGGCTAGATATGTTAAGATGCATTTAAAAACACTGAAACTGCTTTGTGTGCCATTTGACCTTAGTATGCATATGGCATGGTAGATAATTGCATAGTTTGCTGAGATCCCGTGTCTTCTTCCAATCTTTACCCCTCAAATCTTGATCCAAATATATTAAAAAACAGAAAAGTGAGTCAGCATTGTCAGTTCCCACATTTATTTTGTCCAAGACTTTTCATTATTTAACCTCTTTCTTTTCCATCTCTAACTCCTTCATTTTGAGATTGCGACCTTCTGTACCTGCTCCCATATTGATATGAGTCATTCTTTTGAGTTTCTATAGTGCTTCCTCTCGTACTCATGGCTCTGCAGCCTCCTAACCTCCCTAGTCTTCTCTCTTTCCTTCTTGGCTCAGAAAGATAACTCTTCAGTATCCCTCTTCTCTCTAAGCCTGGTTCTCATTTGGGCTCCTCTGCCCATCTCTTTCTACTTTTCCTAGGATGTTGTTCTGGGTTTCAGATAATAAATTCCTAGTAGAAGGCATAATGTACCTCACAGCATGAGTACAGTGTCTTACACATAGGAAACTGAATATTTGGCTAAATAACTAGTCTTATAGCTGTTGATTTGAGTATCCATGTTCTTGAAAATGAGTTATACAATCTAGAACTTTTCTACCTTCCTACTTGGGTCTTGATGCCCATCTTGAAGGCAGTAGGAAAATATTCACGGTTTTAATGAGCATGGTTACATGAAAGATTCATGATAAATCTGTAGAGGAAGAGGCTCCAACCACAACCATTGCAAAAAGCTGGTAAGGAGACTTAAGAGTAGCTGTGTGAAGAGGATGGAACGGGGAGTGAGCTCAGGGGACAGCAAGTCTAAGAATGTATCATTCTGTGTTGTGGGAGGACGAGAATGGAAATATTAATGAAAATAAAAGAAATATCCTTTTTTGTCAACAATATAGGATAAAATATTAGTCTCAGAGTACTTTAGGACATTTCCAGAACTTTCTGATCTTTTTCTCCATTATTAGTCAGATAACTTCATTTAAAAAACCAGTTTGGTACCTCTGGGCCTGCGGCTTTCCCTGCTCCTTTGTTCATTTGTGCTTCATGGCCCCTCTCCCCTCCCGTGCCCTTCCGTTCCTTCTCCTTCACCGCCTGCTTCCACTTCCCTGTCCCTGGTGCTACTTGAGCTTCCCCTCTTCCATTCCCATCAGGTGCTCTGCACGATAGCCTGGTATTAGTAAAGTACCATGAGTCATTTTCATTGCTATCTTGGTCTCTCCTCAAATAACTATCCCAGAATTTTGCACACACTAGATATTCAGGAAATATCTTTTGAATGAATTGATTACACATTTCGGCACCTTTTAAATGTCATTCAAATGTTCGATTTGGAGGGTGGCAGTGCTCTTGTGGGCCTGTGAATGGCTTCAATTCCCACCATTCCCTCAGAGTGGAATTTTAAATGGTACCACTTGTTTGGTGTGTGAGCCACGATGTGTTTGCATCTCAGGGAGCCGCAATCCTCCCTAAAGACTGGAGGATACTGAACCACAAACACACAAGGAGAAGAGTACTTCCTGTGCACCGTCCAACATTCCCTTCTCAAGTCCATCTCTGAGCCTATACTGAGTCATATGCAGTGACTCATCCTTCTGAAATCCACCTAAGATCTCGAGCTGTGGTTTAGAAGAGCCAACTTGTAATACTGAGCAGACTTTGTTGTTTGGAGAGGACACGGCCTCCGTGATCTGGGTGCACCTTCCATATAAGAGGCCCCATGGCAGGTATAAGTGACCAGGAGTCAGCTCCAGTGTCAAACATGTCTATCACAGAATCCTACTGCTTTTTTTTTCCTCTTGTGCCTCTCTTCTGTTCTCTATGATACCCAGAGTCAGACAATGTGATCATGATTAACCACATTATGTTCCAGATGTTAAATTACAAAACTACGTGAGGACTTTTTAAACCTCTGACTATTGCTAGAATTGAACAACAGAAAAAAACTTGATACTCATAATGAGTAAAAAGGAAAACTATAGTTTATCCATGCCATTCTCTTTAGGCAAAAGGAGGAAGGTACCTGTTTCATTTTTGGCTTGATTAAATATAAATGTGTAATGTAGTCAAGCGTTAACAAAAGCAGTTACTTATTACGAAGGAGTATCTTTTGGTCATATTTTAAGAACTAACATTTAATGATAGAAAAGTTACTTTTTAATTTCAAAATGAATATGAAAAATTACTCTCACTACATTATTCATACTGATACATATCTTAATTTTTTTCATGCTCATTTTATGAAACAAGTGTTTAGTATCCTTTCACATATTGGATTATATGGCTGTATTGACTTCAGGGATCTTTTCCCCACCAGTTGGGGTGATGAATGTGATTGGCAAATGCTAGGAGTCTTTTTTGACATTGATGGGAAATGCATTTCTTTTCAGTGTCAAGTTCAAGAACAGGAGAGGGAGGGGACTCTTGAGAATTTTGGGTTTTGTTATTAGGTTTTCAGCATCCATAATATTCATAAACAATAGACACAGCTGTCTTTAATAACTAAGCCCACTAACTGAATGGACAGAACATATGCCCAGAAAAACATCAGATTGTAAGAGAATTTTTTTTTCTAACACAGAAATTTTCAGAGATTGAAGCAAGATTTCATTTATAACCAAACTGTGTGTTTATCTCAAACTTCTTTCATTAAGTAAAATAATTTGACCAAGGTCTAGGAAAAACGCAATGAAGTGTTTGGTATTTTTTAAAGTTTTGCCTTTGCTGTTAGATTGTTCTGATTGGCTTTAGGGCATGATGATGGATTCTATGTGCCATGGGGGGATTGTTGTGAACAAAAGGCCACTGTCCTGGGAGTGAGGAGACCTGTGGTCCTGTCCTACCTCTACCATTGGCTAGTTATGTCCCTTGGAACCTTCCAATTCACCTCTTTGGGACTCAGTTTCCCCATCAGTAAAATAAGGACTTGTTAGAATCTTTTCAATTCTACAATTCTATAATTTCCCAATTCAGAAAGGGCCTTCACTTTCCCAGGAAGCAAATTATTTGACGGACTCTAAATACCAGTTAATAGAAAAATTTTTTCTTATAGGTCACTGATACATTTTAAAATGTACATCTTAAAATTTACTTTTGAATTTTTATACTGTAAAATTTACTCTTTTTTGGGACATGGGAGTTTTTACAAATGCATTCATATACATTTTTAAATAGTCAATATTATCATAAATTATATTCAAAGATGCAAAAAGTCTTTACTTATGATTGTGGCCATGGTACAGCTTATTGTATTAAAAAACTAAAAAGTCTCTTACATAATAAAGTTTCTCTGAAATACTAAGACGTGTGTGGTACCTCATATGTATCTAGGATAAAGAGCAAGAGGCTGTCATCCATTTTAGAGGACATGAAGTTCTTCACTCATGAGACGGATTTGTGGATTCTGTTTGCAGAAATGCAATTAGAGGTGGAGGAAGCTTTCCTTTTCCTCCTGAAGGCAAGGAGAAGACAATAAAATAGGACAATGTTGAGAGCCAGGATGAGACCTCCTGTTGCAAGGCTGTATCATGGATGGTGCTGAATGGGTGGACCTTATATTTCTATGCTTGTTGTACAATCTTATATTCCTAAGCTCAGAAATGGAAAAGCATTCCAGTAGCATGATATGCCTCCGCATTAGCGTAAAACCAGGCCATGTAAGACTGATGATTTTTGGAAGAGCTTTGATGTTCTCTAAGGAGACAGAGTCCCCTGCTGTTTTTGGCAGCATTGGTTCCATGAGGCCTGTGCAGATGTTAAGGTGTTGCATCCTTCTCTGTGTTAATCCTTGTTGCTTCCCCATTTCAGGTGTTGTCCAAATGTACAAAAGAGGCCTGAATTTTCTATGAGTTGGGGTCCCATGTTCAGAGTCTTACAATCAGGGGCCGCCTCACAAGTTCCATATATTCTACCTGGGATCTGGCCCCACTGAGGCCATGCCCTGGTGGGTGGAACATGGTTTCTGGAGTTGGTCAGACAGGGATTCCATTCAGCTCTGCTCCTCGAGCAAATAAGTGTACAGCTCCAAGCCTCACTTTCCTCATTTATAAAATGGGGATACTGCTTCTTTGCAAACAATACCCAGGAACCTTCTGTTCTCTTCCTCCATCTCTAACATGGTTGCTGCAGCAAATAGGACCTATGAAGCTATTTCATGCATAAAAAGCTTTATGCAAAACAAAAAAGTTAAGATCCCTTGCTTCTCAGTGTAGAAATGAAAGAGTCGCTTTCAGTAAAACTGTAGGGCTTTGGAGCCCCAGAGAGTCCCACCCCCATTTTTTTTTTTTTTAAATAAAAGAAGTCCCAGATGGTTTTGAGGATTTCATGGAATAATACATGCTGTGCTTGCTAGCCAGCATCTACTAGGTGACTCCTTTTCCTGCATAGCTGAGTGATTTTTAGCTGTTGTATTTTTTATGGTTACCTGCTTAAATTCACTCTTTAGGACAATCACTTTTATATCAAACCCAAATATTTTAAGCCTAAGTTTTCTGGTTTGGTTTACTGAGGAGAAACCTACCAAATGGATTCTTGCTGTCTACAATTATTGCCCTTCATACAAAAGGCTATGCATAGGGAGATAGTGGTTTGTAGTCTGAGTCATTTCTTTTCTTCATGTAAGTAGCGACTGCACTTTATTTAACACCTGTTTATGATGGGAAGGTCTACTGCCATTCTAGTAATATTCTAATCTTGCACTGTCTGGTAGAAATATGGTGTGAGCCACATATGCAATTTTTAATTTTCTGGTAGCTGCATTACAGTAAGTTTTTAAAAAGTTGAATTATTTTTGCATTAAAATAAGTTTAAAAAGGTGAATAATTTTCATAATACACCATACCTAACCCCATATATCCAAAATATTATTGTTTCAACATGTAATCATTATAAAAATATTAATGGGATAACTTACATTCTCTTTATTTTTGTATTAAGACTTTAAATTCCAGTGTGTATTTCTCACTTACAGCATTCTTATTTCAGGCTAACCACATTTCCAATGCTCAGTCGCACATGTGGCTGGTGGCTACCATATTGGACAGTGCAAGTGTAACCAATCTTGAGGGATAAGGAAGGAGCAGGTCTTATGTTCATGCTCAACAGGACCCTCCCTCCTCCCTCCCACTTAATGCCATCACATCCCATGTTGATATTCTTTACCCAGTTGGTACTGATATTGTGTGGAAAGATCAGGATGAAAGTGAAAGTGAAAGTTAATTACCTGCCAGAGTGATCTTTTCTAAGTGTTGTGTCCCCCTCTGCTTCAGATTTTCTAATGGCATCATCTATTATTTTTCCAAGTTAAAGCCAGAGCTCCCCTCTGCCCTCAACCTTATCTTCCAAGACTCTCCCTCTGATACGGTTTAGCTCTGTTCCCCACCCAAATCTCATCTTGAATTGTAATCCAAGTTGTAATCCCCAGGTGTTGAGAGAGGGACCTGATGGGAGGTGACTGAATGATGGATGCAATTTCCCCCATGATATTCTCGTGATAGTGAGTTCTTACAAGACCTGGTTGTTCGATAGTGTCTGGCACTTCCTTCTTGGTGCTCTCTCTCTCCTGCTGCCTTGTGAAGAAGGTGCTTGCTTCTCCTTCATCTTCTGCCATGATTGTAGGTTTCCTGAGGCCTCCTCAGCCATGTAGAAGTGTGAGTCAATTAAACCTCTTTCTTCCATAAATTACCCAGTCTTGGGTATTTCTTTATAGCAGTGTGAAAACAGAGTAATATACCCTTGTATACTTTTTCCAGACCCTCTGGGCTCCCTGCTGTTCCTTGAATGTGTCAGACACGTTCTCACCTCAGTTCTTTTGTATTTGAATGTTCTGTCTGGAAGACTCTTCCCCAGATGCCCACATATCTGACTTCTTCAGCTCCTTGAAGGAAATGAAGGAGCCAGATATGTTTGAATGTCACCTGCTTAGTGACGTCTTTCCTATTAAAACGGTAACCCTGCTTTGCTCCTAAATCCCCCGCCACCAGATACTCCCTACTAAACTGATTTTGTTTATTTTTCCCCATTGCTTATTTATTACCCTCTGATGTGCTTTTTTCCTTTTGTCTTTCTCTTCTTTCCCTGCCCTGGTAGAATATAAGCTCCATTAGGACCAGGACATTGTTTTGTTCATTGCTGTATCTCCATGACCTAAAATGGAACTTAGCACACTGTAGGTGCTCAACAAATATTTGCTTAGTGAATGAATGAACAAATACCAAGCATTTGATATTTCTAAAGACATAAAATTCCAATCACAGTATTTATCAAAAGTTGATTAACATTTGGGAAAGTCCTGAATTCCATTCTATTACCCAAGATAAATGGAGTTACCTTGCTCAGTTTGGAAAACACTATCAAATTGTCTGTGCGTTATCCTTGTTTTGGTTTGGAAAACCCTCTAATGGGCCCTTCTGTGGGGTCCAGGTCAGCTAGACTTTGGTGGGAATCTGGTCATTGCCCTCAAACACCAGTACTGCTTGCTTTTAAATGGTGACTTGTTGGAATGTCAGAGCAGACTCTAATTTGTGAATTCTTGAATGCTTTTCCTTCTTTGGAAGTGAATACTCAGGAATTCTCAAAACTTAGGGACTCTCAAGTTGAAGATTTACTGAGGGCAGATTGGATTACCTCCTGTAACTTTACAAATCCACAAACACTTCAAACAAACCTCTCCCGTTCAGTTTCAGCAGACTCCCTGAGAACGTTGTGAACAAGAACACAGGGTCAAGGCTGAACGGTGAGCAGGGCTGTTGTTGTTGGCTGGATCTGTGTGGGGAGCAGCCCTAACCATGTCTTTGTGCAGCCAAACAGTGTGATGTGATCCCCCGGCTGCTGAAGGCCTGGCAGACGGCAGAGTCTGGCGCAGTGGCCGACCTGCTCATCAGAGGAGAGGCCCGTCTAATTTAGAAGCCAAACAACTTTGTTTTGTCTTAGTTGTTTTTCTTCCAAGAAGGTGAAGTTTTGAAGGCCTCAGCAGGAGAGAAGCCTCTAGTGTTGGGAAGGCTGTCTCAGGATTTCATGACTTGCAGTATGGAGGTGACCAAGGAGCTCTCAACATCTTTCTTCCCTGCCTGCCTGCTCTGAGCCCCTGAACCTAAAGTTGGCAATGACTGTAAATAAATTTCATGAGAAGTCATTCTTTCTAGCAGTGGAGTGCTTCGCACCATTCTCTTACATGTTCCCAGAGAGGAAATCAAACCTTTGTACACAGCTTTAGAGTCAAAATTCAAAATGGCAGTTTCTAGGCGCTGGTTCCCTTTTGACTTCGCTTTACCTGCCTGGGCACTGAGGACACCGTGGGCTTTGTCTGCAGAGGATGTGCAACTTGGTGAATGAGAACTTAGAATTCTAAGTCAAGAAGATCTTGCAGCTAGTTTTAAAAAATTGTAAGGTAGCTTTGAATTAAACCCAACAATTTCAAGCTTTAAAAAGATGTGTTCTCCCCGTAAAAATAATCAGATGTAGGAAGACTTGTTTGTGAACTTTATTTTTATTAGGAAATAATTTTTGTATGTTCAAATTTTGATTAATGTGGGACAGGCTTTACGTTATTTACTGGTTTGTACTGTTACAGCATTTATAGAAGATATAGTTTGACCACAACTTCTGAATTCATTCATATAAAGTATGTTTTGCCTGAAATCAGTTTCTCTTTTCTCTCAGAGCCTTTCCTTCTGGGACCTTCAGTCCAGAGCTGATAATCTAGATAAGAGGGTATCCAGCCTGTTGGCTGCTCAGTTTCTGACCTTCCCACAATCCTAGTTGAATGATTCCAAATGAGTTTGAAAGGCTGGAGTTGAATTCTGCATAAACCTGAGGCTTGGGAATGATGACAAGGCTTGAGGGAGGGCAGGGAGGCCATAGAGAGCACATCTTATCCTCCAGGCTTTTCTTTCTTCCCTTCCCTCAATTCCTTCTTCTAAATACCTCTTTGATTTCTCCCCCTTCTCAGAACTTAAAAGCCACCATATTCAGAAATGAAGTGGAGACCTCTTCAAACCCTCTAGGGGAGAGTGCTGTAACCAGAGCCTAATGATCAAAATAGAGTTTTATATTTGTCTGTCACAAATTGGTTAACATCTGTGTTCATATTTCTGATCTGCTAAATGGCCCATCTGTAATTCTTTTCTCCAACAAACTCATGAATCACGTAATAATCACATGTTGAGTGCACAGGCTGGAGAAGAGAAGGTGAAAAGAAGGGTTAGGAACAGTGTGACCAAGTTACGTTCAAAAAGGAGCTATGTGGTTCAACCATCCAAGGCCTCTAGTGTCCTTGTGACTCTGGCATGTTTTAGTGTGGGAGTGCAACCATTCATTCATTCATTCATTCAATGTTATAAAAGAAAAAAATTTGGATGGTGGTTTTAGATGAAGGCAGATGAAAGAGACTGGATCCTGGATTGAAAAAAAATACTATAAAAGATATTAGGACAGTTGGGGAAATTTGAAGGTTGACTATATATTAGATAATAGTACTACATTAATATTAAATTTCCTGAGTGTGTATTATGTTGTGGTTATAAAAGAAAAGAAAAATATTTTTAACCCTAAGAGATAACAGTCTTAATTAGGGGTAAGGTATCTACAAAGGAATCTTAAATGCTTCAGGAAAAGGTCTCTCTTTCTCTCTTCCTCTCTTTCTGTCTCTCTCTCCCAGCAGAGAGAGAAAATTATTAAAAAACACTAAAAATTGCTGATTCTAGGTGAAGGACATTTGGGTGTGCATGGTACTATATTTTAAGTTTCTGAAGGTTTGAAACTTTCCAAAATTAAATGTTAGTTTAAAAACTAGAAAGTTGTTGCAAAGGTATTTCTTGTCATCTTATCGGCCAATGGGATATAGCCCATTTCACCATTAAGTATGATGCTAGTTGTGGATTTTTTGTAGATGCCTTTATCATGTCGAGAAAGTTCCTCTTATTTTTAGTTAGTTGCGTATTTTGAACATGAATAGGTGCTGGATTTTGTCAACTGCATTTTCTGCATCTATTGAGATGATCATGTGGTTTTTGTCCTTTGTTGTATTAACATGATGCTTTATATTAATTGATTTTCATATTTTAAACCAACCTTACATTTCTGCGGTAACTCTCACATGCTATATCTTTTTTATATATTGTTGTACTCAATTTGCTAGTATTTTGTTGAAGACTTTTTGTATCTATATTCATAAGGTATTTGATCTGTAGGGTTTTTTGTGATATCTTTGTTTTTCTGTAACAGGTTAATAATGGCTTCATAGAACAGGTTGGGAAGTGTTCTCTACTCTTATTTTTTGGAAAACTTTGTGAAGGATTTGTGTTAATTGTTTTTTAAACATTTGATAGAGTTCAACAGTAAAGCTACCTGGGCCTGGGCTTTTCTTCATGGGAAGTTTTTTGAATACTTATTAAATTTCTTCATATAGCATGAGTATGAGTCTATTCAGATATTTAAATTTTTCTTCTTGAGTCAGATTCAGTAGTTTGTGTATTTCTAGGAATTTGTCCATTTCATGTAGGTTTTCTAATTTGTTGGCATACAATTATTCATAATATTCCCTCATAATCTTTCACTTTTCTACAGTCAGCAGCAATATTCTTGCTTCAGTTCTGATTTTAGTAATTTGAATCCACTTTCTTTTTTTTTTTTTTACTGTTCAGTCTAGTTAATGGTGGTGTTGAAATTTTAAAAGAAACTACTTTTGGTTTCATCGAATTCTGTTTTTCTGTTCTCGATTTCACGTATTTCCATTCTAGTCTTCATCATTTTCTTTCTTCTGATGACTTTAAGGTTTAGTTACTATTCTTTTCCTAATTTCTTAAGTGGAAGGTTAAGTTATTGATTTGAGATTGTTTGCCTCTTTAAAATATAAGCGTTTACAGGTACGCATTTCTCTCTAAGTACTATTTTGGTTATATCCCATAAGTGTTTTTATTTTCATCCATCTAAAAGAATTTTCTAATTTCTTTTGTTGTATGTTTTTTTACTTATCAGTTTTGGGAGTGTGTTGTTTAATTTCTATGTATTTCTGAATTTCCCAAATTTCCTTCTTTTATTGACTTTCAATTTTATTCTATTGAAATTAGAGAACATATTTTTATTATTTAAATCTTTAAAAATTTTTTGAGACTTGTTTTATGGCCAAATATATGGTGTATTGTGAAGAATGTTGTACGTGTACTTGAGAAGAGTGTGTATTTTGTTGTTTTAGAGTGGAGCGTTCTCTGTAGACAGATGACCTCTGACTTAATGACTGTTCAACTTATGATTTTAGGACTTTATGATGGTGAGAAAATGATACACATTTTGTAGAAACTGTACTTCTAATACCCATAAAATCATTCTATTTTTTACTTTCAGTACAGTATTCAATAAGTTACATGAGATGTTATTAATATTTTATTATAAAATAGGCTTTGGGTTATATGATTTTGCCCAACTGTAGGCTAATGTAAATTTTCTTAGTATGATTAAAGTAGGCTCAGGCTAAGCTATGAAGTTTGGTAGGTAGTATTAAATGCATTTTTAATGATTTTCAACTTATGATTGCTTTATTGGGATATAATCCCATCATAAGTTGAGAAGCATCTTTGTATCTGTTAGGCCTCCTTGATTAACAGTGTTTTTCAAGTCTTCTATTTCCTTGTTAATATTCTGCGTAGTTGTTCTATCCATTATTGAAAGTAGAGTATTAAATTCTCAAATTATTTTTGTTGTTTCTTTCTTCAATTCTTTCAGTTTTTGCTTCATATATGTTAGGCCTCTTTTAAATGCATACATGTTTATAATTGTTATGTCTTCCCGATGGCCTCTTATTATTGTAAAATGTCTTTCTTTGTCTCTAGCAACAATTTTTGTCTTAAAGACTTTTTTGTTTGATGGTAGTATGGTCCCTACTGCTCTCTTTCAGTTACTTTGCATAGTATATCTTTCTTCTATCCTTTTACTTTCAACTTACTTGTTTCTTTGAATCTAAAATATGTCTCTTATAGACAGTATATAGTTTTATCCTTCTTTTAAAAAAATCAATTCTGCCAGTCTCTGCTTTTTGATTGGAATATTTGGTCCATTTCCATTTAATGTAATTTTTGATAAGATAGGACTTTTATCTGGTGTTTTGCTGGTTTCTGTATGTCTTATGTCTTTTTTGTTCTGCATTTCCTCCATTACTATCATATTTTGTGTTAAGTAGAAATTTTCTAGTATACTATTTTAATTTTAATATAAATTTCTAGTATAAATGTGTGTACACACACACATATATACACAAACACATATATACACACATACATATATGTAAACAAAAAGAGAATGTTATTTTTTAGTGGTTGACCTGGAAATTCTGGTTAACATCCTAATTTAAGATAATCCAGTTCAGATTTATACCAATTTAATTTTAACAATACAGAAAAACTTTGTTCCAATGTATCTCTATTTCTCCCTTCCTTTCTACTATTACTGTTATACAAATCACATCTCTATGTATTATAAACCCATCAGCACAGTTTTATAGTTTTGTATTATGCAGTTTCCTTTAAATCCTGTAGAAAAAAAAAACTTAAATACTCTCTTTTATATTTACCTATGTAGTCACCTCTAATGGCATTCTTTATTTGATTAATGTCTGCTTATTTCAGCCTAGAGGAGTCCCTTAAGTATTTTTTGTAGGGCATATCTGCTAGTAATGAATTATTTTAATTTTTATTTTCTTGGTAATGTCTTAATTTCTCCTTTGTTTTGCAACAACAGTTTTGTTGCATGTAGTTAACATACATGTTGATTTATAGTCTATTTTTTCACCACTTTGAATATGTTCTGTCCTTAGTGGTTTTGATGATGAATCAGCTATTTTACTGATGCTCTCTTGTATATAATGAGTTATTTTTCTCTTGCTGCTTTCAAAATTTTCTGTCTTTCCACATTTCACTATGATGTGTCCACATATGGATTTCTTTCACTTTATCCTGCTTGAAGTTTATTGAATTTCTTGGATTTACAGATTAATGTTTTCATTAAATTTGGAAATGTTTTGGCTATTATTCTTCAAATATTCATTCAGATCCTTTTTCCTGTTTCCTTCCAGGACTGTAATCTTTGTCATGTTAGTACACTTAGTAGTGTTCCACACATCTCTGAGGCTCATTTTTCTCCACTCTTTTTCCTTTCTATTCCTTGGACTAAATAATGTCAAATGTTTTGTCCTCAAATTCATTTATTCTTTCTTCTGCCAATTCGATCTGTTGTTGAACTCCTGCATGAATTTTTCTTTACAGTTATTGTATTTCTCAATTCTAGTATTCTAGTTACTTCTTTTTGATACTTTTTTATTGGTATTCTTTAATTAGATGTGATTATTATACTTTTATTTTTCTTTAGACTTTCTTTTTTTAGTTCTTTGAACATTTATAATAGCTGGTTTAAAGTCTTTCTCTAATAAGTCCAACCTCAGGGCTTTCACAATGACAGTTTATATTGCTTACTTTATGTGTAGTCAAATAAACTTCCCTGTTTTTTTTGCATATCTCATTTTTTGTTGTTGCTGTTGTTTTTGTTGAAAACTGGATGCATTTATAATAATGTAATATAGCAAGTCTGAAAAATCGTATTTTCTCCTTGCCACAGTTTGTTATTGCTGTTTGTTTCTGTGGTTATCATTATTGCTGTTTGTCAAGTGACTTTCTTAAACTTATTCTGTAAAGTCTGTATTCTCTGTCATGTGTGGCCAGTGACTCTGCTCGGTTAGTTCAATGGTCAGCTATTGATTGGATAGAGATTTCCGTAAATGTCTTGAACCAATACGACTCCCAACTTTTGCCAAAGGGCTCTGTATGAGGGGCATGCTTTCAACATTCCAGTAGGAAGTTTACAACCCTGCTTATCCTTCACTTTCTGATTGCACAGAGCCTCAAGGTTAGCCAGTAATAAGAGTTTTGAGCCTTCTTAGGTGTTTCTTGGGCATGCATGGTGCCTTGCACAGTTATGTGACCTTCTGGATCCCAGGGTTATGTAGGAGCTTCTCAAAGCCCCTTATAGGCATCCTTAAATATTTTACTCAGTATCTTGTTAACTCCTGCTTTAATGCTGCTTCAGGTAGCTGCAATATTAAACAATTACCACTGATAGTTTTTAACAAATGCGCTGGGGTTAGGACAGAGTGACTCTGAGTGAGAAATAAATAATGAGAAGTTTTGAGAGTGGAGCTTTTCAGCAAGCTGACAGATAGGTAAAATAGTGACAGTACCCTAGGGATGGGACTTTTAGGGAGCTCTGAATCCATTCTTCTTTCTCTAGTGGCTTCTAGGTTGGTGGATTTCAAAGCAACTATGATTGTTAAGCTATTGTTTTTTAAAAGTACTGTAACACTGGGTAGAGAGGGACAAGATTAGTGTAAGTTAAAATATCTCAAAGCTTGCTATTCCCATTGAGATTCTCTTATTTTTTCTCAATACACACCTCAGATTTTTGCCTTCTTTTAACTTTGAGAGCTCTGACAATGTTGACTTTTTTATTTATTTTATTTTTATTTTTAGAGATGAGGTCTCATTCTGTCATGCAGGCTGGAGTGCAATGGTGGGATCATAGCTTAATGCAGCCTTGAACTTCTGGGCTCAAGCAACCCTTCTGCCACAGCCTCCTATTTTATTTTTTGTAGAGATGGGGGTCTCGCTTTGTTGCCCAGTCTTGACTCAAACTCCTGGCTTCAAGTGACTCTCCCACTTTGGCCTCCCAAATTGCAGGGATTACAGGTGTGAGCCACTGCTCTTGGCCTGACAATTTGATTTTGATAATTGTTGACAGTGTTCTTATTGCTTTATGGAGCAATGGCTTTTTGGAAGTCTTTACTGTTCTAGAAATTGTGAGTCCTTCAGAATCACTTTATGTTATTTTTGCACTTATTTTATCAATTATTTAAGTGCTAGGAAAGCTCTTGAGGTTAAGTCTTTCCTTGTGTTCTTAAATTTTTTCATAAGATAATACATTTAAAAAATATACTTGCTACGTCAATGGATATTAATATTCTTGAATTTTTTGTAATGCCTTGGCAATTTGCTTTCCACAAAGATTCTCCTCATTTACATTGTAGCCATTATTTGTAAAGGGGTATTCCCCTGCATGCTTGACAACTCTAGATATTATAATATGTATTACTTTACTGTTATGAATTAGAAAATATCGAGTTCTAATTCCACCCTTTGTAAAAAAAAATTAAATAAACTGCTCTAACAACTAAGATAATGGCCAAAAATATGATCGAAATAGGAATTTTTTTTCTAAAGTAATTATTGTATCTTTTTTCGTTTAAAAATCTATACACAATGCTAATTTCACTTTAAAAGCCTTAGAAAAATAAAGATAAACTACGAGGAGTTTTTAAATTCTGAGAGAGATTTTGGTTTATGTCTTCTTGAGGACCAGGTTTTACTGCATATTAGTGAATCCCTAAAATTATCTTGTATTTTTGGCTAGGTTTTAGTGGAAAGGAAACACCTTCCTAAACTCTATCATTTGCCAAAAAAGAGGAAGAATAACGATAAAACCAGAAAGCAGAGCCTATGCAAGCAATCAGAGCAAAATTTGATGTGTACTCCAGAAGTCAAAATTGCTAATTTGTGATATTCTCTCTTGGGTGAAGCTACTGCTTCCAGGAGCAGGAGGTGCTTTTTAGGAAGCATATTGTTCTTAACTAGCAATAAGCCAGTGGTTTGACAGTTGAGCTTTGCTTAGTCACCAGGAACCCTCAGGAGATAATGCTGCTATTTTACTTGCAAACAGAGATGTTTCAGTTATGGACGTCTGTGTATTGTAGTTTATCTCTTTCTCTTTGCGATGCAATTTGAGAGAAGTTCGTGAATTTGGTGGCCATAGTTTGATCTGTAGTGCAAATTAGCATAGCTATCAAAGCAATCAATCTGTGTTTTGATGTGACTGTTTTTCTCTACCAGAAATGGAGAACAGGGCAGAATGAAGGAGATTTGAGGAGAACGTCAGGCTAAATGTCTCTCATTCACCTACTTCAAATTCAAAGTGGATCAGCCCCTCTCTGCCAATGCACCTTCCTAGTATAATTTTCTGAGAATCTTTTTCCGGGTTAGGTTAGAATTCAGTGAACGGCAGAATTCAATGAGTGAATGAGGGCAATAAACCTTGCCTTCCCATAACTAATTCAATGGATTCCTTAACATCACTAAAATAAGATAAAATCATAGGACCTAAGCATTGAAAAGGACATTGAGATAATCTTAGTGATCTTGGGCAAGTTGCTTAATTGTAGATGAATTTTCTCATTTATGAAATGAGGGGATTGCGATAGTCCATGATTCTCAACTTTTCCTATACTTTGCTCTTAAGGGGTTGAATCTTTAGGCATATTGTATTAAAATCAAAATTTTAATTTTATTTTTTAAGGGATTTCACATGCACATGCACATTCCTAAGCTGCACGATAATAAATGGTGAAAATACAGGCTTCTACCCACCAGTATTGCTTAGTCTCTTAAATTTCTCTGGAGGTAATCACAATTGACAGATGTTTCTGTATTCTCCCACAGATGGTCCATGCACTTATGGCCATAAGCATGCTCATTCCTATTACCTATCCTTACAAATCGTAGTATTCTATATGTTCTGTTCTGTGTCATTTTTTCACTTAATTATACATCTTGGATGTTGTTCCAAATCAGTGTATATAAGAGCTGCCTCATTTTTTTAAATGGCTACATGTTATTCCATTGATAGATACAGGATAATTTACTCATAGGTATAGGGGTAATTTATTTATGCATGTAAGTATATATTTTTCTAATTTTTTCTATTATAAACAATGATATAATTAGTATAGATTTGAATCTGTTTCATTTCTGAATATATTTATTTAGGATTAATCCTAGAACTAGAGTTATTGGATCAAAGAGCACATGTATTTTAATTGTTTTAGGATACTGTGAAACTGCTCTTTTTGAAGGCTGCAGTGATATTCACCTCCACTGAGAGTGTATCAGGGTGCCTGATGGACCATACCCTTGTCAACAGAGTATTTTTATTGTTTTTTATGGTCGGTTTTAATGGTGATAAATGTTAATTTATTGTAGTTTTAATTTGATTTTATCTTAATATGGAGTATAGTTTAATATCTTTTTATGTACAGATATTTATCAAATTTAAGAAGAAATTGATTGTAAGTCTCCTCTGGATTTTAAAATATTAAAATATAACAATCAAAATGAGAACTAATGAAATACGGTACTTAAGTTATATGTATTTCCACTTTCGTGAAGAGTCTTTTGTTTCTTTCTCTACTGGGTTGTTCGTCTTTCGTGTTGATTTCCAAGGGCTTTTATAAGCAAAGGAAATTGGCCTTTTGTGACATGTGTGACATTTCTCAATTTGTCACTTTTGATTCTGTAGTAGTATTTTCTCATGCAGATATTTTAATTTTAAGTTGTTAAATTCATCCACTTTTCTTTAACACCTTCTGGATTTAGTGTCACTGTTAGAAAGCCTTTCCCACTTTGAGATTAAAAAAAAATTTCCCAGTTTTTTTTCAATTATTTTGATGGTTTTACATTAATAATATGTTTCTCATCTTTTTATGATTTTCCAGAATTTTCCTAATATTTTTGAAGGAGGCCATGTTTGGACTTTCCATGTAAATCAACATATCACCTAACAATAATAGTAATTTTTACTTCTACTGATATACATTTTAATTCTTGTAAAACTGCTGGCTAGCCCCTCAAGAATGACATTAAATGTTACCGGTGTATTTCTCAAGTTGTTCCTAACTTGAATGGCAATGTCCCAATGTTTCTCTATCACGCACAGGACTGGCTTGGAGTTGATATAGATAACATCTTGTTAGGGAAGTATCCACTCAGCCCTACTTTCTTTTTTTATTTACTTTTTTCTTTTTAATTATTACTTCTTTTGAGACAGGTCTCACTCTGTTGCTGAGGCTGCAGCGCAGTGGTGCAAACATAGCTCACGGTAACATTGAACTCCTGGGCACAGGAGATCCTCCCACCTCAGCCTCCTGAGTAGCCATTGTGCCTGGCTAACTTTGTACATTTTTTGTAGAGATGGGGTCTTACTATGTTGCCCAGGCTAGTCTCAAATTCCTGGCCTCAAATGATCCTCCTGCCTTGACCTCTCAAAGTCCTGGGATTACAAGTGTGAGCTACTGTACCCAGCATTTTTTTTTTAATTTTAGATGATCCTTCTACTTCAGCCTTGCAAGTAGCTGGGACTACAACCATGTGCCACCAAGCCCAGCTTCAACCCTATTTTATTAAAAGTAAAATTAACATAGTAAGACAGAATTTTTGAATGTGTCTTTATTATTATACTTTTTCTTGATTGCATATTAGAATGTTCTGAGATTAGACCTTATTCTTTCTGAACTATTAGGGGCCACAAGATTAAATAACCTTCGCAAACCTACTCAGATTATGTTTTATGAGGGTGCTCTGTTAGTGGAAGGGAGGACTTGCTTTTGGGGAAGAGTCTCCACTTGTTCTAGTAAGGACCACCTTGGCAGTTGCATACAAGACAGGTGTATTGGCCTTATTGTCCACCTCAAAATGCAAGTAGCAGACTTAGCTGTTGGGGAATATCATTACTACACATATAATAAAAGCTAATGCTTAATATGAAAAATAAATATAATAATGGAAAAGAGTATCCTGTGGATAAAACTGTATAAATGTGAGAGAGAGGTGGCATTCTGCTGCTCTTTTGGAAGAGGGGAGGCATCCCTGGACAAAGGAAAGAGATACGATTTAAAAACAAACAAAAAAAAACTATTGTCAACTAAGGCTAAGATTTCCAAGTCTCCTCTTTTGGCTTGTTCAGCAAGTTTCAGCCTTTATCTCTAGACTTCTCAAAGCATTTTTCTTCAACAGCATCACTTTGCTTTGTCTCTAGGCTTGTACTGTGATTCTGTGTTGACTAGCTACTTATACATAAGAGCAAGAAAATGACCGTCTTATATTTTTGTTGAAGTAAGACAATGATAGAAGGAAGGTGACCTTCTAGGTAATTGTGATGAGATATCATGTTTTTCCCAGCTTCCTCCTTCCTTATGCCAGTGTCAGTGGGTTAAAAAATTACTTCCAGCTCCAAATACTTTTATTTATCCACTATCCCTCATACATCTTATAAACCACACTCTTCTTCAAGCCTGCCATGTCTTCTCAGCTCCAGGACTCAGAACATGGGATGTCTTATGTTTCAAGTCATTTTCTTCTGTTCCTTTTCTATTCATTTTTGAAATTTAGCTCAGATGTCATCTCCTATGAAGTCTTTTCTGGTCACCCTAATGACTTACTCCTTCCTCTATATGTAGTTTGAGCATAGTTCATTATTAGCATGTATCACATGGTTGTGTAATTATGTTTTTAGGAGTGTAGATGAGATAGTCAAAAGTAGACTTGTATGGTTTAACTTATTAATTTAGTTATACATACATATTTAAAATCACTTGTTGTATGAGATGATATTTAGGGAACATTGCCATTTTCCATTCTTACGTTTTGTAAAACAATTTCATTCACACTAATCATATGCAACTTTATCATTAATCTTTGACATCACTTGTGCTACTCTTTGAATCATCAAATATGATTTTTCAGAGTAAACCATCTTCATTTCCATTTAGGTTGCTTGAGATCCAGCATTTTTTAAATCAATGCATGATTGCTATTTTCACAAGTATCCACTGATATAACATTGGGGAGACTGGTTTTTCCTTTCACCTCTAGGGTTATATTCATGAGTTTCATAATGTAACTACATGCTATACTATTTCTTAATATGATCTTTCGAAGATTTGCGTGGGATGATACTCTACATTTATGAAATCTGAACTTTTGCTCCAGGAATAATTGTTATGTCCTTGTTAAATTTCTTTTCTTTTTTAATGATTCCATTGGGTGACTGTGCTTAGTGTTAATTGACATATATTCAGCCTAACAGGTTTTTCTGAAATAGTAATTTGGTGTTCAGAATTAAATAATTTAGAAAATGCCTTTTTAATATGTGAGATTTGTGAACACTTGAATTTAAGAGGAATTTCCTTTTCTAAAGTTTAAGTTCTGGTTAAAAAACAAAAACCTCCTCAATTTATTTTGGGCATATATGGTATTTTCTCTGAGAATGGAATTCGTCTTGTTTATTTTTATACAGGTCCTGATTTTAGTAAGACTACCTGTTAGAAAATAAGGAGATTACTGTAAGCAGCAACCTGGGATCTAGTTGCAATACTTCTTAGAGTATAATGTGCCTATTAATCATCTGAGGATATTGTGAACTTGCAGATTCTGACTCAGTAGGTCTGGGATGAGGCCCGAGATTCTGTATTTCTACCAAGTTTCCAGGTGTTATCAATGTTGCTGGTTCATAAGCCATACTTGAGTAGCAAGGACAAGGAATAACGCTGTATCTTTAAGAGTTTATTAGAAACTTATTTGACTTCCTCTAAAGGTATCATTGGAAGGAAATAAAAAGCATATTTTGTATATGCAAAGTTTCACAATACTCCACTGGGCTCACTCATCCTCATACCACTCTCTATGGAAGATGAGTAAAAATTTCCATTAAAGGAAAACCTTTTAAACCAGAATATAAATAGGGCTTTGCTGCTTTCAGTTGGTCAGGGCAAAAAAAAAAAAAAAAAAAAAAGAAAGAAAAAAGAAACAAAGAAAGCAAATTTACACTGTACCTTGAAATTCTTTTGAATAAGAAGAACAAGCACATTCCAGAAACCTGGACCCATCTTAGAAAAGACCATTACTTTGCTAGGATTTTTACATTGTTGGAGATATGAAAAATGAAAGCCAAATTCAAATTGCAGCCCAGAACTCAGTGCTTGAGGTTTTTAAGCCAGTAATATTTTGCCTGTAAAATCTCCTTGGAAAGGCTTTCAGATTTGAGTCAGCTAGGGTGAACCCATTTTCCGAAATTTTGTTTCTGGAAGCATTTAATTGAAAAGAAAAACCCCAAGAATGCACCAGAGTTGAATGTCATGCAGCAATTGGGAAAGCCTCGAAATAGCAACAATGAGAATAAATGAAGCCAAATGAAATCTGCAAATTATTAAGATAAAATTGGTAAGGGGCATAGAAACTTAATAAGAAGGAAATAAGAGAAATCAGTTTTCCAATACAAATTCTATACCGAGAGATTGTACAAAGGAGAATAGGGAACAAGAAACTTCTGTAAGCTAAAAAGATAGCAGAGGCTAAAAGTTCACAGAGACTAGATGACTCTCATTTCAGTTTAATTTCCCATGAGGGATTTCATGTTTAAAAATCTCATTTAAATTGTAATCTTCAATGCAACCTCTTACAACTTCTCACAAAAATAATCCCCCTAAACATCAAAGGATATACTCTCAAGAGTTCTGAAAACTGGGATAGGTAGAAACCAAATGTTGGTATCCAGAAGGAATTGGCATTAATCATAGGGCAAATAGGTCTTAGTTAAGGAAACTGACTCACTTTTCAGTTTATCACATATTTAATTTTCCTTTGTTTAAACTCTCTGCCAAAAAAGAGCAGAAGATATTTAGTAATTCCTGTTCCTTTTCCTATTACCTGACACACACATACACACAGAAAACCAGACAGAATTTTTTTCTATACTCCTTCTTAGAGTGCAGTTGGGTGAATAAAACCTGGGAAGAATAAAACCAAAGAAAATATCAATAATACTAATAGAAGAATTAAACCAGCATCAACCTATACCAACAAACTACTCATATAATAATAACACCAAATCAAATGATTGAGGAAATACGAACAACAAGCTTAGAAAAGACTCATGAAGGAAAATCAATGATATCAATTATAACCAAAAATCTGATTGGGTTAAATAATTAAACAGTTATTTTCAAAGACAATCTTAAATGGAATCAATGTGAAAACTCTAACCATCTGTTGTTTCTATGTGATATTAAAAAATATAAAAACCTACTAGCTCACATGTTTTTGAAAGGGCAGCATCTTTTGTGCCATTGTTTTGGCTGTCAGACTTCTGGAATCCCCAGATGTTTCAGCCCAGAAACCCTGGCTCAACAACAGGCAGACATTGCTGAAAAGATCCAAAGACCTAAAACTTGCACGCAAAACATTGTACTCAATCCCTTCTGGGCTCCAGCAGCCCCAGCTCATCTCTGCTTGATGCTTCTCAGGTACCATAACTGAATCATGATCATACTCCACTAGCCCTGTTTCTCTAAAGTTCCCTGTCTCAGTCAGTGGCACAACTCTCCGTTCTCTTTAAAGCCAGAGGCTTGGGAATTACATTTGGAACCTGCTTCTTCTGTCCTGTCCACCACTCACTGAGTCCTGTAGAGTTTGTATCATCAGTATTTCTTGAATCTACGGCTCCTCAACTCTACTACTTCCACCCTAGATCAAGCTTCTATTGTCTCTCAGTTGATCTCCAGCGAAGGTGTCCTAACCAATCTCCTTCTCTGTACTATAATTTATTTTATCTTTAAAATTTTAATAGTGAGAGCTCTTGTTTTGCATTCTTTTTAAAAATAGCTCTCTTGAAATATAATTTACATATCATAAAATTCACTTGTTGTAAGTGTACAATTCCATGATTTTAAAAGTAAATTTAGAGTTACAAAACCATTACGAAAATCCTACATTCCTTGAGGGTTGATCAGACATAGGTTTGATTTTCTAGGAAGACTCCATCATAGTTGGTCTCATGAGCTTCCATCAGGAGGCACCTAATGCCTGGTTGTACTTATTTTTGTGAGGTTAAGTTTGATTTGTGGGTTCAGGTGTTAGCATGATCCACCCATTTTAAGTTTCTCATCAACCTTCCCCCTATGAGTTATAGCAGCCATCAATGGTTATTGCCTACAGCCAGACCGAAGCTGCTATGAACTTTTTTCCTCTTTTTACTCAAAGAGCTTTTAAAAATGAAAATCTAATCATGTCCTTCTTCTGCTTAAAACATATAAAGTCTTGCCATAGCTCCATCTTCTTTCCCTCAGCACTTAATAAATATAGTTTTGTGGGATTCTCTCATTGCCTCTTCTCTGATTACTTTGCCCATCAGGGTAAGGACCCTCTCTGTAATTGCTCATCACTGAAAGCCTAAAACAGTGCTGTGAAATACTAGAGCTCATTTACTACTTGTTGAATAGATGAAATCAGTGGATAAGCAATTAATTAAATGAAAGGATGATCATAGCACCTATAAAAAAGGCACGTTGTGGGTTGCTGTTTTCTTACCTCTTTAATGTGGGGACACATGGGAAAGGCAAGTAGAGGAGATCAACCCAAAAGGAGGTGGTTTTGGAAGATTCTGGGTGTTTTTGACAATGGGTCAGTGAGGTCAGAGATGTGGAGCAGCATAGAGAAGAGACAGCAGAGGAGAAACTTCCTTGAATGCATACTAAGGCATTAATACTTAGAGAGCAAAGAGAGGAGAGATATCCTTCAAACAAGATGTCTGTGCCCTGTGAATGCATGCGAGGCCACCCTGTGTCCCATTTCAATGGCCTTGAAGGCATCATTGTGATGTGATAGATTCCAGCCTATCAAAGCAGCCCATTCATCCCTGTAGGTCTGCTGAGTCTCCTGGCCTTACTGTACGATACTGTGCCTGGCCAGGACCGTGGAGTGTGGAATTTCCTCCCCATCTGGGGAGATTCAGGCCCTGAAAACATCTATAGTATAAGAGTTCTTGTTCGGGCAACTTAAGATTTTATAGGAAATTGGGGAATTGAGGTTGTAAGTAAACCTCGAAAGCCTTCATAAATATTTTATATGTTCACTAAATAAAATAGTGAAGTCAGCACAATAGAGAGAATATCTGTATATTTTACACACCTTTCATTAGGAAGAATAAGTATCAAATGATCCATTTTCTTTTATCATTAATTTTAGCTTACTGGCATATTTTTAGTGTTTCCCTCGTTTTAAAAGGATGCTTACAAACTTGTTTTGTTTTCTTACCTGTAATATGCACACTCAGTAGGGTTTCTGCCCTCTGTGATGTCCCTTCTTCTAGGGGGGGAGGCTGAATATTGTATACTCTTGTGATTTCATAATAAAGAGTCTCTCATTTCATGCTTCTTATGTCATGACTGGATGTATTCTGAAGATTCATCTAAATGTGGATTGAAATTCTTCTAGATGAAAGAACAAACGTACCAAAGTAAATGTGAGTCGACTGTTACACAGAAGTTAAGAAAACTGGATTCTGGAGCCACACTACCTGGGTTTGAATTTAAATTCCATCCCTCTTTTCCTGTGTGACCTTGGACAAGTTACTTAACTGCTCTGTGCTTTTGCTTCCTCGTCTGTAAAATAGAACAATAATAATAATACTTCACAGTGTTGAGTGAAGATCAGATGATTTGTTAAAAGCTCTTAGAAGAGTAACCTAATACGAAGTAAAATGTATAAAAGTGAAAACTGTTAAGATTGATGTTATCAATGAAGTAAATCTATGCCTATGAGAATTCCACCTATGGGAATTTGAGGTTAGGGAGGGATGACTGCTGTTCCTAATAGCTAGCGTATGCACATGGACACAAGCAGCCCCACCATTGCTGCCTGTGACAGAGCTTCCAACTTTCTATTGGTGAGATGAAAAGAGCAGAAAGCAACAAAGCTTGGTCAGTTGTAAAAGGGAAAATGCACATTCCCTGTGCAGTTGAGCACATGAAAAACTTGATCTGTCAGAGTAATATCAGTTTTTCTTCATAGTCTGCTAATTCTGTCCAGAAAGGACATCTGTTGATGGAGCCCTCAAAACTGGAACAATGGTATGGGACTGAAGAATGGGGCATATTTCCTGAATCTAGAGATCCTGGACCTCGTTCTGAGCAATGTGGCTCACTCTGAGAGATCTGAGCGTGTGCCTCCACCTCAGCCACAATGCTCCTGAAAAATAGCATATGTTTTAGGAGCCTGTAGAGTAGCATTTTTGGAATCATGACTTTGGTGCTTCATTCAAATAGGACATTGGAAAGCTAGTACAAAAGACAGACAGAGAAAGAGAGAGAGAGAGGAAGAGGGAGAGCAAGTGAGCGAGGGAGAGAGACTGAGAGAGAGAGAGAAACACTGTCAGGTTTTAAGGCTTTTACAGAAAACTCCATCAGGACCACAGTCTATCCCCAATCCTATATATTGTGCTGATGAAAACTTTTGGGTGGCATTTATCATTTATCCCACATATATTTTATCCTCTCTCCAGGAAAATAATGTGATGTCTGCCAATTACCTTACTGAAATAAAGAGACAGCACAGCTGCACAGCTCAAAGATTCTTTGATCCGTAGTAACTAACTATATGAAACAGTCTTGAGAGGGTTTGGGGCTGTGATTGATTCTTGAATAATTCTTGCAAGTGCCCACAATCCCTTTACTTTCTTTCCCTAATCTTCAAATCTACCTGTGTAATGCAAGGCCTGAAAACTTTCTAAAGCAAATGGTTAAACTCAGTAGTCTGAAATTTCCAAAATTCACCTTTCCCTTCACTTTTAAAATTAGGATAGTACTGATCCTTGGCCTGTCTCTGGCACTTTTTCAACTCTTTATGATTTCTCAGATTCCTGACTGCATTTTAAGATCACACCTGCAATTTCCTTTTGTTCCTGGGGTGGAATTACTGAGTTTGAACCAATACTTGAATTTATTTTAAGCGATTGTATGGTCTTTTTATCACCTCACCTGTATTGGATGTTAAGTTGTTCATAATATATCAATCTCTGTGGTTCCTAATTTTACAGTTTTATTTGAGTAACTCCCTCATACAAAACGCTTCAGTTTGTTTTGTAACTGCCTTGACAAACCCATTTTTCCAACAGAAAAAACCTTTTTTTGTGAGGGTGGAAGCAATGGGACCATTTATTGTTTAATACACATTTATTGTAAACTTGGAATTTTCAGGTAAAATGTTGGTGTTAGTCAATGTTGTTGTTGTTTTATTAGAAGGAACATAAATCAACTTGGTTTTAAATCAGAAATCAACTTGATATTAAACCCAGAAGGAATTTGGGGGACATTACTGAGTTTGGGTGAAGGATGGCCTCTTTAGAAACTAGAACCAGGAATTGGAAAATTGTCAGCATTTTCCTGGAAGGCCAGTCACTCCAGAGGGCTTTTTTTGTTGACTATGCTGGTTCCATAGAGTGAGTTAGGTGGTGGTCTCTGATGAAGACTGATCATCTGAACTTGAGGAGAGTCTGGTTCGGTAGGTGTGTGGTGGCTTTCAGAATCAAGAAGTTTTAAAGTGCTGCCTTGTCATGCTAATGATGAGTGTGTTGGTCTGTTATTAGTCACACTGCTAATAAAGACACACCTGAGACTGGGTAATTTATAAAGGTAAGGGGTTTAATTGACTCACGGTTCCTCATGGCTGCGGGGGCCTCACAATCATGGTGGAAGGTGAATGAGGACTCACGTCTTACATGGTGGCAGGCAAAAGAGAGCTTGTGCGGGGGAGCTCCCATTTATAAAACCATCAGATCTCATGAGCCTTATTCACTATCATGAGAACAGCATGGAAATGACCTACCCTCATGATTCAATTATCTAACACTGGGTCCCTCCCATGGCATGTGGGAATTATGGGAGCTACAGTTCAAGATGAGATTTGGATGGGGACACAACAAAACCATATCAATGAGCCATGTTTGAAGCCATTGAATTAAACAGTGATTCTCAAACTTTAATCCCCTGAGTTCCTTTTAACATGCACATTACTGAGCCTTCACCCTGAGTCTCTGATTCAGTAGTTCTAGGGCAGGGCGTGAGAATCTGCATTTCAAGGAGTTCCCAAGTAATGCTGAGGCTTCTGGTCCATGCTTTAGGGATCACTTATCTAAAGGGAGAGCCAGATGTTGATTGGCATAGAAGCCTGAGTGTCTTACCTATTGTTTTCTGAATTTTAACCTTACCACCACCTGTGTTACTCTCTCCTTTGGAGATCCCAGGCTCCTCTGTGTGGTGCCTCCACCAAAAATACTTAAACTTGTCCAAAAAAAAAAAAAGCCTGTAGTTGAGTTTTATGAATAAGTATTGGGCAAGGGTGCATTACTTCAATGTGGCCTAAAAATCCACCACTTATCCTGTCAGTGCTGCCATCTAAAACCAATGTCTGTGACCTGAGCTGCATTGCTTGAGTTTGAAGTCGTCAGCCACCACATCCAGTTTTTACCCTTAAACTTTACTTGCTAGAAGAAAATAGAGGACATAATGGTTTGAAGGCTCTAATTATGGGCTGTGGAAAAGTAGGTGACTTCAAAGAGGAGATCTGGGAACATAAGGGAACGTTTTCTCTCTTAGCAACCACATGGAAACCTGCTTCCTCTATCCCTCTTCACTCCAACTGCCCTAAAATATAAAGAGAAGTTGCCCCTTTAGCACATATTGAGAAGATTTATATGGTTCTAGTCTTTCAAAGTAAAAATGGGCAAGCAGATATCTAGCACTGAAGGTGGACTTAGTTTTATAAGCTTCAGATCCTCATTTAGAAAAGCTGTACATGAATCTTATCATCGCCTTCAAAAGGGCCTGGCAAAATTCTGCATGCCTCGCAAAAGTTGAGAAATGAAACTGGACACCAAGACGAGTTGGCTGTGTCCCATTTTTCATTTCCAATCCGAAACGTGGCTTGCACTTGGTGAATGCTTCGAGTTTCTGATCCTTTTGACACAGGTCTGCCTTGACTTTTCTGCCTTGACTTTATCACAAATAATTCATGAGATGCTTCGTGCTGGAGAGGAACCATGTTACAGTGGAATTTTGCCTTGGAAGTTGTCTCACTTTTCCCCTGTAAATCTGGAAGATGAAAGACAAATTTCCAGGAGGTAAAATCACAAAACAAAATGGAAAAAAAGAAAGAAAAAATAAAAGAAAAAAATGTGGTTTATTTCACATGTTTCTTGCCTCACCTTGAAATTGAAATGGCCTGCTTGCCTTGATTCGGAGTGGGGTTTGCTGCAGTTGTGCAGCAAGAAATACCCCAGTACCTGATCTCCTTGTAAAATCTTCTTCAGTGCTCGGGATGGGAAAAGGCAGCTGCAAGTTTCCAAAGGACTGATGAGCAATAACCCCACAGATGGATGACTTGCTTGACAACTTATTTAATTACTCCCTGGAAGATGATAATCTTTGGGGAATGAGCATCTTGCTTTGGAGATCGAATTGCCTGCAGGATTGCATCACTGTGTCTAAAATGTAGCTTTGGAGAAACTGAAAGAGAACATTCCTTTCTTCCTTCAGCTTCCAAACAGTTTGCATACAGTGGAGAATTAGGTTCTAATTCTTTAATAAATCACACCATATAGACAGCTACGATTCAGAGGAAACTGTACATGTTAGCAGGCTAGGAGCCATTCTCTCGTCAGAGGGCCAAGATCAAGGGCTTCACTACCCAAGACTGACTCTCGTCTCAGCACCTCCAACTCAGATTTTACTTCTGGGAACCAAGACACATTAGAAATATTTTTTCCCTTCTCTGATCTGCATCATTTATATGCCCAACCTCAACATAGTCCTTGGAGAATGAGCTCATGCAGCCTTCATGGCAAGCTGCCTGATGTTGCTGAGTTTGATCTCCTTGAAGTGATGATGTCACAGGTACAAAAGCATCTCTCTCGTATCTGATGGAGTTTAGGCAGCAAGGATCATTCATCTGTTTACTTATTCATTTCGCAAATACATGTGAAGCTCTACTTTGGGGCACATCTTGAGTCACATGCTGGAGTACCATTGTGGATGGGACAGATGTGGCTCCAGCTTCACGGAGCTGTAATGAAGAATGGAAGTCAACACACTAGCAATTACAGAGTTGCATATAAAGGACTGTAAAGAGGTGTGAAGTACTTCAGAAGCTCTACACGTGAGTAATTGGTGCTCCAGAGGCTAGGAGAATGTGTCACCCACACTTCACAGGAGGGGATCTGGCTATAGTTGGGGATAGAGGAAGCTGTTCTGTAAGGTTTTTTTAGAAGAATTTTTTTTTTTCCGGGCTGAAATCTGGAAAATGCCAGAGGAATGTGGATACACCAGAGGAAAGAAGGATTTGAAAGGGAAGTGAGGGAACAGTATGTACAAAGGCTCAGGGCCCAGAGGAAAGATGAAATGTCCTAGAAAGTGATTTAGAATGAATAGAGTGAACAGTGGAAGCCAGAGGTAGGGTAAGAAGGCAGAAGATTTCCTTACTGACTTATTTTATCCTAAGGGCAGACAAGAGCCACTGAAAGATTTAATCCACGAAAAAAATCTGATCAGACTTCCCTGCAGTATTAACTGTGGATATGGAAGTAAAGTAATGGCAAATGTGTTCAGTGTTTCCTGCCTACTGGACATCTGGTATAGAAATAAGTTGGCAGTTAGCTTTAAGGGATGGGGGCAGGGTCTTACCTGGAGTTACAGATTTGGGAGATCTTCAACCTGTTTCACATCCAAGGGTGTGATGACAATCACCTTTGGAAGTATGTGCAGATCAGGAATGATTAAATTCTAGTGGTAAGAATTCCATGGGATGCTTGCTGAAATGAAGGTTCCTGAGCCCCACTCCAGAGATTTTGATCCTGAAGTTCTGGGTACAACATGGGAATCTGCATTTTATCCAAATTCCCCATGTGCTTCTAATGTATGTGGTTTGTAGATCAGATTTGGAGAAAATGAAACGTAGGAGTAAAAGGCGAAGTAGTCCTGGGAGAGAATTTGAAGAGCAGGATGACTGGACTGAATTATCCAGGATTATTTCCTTAGGGAAGTGTCTGCTGACTCCCAGCAGACAAAAGCGCCAGTTAGTAGTGGACAAAATAAGGATAGGGAAAGCAATTATCAGCGTGCTTTGCAGGCAGCATGGGGTCTTTCAACAGTATTTAACAGGATGAATTTCTTAACACACACACACACACATGCACACACACATATGCATATGTTATAGGGTGTGTGTGTATAAAGAGAGAGGCTTAAAACAAATAAAAGGTTAGTTTAAGTGGCCTTCTCCATTCCAGTTTGTTAACTGCTTTATAAATACTCACAACTGATGTAGGAGGAGATGCTTCACAAACCTTGATGCAACAGAAAATCACTGGCTTGTAGAAGAAATGAAATGGCTTTTTATTTGGACAAAGTTAATGGAAATATGAGAAGAGCATTTTTTATAAGTTTTGAAACTTTTGGAAAAATATTTTAGGATGCCTAGTTCTTTAACTGAGTTCTAACCACTGATGTTTGTTATCCCATGAATTCTTTGGCAATACTGAATGATCAATTGTAATGAAAATTTCCTTTATCTAATTAAGTGAGACTAATTGTCTTATGCCACTGTTGTAATAGCATGGTTTTAAAAAAAATTCTAAATATTCTCCCAATTAAAAGATTTTAATCTGACTTACTGAATTCAAATCTAATCAAAATGAGTAATTTTTATGTAGTCATGACCCTAAGAAGAAGTATTTATTGGTCCTATATATGCCAGGGACTGTTTAGGAAGGTTTAAAGTGAGATACTTTGCTTAGTTTTCACAGAAACCTTTGTATTACCATTGTCAGATGAGGCAGTTGTACCTATGGTCACACAACAATTAAATGACCCAGCTTGAACTGGAACCAAAGTCTGGCTCCAAAGTAAATTATCAAAGAATTTGTGGGAGAATTGTGACTCATATTCAGTTTCTAATGCTTTACTGAAGGCAAAAGATTACCATCTTTTCCCACTGGCTTATATTCATGGGATAGAAACATAAAGGATATCTAGCAGGTATCTTCTTGATACCTCATTCCTGCGGAGATGATTATCCTAAGAAAATACCAAGTTGTCCAAGCTCTACTCATCACTTCGTACTTGGTGCCTCCATCCATCCCTCCATCCATTGAATATTTATTGAGTGCAACATGACGCAAAATCTTGAAATGTAGCGGAAAGCAGAGATGAGTCCCTTCTCTCAAGGAACTTATTTTCTTATGGACTGTACAGACTCCTGCACTGTGATGGCAGTGATGAGGTTCCAGTGACCAACAAATAGTATAGGAATTTGTGGTGAAAACCTTTCTCAAAAAATTTAATAATTGTTCCGCTCCGTGGAGCTTATCAATCATGGCTTCTGGAGGCATCTTGGCTTAATGAAAGGTATCCCAGTTGGGTAGAAATTCCCACAGCCCTTTCATCACATGATGGGCGTTTTAGGAATTATTTCCAAACTACAAGGTTCTGGAAGCTGCTTTAATTTGGAAAATATTAGACTTGAAACTAAAACAATTCCCACTTAGTAAGATTTACTATCTTTGCCTCATTTTGCTGGTCATGCTCTGCAGTGGGCTTCTTCTAGGGATCATTTCCCATGTTCTGCCTTCCCTCATCCTGTGCCAGCTTTGGGGAAATTCCTAGTGAGGAGTGCTGCTCAGGCAACCTCTTTCCCCATTTCTACAGCCTCTCAGGGCAGAAAAACTCTTGAATCCACGTGGAAATGGAGACTTTAAAATATTTGAGACTTCAGAACATTCAAGGAAGAATCTGAACTTGTTCATAAAAGTTTTCTCTATCAGGAAACTTCAACTCAGTATTTAATTCAAGTCTTTTTTTTGAGGCTTTACAGGACACATAATGAACCCTTGTTACAGGCAACTTTCTGAGTTCTACTGCTCAGCCTGGAATAAGAAAGAGCCTGCGAGGGTAATTTAGATTTGGCTTCACTTAACAAGATTATGACTTGTTGAACCAATCCCTTTAAGGTTGCCAAAAAAAAAAAAAAGGAAGAGGAGAAGAGGCAGAAAAGGATTTATCATATTGGCAAAATGCTCAAGCAACGCCTTCCTTTTCCCTGCAGTGACCCGGAGTTTGTCTCAGATACAGCAGTTGCCTCATGCTCTCCAGGGTGATGCTATGACGGATCATCCTTCTGGGCTTCCTATTGGAAGTAAAAAGCGGACAGTAACATATCTCCTGTCATGGAGGTTGACACGTGATCTGAGGGGGTTTAAGCCAACTGAGAATGCTCTTTGAAATGAGCAGTGAAATGAATTAAGACTATTTGAGAAGGCTACAGGGAAGGGTAGAAACTGAAGAATCTTGGGCTACATTGTACTCGAGAAACATCTTCTCATGAAAGTGGCATCGCTTTGTACATAGCCAAGTTACTCTCCTTCACGTTGTAGGCCTTCAAATTTTCCCAAGTGACACAGAAGAAACAATGGCTTAGTGATAGATAACTTGTTGACCCTGCTCATAGCAGGATCCACTGCTGTCACAGTGTGTCCTCTAAGGCTAGTCTTCATACATCTTGGGGAACCCAGACTCTTCAGGTAAGAAATGTTTTTATTGTAACCCTGGACTGTGAAAGAAAGAGGTCTGATGGCACTAGGGTGACAAAGATTTAGCTTACTTAGTGTGGGAAATAAATCTAGTGTCATAGGGTTCTGTGCCTTTGTGTGTTTTCTTGCTGAAAGAGGAGAACCACTGCCACAGTGGCTGAGGGATGTTAGTCATAGAATCAGCTCCTCTGAGCTATCTGTCCTTCCCCCATGCTTGTCCTGTTCTCTGTCTCTCTCCATGTTTCTGTCTTTGCTGTCCTGAGTACATTCCTCCCAACTTCCAATATCCTTTGCCAAATGTTTAAATCATCTTCAAGTCTCCTGAGGAGGGCCTAAATGTATGAACTCCAACTCCTATTATAGAAATTTGACATTAAGAGTGGATAAGGAGAAAGTACAGGAGTTTCCAGAGAATACTGGACTATGCCTCCTCCTCTAACACTTTCATAGGAATTGTGTGGCTATCATACAAAACATTTGAAGTGTTCCAAGTTATGTTTAGAATCCATTTGTGATCACTTGGGTTTAGTTAGTGTTTTTGCCTATTTTATTAAGAGGGAAGTTTCTTTTATATGTCCTTATTCACTTAATGAAGCAGACCACTGAGAATTTAAGATGTAAAAGAATATGTTGGTAGACTTTGTCTTCTGTTAAAGTATGCCAAAGTTGAAAAAAAACAGCCTCCCTTGATTCCAGTGGTTATTTTTCAAGAAGAACCATCTTACTACCATAGCTTAATGGAAATTGGATGGAAATCCTAGTCTGAATAAGTTAAAAATCTGACGAGTATTTTACTTTCTTTATTTTTAATGGATTTTTATTTTTTCAGTTAAATTAATGTGTGTGGGTGGATCACTTGAGGTCAGGAGTTCAATACCAGTCTGATCAACATGGTGAAACCCTGCATCTACTAAAAATACAAAAATTAGCTGGGCATGGTGACACGTGCCTGTAATCCCAGCTACTGGGGAGGCTGAGGAAGGAGAACTACTTGAACCCAGGAGGCAGAGGTTGTAGTGAGCTGAGATTGCACCACTGCATTTCGGCCTGGGTGACAGAGCGAAACTCTGTCTCAAAAAAAAATATATATATATGTTGGGGAGGGGTATGGTAAAAAAAAAATCAAATAGTGCTAAAAGTTCATGATGAAACCAGTAATGTCCCATTCCTCTAATCTTTGTTTCTCATAGGTATCCTGTTCCTCATAGGTGACCAATTCCAGTGCTTTTAGCTGTTTCTTCTGATGTCTTTCTCCATATCACTCAATTCTATGCATGTACTACTGTTTCTTGATGTATCAGTTTAGATATGACCTATAGACTTCCTATAGTGGTAGAGATGGATTATTTTAGCTCTTTTGCATTTTATTCTCCTTACTGACCTCATTGTCTTGATATGTCACATTCTGATACTAATGCTAATATAATTCAAATCCTGAATATGCAAATATGTATCAAAATCCCAGGCTCTGCACTCAGATTCTGATACAGTAAGTACAAGGTGAATTCATTTTATGCAATAAACTTGTTTTTAGGGAGTGACTTGGATAATTCTGATGCAGGTGCCCAAAGAAAGAAAGTTTCTCAAATAGGAGAAACTTGAGTTTAGAGTTTTGCTCTTCATTCTTTGCTAGGTGTCAGGTAATACAGAGTTTTCAGAATTGTCAAGGATATAAAGCTGTAGTAACTTGTAAGCAAAGATTCAGGAGTTCTATCTTAATGAATAAATAAAAGGAATCTGTAGACTTCACGCAAATTGTTTGTATATAGTCATGTAATTGCTGTTTATAAACAAGCTTAAAAGTGGTTTGTTCTTCCTTAAACACAGCAGACATGGTCCTTCCAAGACAGTTTGCCATAAACTTT